>NC_137072.1:113836950-114551950 GCF_951640355.1 Cnephaeus nilssonii | reverse complement strand
GGCGCGTGGAAGGATGGGGCTCCCACAGGGAGCTGAGCCAGGAAAGAGGGGCGTGCCCGCAGTGAGTGTGAACTGTTGGTTCTTTATCTCGAGAAGTCCACAAGTGAACTCAGGGACAAGGGAGGGGCAAGCAAAGGGAAGCGAAGTTCATTACCGAGAAAGTAACCAAGCTCTCGCATGCCAGAGGGGTCCTGCCCGACATGGGCTGCCGCTGAAGCTCACAACTCAGGGGGTAAATTTCCTGCACTTGCTCCCTATCGGCCTTTTCTAAAAAACGCAGCCAATCTCCTCTCGCCCTCATCTCCCTGCATTTAGTCCCGGCTCTGCGGCTCTGCTGTCGGTTCAGGGCGAAGGGCAGCTCTGCCGTCGACTGGTGCCCCGCCTGTCTGGCTCACAGCCTGACCACCTGCGTCATCTCCTCATCTACCATCTTCCCTCCCCGCGGCCCTTACCCTACACTGCCTGATTCCATCTAACTGCTCCGTATGAGGACCTACTGTGTGCCTGGCACAACCCGTCTACGTAAGACCCCCATCCCCAGCCCTAAGCACTCAGAGTGACCAGGAAAGGTTTCTGTGCCCCGCCCACTGCCCCGCCCACTGCCCCGCTGTCCCTGGGGAGCCAGGGCTTATGCCCAGGTCTGCCTGCCCCCTCTGCTCCCCTTCCCCGGTCCCTGTGACACTCCTGAGCTGCTAAGTTCTCAGAAAACACCAGTGTCTTTGCCCCAATCCCTGAACCCTGGAGAATTTCCCCCGGAATCCAGACTCTGCCTTCTTCCACACCGTGGCTAAGAGGAGTGCCGTGGGCGGGCCCTTGGGCATCCTCATCTAACAAGGCAGAGGTTTAAATCCCACCTCGATTGGGGTGGATAAGAGCAGCCTCAGGCCCTTGCAGACCAGGCCCCTTCGCCCCACCCACTCCCCCGGCCCAGCGGACAGCCGGAATTTGTGCTCTGGGATCTGCCGTCACTGGCTGAGTGAGCCCAGTGCTGTGCGGAGGAGGCCGTAACTCAGGCCTGGCACCCTCAGGGGAACCTGCTCGGAAGGTGTCCCCGCGGCCGCTCCCAGGAGCTCTGGCTCTCATGGTTCCCGCCAGGCCCAGAGGAGATGGCCCTGCACCTGTTTTCAGGAGCCAGGGAGCTGGGAGAGGCCCACAGACCCTCAGAGCTCAGCAGAGAGAGGGCTCCCCCTGCCCAGGCAGCTCAGAGGGAAACTCCTGCCCGGGAGGGAGATGCTGGGGTGGGGGGTAAAGGGGGGGTAGGAAGCCTCCTGTGTGGAGTATGGCGGGGTCCACGGCCCCAGCAGCCCGTGTATCCTGCCAACTTCCACTTCGGGACTCAGCTCCAGCCGCGACAGGTGCAGGGCCGAGGGCGTGGGGAACGGAAGCCACAGGTGGGCCTAGCAGCCAGCAGGCCTCCTCCCCTCTCTGAGCCACGGGCCGAGCCGTGCGTGAGAAGCCAGCCCGCTCCTATCAGATGCTTGTGGTGCCCTGCGTGGCCCACCGCACACAATGACAGGCCCGGCGGCGTTCCCTCCAGTTCTGGAGGTTGGAGGCCAGAGAGCACCCCGGATCAGCAGGGAGGGTCCCTCCTGAGGCCGGTCCCCCTGGCTTGTCCTCGGCGTCTCTCTCTGTGTCCTCACCTGGTCGTCCCTCTGGGTGAGTCTGTGTCCTAGTCCCCTCTTCTGATCAGGACACCAGTCCTATTGGATGATGGCCCTAATGACCTCATTTGACCTTAATTGCCTCTGTGAAGACCTGACCTCTAAACCCAGCCACGTTCCGAGGTCCTGGGGTGAGGACATCCGCATAAGAATTTCCTGGGGACACAGTTCAGCCCCGTAGCAGTGCTCACGGAATTGCCCCGTCCACGGCCTCCAGGCCTTAGGCAACTGCACCCAGCGCGTGCTCCACCCGACATCTCCCAGGACAAAGAAAGAGGACCCGTGTTTGCCAGGCACTTGCTCTGCGTCAGACACGGTGCTGTGTGCTTTCTGAGCACATCTCTGAGTGGAACCGGGGTGGTAAGGGGATTTTCCCGGTGTATTTTGTTTCTCATTGGGAGTGGGGAGTGGACATTCCACCAGGGGGTGGGGCCTAGGTTTACATGAGTTCTGAGGCCCCTAGGATTCTGGGAAAAGGGGCTTTGTTTCAATTATTCATTCATCCAAGAAATAGAAATTGAGTTCCTACGACGGCCAGACATTGTTCTGGGCAAACAACTCACAGAACTCTGTCTTGGCGGAGGTTGCATTCTAGCGGAGGGAGCGAGGCCATCAATAGGCATAGCTGGTGAACTGTATAATACGGTCGGAGGGCAGGTGCCACGGGGGAAACACAGCAGATAAAAGAGGTTGGGGGTGCCTTCCAGGGGGGCAAGGGGAGCTCTATATGTTCAGTAGAGGCAATCCTGGCTGAGAAGATGCAGGTGAACAGGACCTGAAGGAGGGAAGGCTTAGCCAGGCAGGCAGGCAGGGACAGCCAGTGCAAAGGTCCTGTGGTCAGGGCATGCTGAGTACCATCAGGGCAATGGCAAGGAGGTCAGTATAGCTAGACAAGAGTCAGCAAAGGGAGTCGTGGGAGGAGAGTCGAGGGAGTAATGAAGCCCACAGCAAGTCAGGCCCTGCAGGCCTTTGCCTTGTCCCTCAGGGAAATGAAGATGATTGGAGGGGAAGAATTAATGAGAGGCAGAGGCAGAGTTTATGAATTAGAAAAACAGGTGAGCAGTGACCCCACGAGGTAGACGTTAGCATCTCCCTTTTACAGATGAGAAACCAAGCCTCAGAGAGGGTACGTAAGCTGCCTGAGGACACACAGCATACAAGAACGCCACTGGGAAGATGTATATTCCTTCATTCATTTAAGAACTGTCCGGTTCTCTGCTGTTTCAGAGGGGGCTGACCCCCCGACCCCCCACTGATGACAGAGGTGCTGAGGGAGCCCACTCAGGCCCAGAGGAAAGGGAAGCTGCCTGGAGGAGGTGCTGCCTGCACGAGCCTTTGAAATGAGTCATTCAGGCGAGGAGAGCGGGCACCCGGAGCCAGGGAACGGCTGGCCGCCCCGGGGGAGAGACAGCGGCCTGGGCCCTGCAGGGCACACCCTGGCTTCTGTCCGCCTGCAGACCCACTGCGCGTGCCTGGGCAGAGGGGACGCCGGTGGGGAAATGGGCTTCCTTGTCCTCGCCGTCCTGCCTTTGACTGTGGGCGGAAGGGCGAGCACTGGACCGGGATCCTGGCTCCCGTTCTGCCACCCTGGAGCAATGTGGCCTCAGGGAAACGTCGTTCTGAGCCTCAGTTTCCCAGTGAGGGCCTGGGTTCCGGACAAACCAAACCACAGCATCACCCGGCAGCTTCTCAGAAGCACAGTCTGGGGTCTCGGCCCACACCTGAGGCGGGAGGGGCCGGCCACCTGTGTTTCAGCAAACGCTCCAGGGCCCGCTGCTGGAGAGCGTGCGGGCCGCCCTGCTGCCCAGGCGTGGCGCCTGGACGGACGCGGCACCAGCACCGGGTTAGACAGGCAGCGTCTCTGGGAAAAGGGCCCCGACCCACCGACCCACCGGATCAGAATCTGCATTTCACCAGATCCGCAGGGGGCGCCGGCACAGTCACATGGGAAGGGCACAAGCCCAGAGCCCAGAGCCCAGAGCGGGCGACACCCCTCGCCGCCTCCTCGCTCTTGGGGAAATGGCCCCGCCTTCCCTTTCTCTTTCCCCCGAAACCCCCGGGCGGGAGGGGAGCCCGTCGGGGCTCAATTAGGGCCGCGAGTCCTTTGATTCCTCCCAAGCTCCGGATGAGGGATGAGAAGCCCGGGGGCGAGGGGCGCGGGGGACCGCCCTCCGCAGTAAGGGGAGCCTCTCCCCTCGGGAGGCGGGAAACCCTGCGCCCAGCACTCCTCTGCCACTTGGGCCAAGGAATGTCCCCTCCCGGAGCCTCTGGACGGGAAGACATTCCATGCGAATTCCACGGCCATCCCGAGCCGAGCCGGCGCGAAAACGCGAGCGCGGCTCCAGAGCGAGTTCAAAACAATTACCAGCCAACATGTGTTTCCTATGAGCGGTGCAAGTGTTAAAGCGGATTTAATTTTCTTTCGTAAATAAAGGGGCCGCGCCAGACCCGCCGGTTTATCTCCCTGGGAGAGATGAAAGTGTTTCATGTGCCAGGAGCCTCTGCCCGCCGAGTGGGGGGCAGCGATCTGGGCCCCATGTGTTCCCTATCTGGGAAGCCCGAGCCCTCTTTCCCATGTGGGACTGCTTGGGCACCGTGGGGTCTTCTCTCCAAGCCTTACTTTTACTTATCTCAAACGGTACCCCCCCCCACCCCGTTCCCCGCCCCCCCCCTTAAACATATTAGTGATTCATAAACAGTAAAATTAGTCTGCTAGGGGCTAGTGGAGGTATTCATCCCGGTGGCGCCTGCTTTCCTGGGCTGGTAGTTAAAATAAATCATTGCTGTCACAATGGAATTCGGGCCTAAAAATCACCTGTGGGAATCCCCACCCCCTCCTGCTCCACCTCCCCCTGCCCCCAAGCAGCCAAGGATCAAAGCTATCTTCCCCCCTCCAGCTGAGGGGGTGGGGGGGGGGCGGGGGAGGGAAGAGGAGGCGCAGGAGGAAAACCCCAGAAGTTACACCAAACCAGGAAATTAATGTCTCTCTCTATTGTCCGAGCTGGGGGCCCAGAACCCGGAGCCCCACTTGTGACATCCGCGTGTTTCTCAAGCGAAATACGATTAACCACTTCGTTATGTGAAGTTGTGTTTCCACTTAACCTCTCCGCGCCGGCGTCCAGAGCGCGGTTTTTGTTTTGTTTTGGCTTTTCCTTTTTTTACTGCAAATTTAATAAATTCCAACATGCCCGAACTTCCTGCCTTCCACTGTCCACCGCTGGTATCTCTGGAAACTTCAATCGCGGGAGAGAGCTCGCCCGGTCGGCTCTGCCTACCTTCGCGGCCCAGGCCCTAATCCAGGATCAAGCAAATAAGCTTTCATCTTCGGGGCACTTAAGTTAATTACATGGAGGCCGGTGGAGGCCCGAGCCGGTCTGCGCACAGCCCTCCCAAAGCAGACATCATAGGATCCAGATGCAAACCCTTGGCAGCTTAAGCCCAACAAATTTCCTTTGTCAAGAAATGCAAACAGCCAAACACCGCAGCCTGGGCTCCTTCAGGGAGCCGGCCTCCTCCCGGGGCGCCCAGCCTGCCGGGCAGCGGCCAGAGACCATTCCAATCACCAGTGGTCAGGGCCTCGCTGGTTCCCAGGTGGACGAGGGAGGTGGGTGGCTCTACTTTATTTTGGACAGGTTGCCATCAGAATGGTGGGCTGCCTGCTTTTTTTAAATACATATATTTTTTATTGATGTCAGAGAGGAAGGGAGAGGGAGAGAGAGATAGAAACATCAATGATGAGAGAAAAATCACTGATCGGCTGCCTCCTGCACTCCCCACACTGGGGATCGAGCCTGCAACCCGGGCATGTGACCTTGACTGGAATCAGACCTGGGACCCTTCAGTCCGCAGGCCGGTGTTCTATCCACTGAGCCAAACCAGCTAGGGCCATGGTCGGCAAACTGGGCCTCGCGAGCCACATGCGGCTCTTTGGCCCCTCGAGTGTGGCTCTTCCACAAAAATACCACGGCCTGGGCGAGTCTATTTTGAAGCAGTGGCGTTAGAAGAAGTTTAAGTTTAAAAAATTAGGCTCTCAGAAGAAATTTCCATCGTTGTCCTGTTGATACTTGGCTCTGTTGGCTAATGAGTTTGCCGACCACTGGGCTAGGGCGGTGGGCTGCCTGCTTTATTGCGGCCCAAGGTGTTTTGACGGCTAGAGGATCCCTCCGGGTGGGAGCTGGGGGACATGCCTGGGGCGGCTCCCGCGCTGACTGCCTCTGCAGGGTCCCCCGGCTTCCTCTGCACCCGCTCTCTCTGGCTCCTTCCTCGGCCCCAGCTCAAGGGGACCCTCTCCTGGGAGCCCTGCTGTCCTGACTATGCGGCTGCCCGCTCTTGCCATCTAGAAGCTTCATGGTCAGGCAGCCTTCTTCCCTGGCCTCCTGGTCCATGTCCATCAGAGCGACCTTGGTGGTCCCCTCCACCCCCTTGTCTGCGGGGTGGCTTGGACAGGGGTGGGGGGGAGTCTGTCTGATTCTGGGGGCCGCCCGAGGAAGCCCACCGGGCACACCAGTGTGGCGTGCTCCCCAGCGCCAGCGGGAATGAGCCGCCACGCGGTATCCTGACTCGGGTGGGCTCAGAGCTCAAGGGGACAGCAGAGAGGCGAGCTGGATTCTTCCTGTGGGGGCTGAATGGTGTCCCCCAAAAGATAGGTTCCCGTCCCAACCCCCAGAATAACAATGTAGCCTTGTGTGTTAGTCCTTGTGGGAATAGGGTCTTTGGGGTGTAATCCAGGTGAGAGGCCAGCACACGGGGCTAGGGCGGCCCTCACCCGGGGACCCGTGTCCTCAGAAGAGGAGGTGGGCAGGGACACGCGGGGAGAAGGTCCGGTGAGGGCGGAGGCAGAGGTTGGAGGGACGCAGCTATAAGCCAGGGACACGAGGTTGGCCTCCAGGTCACGCTGGCCGCGGCCAGAAAAGACCCTCCCAGGAGCCTTCAGGGGAGCACGACCTTGGCCTTGGACTCCGGCCTCCAGCACTGCAGGGAATGAATGTCTGCTGTTTAAGCCCCCATGGATGGTACCTCACTCGCTCCTGCAGCCCCAGGAAGCGAAGGCGCCTCCTGAAACCTCAGCACCGACCACCTGCGCCATCTCCCACCCACTCGGGCACCAGGACGTGGGGGGCGGCAGTGTCTCCCACAGCGTGGCCTGGCCTCACTCCACCCACAGGGGTTTCTGCTCCGGCATGAAGCCCGCGGATTCCGCCCTGCCCACCTGCTGCACCTCCGAGTCATCACTGGGCCAATCCCCTGCCCCACGTCTCCGCTGCCCTGGGCCTGTGCCGCCCCCAAACCAGGGCAGGTGCCACCCCGCTGGCCTGCGGGCCTTTACCCAGGCTGTGCCCGCTCCTGGGAGCCCACCCCTCCTCTAGGCCTGGCCACCTCTTACCCAACTCTCAAGACCGCTCAAGCTCCTTCCTCCAGGCTTAGAGGGGGTGGGCCTCCCTCTGTCCCCACGGCCCTGGCACAGCCTGTCACACTGCTGTCATTGTCCCTTTGCACACTCACATCGCCACCTCCACGCACAGCTCCCTGCGGCCCCACCAAGCTCAGGCCGGGTGCTGCATGAACAGGAGTCCGGAATAAGTAGGTGGGTCCCAACGCCCTCCCCTATGCGTACTGCACCCGAAACTCAATGTCCCCCCACAGATCACAGCCCCGCATGGGGACGGAGGCAGGAGGGAAGTCCCCGCCCGGCCCGCTGTCCCCTGAAGAGCAGAGAGAAATGAAGAGAAAACCCTCGCAGTTCCCTGATCTGGAGCAACGGAGATACAATGGATGCCCGGAGGCCAGGAGCCTGGGAGGACCCCGGGGACCCAGGGGAGAGTGTCCTGACGCTGATGCTGGGGAGGGAGTTCCAGATGCGGTCGGTGCTGCATGCATGCAAGGCCATCTCCAAGCGCCGCATCCAGGAAGACTCTTCCTAAAAGCTCAACAGCCGGTCAAGTAGTCTGTTCCCGGTGACCACGCCCCACCGGAGTCAGGCCAGGCTGTGTTCTCTCCGGACGCAAGTTCCCTCTGCCTGCAAGCCCGTCCCTGCTGCCTTGGCCCCACGCCTCCTGCAGAGCCCCGGCTTCATGGCGCCTCCTCAGGGAGGCTTTTGATCCATCTCGCTCAGCCCTCCTGCAGCCCCTGTGTGAGGGTCCCCAGGCAACAGAAAGATCTGCTCTGGCTACGCTGTACCCCAGCACAGCACCCGGCACAGAGGGGCTCTCAATATCCCCAAAGACAGCTTGACTGGCTCCTCTCAGTGGGGGGCATACCCCAGGATAAGCAGACACTCAGGTTTGGCGGCTCTAACAGAGACCCAGAATAAACGCAGCTCAACAAGACAGGGACCCATTTCTCTCTCGTGAGGGATCTGTGTTCTCCCTCTGCCCGAAGAGGGAGTTTTCACCTCTCGGCCCAAGATGGTATCACCGGGTCCTGCTCTCACATCCACTCTGCAGCCAGTGAGATGAAAGGGAGCGGGGAGAGGATGCTCCCGCATTTAAGAGCATGTTCTGCCTGCATCCTGTTGACCAGAGCTTGATCACATGGCCACATCTGGCTGCAAGGGAGTCTGGGAAAGTAGTCTGTGTGCCTTATCCCCTGCTCTTCTAAGGATAGTTTTCATTGGCTTTGGGCCTACCCGGGGAAGCCAAGATAATCTTATTTAAAGATCCTTAACTTAATTGTATTTGCAAAGGCCCTTTGTACAAATCAGGTCACATTCACAGGCTCTGGGTAGACATAGCTTTTGGGGGCCATCACTCTCCTGGGACCCGTTAAGAGGCCATCGTTGATGATCAGTGATGATGGTGGCCTGGACCAGACAGGGGGACTCGGCGGGGTGGCAGGACTAAAAGGTACCAGGAGGGGGAATCGCAGGACGTAACAGACGACCAGATGCAGGGAGTTGAAGACGAGGCAGATGTTAAAGGTGACTGTCAGGTTTGGGCTTACACAAACGGGTGGGTGATTAAAGACACCTTGATTTTACCCAGGGCTATTCCACGCACCTCGCTCTTCACCCCACACCCTAGGTCCAAAAAGCAGCAAACCCCACCCCTTCAAAGCCAGGTCTGGTTCCCCACAGACCTTTCCTCAGGCTGCACGGCTCTGGGAAACACAAGAAGACCTTCGTGTGATTGCTAAGTAATTGCTTTCCAACTACAAAAGTAATTAAGAAATGGCACCAATTTCCCTAAGTGTAATGCAATTAAATCCACTGGCTTGGAAAATCATTTGTGATAAATGGAAACGGCGAAGGATCAGGCCCCAGGGACTTAGGGAACGTCTGGCAGGAGGGACAGAGTGTCCCCGGGGGTGGCTCAGGTCCACCCAGAACCTGGTGACGGAGGGGAGGGTGGAAGCTGGGGAAAGTCAGATACCGGGCTGGCTCTACCCAGCATTACCTGCGCAGGGGGGTTACCTGCAGGGCTCAGGCTGGGGGTGGGAGCCCAGGGACCAGGCGGGGTTGGGTAGAGGTATTACCCCAGCAGGTCAAAGGCAGCTCTGACGTGGGTCAAGAAGTCAGCCAAGGAAGCAGGATGGATGGTCACCCTCAAGGAATGAACCTGGTCCATGGACAGAAGCAGGTAAAATCAGGGTCTAGTTGGGCCAAGCAATGCAGCCAGGTCAGGCCGAGGAGTTCAACACCAAGACTGAGGCCAAAGGGCAGGGGTCAAAGTTCTTGTCTTAAAGGGTTCTAGCTGCAGGTACCCAATCTGATGGTAGGAGGGCCAAATAGATTTCCAATATATGTGGAAACTAGGTTTTTTTTTTTTTTTTTTTTTGGCAGAGTGTGGTAGAGAATGGAAGTTCAAGGCGGGCAGAGAGCTCTAGGTTCCGATCCTGACTCCCCACTTTGCCGCCTTGAGCAGCTTGCTGAGCTCTCTGAGCCTCTGTTTTCCCACAGAGAAGACGCGTAATTCCTGACAAGCGTGTTGTTGGAGGACGTGCTTTAGAAGCTGTCAAGGCCCAGACAGACAGATGGCCGTCCCCTGGGACTGAGAAAGGGCCATCGCTCCTCTCACCACATCACCCCCTCCCTCACCACATCACCCCCTCCCTCACTGCATCACCCCCCTCCCTCACCACATCACCCCCTCCCTCACTGCATCACCCCCCTCCCTCACTGCATCACCCCCTCCCTCACCACATCACCCCCTCCCTCACCGCATCACCCCCCTCCCTCACTGCATCACCCCCCTCCCTCACTGCATCACCCCCCTCCCTCACCACATCACCCCCTCCCTCACTGCATCACCCCCCTCCCTCACGGCATCACCCCCCTCCCTCATGGCATCACCCCCTCCCTCACTGCATCACCCCCCTCCCTCACTGCATCACCCCCTCCCTCACGGCATCACCCCCCTCCACCTTTAAAACACACAAAAGCGGTTGTGGGAAAGTCACAGATAGAGCTTGTGTCTCAAGCCCCCGGGGAGAGTGGCCCGAGAGAGCCCGGTAAGTATCGCTGTGCCTGTGCCCTTCTCGTGGGCTCTGTCTGTCCTCTTCGTCCATGTGTCCACCAGACGCCGGGCAGTCCCGCCCAGGCCCCTGCTGTGTGCTGAGGGCTCTGATTACCATTTGCTGCGTTCCGTTGAATCCAATGGGCCTGTCCTGGGCGTGTTCTGACCTTGCCTTGGCCAGTGAGCGCATGGCCCCTGGGCTGCTGGGGTGAGGCTGACTCAGCAGGTTTGGGGTGTGGCCTGGGGACCGACCTTTCCATCTCCCCAGGGTGGAGCATCCCTGGCCCAGACACAGAGCCCCTTCCGCCTCTAACGCTGGGCTCTGACTCAGTGCCACGCCTGCAGCACGGGCTTGATAACCGTTTGCCCTTATTACTCCGGTGGCTGTATTTTCTAGCTATTGCTGCTGAGTACCAAATGAACTCTGAAAAATAGCGGGGTTCCACAACCCCTTCATTATACAGAGTTCTGTGGGTCAGGAATGTGGGCGGGGTTTGTCTCTGTGCCCCAACCTCAGATGAATGGGGGCTCAAAGGCTGGAACCATCCTAACGGATCGTCACTGCGGCGATTGGCAGCCAAAGCTGCCTGTCAGCTCCGCTGTTGGTTGGGACGCGCATGGCCGGGCCCTGCCGGCTAAGTTGGGCTTCCTGACAGCGTGGCCGCTGGGTTCCAAGAGACAGTGTCCCGAGAGAGCAAGACAGAGGCGCATGGCATTTTTTAAAAAATATATTTTTATTGATTTCAGAGAGGAAGGGAGAGAGAGATAGAAACAACAATAATAAGAGAGCATCACCAATCGGCTGCCTCCTGCAGGTCCCCCACTAAAGAGGGAGCCCAAAACCCGGGCATGTGCCCTGACTGGGAATCGAACCATGATCTCCTGGTTCATAGGTAGATGCTCAACCACTGAGCCACACCGGCCGGGCCACATGGCATTTTTATGATGTAATGAGCAAGGCTTGAAAGTGACATAGCGTCACTTCGGCCATGATCACAAGCCTGCCCAGGTTCAAGGGGAGGGAACCTAGACCCCACTAGACCCCACCGCGTGGTGGGAGGAGTGTCAAAGTCACTTTATCAGAAGACCATGTGGAAGGGGAGAGACTGTTGCAGCCACCTTCAAAAACACTGTCAAAATCTATCTATATAAAAGCCTAAGCGACCATTACGACCGGACGACCGGACGGTAGCTATGATGCGCACTGACCACCAGGGGGCAGACGCTCAATGCTGCCCCCTGGTGGTCAGTGCTCTCCCACAGCCATCCTCCTGCAGCCGGCCAACCTCCCTTGGTCCCTCCCCGCCGGCCCCGATCGGCCCCGATAGCCAGCCAGGCGGAGGGACCCCACCTGTGCATGAATTCGTGCACCGGGTCTCCAGTACAATAATGAGGAGAAGGAGAATTCTTCCTCCCTGTTGCCATCGCCTGTGCCCACCAGGCCATACCACTCAGTACAGCGGAACCAGCTTTGGAAACAGCTCAGACCTATCACTCACCAGCCTCGTGACCTTGGATGAGACCCTTCTCTGCCTTATGGTCTGATTTCATACCATGAAGACGAGAACTCTTCCTTCCCAGGACTGTCCTGAGTTTTAAAGGGAGAGAACACAGGGAAAGTTCCAGGGCCCGGAGCCGGCTCACCCAGGGTGAGGGGCAGATTTCCTGCTCAGTCATGCATCCATGGGGCTGAATTAGAGGCAGCCCTCTCCACAGATGCTCCTGCAGCCCCTGGAGGCATTCGGTCAGGGTCAGAGACTGGGGGGGAGGGGGAGAGGGCCAGGGAGGCAGGCCAGCAACGTGTCCAGGCCTCGTTCTTAAAGGACTTGTCGTGGGCTGTCCTTTGAAGTTACCGCGGTGGGTCCCTTTCAACTGTGCCCACGAGATACCCGGGTGGCGACACGGCTGGAAAGATCCTCGCAGAGACTCGCAGTATCCAGCTTCCCAGCCTCCCAGACCTCCAAGGAAAGGCTGTCTGTTTGGTTTGAAAACAGAATGGCTTTATCACCAACCAGGGCCCTGGATGAAATCTTTCCCCCAAAGCTGAATAAACAGGACAGGCCGTCCGTCCGCTCACACCCTGCTCTCAGCCCTGGAAGCTCACGGCGGGGCTAATCTAGGCCCCGCCCTCCACCCTTGGCCTGTCCAGACGCCCTCTTTGAGGCCTGCCCTGAGCCCCAGAGGACCCCATGGGCTGGCCGGGAGACCAGCATTCCGCCCCACCTCCTCCCAGCAGGAGGAAGAGGCGGAGGCATTCAAGTCCCTTCCTCCTGAGCCTCAGTCTCCTCATCTGCAAAGTGGGGATGGCATTGCTTCCAGGGTTGCAATCAGACGGAGCCAGGGTTGGTGAGACCACCTTCACGGACAGCCGTGGCTGTGGGAGTGGGCAGGGAGCCCTGGCTTGATCTGCAGAGAATGTGGCAAACCCCAGGGCCACCACCATCACAGCTTATGCGTTGGGTGACATTGGGCAAGTTCATTCATTTCTCTGAGGCTCAGCCTCTCCCGCTTATGAACAATCTCGTGATAAGAAGATTGCTACGGAGATCAGTACAATGCTTGAGCACTTTGCCTGATGCACAGGCGCTTAATAAATGTAGCTAATTGTTATTATTAATTCACTACACTCCTCTAAGCAAGAATGAGGTCTTAGAAATCCTTTATTCCCAACATTTTGCATGTACAAATGAAGCTCTTCAATGTGTTTGCAGAGTTAGTTTTAGTGTATTTCTATTTTTAAAAAAATATTTTTTATTAATTTCAGAGAATGAGAGAGAGCAAGCCATCAATGATGAGAAAGAATCATCAATCAGCTGCATGTCATACACCCCACATCGGGGATCGAGCCCACAACCCGGGCATATGCCCTGCCTGGGAATCGAACCGGGACCTCTTGGTTCCTAGGTCAACGCTCAACCACTGAGCTGTTTTTTTAATGGGAAGTTCCTATGAGATCATCGTGGCTTCCTGGGCAGGTGTGAGAAATTACACCGAGACAGCCCTGGTCGAGTTCTGCTCCACGGCAACACTTTTATCACATTGTACAAGAGGACTGTGGAACTAGTGATCGTGGAATTCGAGCATATTCTTGTAGAACCATAATAAGCCATCAAAATAAAGAGGACCTTCGAGGACGAGCCGGCTCCACCCTCGGGCCTCCAGGGAAGGCCGGAGGCGCTCCCCGCAGAACCTCCGCGGAGGCTGCGTTGACTCTCCCAACACCCAAAACTTCAGAGCCTGCACGGAGCCTGGTAAAGTGTCCTTTCCAAACAAACACAGGTTGCAATCTCTTCCTCTTTTTCCCTCTCTCTTTCTCTTCTCCCTGAGATCAAAGGAGGCATTTGGGCCTTTAAGATAACATTCATCTGAGGGGGAGAGGGTAATATATAAGATTAATGGAAATTAACATAATCCCTCAGAATAGAAGAGAGCTTTTGTTCGGTCGTTTGTCCTGCTGTTAATTAGCCGTTGGGTGGTGATAAATGCTTTCAGTCAAGCGATGCCTCGAAAACCATTTAAATGATTTTCACCTAATTAGGTCCCTTGCCTGGCTCTGAGCCTGGGGGGTCCCCTCCCAGGCCACACCCCCTCCTTTGGATATGAAATGTGCCTGGGGATCAGGGACCCTGGAGCTCCCGAAGGAACCCGCTCTGGCCTCCCCTGGCTCCGACCCACCCGGGGTGCCACGGCTGTGGTTTATTTTTGCGGAGTGGCTTTGCAGATCAAAAGGGTATTTATCAGCGTCTGTCTCCCTTCAGCCTCTTGCAGCCAGACTTTCTGACAAGACCCTATTGGCCTTAAAGTTGAGAAGGCCCGGGCACCGAGGGGAACAAGGGAGGGGGCGGGGCCGCCAACTGTCACTGTCAGATGACGGAGCGGAAATTGCTGTGTGGCACCCAGCTGGCCCGGGGCAGGAGGAGCTCTGGTTTGTGCCACGCCAAGCTCTCGGGGTCACGGATTCAGAAAGGCTCCCCAACGCTGCACCCCTCTGAAGTTGAAATGCCACCTAGGCGTCTTAAAGAGACGCGGGAGAGTGAACTGAAGCTCTGGAGACCAAGGGCGACGTGGGGGTGGGGGATGGGCCAAACCTCCCAGATAACCAGGATCCTGCCCTGGAGGCAGGCCTGGACCCAGAACGCGCCTCCTCCCAGGGGGCCTCCGGGATTGAACCCCCCATTCAGGCTCCGGGGGCCCTGGTGTAACTTCACTCGCCACCAGTCTGACTTGCCAGGAGACAGGAGCATCTGAAGATAATTCACTTTGTGAGAAATGCTCACCAGTCCGAATTCAAAGGGCGGACTTGGAGACACGAAGCATGGCGAAAGGAGACCTTTAGCACATTCGCGAGAGCGGGTGTCTGGGCGGGCAGGCAGGCGGAGAGCAGCGATCACAGGCCATTGAACCCGGTGGTCCCTCCGGGTCCTCACTGGCTGAGGACGATGGGGTTCCGTCTCTCCCGTACCTCGCCTAGGTCTTACTGTCTCCTACTGGCTTCTCTTAAAAAACGGCTGAGGCCTTTTCTAGCTGTCTCCACGGCCCTTTGTTTAGGCCAGTGGTCGGCAAACTCATTCGTCAACAGAGCCAAATAGCAACAGTACAACGACTGAAATTTCTTTTGAGAGCCACATCTTTTAAACTTAAACTTCTTCTAACGCCACTCTTCAAAAGAGACTCGCCCAGGCCGTGGTATTTTGTGGAAGAGCCACACTCAAGGGGCCAACGAGCCGCAGTTTTCCGACCACGGGTTTAGGCGGATCTTCCTGGGGAACAGGCTACTGGTCACGTGCACAGGTCTTTGCCCTCGTGCTGTTTGAGATCGGAGGCTGTTTCTCTCCTAAAAGTTGACTCTGCCCAAGATGGGTCCCAGAGGCCCGCCTCCCACAGACGCGGAGGCCAGTCGCCGTGGGTCCGCCTGACACGCTGTGGAGGGCTCGGCCCTGGCCTTGGGGCGCGACTGGGACCCTTCATCGCCACTCGGGTAGATGCCCCGTGTCCGTCTGGGTCCAAGGGGCCGAGACTCACCGGGTCGGCCTCTCCTCCTGGGTGTCAACCTCTCGCCACCCGCTCTGAAGCCAGAAGGCACGAAAAAGAAAATGAAACCACGATACCCTCGCTAGACACCTCTTCTAGCTTTTTTTTTTTTTTTTTAAATATATATTTTTTTATTGATTTCAGAGAGGAAGGGAGAGGGAGAGAGAAACATCAATAATGAGAGAGAATCACTGATCAGCTGCCTCCTGCATGTCCCCCACAACCCGGCATGTGCCCTTGACTGGAATTGAACCCGGGACCCTTCAGTCCTCAGGCTGACGCTCTATCGACTGAGCCAAACCAGCTAGGGGGGCAATCACCTAGTTTTAGAGGTACCATCCTTTCTTCACCCCTTCTCGGGATGCCAGTGCAGTCCTTTAAAAAGAAGAAAGTTCACATTGGACGTTGGAGTCTTTGTGGGGCCTCCCCCTCCCTTCACCCCGAACAATCCTCCATTCACAGCGCGGACGGCTCGGCGCCCCCTGAAGTGCAATTATCCGGGCATTTTTGGAACATGCCTGTTAATGATTTGTGATCCCGAGGACTTATTTTGAATTAATTCCTTTTTTAAAGGGCAGTTTGGTCCCCCAATGAGGGGCAGGCCCTGCGTGCCACCGCCGCTGCCTTTGTGCTAAATGAACTTTTTAGAGGTTCCAGATGAGGCCTGGCACCGCCCGAAGGAAGCCGGCGGAGAGGTCAGGGCCCTGGGACACGTTCCCTGGGCGATCCCCCGCGTCCCGGCGGGGAGCGGTGCCCTCTGAGCCAGGCATCTCAGAAATGCCTTTGAGACTGGAGCCTGCCCGGCGGGGCCGCGGCCGCTCTCAGCGGGAGGAAGCGGGAGGATGAGTCCCCACGCCGGGCAGTCACAGTGTCACTCCAGCTCCTCAGACACCCCCCTTGCCCCCCCCCCAAATCCGTGCTGCACGCAGCGTCCCCAGAAGGCCCTTGATCACCGCCCCGCCTTTTATTGTGGTAAAATAGACATAAAATTTACCATTTTTAACTATTAAGTGGCATTAAGTGCATTCACATTGTTGCAACCATCCCCATCACCCCCCCCACACACACACACACCAGCCCTTCATCGTGGCAAAACTGAAGCTCTGTCCCCATTAAACACAAACTCCCGCGTCTCCCCTCCTTCCAGCCCCAGCACCCACCACGCTGCTCTGTCTCTGTGTATCTGTTGCAGAAGACCAAAGAAAACCAAGGACACTTCAAAGAAAAGGAGGGACACTGTTTAATACGCCATACGCCGGCGGACTCAGGGAACAGCCTTCCAAATCTGAGTGAAGGAACACGCATGGGGCTTTCCCTTATATCTCCCTCCCCGTGGTCTTTGTCCCGCAAACATGGATTATGCTTCTGGTTCTTTTCTCGGGCCTTGCAAGAAGGTCCCCAGGTGGTGGGGGTCTCCAGGCCATATCTGATGGTCTGGCCTGGTGCCAGCATTAATAACCCTCCCTCCGGGGCAGTGCACTGTTCACAGCCCCATGGCCTCTGTAACTGGTTCTGCAAGACCAGTATCTGGGAAGGAGGCGGTGACTTAATTATAGGTTACACTGAGCTTGCTGGCATGGGTTCAGATCACTAGCCTCCAAATATCAGGGTTACATTGGAATTAGCCCTTTTTAGCCTTCTCATATCCGACGCCTGTAGGGGCCCCAGAAGTGGGATGGCACGGCGCTGGGCTTGTTGTGACTGGCTTATTCCACTAGGCAGTGTGTCCCCAGGGTTCCCCCCTCGGGTAGCCCATGTCCCAATGCCCTTCCTTTTCAGGGCTGAATACTATTCCACTGCGGGTACCGGCCTTGTTTTGTTTGTCCATCGACGCCTGGAAGGACACTTGGGTGGCCTCCCCACTCTGCCGATGGTGAGGGACGCGGCTGTGAACGGGGCGTGCCTGCATCTGCGTGCTCCCTGCTTCACTCCAGTGGGTGTGCACCCAGGAGTAGAATTGCTGTCTCTATAGAAACTCTGTTTTAACTTTGAAGAACTGCCAGGCTTTGCCAAAGCAGCGGCACCATTTTACATCCCCACCGGCAGTGCGCAGGGCTCCAATTCCTCCACATCCCACCAGCATGCCACTTCCTGTTTTGTTTTGTGAGTTTTTTTGATAGTCGCCATCCTAATGGGTGTGAGGTGGTATCTCACGGTGGTTTTGATCTGCGTGTCCCTGAGGATTAGTGATATCAAACCCCTTTCCACATGTTTATGGATCATTTCTACACCTTCCTTAGAGAAACGTCTACTCACGGCCTTTAGCCATTCTTTTCATCAGGTTTTCTGTTGTTGCTTGGAGGAGCCTGGTATTAATTCTGGATATTAACCCTTTACAGATACGTGACTGGCAGATACTGCCTTCCATTCATGGGTTCCCTTTTCCCTTTGTTGCTAGTGTCCTTTGACACACACAAGTTTATAATTTTGAAGTAGCCCCATCTATCTATTTTTTTTCTTGCTGCCTGTGCTCCTTAATCATTCTTACCTCTGGGTCTTCACCTGTTCCCTTTACCCATAATGCTCTTCCCTCACCTATTAGCTGGACTGACTCCCTATAAAGTGTCAAGTCTCAATTTAAATGCCACCTCCTCCAGGAGGTCTTCTCGGATAGGCCCACTCTGGAAGAGGTGCCCTATTGTGTTTCTAAGGCTGAGGTGCTTCCTTCAATCACAATATTCATCCAATCTACATATATAAAAGCCTAAGCAACTGTTATGACCGGTCAACCAGACAACTGGACGACCGGCTATGATGCGCACTGACCACCAGGGGGCAGACACTAAACACAGGAGCTGCCCCCTGGTGGTCAGTGCATTCCCACAGCCAACCTCCCGCGGCTGGTCAACCCCCCGCTGTCCCTCCCCCCACTCCCCAGCCAGCTGGCCCCACCCTGATCAGGACTGGGCGAGGGGGCCCTGATCAGCCCAATTGCAGGCCAGGCCAAGGGACCCCACCTGTGCACGAATTCGTGCACCAGGCCTCTAGTTATTTTATAATTGTCTGTTTACACATGTGTCCATCCCACCAATACACACATTTGCACTGGTCTTGGAGTCCTTCAGGACAGGAGTTATATTTTCTAGGTCATTAACCAGACGCAGTGCTTGGTGCACGGAAGGCTCTCAATCAGTACCTGCGGATGGGAACAGGCCAAGTCTGTGGCTCCAGACATTTTTCATTATAAAGGCCTCTGACATAAGAAAGTCTTTCACAAATTCTCACCTGAGAGAAATCATATTTCCCTGTTTATGCTCATTGAGAATATCCATGACAAAAACCAGTGAGCTTTCAAGTAAATGTGTTTCTTCTTAATCCCAATAACGTCAGCAGGCATTCCACCTACTGCAGCACTGGGTTTGCATGGAGACTCTGAGACTCAGAGTCACGACGCAGTCTACATCCCTCCTCCTGGGATACGGGGCCCACAGTCTGAGAGCAACCACCTATTTGATCGACGGGAAAGTTAACTCTCAAAGGGGGAAAGGGAATGGCCCCAATGATACATCCTAAAATACTGACTGCAAAATCCTGCCCAGTTCTCTCCAAATCGATCTACTTTTGTGGGATTCTGGTCAAGATATAAGCTTTGGACAATACGGTGGCCATGGCATAGACAAGGCTGTGATCCACTGCCCCATTTCTTCTTCCCAGACTCATCCTGCCCACATTTCCTGGTCTCCCTTGCAGGTCACTTGGGGACCATAGGGCTGAGTTGTGGCTAATGGAATACAGGAAGAGGGGTGTCAGCCATTCTCAGCCCTGAAATGATTCCCCCCCCCCACCCCCCGTCCCTCTCCTCCTGAGGTGACCTAGTTCCTAGTTATAGAACTTTGGCTAATCTATAATAATAAAAGGATAATATGCTAATTAGACTCGACATCCTTCCAGATGAAGCCGGGGCTGGAGGGAAGCCCGGATCCTGGGTGCCAGCAGGCGGGTGGAGGGAAGCCAGCCTGGGTCCTAGGTGCCAGCAGGTGTGCGAGGGGAAGCCAGCCCAGGTCCCGGGTGCTAGAGGGAAGCCGGTGCCGGCAGCCAGGGAAAGGAAGGCCTACTCTTGCACGAATTTCGTGCACCGGGCCTCTAGTTACTTTATATTTCTGGACCTCAGTTTCCACATCAGTCAAATGGGGTAGGTAGCTGGCATACCTGTCTCACAGGGATAGGATGGGGATAGAATGATAACACATATGTAGAAGGAATTTTTAAACTACACCTAAAAGTTCTTTGCAGATGAACAGGTTCTCGGCATGACCCACCAATTTCTGCTTTTGATGCTTTTCCGAAATATTACTTTGCTGTGCCCCAGGCAATGTTGGAATGAGTTCATTGGCTCAGTTGTTGGAGAAAAGGAAAAAGGGGGAAAAATCAAAGACAGCTTGGAAGTGTCAAGCCAGGGAGACTTCAAATGCATGCATTTGAAAAAGTCTATTGAGCACCCATGATGTGTGACGGGTGTTGATGCTGGAGGTTCAGCAGTAAAGGCTGGTGGTCTTAGTTGTGCTAATAGTAGCTGCTATAACAAATAAGTCCCCACATTTCAGTGACTTCATAGGATTTTTCTTACTCCCATCACCATCCCACAAAGATGCACCTGCCTCTGGGGTGGAGGCACTCCTCTCCACGGTCACCCAGGAGGAAGCTCTGCCATCTCCCGCAGTGGCTCCCGCGGGCATCCTGGGCTTGGCCCCCTGGTCAGGAGATGGCAAAGGATGGTGTGGGGGGTATGCCCAGAGGTTTGCAGACCAGGCCGGGAGCTGGCCACTTCCATTCACGGTCCAGTGACGCAGGCACAGGGCCACACGAGGTGCCTGGGGACAGGGAACCTCGAGCTGGTGCACCGCTCCCTGGCTGTCTGTGCCAACTGACTCTGCCCCCCAGTGGCTCCGAATATAACCCGAAAACTCAGTTAGGAAAACAATTCCATTGTCAATACTATCAAAGAGAATAAAATCCTTAGGAATAAATTTAACCAAGGAAGTATAATGCTTGTACGCTGAAACTATAAAACATCATTGAAAGAAAACCTAAATAAATAAAAGATCCCCTGTGTTTATGGGTTAGAAGACTTAACCTTTTGCACTCGGATGTTGAGTGTGACTCGACACGGTTAGCATCGGTAGCCCATCCCTTCCCTCCCTCCATCCTTCCTCCTTTATTTGGGCTTTTCTTACATTAAATAAATAAGTTTGTATGAAAAGAAACTCCAGTTTTTTTATTCTACTGCCGCGCTTTGTAAAATCTGGGGTACTTAAAAAATTAAATCCCGAGTAGAATAAAGGAATCGAGAAGAAAGCAAGCGAGTGCAAAGGGTTAATATTGTTGAAATGGCAATACTCTGCAAATTTATCTACAGGTTCAATGCGATCCCTGTCAAAAACTCGTCTTTTTTTTTTTTTTGCAGAAATGGACATGCTCACAAGAATTTATATGGGAATGCAAGTGACCCAGAAGAGCCAAAACAAACTTTAAAGCACAAAGTTGGAGGGTCCACATTTCTCCATTTCAAAACTTCCTATAAAACTAGCTGTGGTTCTGGCATAAGGATAGATGTACAGATCAAAGGAACAGAACTGAGAGTTCAGAAATAAACCCTCACATTTATGGTCAATTTATTTTCAACAAAGGTGCCAAAACCATTTAATGAGAGAAAGAAGAGTCTTTTAAACCAACGGTGCTGGAACAACTGGATATTCACATGCAAAAGAATAAATGTGGACCCCTACCTCACACCAAATACAAAAATTAACTCCAAATAAATCAAGGACCAAAATGCCAGAGCCAAAACTAAAAATTCTTAGAAGAAAACACTAGGCGTAAATCTTCATGACTTTAGACGAGGCAATGGTTTCTTAACATGACACCAAAAGCACAGGCAACCGGGGGCAAAACTAGGAAAATTGACTTTGCCAAACTTAAAAACTTTTGTGCAAAGGACACTAGGAGGGAAAGGAGGGAATCGGAGAAAATATTTGCAAATCATAGATATATGGTAAGGGTCTAGTGTCCAGAATAATGAAAGAATTCTTACAACTCAACATTAAGACAACAATTCCATTTTAAAATGGGCCAAGGACCCGTGGTTGGCAAACTGCGGCTCGCGAGCCACATGCGGCTCTTTGGCCCCTTGAGTGTGGCTCTTCCACAAAATACCACGGCCTGGGCGAGTCTCTTTTGAAGAAGTGGCGTTAGAAGAAGTTTAAGTTTAAAAAATTTGGCTCTCAAAAGAAATTTCAATCGTTGTACTGTTGCTATTTGGCTCTGTTGACTAATGAGTTTGCCGACCACTGAACTAGGCATCCAGTTCTTCAAAGATCTCCAAATAGCCACTAACCACAGGAGAAGGTGCTCAACACGACTCATCGTTAGGGAGATGCGAAACCGCTAGGATGGCTATAACCAAAAGACAGGTTATAACAAGGCTGGTGAGGATGCGGAGACGTGGGGACCCTTACGCGCTGCTGCTGGGGGTGCGAAACGGTGCAGCCGCTTTGGAAAACAACTCGTCAAGTCTTCAAGGAGTTGACCATAAACCACCCGCATGACCCAGCAATTCCACTCCTAGGCCTATACCCAAGAGAAGTGAAAACACAGGTCCACACAAAAACTTGTATGTGAAGGTTCATTGCAGCATTATTCATAGTGGCCAGGAGGTGGGGACCGCCCCATGCCCACCGTTGGATGAATGGCTAAATAACATGTGGTGTATCCCTACAACGGAATATCATCCAGCCATACACAAGGGAGGAAGTTCCGATTCCACCACGTGGGTACACCTGGAACACATAGGCTCCGTGAAAGGAACCAATCACAAGAGGTCACATGATACAACTCCACTTTCGTGGGATGTGCAGAGTAGACACATCTACAGAGCTGGGAGGCAGATTCGTGGTTGCCAGGGGCTGAGGGAGCGGGGTGATGTTTGAGTTGAGTCTTGAGAGGTGAGTATGGTGGCAAAAGACTTCCCGCAGCGAAGGCACAGACAGGCACTCCCTCCCCCCGCCAGCCAGGGCTTCTACACCTGAGGGGACAGTCCTGTGTGACACCCATCTCCTGGGACCCGCCCCCCCCAACACACACACACACACACACACACACACACACACACACACGCTTCTTCTCAGCCCCCTGAGACCAGGAGCCTGTACTTTTGGGCAACTAAATGAACCATCATCTTCTCCTACTCAGGGCCCCCCGATCCCTAAGATGAGAGGGTTCTGAGAGCTGAAGAGGAGCTCTCGAAGAAGGCGTCCATCTTCAAGACCCTTTGATCTCCTGCAGCTTTGGATAACATCGGCATTTACAAAAACAAAACATCCTCAAACGAGCTTGTAATAAAAATCCAAAGCAGTGTTTGGGGCCGGCGGGGGGTGGGGGTAGGGGGAGCGCTATAAATCCCCAGGATGTCAATTCCAAGTTGAATACAATTTACAAGAATATGGTTCAAATATCACAAGGTCAAAACAATGTTGAGCTTTGCAGTATTTACAAACATGCCTCACTTCATAAGCCTTTTCGGCCCACGCTGCACGGCACACACAGGGCCATGTGAGAACAACCCGCTTTAATTCGATGTGGCTTTCAGTGAGGTCTGTTGGAAATGTGCTACTAATTTCGGGCTTTTGTGTTTAGGGGAAAATGCGATTGAAGCTTAATCCAATTTTCTAACACCCAGAAACAGCTCCGAGGAAATAGACGGGCATCGGGGAACAATGGCAGGGCTCGCCTCCGGAAAGACTCCGCTCCCGCCAACGCGGGAACGCCCCACGCCAACCCCGCGTCCGCCCTTCAGGCACAAGGCGCTGTCTCGTGGTGGAGCAGGGACTCGGGGGGAAGAGAGCCCCTCGAGAAACTCCCGGAGGGATGTCTGCTCAAACAGCTGCATGGACAAGTCTCAACACTGAACGCGTGGAACCAGCGTGGGCCTGAGTGAGGGTTAGAGGGCAGCGCTGGACTCCTCACTAACTGTCCGTGTGACCTTGAGGCAGCGCCTCACCTCTGGGAGCCCAGGTTCTCTCCCCTTCAAGCCCCCAGGGCTACCGGGTAGCTCGCTGGTCCATTGCGTTGACGATAGCGCACGTGCGCGCACATATGATACAGATGTCTCTTCCATCCCCCTCCTCTGCCTGTAGAGCTCATTCCCTGTTAGCCATGCCGCTCCAGGGCCCCGGGGGCTAGGGAAGGAGAATGGCACCTTGGGTTGAAGAGGCCTTGGCCCAGGAAAGCCCCTCGTGGCCAGGAAGGAGAGGGAAACCAAGCCCACTTGGATCTCCAAGAGGAGGGCAGCAGAGGTAGAACAGAGAAACATGTGCCCATGACCTTGAGGTAGACGTGCCCCGATAATGTGGAGGAACCGGAGAGCAGCAGGCTCCTGACCCATGGCCCAGGCCCAGGAGCTGCCGCCTCGGAGACGCTCGCGTGGTGTGGCACCCAATGTGCTCGCAGCAGCGAAGCGTGGGCAGAGGCAGAGTCTAGCGCCATGACCCTCAGGAGGCCCTGCTCCTCCGCCAGGACCCACTGAGGAGTCCGAGGCTCCCCGACGGCTGGGTCAGGGGGCAAAGGGGACCAGCAGAGGCCCGCGTCAGCAGGAAGGCGCCACGGAACGCGGGGACTGCATGCGGGGACTCAGAGAGCACGGCAAGTGGCCAAGGCCATTGGCAATGGGTGCCCAGGGGGTGCCCCAGAAGACTGGTCGGGCCCAGCTGTCCCTCATTGATCCCGCCCAGAGGCCCCGGGACCAGATCAGAGCAAACTGGACGTGTCACCCCAGAGACAAGAAGGCGCAGGGACAGCCTGCCCACCTGCCTGGATCGGGTCACAGAAGCCTCGGCCGCCCCCCTCGCCCCCCCCCACTCCCCCCCTGTGGAGGAAGGGAAGAGTGACAGGAAGACCTGCAGTTATGGAAGAGCCGAGAGCCAGGGCCATCCACTGGGAGGTCCCTCCCCTCCCCCGGCCACCCAACAGCACGGGCTGGCTCGTCTATCAAACACACAGAAGCTGCATTTCCCACTCCCGCCTGAGGAGTGGGGTGTAAGGCCGCCCTCCCACTCCACTGGGACTGTCCTCTCTCGCTGTCCCCTGCCCTGAAAGCTTTCTCTAAAAGGATGACCCTATGGAAATCCATTCGTAAGCTGTGCCATCCAGGGAAGAGAGGAGTAGAGCTGATCCACCGAATCCTCTCCCCAGGCCAATGGGGGCCCGAGGGTGATTCACGCAACGAAACGGCCGAAGAGATTTGTGGTTGAGGAAGACCTGGCACTAGCAACGGGGGTGGGACAGGCTGAGGCTGGGAGGTGGAATGGCCCAGAACAGTGGTCGGCGAACTCATGAGTCAACAGAGCCAAATATCAACAGGACAGCGATTGAAATTTCTTTTGAGAGCCAAATTTTTTAAACTTAAACTTCTAACGCCACTTCTTCAAAACAGACTCGCCCAGGCCGTGGTATTTTGTGGAAGAGCCACACTCGAGGGGCCAAAGAGCCGCATGTGGCTCTCGAGCCGCAGTTTGCCAACCACAGGCCCAGAAGAAAGACCCTGGCCCGGGCCGGGGCCATGCGGGGAAACGGCTCGGGAAGGCAGGATTCACGATTATCCCAACAGCAAGCCTCGCCCCTGCCAGCCACGGGGTCCCATCCTCTCTGAACCTCCGTCTCCTCTTCGGCCCGGATGGGACAGTAATAGCTCTGCTACCTTCCATGGCATCACAGCGCAAGCACACAGCGCGGCGTTCCTTTCTCCTGCCAGGACCGCGACGTCCCCCTCGCTACGTGCGGGTTCATTTCCAAGCCGCGATGGGCGGTCTGGAGAGGGACACCTGTCTCGTCTGCGGTTGGGGAAACAGACAAAAGGCCTTTCTCTGCCTTCCGGTTGGAGAAGAATCTCCCTCTGCAGCAGCGCCGGGATCCGCAGAGCACAGACCACTTCCGTACGCCGCTGTGGAAAGGCGCCCGGGAGGAAACCCGCGCAGAGTGGCCTCTGCCAGCCGCACCCAGGCGGGCCCAGGACAACGCGCCTCCGGAGGAGGAGGCGAGACCGGCGTCACCAAACCAGAGCCACCAAACTCGAGCGTGGTCTCCTCCCACTTCCCGTGGGGAGCCAGGCAGGACCCCAGCTTCTCACGCCCCCGGTTTCCCGCCCGCAGGGGAGTGGACACCCTGGTGCCACCGGGTTGCTGTGAGCCTGCACGGCAGCGTGGGGAAGGGGAGACATCCCGGGTAGAGAGTCGCCTGGCTGACCTCGGGCAGGTGGGTCAGCAGCCGAAGCCTCAGTCTCCTCAGCTGTGAAATGGACACAGCTCTCCCCTGCCTGCCTCACAGAGTCCATTCCTTCTCCCAAGTCTGGAGAATGAAGCCAGTGTCTGCCCGGTGCCAGGCTCCGCTCTAGGGACTAGGGGTGCCGCCAAATGCCACGGAGGCAGCAGCTGCTGTCATGCGGCTTAAGACTCCGGTCAAGGTCACCCCGAGAGCAGTGCAGACTCCTCAGAACAGAGGCACTGGGGCATCCTGGACCCCTGCTCCTGGGTCCGAATTCCCACTCCACAGCCAGTAGCTGGTGACTCTTAGCAAGTCCCCGCCCCTCTCCTGGCCTCAGTGGCCTCCTCTGTGCACTGGGGAGAACACCCATTTCCCCAATGGAAGAACTCACTGAAGTGAGCAGTTACCCTGTGTCCTCTCTCCGAGCCTGATCTGTCATCGGAAGGGTCCGCACAGCCTGGTCGCAGGCTCCTTCCCTAACACTTCCCCGCCACGTACAGTCACCCAAAATCTAATGCTTCCCCCCACCCTCCACCGTCTCCAACTCTGCCAGCACCTGAACGCCCCGCCGCCAGGACTGTGAGAAAGTGCATTTCTGCTGTCTAAGCCCCGTCTGGGGTGCTTGGTATGGCAGCCCGAGGGAACGAACAGGATTACCATAGAGAGCTCTTTGGAGGGCTTTTAGCAAAACATCCACCTGCTCACTTATCATCCATGAATTCAGGCATCACCCGGAGCACCAGCTCTGCTGGGTGCTGGATGCTGGGTGCTGGGTGCTGGGTGCTGAGTGCTAGGTGCTGGGTGCTGGGTGCTGGGTGCTGGGCTCACAGATACAGAGTGAAGCCCGGGCCTGACCCGAGGGGAACAACCCTTTTCAGGAGCCCAGAGGGGCCGGTGCCACCCGCAGCAGCCAGCGGAAGCTTCCGAGGGACATGGTCGGGGAATGTGTTCCAGGAAGAAGGCAGGACAAGAACGAAGGCCCGGAGGCCCCAGGAGCAGCCCGCAGCGTGGCCGCCAGCACTGGCCGCAGCACCAAGGCCCAAAGTTCCAGAAGGGCGGGCGCCTGCTCGGATCCCGGGTCCCAGGCGCGTCCCACTCCCGGAGCCCGGAATTAGAATTACGGTCACGGCCGCATCTGACATCTGCTCAGACCAATTCGTTATCATTAGGAAATGAACCCGTAATGAATTTCTGCCGCCATTAAGCCTGATTTACAGGAGCGGTTATCACCCTTGGACGCACACGCTTTATCCCTTTTAATGAATAATACTCGCTTATCACAACCCTAATGATCCCGGGGCAAAAAGATGGAAGAGAGCCTTCCACCCCCCAGCCCTGGCTTCCCCGTCGCACTTAGGGGAAGGGGAGAGGGAGAAGGGGGTCCCTGGACCAGGCCCGGGACCATGCTGCCTGCCTGCCTGCCTGTGGGGGCATCAGCAACCCTCATCCTCTAGCGCAGTGGTCAGCAAACTCATTAGTCAACAGAGCCAAATACCAACAGTACAACGATTGACATTTCTTTTGAGAGCCAAATTTTTTAAACTTAAACTTCTTCTAATGCCACTTCTTCAAAATAGACTCGCCCAGGCCATGGTATTTTGTGGAAAAGCCACACTCAAGGGGCCAAAGAGCTGCATGTAGCTCGCGAGCTGCCGTTTGCCTACCACTGCTCTAGCGGGACTGTCTGAGTCAGCCAGAGGTGGTGCTGGGACCCGGGCCCTGCTGTGCCGGCCCCTCACTCCTGCAGGCTCCCGGGCCGGGGCATCTGCACGCTGCCGTCGGGGGTCCTGTGCAGACTTCGGCAAACCTGAGCAAGTCACGCCCTGCTCAGGACCTGCCGGCTCCGCGTGTGCACCCCAAGAGTGTGAACTCTGGCGCGCAGCTGCCTGGATGTGAATGAGCCCCGACGTCCTCCTTGCTGGCTGCGTGATGGTGGGCAATGACATGGACCTCTCTCATGGGGACCCTGTTCGGATTCTGTGGGTACCTAAGGCACTTAGAACAGTCCCCAACACACACCCGGGCAAGGACTCGTTTACAAAACCGTCCCCCATCCCCCACTAATGTCCTTATATCCCCACTGCCCAGCCCAGGGACTGAGACTTAGTAGGTGCTCAATAAAATGTTTGTTGAGCCCAATGACCCCACAAAATGGAAACAGAGCCTGGCCCACAAAGAGGGCATTCGCTTCTCTTCCCCAGGAGGCGGTTTTTCCCAGAGCGCATCGGGGCAAACACTGCTCATTCTTTGCTCCAGCGAGGCGGGGAGAGTCATTAGGGCGCAGCGCCGTTTCATTAGGAGCCCTGACGTTGGGGATTTTATAACTCGGCCACAAAAATTCACTCCGGGCAACGTGCTCGCTTTCGTCTGGAAATAAATGGGTTTATTTTATAAATTTTTATGCATTTTCCACACATAAACAAATGGTCAGATAAACCGTGCTTTAATGGAAAGATGGCGAGAGGAAAACTTGATATTCTGGCGTACGAGACAGAAAGACGCACGACGGACAGGGGCCGGGACCTCGCTTGGCCAGAGCTGGGCCTCGCTGGTCATTTGCTCAGACTCTGTCCCCTCGGCCTTTCCCAGGGTTCCTGGCCCCGTAGTGACCGCCACTGTAAGGCTGCCCCGGGCCAGCAGCAGTTCTAAGTGCTTTGTGTGTAGGAACTAATTCCCCCAAATTAGCCTCCTTCCAAAGAATGGGTGTATCGGTTAATATGGGTCTTGGTAGATGTCGCCCAGGTAAGATGAGGCCACGTTGGATTAGGACGGGCCCAAACACAACGCCTGGTGACTTAGAAGAGGAAGGAGAGGAATTTGGACACAGACACGCAGAGGAGGGAGGCCGTGTGACGACAGGCAGAACAGAGGGACGCGGCGACAAGCCGAGGACACCAAGGTCAGCCGGCAACGCCACCGCTGGAAGAGGCAGGACGGGTTCTTCCTGCAGCCGCAGAGGGAGCCCGGCTGACGCCTGGATTTGGGACTTTATCCTCCAGAAGAGAGGAAATCTGTGTTGTGTGAAGTCACCAACTCACACAATGGGGGGACTCAGGCCATCGGAGGTCAGGCAGTGTGCCTGGTTTGTTCCTGGAGCAGGCAGAGGTGGGGGCTCCGGGGTCCAGGGCACCCCACGCCCCTCCCTGCTCACCTTCCGAGCCTGCTCAGCCATAAACACTCGTGCAGAGGACTTCACCGCTTCATGCTTTCCCAGGTTCCCGCAGTGAAACAGGAAGGAACAAACACCTCCCACATTGTTTAAATTTCAGGATTTTGAGCCCATAACCCAGGGTTCTATCCAGTGGCCTGAAAGCTACCTCTCACCCCTCTCTGGCACGATGTGAGGTCTGGTGAAAGCAACAGCAGATGTCCTCACACACACGTTGTATTTATGAAAACAAAGGCCCAAGAAAAAAGCTACTTAATTCCGATCCAGTCTGGCTGGAACCCTGCCCTCCACCCTCAGCCGCTGAGTGTCCACCTGCACACTTGGACCTCGATGCCCACCACAGGGGGTGTCAGAGGAAGGAGGAGCCAGCAACAGCCGACTCTGTACAGCCGCTGACAATGCGGACACTGGCCCATCTCTGTGGGTGGGGAAAGACATGCACAGGATGTTATACAGTGAAGAGGCAGCTGACACGATGGCGTGTGCCACACTCATCGTCCTATCTCTCTATATAAAAGCCTAAGCGACCGTTATGACGGAACAACCGGAACGACCGGTTGCTATGATGCACACTGACCACCAGGGGGCAGAGGCTCCATGCAGGAGCTGCCCACAGGCCCCAGTCGCTGATGGGGCCTGCCAGCCAACCACCTGGTCCCTCCCCCAGGCCGACAGGCCCGATCGTCCAATCAGGGCCGGGCCCCGGGCTGGGACGGGGAACCGGGGGTGGGTGGTGGCGGATGCAGCCCCTTTCTTAGGGGGGCTGAGGGCCGGCTACCTCCTTGGGGCCGGCGGCCAACCTCCCAGGTCCCTCCCCCTGTTTCTCCCCCTGGCTGGCAGGCCCTGATTGGCTGTCGCCCACCCACCTCAGTGGCGGTTGGCTCCTACCCCCAGCCAGCAGGCCCTGATCGCCCAATCCGGGACTGCCAGCCAACCTTCCGGTCCCTCCCCCCAGCCAGCAAGCTCCGATTGCCCTATCAGGGCCGGGCCCCAGGCTGGGACGGGAACCAGCGGGTGGGTGGTGGTGGACATAGGCGGTGAGGAAAGGGGGAGGCGGGGACGCGAGGAACCTGATCGGCCCTGATCGCCGACCAGGCCTAGAGACCCCGCCCATGCACGAATTTGGGGCACCGGGCCTCTAGTCAACTATAAATACCAACACGTAACCAAAGGGCACGCGTGGGGTGATGCGCACACAGGAAAGAGCATAGAGAACCCGACACCGTGTTAGTGATGGCTCGACATCAAGGGTCATTCTTGCCACCTTACACCTGTGCCGACTGTCTGAATTGTTTCCCGTGAATATGTGTTTTCTTCACACTTAGAAAACAAATAACCAAACTCCTCCCCTTCAGGGCGGGCCGGAAGCCTGCCAGCTCCCGAGGTAGTCACTTCCTAGCTGGATCGGTGATCAGATCGATTGGCAATATCCCATGCTTGCGTTCAAGTAGCCCTTGTTTTACTTAATAACGGCCCCAACACCCTTCACGTAACTCATTACAGCATCTTGTTGTAGCTGTTCTACTTTATGATTAGTTATTATGGTTAGCCTCTACTGTGCCTGATGGATACACTAACCTCTATCCCTGGCCTGTATGCACAGGAAAAAAACATAGAGTCCGGCGGGCGCAGCTTCCGGCCTCCCCTGGGGGTCTTGGGACATGTGCCCTGCAGGTAAGGACTAGTGTAGAGAGAACGCTGGCAACTCAGTAACAAAAAAGACAACTCTCTGAAATGGGCAAAGGCCTTGGACAGACATTTTCCCAGAGAAGATATACCCACGGCCAGCAAGCACAGAAAAAGATGCCCCCAGGGACACGCAGATCGAAACCACAACGAGATGCCACGTCGCACCCACGAGGACGGCTTTCCTTTTTAAAATGGGAAATGGCAAGTGTCGGCGAGAACGAGGAGACCCGGAACCCTCCTGCATGGCTGGTGGGAATGCGAAGGGGTGCGGCTGCTGGGGACAAGCTGGTGGTTCCTCAGAAAGGTCAACACTGAGCTACGACAGGACTCAGCAATTCCACTCCCAGGTGTACACCCCAAAGAACTGACAACGTGTCCAGACAGAGACTGGCTCGGGCGTCGTTACGGCAGTACAATTCACACAAGCCAGACAGTGGCAACAACATGCGTGTCCTTCCACAGACGATGGAGCCCGGCCAGTGTGGCCCAATGGTTAAGCTTCAACCTATGAACCAGGAGGTCAGGGTTCCATTCCAGGTCAGGGCATATGCCTGGGTTGTGGGCTCGATCCCCAGTAGGGGCCGTGCAGGAGGCAGCCGATTCATGATTCTGTCATCATTGATGTTTCTATCTCTCTCTCCCTCTCCTTTCCTCTCTGAAATCAATAAAAAAATATTAAATTTAAAAAAAAATGGACGATGGAGCTGTGCTCCCAGAGAGCAGAGACGGAGCGCGGAGCCCTGAGAACAGCAGCAGCTAAGGGATGACTGCCTTTGGGAGAGGATCCTGGGGTGGAGCAGGAGAGGCCGAGAGCGCAAGGAGGGCCCCGGCTCCAGTGGGTCTCGGAAGAAAAGGGAAAAGAATTTTAAGAAGCGCCCGAGCTGGTGTGGCTCAGTGGACAGAGCGTCAGCTGCGGACTGAAGGGTCCTGGGTTCCATTCTGGCCAAGGGCACATGCCTGGGTTGTGGGCTGGGTCCCCAGTAGGGGGCGTGCAGGAGGCAGGTGATCAATGATTCTCTCTCATCATTGATGTTTCTCTCTCTCTCACCCTCTCCCTTCCTCTCTAAAATACAAATTAAAAAAATAATAATAATAATTTGAAGAAGGAACGTTTTGGAACAAACCAGAGGAGTGACGCTTCTTTACTTAGAAGTAGAGGAGAAAGGCGGGGCGGAGGTGACCACTGCGGTGTGCGGAGGGAAGATGTGTCCACTCACCGGGATGCCAGCAGCGGACGCCCTCCCCAGGCCCCTCCGCTGGACCCGGACTCTCCACGCCCCGCACGCCCCTCACGCAGGCCTGTTGCTTCACAAGGAGGCAGTCATTCCCGCGTCTGTGTCTCGTCTGGACAAGGCCGGTCCCTGGGCATGGCTGACCGCGTGGTTTTAGCCAAAGACGGGCTCTGTCATCATCATTTTCCCGACTGATGCTCCCTTCTGTTGGTGCCCACGTCGCGCGTGAACACGGAGATCTCACAGAACCTCCCCCGAAGAGGGACTGCGGGGCGACTGGGGTGTGCCCTGAAGTCCCCCAGGAAGAGCATGGCCAGCGCCGTCCCCGGAGACCAGGACAGTGGGGTGTCTGTGACGTAACCGAGGGGACAATGTCTTTTCCACTCAGCCTGCTTCGCTCTTCACACTAAATTGATCTTCAGAAGCATCTGCTTCGAGTGAAGGAAGTTTTGTGATAATTCAACCGTGACCTCTGTCAAGTCCCAGTGATTTCACTCCCGTCCCTCGGCCCCGAGTCTCCCCGGGAAACGGGCGTCTTCATTTCATGATCATCAGCATGTTAACATGAGCTGATTAACCCCATCCACCACTACACAGCGCCACCGCCGACACAGCCCAGGGCTATGACATCATTAGCTCTGGGACGCGGGCCGGATCCAGCCGGCCGGTCAGCTGGTCCCACGGGTCATCCGATCCAGGCTCCTGGGTCCGGAGAATTAAAAGCAGATTCTTCTGCTGGCTTGTTTTCTGGCTCTGAGTCGCAGGTAAACTGGTCCCAACAATGGTGTCGCTGCCCCCCCCCACCCCCCCACCCCACCCCACCCCGTTTGCAGGGGCCCACGGAGCCGGCAGTCCCTGCGGGAGGGTGTGTGGCCAGGCCGCTGGGCCCTCCGCCGGGGCTCAGGACTCACCGCCCCATGGGTCTCGATGACCACCGTGACCTCTGCCAGGCCCCCATCATTTCTTTTTTCTTTTTATCCCTTTTATTCAGTCTCAGCCCCCATAGCACCACCATTCTCCTCTAATGAGTTGTTTGGGTTTATTTCATAGGGTGTTGTTTTAAATTTTATTGTTTTGTTTTTTAATATATTTTATTGATTTTTTTACAGAGAGGAAGGGAGAGAGAGTTAGAAACATCGATGAGAGAGAAACATCAATCAGCTGTCTCTTGCACACCCCCTACTGGGTATGTGCCTGTAACCAAGGTACATGCCCTTGACCAGAATCGAACCTGGGACCCTTCAGTCCACAGGCCGACACTCTATCCACTGAGCCAAACCGGTCAGGGCAATTTTATTGTTTAAGGTATTACAAATAGTAGTACATATTCCTTTTTTTTTTTCCCCACTGACCTCCCCCGGCCTCCCCTCCTCCCTCCCCTCCCCCGCACTTGCCCTCGCCCTCCCCTCCCCCATCATTTCTGAGCGCGCCATCGTCACGGACTGGGTCACACACTTTCCCCAGAGGAAAACCCTCGACAGCAGCCTGGACGGAGGCGCCCCTGCCCCCTGGCAGCCGTGTCTCCTGGCTCCTGCCTCCCGGTGATCTTTCCGGAAACTTCCCTTCCCACCTCATGCGTGCTGTGGGGGAGAATTCCGGGACAGAGCAATTCCGCCCCCTTGGCCGGCGGCTCTCAGTGTGATTCCGGCCCAGCAGCTCATGTGGGGATCTGTATGAACACAAATGCTGCCTGGAAGCCGGGGCCGGGGCCCGGCCGCCGTGTCTCCGGGGCCCTCGCAGGGGCTCTGACGGATGTCCTCGTCCGCCACGTGAACCGAGCTGGTCAGCCATGAGTCCCCGGGCTCCGGGAAGGTCCCTCTGGGTGGGGTACATCCTCCGGGTTGTGACAGTGTGTAGTGACGTGCACCGCCATCCCACCATCACGCTGTGGTGTCGCCAGCCTGAAAACCCTGGGCGCTGCCCACTCCCCGCTGCACGCGTGTTGTGTAAGCCGCTAGTTTGTTTGACGGCGGCCGTCAGAACCCGTGATCGCCTTGTCCCTCTGCGAACTCCGGTCTGCGCAGGCCAGCAGCCCTGGCTGGCGCTGCTCTCAGGGCTCCCGCGCCTGCACCCCTCCCTCCATGCCTGCACCCCTCCTTCCTGCGGGCTCTAAGGGCCCCGACGGCCACCCCAGAGGTTGCCCATCTGCCGAAGGGGCGGGAGCTGGTGCTTGTTGCTTATCCCCAAAGGGCCTTGCTCCTACCCTTCCGACGTATGGACTTGAACTCTAGGGGTGGGGCTAGCAGCTAACAGATTTCAGTGCTCACAATGTTAAGGAAGAACTATTTCCGTCTCCAGGATAGTTTGAAAACAACACCGCCCCGACGCTAGCAACGCAGGAGAGGCTCGCTCTCTGCCTGCCCGCGGGTTCAAGCTGCTGAGAACGCGTCCTGAGCCATCAGGGCCCGGGCCGAGAGTGCCATCCGAGAGTTCCTTCACTTCATCCTCCCGGAGGCCCGCTAAGCTGGACACTGTCGTGGTCCCCTTTACAGACAAGGAAACTGAGGCACAGCGAGGGGGGAGGGCTGCTTAGAGTCATGGGGCTCTCCTGCCCAGCTCATGCTGTAACACAGGAGGGACCCCCAACACAAACCCCGCCATAGACCAGACCAGACCAGGTGAAAGTCACAGCCCAGAGGGGACCCGTGGCACGCCCAACGCCAGCCCGGGGTGTGGCAAGGCCCAGAGCGGCCTCCTCCGCCCGACCCAGAAGGTTCAGGAAGCTTCCTCCGCGGCAGCGCTCAGAGCGGCTCCTCTCCATGAGAGCGGCTCGCTCCGGGCAGCGTCGTTTTCAACTCCATCCTACAAGCCGAAATTCTTTTCCTGAACATTTATTATTTCAAATTATAACTTGGAAATGGAGACATGAGCTAATTTGGCCTTCCTTTCATTTGGGGTTTGGGATTTGGGGTTGAAAAACCATAGTGTTGGATGTAGAAATACAGTCCAACTTTCCAGTTTTCTGAGTACACACACACACATACACACACATTCACACACACACACACACACACACACACCCTCACACGCACGCACCCTCACACCCACGTTCCCTCACATCAACATCAGACAGCGAGGCTGGGGCAGGGACTGGGGGCAGGAAAATCAGGCCAAGCAGCTCTGTCTCCCAGGGCGGCCCTGCCTCTAGCCTCAGCCGCACCCTCCCAGCCCGTGGGACAGAGAGCCCCCTGCCCACACATGGCTTAGATTTCTCTGCCCCGACCTGGCGCAGAGAGTTCAGCACAAATATCCTGTGAGAGGAAATGAGTTGGTGCCGGCTCCCGACCCGCGGATTTGCTCCCTTTTCTCCGATTTTGGCAGGGAGTGAGGGCCTAGCAGGAGCCCACCTTGGGGAGGAGGGCGTGTTAGGGGAGAGAGCACCGAGTTTGGAAGCTGCAGACCTGGGTTCTAGCCACCAACTTGCTGTGTGATCATGGGCAAGCCATTTGGCCTCTCTGGGCCTCCGTTTTCACATTAGGAAAAGGAAAGACTATACAGTGAGAAGAGATCCCCCTTGGGACTCTTCATTCCACTGGGCTCCATAAGAGACTCACGGAACAGCCGCTAGACATGAGAAGACACGCCCTCCGGGGAGGCGCTCACTGCTGGGGGCGGGGCGGGGGGGGAAGGGGGCAGGGTGGTGCCAGGGGCGGTGCCATCTCCAGTCTCGTTTCTATCACTAACCAGGACCCTGGAGAGCCCTGATGTTACAGGGTGAAGTGTCTCCTCCCTAAACTCCTATGTCCAAGTCCTCGCTTCTTGAACCTTGCTCAGAAAGGGACTGTGTTGAGACGGGGGCTTTAAGGAGATAATGAAGGAGGGACTTTCTGTGATAGGACTGTGTGCTTATAAGAAGAGGAAGAGATGCCAGAGCACTCGCTCTTTCTGTGTGCACAGAGGAAAGGCCGTGGGGGCACCCAGCAGGAAGGTGGCCGTCTGCAAGCCAGGAAGAGAGGCCTCCCCAGAGCCAACCATGTGGGGCCTTGATCTTGGACTTCCAGCCTCCAGGCCTGTAAGTCTGCTGCTTAAGCGGCCCAGTCCATGGCATTTTGTTATGACAGCCGAGAACACTACGACACCTTCCCCTCTCGGCCTGCCTCCGTTTCTCAGATTGGGTCACAGTATCTTTCACTTTTTGGCCCCAGGACCAATTCTTGCTGGTAGACAAGGCAAGAATTTTGAAGAGAAAACAGGATAGAAGGCACACATTCCCATTACCTGAAAGGGGACATTATCACAAATTCTGCATTTTTCTTTTTTAACAGATAAAAGAGATTATGAACTTTATGCCAGTAAATTTGGAAACAAATAGACTGTAAACTGAAACTTCCTGATGTTATGTGGGAAGATGCAGGAAGCCTGAATTTCCTGTATTTATTAAAGAAACTGAGTCTGTAAATAAAACTTTTTCACACAGCAACCTCCAGGCCCAACTGACCGCCACAGTTGGTCTTACCAACACAGGAGGTAGAAATACCCTCCGTCTAGACAATGCTTGCAGGGAATGGAAGACAGGGGCACTCTCTGTGTTACAGCGATCCCCAAACCCGACAGGGACGTTACAGGGAAAGAAAACGACAGGCCAGTCTCGCTCATGAACGTAGATGTGAAAATCCTGAACAAGCCGGGCCCGTGCAGCTAGGGCAGTAGAGCGTCAACCCAGGAATCCAGAAGTCACCAGTTGGATTCCCGGTCAGAGCACATGCTTGGGCTGAGGGCTCAGACTTCAGTAGAGGGCGTGCAGAAAGCAGCCAGTCGATGATGTTTCTCTCTCATCTCACCACTGTTTCTATCTCTCTGTCCCTCTCCCTCCTCTCTCTCTGAAATAAATAAATAAGAACATATGTTAAAAAATACTGAACAAAATTATAGGAAGGTAAATCCAGGGCTTTATAGCATAAAAAAGAAAGTCCATCATAAATGAGTTGGGTTCATTTCAGGATTGCTTCGCTGTCCTATAATCGATCAATGTCAATATAACTCACTCTATTAAAAATATGTTGGTGAAAGGTCTTCAATAGATAGAAAGCGTTGGATAAAATTCAGCACCTATTCACAATAAGTCTTAGCAGACTAGAAAGAAAAGCAACCTTCCTTCACTGGATGAACTGTTTCTTTAAAAGCAAACCATTTTTCTCAGAGAAATGAAGACTTCTTTTCATGCAGGAATCTGTACACAAAAATACATAGCAGGTTATTCATAACAGCCCCAGACTGGAGGTGAGCCAGACTGCCTTCGGTGGGTAAATGGTCAAACCAACGGTGGTACCTCTGAACCACGGGCAGCATCCTGGGGCTGCCGGAGTGAATTGCCACAAACTGGGAGGCTTGGCACCACAGAAGCTGATGCTCACAGTCCCGGAGGCCAAAGTCCAAGCCCAAGGCACTGGCAGGGCCCTGCTCCCTCCGAAACTTCCCGGGAGCATCTCACCTAGCCCCCAACCAGCTCCTGGCGGCTCTAGGCCTTCTTCGGCTGTGGCAGCCTCACTCCATCCCTGCCTCTGTCTCCACGTGACCCCCTCCCGCTGTGGCCCTGTCTCTGTGTCCTCGCATAGCATCCTCCTCTCTGTTTTCTCATAAGGACACCAGTCATATGGGGTTAGGGCCTCCCTAGAGGCCTCATCTTAACTTGGTTCAATCGGCAAAGACTCTATTTCCAAATGAGGTTAGGACTTCAAACTGCCACTTAACCCACAACACTGCTCAGCAATAACTAGGAATGAACTACTGATTCACGCAACAACTTGGAAACCTTGAGGAAGTTATGCAGAGTGCGAAAAGCTAAGCTGAAAAGGCTAACACTGTACTATTCCACTACGGTAACATTAGTAAAATAACAGAGAGAGCGAGCAGATGAGCAGTGCCCAGTGGTTAAGGATGGAGAGAGGCGTGGGTGAGGCTCTGAAGGGTCACATAAGTGTGTCCTGTGGGGACGGTCAGTTGAGTGTCTTGGTTGTGGTGGTGGCTATGCAGACCACGCATGTAACCAAATTGCACAGGGCTACACTCACACTCAGGTCAGTGCCTGTATCGCTGGTGGAACCTGGAAACCCAAGCATCCTTCAGTGGGTGAACGATTAGACTGTGGTGCATCCATGTCTTGAAATACTCCTCAGCAACGAACAAGAACCAACGATGGATACACACGACGTGAGTAAATCTCAAGGGAACTGTGCTGAGTGAAAGAAAGCTAATCCCAGAAGCACACAAGTGCAAGCGTGCATTTATAGGACCTTCTTGAAACAGATGCCGTGCGAGCAGGGGTTAAGGATGTGGGATGGGGGAAGCAGCAGGTGTGGTTACCTAGTACGGGCAACACTGGGAGTCCTTGGGTAATGGAGAGGTTTTGCACCTTGACTGTGGTGCTAAGTGCACGGGCCTACGTATATGCTAAAATCACGGAGCACTAATACATGTATCTGTAACACACACATAAGTACAAGTAAAACTGAGGCAACCTGAATGAGATGGGTGGACTGTATCGATGCCAGTGTCCTGGTTGTGACAGTGTACGGTAGCTTTGCAAGATGCTGTCCCTCGGGAAGACTGGATGAAGGGTGCGCGAGCTCTCTCTGAACTGTTTCTTACAACTGCGTGTGAATCTACAGTCATCTCTGATGTCCGCCGGCCAAGGTCCGATGTCCTGACTCCGTCACAGACCAGCTGGATGGCTCGAAGCAGGTAAACTCCACGAAGCCTGTTCCCCAGCCACTGAATAGGGATCCTGACGGGTCCTGCCTCCTAGGGTTGTGGTGGGGTGGAGTCCCTGAGCGTAGTGTCCTTGACAATGTAAATCCTCCACTCGTCCCATAGGGAAAAGGACCGTTGTTACAGACGGGATGAGGGGGGTCTTAAGAGATGATTTGCCCCCAGATCACCCCGCAATGAGGCAGGATCCCAGCCCCGAGCTGGGCTCTGCTTGGAGAGGATCAAAAGTGGGAAATCTGGGGGTGGATACACCGGTTTTCTCCCCCTGACATTGTGTATGGAAGAGTGTGTTGGGGGAGGGGAGGCTGAGGGAGGGGGAGGCGGGCACTAGGAGACAAAGGAGGAAGGGGTCAGAGAGCAGGCGCCCAAAGAAAACAAGCTCGGGGAATCAAAGGGCCGCTGGGAAACAATCGTTTGGAAGCCTATTGTGCTCTGGCCCAGATCCTCCGGCTCAGACTGAATAGACTCGACAGCACGCTCCTCCCCTCCCACCAGGGTGCGCGCGGGGTCAGCTGGGTTCAAGGATGTGACAGCTGCCTGGGCCAGCGAGCAGCCCAGCATCCATATTCGTTGATGCCGACGGTGGTGGTGGTGACGATTTCTGTAACTGCGGGTTGGAGGGACCCCTCGGGGTCATTTCCCATTCTGGGTCACCCCTTCCTGCCTCACCCCCACCGTCCCCCGCGCGGGCCCACACCTAGGCCACTCTGTCCTTTCCCGTGTTCCTGCTGCCGGGGCTCAAGGTCTGGCCCTCCCGAGCCAGAAGTGGCCTCAGAAGTCCTCTAGGCCAGTGGTCGGCAAACTCATTCGTCCACAGAGCCAAACAGCAACAGGACAACGATTGAAATTTCTTTTTGAGAGCCACATTTTTTAACCTTAAACTTCTTCTAACGCACTTCTTCAAAATAGACTCGCCCAGGCCGTGGCATTTTGTGGAAGAGCCACACTCAAGGGGCCAAAGAGCCGCATGTGGCTCGCGAGCCGCAGTTTGCCGACCACGGCTCTAGGTTCTTGCTGCGTCAAGTGGGCCCAGAGACTGGGAGGAGCAGGGCACTGCCTGGGAGCTTGTTAGACATGCAGACCCTCCGGCCTGCCCCGGACCCCGGAATCCGACTGCGTTTCAACAGAGGCCTTGGATGATGGGCACGGCTCCAGCCCAGCATCCCGGTTACTGCCAGGGAGACAGAGGCTCAGAGACAGGGAGGAACTACTGTCACCCAGCATGATGGCCTCAGAGCGGGAACCAGCACCCGGCTCGCGGCTCCCCGACAGACAGCTGCCTGTCGCCAGGGCCTTTGATTCAGGTGGCGGGCGGGGAGTGGGGCTGAGTGAGGAGAAGAGTTCTCTTTGCTCCTGAAGGCTGTGGCCAGTCAGTAGGTTGAAAGGGGCACCAGGTGAGACGTCTCCTGGCCCATCTTCAGCTCTCAGACGGGGAAAGGGGAACCCAGAGAGGGGCGGACACTGCCTTAGGGACCCACAGGATTAGTAGTAGCACCCGGACTCCCTGCACCTTTTCTGGGGCGCGTTCTATCCCACATCCATTTTCCCTTCCTCCCATGAGGAAGTCACCATTCAGCCAATATTGACCGGGGTCCTCTTTCTCTCCCTGAACGAGGCGGGTTATTGAGACTTGATCACAGTTAGGCCCCGCCCTGGGGAAGGCCCTCAGTGTAGCAGGACTGAGCCAAACAAGTTCTGCTTCCTTGAAAGCCATGTCCCCGGAAGGATGGAGGTGCCCTGGACCAGTGTGGGGGCGGGCGGGAGTGGGCGGGGCCTCGGTGGGCGGGGTCTTTGTGGGCGGGGCGTCGGTGGGCAAGATGACCCTAGGATTAACTTCAGGCAAACTGCCTGGGAATCCCGAGCCGCTTGGAGGGCTTTCCAACAAAAACGTTGGCGATCTGGAAAAGTCGTTTTTGGCTCTACCGCGAGAAAAGGAAACTGCGAGGTCAAAATTAATAAATGCGTAGTTAAACGTCTACAGAAGGTAGCACCGTGTCAACATCATTAAATGGCTAAATTAATTATTCCTAAAAAGTTTCATTACACGTGAAAACGATTTTAGATTTTCTCACTTTGCAAGAATTTCCCAATTTGCCCAATCAGTCCTAAGAAATCACAGCCATGGTAAATTAGGGCCCCGTAACCAAGTAAAAGCAAAATTAAAATTATTTTTTTAAAATCCTTTAAAACTTTGTAATAAAAAGGCTCCGTGCGGTGCGTGTGAGGTTGCTCTGAGGGGCTTGCTGTGAGGAGAGCCGGGCTTACCAGAACTTGGTGCCTGCACTCGCTCCGCGCTGGTGCCGGGCTGGCCTGCCACAATCCCTGGGCAAGGCACTTTCCGCTTTGGTTTTCCCCTTCTGAAATAGGGGGGGGGGGGGGGGGGGTCAGTAACCCCAACTGCAGGAGCTTGTTGTGAGAATCCAAAGGCCTCGTAAGCCCAGGGGAGGGACGAGTGGGTTCCAGCAGGACAGGCGCACTCTTGGGATGCAGAATTAAAGAGGCGCAAAAACTTGATAAAGGGTGTGTGTGTGTGTGTGTGTGTGTGTGTGTGTGTGTAAAGCAAGGTAAAGGAGCGGGGTGCCAGATAGGCCAAAGACCAAATATAAAAGCCTGATGTGGGGGGCCTGGGGCGAGCCAGCCGGGCAGCCCCACGTCTAGCTCGTGCCTCGGTTCCTTCATCTGTACAATGGGCCACCATCCCTCCCGCCCCGGGGCGTCATGGGAGATGGACGCTGGTTTTAAAGCTAACGGGTTTAGAGGGGCGCCCAGCAATTCGGCGCGCCAGGTGCTTATGTTACCGGGCGAAGAAAGGACCGCCGCCCCCCCCCCCCCCCCGCCCGTGGCAACGTTACGCCTCGTGGGAGAAACTCAAGGTCCCACTGTCACCATTTCCTTCGGGCCGGGGCGGCAAAGGCGCGTGCCTGCGGCGGGTGGGGTGCCCTGCGCTGCAGTTCCCGCCTGGGGAGAACTCTTGGGGGCCTCCGGGGACCGAGGGGCCACGCCCCGCGCCCGCCTCCACCTCTGTCCCGCTCTCCCGCGCCGCGAGGTGGCCGGCGCCCTTTGCCCGCCCAGCGCCGACGCCCGATCCCGCGGCCCCGCGAGCCCCTCGCCCGCCCGGCCCCGCCGCACCTCAAAGTCTGCGCGACCCCCGCCCCGAAGGGGATCCCAGGGGGCCGCGCCCGTGGGGCGACGGGGCCGAGTCCGAGAGGCGCGGTGGCCGCCTCGCCCCGCTGCGTCCCGGACGCCGAGGGGGCGCGGGCGGGGCGCAGGGGCTCGCGGCTCTTTGGTCCGAGGTAGCGGGACGCCTGCCCGCAAGGGGGCCGGCAATGAAACGCATTTTGTCCATTTCAGTCAAACCGAGAGCGTGATCACCTTCAATGTCTCCTTCTCGGGAGGAAAAGAGGCCCCTTGGTTAGTCCTGAGACCAAAGCCGCCCCTGGGCACCTCGGGCGGGTCACTGGTGGGACTGAACTCTGCACACACGTGTCTGGGCGGCTGGGACACCGAGCGGACACCTGGGGGGGGGTGTTGGGGACGTGGGGGAGGTGTTCTCCAATCAGCCCGACCCCGCAGGGAGCCCAGGGACACCTCGGCCTTTGTCCTGTCTGGAGGCCAGGAAGGCGACTCCCACTCTCCTGGCAGTCTTGGGCTACTGCGGGGTTTTGGGGGTGGGGGTGGGGGAGCCGCTGGTTGGTCTCGCTGCCCGCGCAGAAGTGACCTCAGCAGCCAGCCGGGCAGCCCCTGAAGGCTGCAGGTGTGCGTCCTCCAGAGCAGAGCACACAGAAGCCTGGGGTGGGCTTTGAGTGGGGGGCGGAGGGGAGGGCTCTGGGCAGATCACCCACAGGTCCACCGCAGTAGCTCCCCATGGCCGGGAAAACACTCCACTGCGTTTTTTATTTCTGGGTCTGCCTCGCCCAGCACAGCCAGCCGGGCCTGGAGCAAGGCGAGCGCGCTGTCCTGTGGGCCCCGCAGGAAGGGCCCGCACTCAGCGCCCCCCCCCGCCCCCCGCCTCCCCGGCTCTGCTGGCTGCGCACCCCGAGCCTCAGCTCCCCTCGCCATCCACCGCCCCCGTGTTTACTGCCCATCGCCCGTGCTGGCCTCTCATTTCTGCGTGTCCAGCTACAGCGAAGAAAACAAAGTTCCGTGTGCACCCTCCTCCCCCAGCCCGCGTTCTAGTGAAAGAGGAAAAACATCAAAGTAGATAGTATGTCAAAAAGCAGCACACTTAGGAAGGCTAGTATGAGAAAGAAAAATGAAACAGAAAATAACAAATGTTGACAAGGATGTGGGGTAATTGGAACCCTTGTGCACTGTAGGCAGGACGCATAGAATTATTGCATGATCCAGCAAGTTCACTTCCGGGTATGCACCAAAAGAATGAAAAGTGGGGACTCAAACGTAGTTGCCTACCCATGGTGGCACTATTCACAACAGCCAAAGGCAAACCGTAGTAGGAAAATAGCCCTGGATAAAGGCCGGATCCGCTAGACCTCTGCTACTCCATTTCTACCCAAGACTCACGAGGCACAAACCCCAGGCCATTTGCACTCACCACGACATGGAAAGCAGGAGTTTTACTCTAGCTGGGGATGGTCTGGGCAAGACATCGCCTTGTGGAACAGATTTTAGCCAGAGTCTGCCATGCCTTCCAATACCAAGGGAGAAAGTTGTGAGTTGAGGCTGGAGAAAGACCTGAGAATTTGGGGGTTCTGTGCTCACCACAGCCTTTCTGAGCTCAGTGTGGCTGACTGGTGGGTAGCTGGAACGAGCAGGGCGCACGCTGGAGGTTTCCTGAACATTTCTATACCCGGGGGTAGCCAGGCCCTTCTCCAGAGCCCCCGGAGTGGGGGTGGGGGACTGGGTGGGCGCTGAGGGATCCCTCACAGCTGAGTGATCACTTGGAAACGAGTGCCCACTGACTCCTGGATTGCTGTCTGCTGCCTCCCCAATAAGGGTTTCATTTGGGCTAACAGCAGACACCTGAGCTAGTTAAGAGAGTGAAGACTACCCCTCCTTCCCTCCCTAGTGTGGGTTACTTCGCTCCCTTCTCTTTGAAATACCTAGGCAGAAAGTTCTCAGAGCAACGGTCTTGGGAGGGACGCGGAGTAAGCGTTGCAGGGCGAATAAACTTGTGTCTGAATGAGCGGCATTCACGGAGGAGTGGGCAGAAGGCTACGGGTGGGCTCCTCAGAGCTGCGCCCACGTGTGTAGGTGCAAATTCTCTCTCAACAGCAGAGTGTGTGGAGCTTTTGAGGTCTCCTTGGGTGACAGAAACAAGATTCAGAAGTTCGAGAAGCTAAAACAAGGGGACTCGTGTAACAAGCCCGTTTAACAAGGGCAGGTGTTGGACTCAGAACATTTGTCCCAAACTACCCCACACCGGGAGGCGACGGGGGAGGAGGCTTAGCGGCAGCACAGGCAGCGAAGTCTGGGGAGCAGCGCCGGAGTCAGGCCTGGACCGGCCGCCAACCCGTTAATGAGCGCCTGAGCCTTGAACATGAGCCCCCAAGCCGCTGCTCCACACGGAGACCGGAGACCCGGGGGGCCCGTGAGTCAGACCACACCTGGCGCCTGGGGCTCAGCTCTGGGGAGAAACCAGGCAAATGGTGACCACACAAAACGCCAGTCACCGCGAGGGAAGGGGAAGTAGGCAGAGAGTGCCTACAGGAAGCCAGGAGGCTGGGAGCAGCCGGAGGGCCTGGCCGGGTCGGTGGGGCGCCTGGGTTCTCCCCGCACACAACCAGAAGAATATCTGCTGCATGCACAGCACGGAGCATCCCAAATAGGAAGAGCTTCTCCGAAAGGAGAGAGGCCCCACCCACGGGGGCATTTCAGTGCAACAGAGCCCCTTGCGGGAGGCGTCTGGTGCTACTGGAAAGAGACTGGCCCGAGCGGGGCTGCCTCCCTGGCCTGGCCTGCGTGGGCCCTTGACTTTGAGCAGGAAAGCGCTCAGAGCAGGGCCAGGTGGCGAGGAGGGGGTGCTTATGGGAGCTGGGACAGCGAGACCAGGGGGGCCGAGGACAGAGGCAGCAGCAGGGGAGAGCGGGGCGGCGGCTTTGGCCGCCCAGAAACCTCAGAGGAAGGGAGTGAGCCCAGGCGGGCTGCTGTCCGCTCTCGGGGGAGTCAAGGATAAGGGGTTTGGGGGGCAGGTTCAGGGGGTTAGCCCAGGACGATGTCCAGCTGCCCAGTGCTCCCCTGGTTTCGAGTCTGTGGGGTCCCTTAGTGCTCAGGAGCCGCACACAGAGGAGGGGGAGGAAGGCGTGGCCTGCTCAGGGACGGGCAGGCCCGGGGCCTGTGCTCGGAGGCTCCTAAAGGCCGTGGGTGAAGGGCGGCTTAGGGAGGGTCTCGGTAGAAGCCCATCAGCTTTCCAGGGGTGCCCCTCAGGGCCGTGGTCTCCCATTTGGTCGGCGCCAGCGGGTCATTAGTCATCGCAGCTGGTCCTGGCATCGCCCACCTGGTTCTGCTGCTTTGCTGGGCCTGGAGCCGAAATCAACCGAGCCTCGATGTTACCTCCAGGGAGCAAAGGTCAGGGGTCTGGACCACAGGACCAGCGAGATGCCAGGGGAGGAAGGCCACCGATTGGCCCGTTGCTAGGCCCCGGGCTTTCCGCCCTGGGGACGCCTGTATCTGGCTGTAAGTGGCTCGGCCGTGTGTCCAGCTGCGTCAGTTTCCCCATTCCACGAGCCAAGGAATTTTCTTACCTCCTTACTCTCCAGCCTCACAAGGAGAGAGCCAAGCATCCTATGACGTTTTGGAAATAGAAGCTAAGTTCCAAGTCCTGAGAATCTTATTCCATGAGTCTGGAGAGCTATGCCCTCACCATGCCTGCCTCTCAGACACATTTCTTTTCTGTTAGTGATTTCCAAAGAGAAGGGAGCGGGGAGAAAGGAACAGTGGCCGGTGCGAGGGCCCTGGACCCCCTGAAGCAGTCCCCCCTCTCCCCACCCCCGAGGAGGAGGCCCCGCCTCGGCGTGTCACCCCGTTAGAGCGTCACTGTGGCCCAAGTTCACTGTCCCTGTGTGCCAGCCTCCCCTCCCTGAGGCCTGAGCCATTTGTCTCGGGCGGTTTTTGTTCCCAACACTCCCACAGCACCTGTTAGTAAACATGTCTCGAATGAATGAGTGAACAAATGAATGAGTCCCGCACTGTTTGGGCTCTGTTGGGGATGACGTGTTCTCTAGGCTGGCGTGTTTTCCATACAAATGCTGAGGGAGAGTTTGTGTATATGATTCCACTGGAGGAAAAAGGAAGCCAGGCGCGGGTGGGGTGGGCTGGGGTGGGGGGAGACATTCTGGGGAAGTGAAAAAACGCCCCTTTGTGGGTTTCAGAAACACGCCTGAGGCGGAGCATGGGGCTGTATTTACTTTTCCTTTTCTATAAACAGTTATAAGTTTCCTACGAAGCAAACAACAAACAGCAAAACCTCTTGTTACTTTTTGTAATGAAAACATATGAGCATGTCTCTGAGATTCTGCGTCTTGATACTCCGTCTTGCTTGGTCTCCAAGGTTTAGAAAAAGTGTATGTTGTCTTGTACCTTGGGTTTTTCACGAGGCCCCTAAGGGCGTGAAGAAATTTCAAGGACAGGGCTAGCGTCTTCCCCGGCCTAGTTCTGCAGCCAGAGCAGTGCCTGGCTTACAGTCTGTGCTCAGAACGTACTTAGAGGAGGGGTAAGGTATCGCTCTCTGCCCGATGCCAGGTGTCAGGTAATGAGCCTATTACTAACCGTGCCATTCACCTACTAGCACAGTGGTCGGCAAACTCATTAGTCAACAGAGCCAAATATCAACAGTACAACGATTGAAATTTCTTTTGAGAGCCAAATTTTTTAAACTTCTTCTAACGCCACTTCTTCAAAATAGACTCACCCAGGCCGAAAACCGACTTCTGCGCATGGGCCACAAAGTTTCAATCGCACTGTACGTGCGCGCCCGCACGTGGTATTTTGTGGAAGAGCCACACTCAAGGGGCCAAAGAGCCGCATGTGGCTCGCGAGCCACAGTTTGCCGACCACTGTACTAGCACATCAGTGGTTAAGTGCGATTCTGATCTTAAAGACAGAGCAATAAATGAGGACTAGTCAATGGTGGTCAGGATTCAAAACCAGCGGTGCCGGACACCAAACCCAGTGTTCCCCCTTCGTCCTCAGGGGGCAGTGAAACTGACCGGGCTCTTCCTGCTACCCGGCCCGCCTGGCCTGGTCTTCCCCTGCTGTGCTTGCGCCCAGATCTCTGGCTTTTGAAAACAAGGCGGGATATCCGTGTTGACAGGATGGGTGGCCAGTGAGTTAGCTAGCTGAGAGATGGATGAGGGACGGTGAAATCGATGGGTAGATAGCTAGCTACATGCAAACAGAGGCTCTTCCTCCTGTCTGTACCCACAGGGTCAGCCCTGCAATTTCAGCCTGACCACACGTCCTCACCAAACAGGCCTGCCCCTCCCTCTTCCCCCCCCGCAAGGCTGCCCCCGCCGCCTGACCCCTCCAGGATGATAAACACCGGAGCCTTGACCGTTCACCAAGAGGGAGCATACTTCTGTCCTCCCGCTTCTGTCCAGACCTCATTCAGTTAGGAAGCCGATACTCCAGCCGGTGGGGAGGTATCGAATGTGTGCAAACACTCCCTGATTACGGTGTCCTTTTGCTGTCTGCCCTCCCTCATAAATTTGGAAACTATTCTATGTAAAGCATGTTCTTTGAATGGGGCTGTGGCATTTCCCTGCTCCAGCAGCTGGGGCGGGGGGGGGGGGGGGGGGGAGGGAGGGGGAGGGAGCAGAGCAGAATGAGAGCTGCCTGGAGAATGCTCCGGCAAGATGGCAGCTGCACCTGCATCTTCACTCTAAACCAAACTCCCTCAGGGATGCTGTGGACAGTGTGAGCTTTGGGGAGGCTGATGGGAAAGGGAGCCCGGAGTTTGATGGGTGGGCAACAGAGTGATGGTGAGGCAGAAATCTCCGCCCCAGGAGGAAGCTCTGAGGGCAGGAGCTGAAAAGGAAGCTGGAGGTGCCTGGGGTGGGGCTGAGTGGTTTGGATAAGGAGGCTGTGTGGGTGGGAGTGAGTGGATGGAGAAACGGAGAAGAGGTTGATCAGCCAGCAAGGCAGGGCTGCAAGAGCAGCCCAGCGGGAGGTCTGGCCAGCCCAGGAGCCTGAGAGAGGGCCCCTGAGCTCTGGCTTCGGGGTCACCTCTGGTCTCAAAGCCCGAGTTGCTACAGCTACTCCCCGTTCCCACCTGGCTGGCCACCAGACACTCCCACCGTGATGACGGTCTTCGTGGGAGGCCGTTCAGATTTTTGCCACCTGGGTTCCACTCTGCTCTGCTACTTACTAGCTGTGTGACCTCGGGCAAGGAGCTTAACCATTCTGTATCTTTATTTTTCCTATCTATAAAATGGCAATGCTAAGATTACCTACGGCTTAGGGTTGTGTGGTTTACTATCCATAAGCATTTGAAATAGAGCTTGTAAGCTATCCATCTCATCATTTTTGTCATCATCATCATCTTCATCATCTTCGTCATCATCGTCGCCATTGTCTTCTTCATCCCCTACCTCTATTAACGACAATCAATCCCCCAAGCACGAATTTTCAGTATCTACTTGTAGGGAATGGGATGTTCTACTCCACTCTCCTCCGCCATTTTCTAGAATCTATACTCCCCAAGGCGAAGACAAATAGAGGGACTACAACTGAAGGGGAGGAGGAGGATGAGGAGACACAGGGTAGAGAAGGAGTCAGCAGAGCGTGCACTGAATGCTTAGATGGAACCCAATCAATGGCAGGACCCCAGGGCTTCCATAGACCAAGGAGTCAGAGAAGGAGGAAGGGAAGGGAAGAACCACGGTCTGAGGGCATCCCAGAGGGTGGCCATGGGGCGCCTCAGGAACGGAGAGCTGGGTCCCGTGCTGGGCGGACGCTGGGCCGAGCAGCTGCCCCGGCCTCTCCTCCCTTTACAGCCCTGTGTGGACAGGAACGTGCCACCAGGACTGGCATGCTCTCCGGGGCTCTGTGGGAGACGTGCCTGATAAGAGCAAGGCGTTTGGTGTGGGGAACTTTCACGCCTTCCTTCCACAACCAGGGGCACAGGCCGGGCTGGGCTCACTCGGAATGATGCCCTGTCACGGAGGCATCGAGCCTGTGAAAGCCCTGTGGGTATAATTAGGGATTTCTATAAATTCAATTAGTGCATTACTATAATAAATTAGGCATTTCTAACGAAGTGCTTTAAGGTGTATGGGGCGTATTTGGTAACTGCTGAATGACCAACATACAGGCTCTTTGTTTAAAATCTCTTCCAAGTTACAGCCACTCAACTTCCAATCTATTTTTAAAACACAAACTTAACCCATCAGAGGCTACTTTTTTTGGGGGGGAGGGGGGGAGGAATGGGAAGGGACTCAAAACTATTCCCACTGATGATCACTGTGAGATTTTCGTGTTCAGTTTTGCACGTAGAGCTGTAAGTTGCCTGCCTTTTTAATGAATAATTATTAAAAGCAGCGGCTGGCTTAAAAGCTTCCTAGGTGAACAAGGAGAAACTTGGCCTTTCTGAGGGGGGGCTGGGGAGAACTCCAGCCATGGGGCGATTCCTGGTTATTGACAAGGCTTGGAACCCGCTGTGCTGGCCTGCCCCGTGCCTACCAAGCCGAGAGGTGAAGACAAGTAATAACGGAGACCTAAAAATGCAGCAACCAGAATAAATGTGTTGCGAGGAAATTCCAAGCTTTATTAAATGCACTTTTGGTGAAAGAAGCCCTACAGAGAGTTTCTTAATAAACTTCCAGGAGGGGCGCTGCGTGGTCGCTGGAGGAGCTCCATAAGCGATGGTGGCATCTGTGGAATGCTCAGCCTGGCGATGGCCAGAGGGAGCTGCCAGCCGGTGTCTGGGACAGTGGTTTCATCTGGCTGGGACTCCTGGCCCTGAGTTGGAGGGTTCTGCCTGGATCACAGGCGCCCCGGTTAGGAAAGGGCTGGCGAGTGGAGCCGTCCCTGCGCGCAGCCTTTGAGTGCTCCCACACGTGAAGAGGCGTGGCCGGGAGACACTGTCCGCCATTGAACACCCCCAAGTGCACCACCACCAGCATCCGGGACATTCTTCTCACCGTGTAGCCTGGATCCCCCAAGGGCCAGTGTGAGCTCAGCTCCTCCCACCCAGGCCAGAGCAGAACAGGGGACAGCTGCCCTCCACCCCCTGGTTCACACGGGAGGGCCCTTATTTCATCTGCCCGAATCTTGTCTCCAGAATCAGTCCTCCTACTCCCAGCAACACTCTCGGAGACTGGCCCCAACCACGGCAGCCAATTACTAAGCGCTTCCTTTCATTCCAGCAGTCACCCCAGGCACTGGTGCAGCCTTCCTCGGGAGCGCCCCCACGTTCCTGGGTGATGTGGGGGCTCCTTCCAGCTGTGACATGTAATCTATTACCGTCCTCAACACCCTTGGTGGCAGTGGTTCCATTTGTAGGACCAGCTCAGTGCCAGAGCTGCTACACCCTCTGCAGATCATCTCATTAACGCCCACAACAACCCTGTTGGATGGATATATTTTTTAAATATATTTTATTGATTTCAGAGAGGAAGGGGGGGAGAGAGAAAGAGAAACATCAATGATGAGAAAGAATCATTGATCAGCTGCCTCCTGCATGCCCCCCAATGGGGACTGAGCCCACAACCCAGGCATGTGCCCCTGACTGGAATCGAACCTGGGACCCTTCAGTCCCCAGGCCAATGCTCGAATGGATGGATATTTTTATCTTTAGTTCATGGGTGAAGAAATACCTTCTAAAGATCTCACTGCTAATAAGTGACTGGGATTCCAACTCAGGGCTGTCTGACTCGGAGCCCCCCCCCCGGCCACCACGCTGGGCTAGGCCCTGGTTCCGCTCCAGACTCCCGTCAAGGCTGGGATGGCTGAAAGGGCTGCAAAGGACCACAAGAATAACCTTATTTCTGGGGTCAAGACCCCTTTCTAATTCATGGTCTTCTCCCATCTATGGAGAGTGGGTGGGTGATTCATAAAGCTGTTTTTAAATGTAATTCTTCAGAGCTGTCTAAGAACAACAAGCTCCGTTTGCGCACCTGTCGTGGTTCATGGTAACTGTCTATGAATACATCTGTCTGCCGCATTAGTCTGACCTGTTCCCAGGTGGAGACTGTAAGGCTGCTTTTATATTCTCAGTACCTAACACAGTGCCACTTACTGACAAAACGTGTCTGTAATATGAGTGAATGGCTGACAATGGCTGAGTGGATGCGTGAGGGAATGACTGACAATGGCTGAGTGGATGGTGGATCAATAGGTGGATGTATGTATATATGGATGGATGGGAGGAAGGATGGATGGGTGAATGGATGACACATACACAGTCCACACTTAATCACCCCAATTCTCAAATTCAAAAGTAGTTAGATACATACGGATCCCTTTGTATGCATGTCACTCCCCCCCCCCCCCCCCGCCCCCAAAAAAACAACAACACCTGGTTTGAGAGCACTGAACAGTTGGGAGATATAGAATCTAATCTCCTCCTCCCCAACCCCCGCCCCCTGCCACGAACTCAAGGTGTGATCCTGGGCCAGCCACTTGCTTTCTCATCTGAAATATAAGGAAGTTGGGTGGGTGATATTTGAGGCCCTTTCCAGTCCTAAATTTCCATAATTCTATGGCGATCCACCCACCTCAATCAGACTTATCTAAATAATCGCACAAAAACACCACTTCATGCTGGAGAAACACAGTCATAATAAACTAAGCAAAACCAAATGCCCTTCAATATCCTGTTGTGAACTATAAAATGTCCCCTAAAATCACATTTTCCCCTTGAAACAGGATGTAGGAAAAAATATTTTCCTATTAAATCCTTTTAAAGTGCAAAGGAAAGCATTTATTCTGTGATTTGCCATCCAACTCAATAAAAAGTCGAGGACCCGGTCGTCCTAATTATGGGAGATACTGTCCGCAAGCACAGGGGGTAGGAGTCCAGGCTGGAAACCAAGATGCTGGCCCTTCCTCCATCGCCAAAGCCGGCGACGGCTGGACACGCTTTCTGGAGCGAGCTGCCAAGTGCGCACCGAGCAGTTTATTTCTGCCATTATGTCGGGGAAACCAGTAAATGAGTTTTTATGAGGTGATTTATGAAACTCCTGGGGTGGACGAAGTGAGTGCTGGGAAGAAGTGGCACCAACTTCCAAACCTGTGGGGGTGAAGGGAGAGAGAGGACTTGAACTTTGGAAACTGTTAATGACGCTGTTACAAGCTGTGTCTTTTCAGACGGGCTAAGCAAAGTGGGATGGTTCCTTAGGAGAGGCAGACAGGGCCGGAAGGGGTCAGAGGGACGCTGCCTTGTCCTTCCGGCACGGGAAAGCCCCCTCCGGGAGGAACCCTTTAAGGGCAGTGCTCCCGTCTCCCTGATTTCTGTAGCCCCTCGGAGTGTTACAAGGAGCAGGCCCGGGGCTGTTGTGAGAGAAATGGAAAAGCGTGGATCTCTCTGTTCATCTGGGGAGATACGCAAGGAGTCCGAGCCCAGCTCGTGATCACCCACCTTTCTGTTGGATGGACCCCCTGTGGTAGGCAGAAGGCATCCAAATCGGAACACCTGGAATGTGTGACTATGTTGATTCATGGCCAGGGCTAATGGGGCGGCAGATGGAATGAAGGTTGTTCATCAGCTGGCCTCCAGAGCGGGAGGTTATCCTGGACCGCCTGGGTGGGCCCCACGCCATCACAAGGGTCCTTACATGTGGAAGAGAAAGGAGGTGTCAGGCTGGTGGGTTGTAAGAAGGACTCGCCCCGCTATCGCAGGCTTTGGAGACGAAGGAAGGGGCCACGAGCCCAGAAAGGTGGGCAGCTTCTGGGAGCCAGAGAAGGCAACGTGGATTCCCCCCCACAGCTTTCAGAAGGAACACAGCTCTGCCCACACCTTGACTTTAGCCCAGTGAGACCCATTTTGAGATTTTGACCTCTCGAACTAGAAGCTAGCAAACGTGCTTTGCTTTAAGCTACTATGTTTGTGCTAATTTGTCACAGGAAAACTAGCCCCAACTGTCAGAATATGTCCCGACAGTCACGTTTGAACCTCATGACTCTGGATGCTGAGCCATAGCTGACTGGACCAGGCGCAGATGTCTGTCCCAAGCTGGGCCAATGTTCTCCTGCCTGCTCAGAATCTGGGCTTGGAATCCATGCAGCTGTGACTAGAAGCGAATAAACTCAGGAGCTGATGGTGGCCCGTGGTCGGCCACGTGAAGTGAGAACCAGAGAAGGCTGGTTTGCAGAGATAATTATATTGAGGGAGAGAGAGGTGGAGAGAGGCCTGGTAGCGTTCTAGTGCCTAGCTCCCTCCCAAGGGGAAATACAAGTATGCAGAACAGACCTCTCGCCCAATCCCTTCCTCCCGCTGACATCAGCAGAAGAGCCCAGGTCCTCAGCTCAGAAACGTTGAGAGATCAGCTCCAACCAACCGAAAAATGCAGGGTGCTGGCCGTTGTCCAACAGCCAGATGACCAGTACTGGCTCCAGGGGGTGGGGGCGTGGGGAGGTGGAACATGTATTTAGGAAGAAATCCCTGCTCACAGAAGCAGAAGTGGTGAATAGGTGTTCCTGTTTTTCATACCTTTTCCAGACAAGGCTCAGAGAGGTAAAGCAGCTCACTTAAAGTCACACAGCTGGTGAGCAGGGAAGCTGGAATTCAAACCCAGATCCTTCAGTTTCCAAATCTCAAAGTGTTTTCTGTTAGTTCGTTTGCTTTTCCTATTACTCATTCTTGGCTATGTCCTGGGATTCTTCTCCTCCTTTTTTATTTTTTAAACTAGAAATGTCTCGTGTCCAGAAGCTACAGGTGCGATACGGATGAAGGTTAACACAGTAGCTTCCCATTCTCTTCTGAAGCTTTGCTCACGGGTGTCCACTCTGTGGCTCCTGGGGACTGCATACCAGCAGGCCCTGGGTGCTCAGCAGCCCGTGGGCCTGTCTCGGCCTCGTGTCCCGGCTTGCAGTTCCCATGCAGGAATGGTGGTAAGTGAAGGATGCGCCCAATAGTCTTGCTCTGGCAGGTATCTGGATGTGGGTTTTATAGTCTGGTTATGCTGCAGTAGCAACCGCCACACATCTCCATGGACAGCGAGAACAAAGGCCGTACTTGGCTGGCCGTGCCCCATGGCTTCTTCTCCAGGGACCAGGCCGATGAACACTGGACTATTATGGGTTGTCATGGCAGAAGGTAAAGAGAGCAGTGAAGCACGTGGGATTTCTTAAATTTGCAACACACGCTGCTTGTTATGGCCAAGTCAGTCATCAGTAGGTCAAGCAACCATCACCCTCTCCTGGGGAGAGACCCTGCCTCTGGGGAACGACAGAGACCACCACAGACGGTCTCCAGTTTCTGTATTATCGTGGCACGTTCATGATTCCATGGGTCCAGAAAACTCGGGTGTCCCGTGCTACCCCACAAGAATCCCCACTTCCGGGCACTGGGCACCTTCCATGCAGCAAAAGCCTGCTTACACCATCTTTCCCCAGGCAGCAGGGCCATACAAGCAACCTTTCTAAGGGATGTGACAATGACTTCTGGGTGGCTGGCGGCTATTTCTCACTCACAGCACACATCTGTCCTGGGTTGCAGCATACACTCTTTCTGGCCGAAGCTGCACTTCAGGACGTCTGTGAAAGTCCCCAAATGAATCCACGCTGCCTGCATCGATCCCGATGGTGCAGAGGTGGGGCTGGAGGGGCCTGTGCTTGGGAACTCCCCTCTGCCTTGCTGTCTTCCAGAGAAGAGCGCCTGGCCTAATGAATGAAATACTGTTCCCGATGAAACCTCCTTTAGGTGCTGGGCAGCCTGTAGCATCCCTCCAACCCTGCTCTTCCTTTGCATCCACATCCCCTCAGCTCTATGGGATTTCAAATAGCCCACTGTCCACTGAAGGTCCCTTGCTCTCTGAGGTTAAGAGAATAAAATAAAAAGAAGGATGAGAAGGAACTCTCATAGCCCACGGTCTGTGGAAAGACTAATGAATGGCCTCCCCGCTGACTTTCCTAGGGATAGCATGTACTTGTGGTCACGTGTGCCTTGTATAGCCTGATGTTTTGAGCTCACTTGTGTGTTATCTCCACAATCTTCTCTGCTCTTGCAGATCCAGAGGAAACTTAGACCTTTGTTCCGACCCTCCTGTGCCTCCCGCCCTGCACCGCCCCAAAAACAAACAACAACAAAACTCCACAACTGCACCAAACACACTACGCACATTGAAGGTTTGGTGTAGCTCAGCCCTCTCCCACTCAAAACCCTTCCCTAAGACCTGGCCTCCTTCCTGGGTTCTGGCCCCCCTCTTACCCTAATTCACTCCCGGTCACTACATTACGCAGAGCTCTTTACCTCTCTTCTGCTCTGCCCCAGCCTTACCTTCAAAGGCAAAGACTCACTAGTGTCTCCATTACACAAAGGACCATTTATGCAATGCAGAATCATTGGCAGAGCTTTGTCATTTCTTTCTCACTTTCTCTCTTTCTCCATAGGCAAGAGAAAGCTGTATGGGGGGGAAAGAGGGCGCGGGTGTGCGCGCCTCAGGGTTCGGGGCGCCGCGGGAACCCGCCTCGCGCCCGCGGTCGCGGGCAGGCAGAGGCCGGAACCTATCTGCTCGCGTCGCCGTTGGCGGGCGGAGGCCGGAACCTTGGTGCTCGCGTCGCCGTTGGCGGGCGGAGGCGTGCAGCGACGGACCAGTCCTCCAGCGGCCGGGTTCGCGCAGTGGTCGCCGGCTGCTGACGTGGGCCAGCCGGGTGCGGGGCTGTAAGTGCGGGGCGTGATGGCGGTGGACATCACACTCCTGTTCCGGGCCAGCGTCAAGACCGTGAAGACGCGGAACAAAGCGCTGGGAGTGGCGGTGGGCGGCGGGGTCGATGGCAGCCGCGACGAGTTGTTCCGCCGCAGCCCCCGGCCCAAGGGCGACTTCTCCTGCCGGGCGCGCGAAGTGGTGAGCTGGTTGCTATGGAAACGGCGGGCAGGCGGTGGGCTCGGGCCCGCGACGCGGACCCCGGACCCCAGACCAGACCCTGTCCCACGAGCGTGTGTGGCAGAAGCGCCTGGAGAAAAGGGGTCCGGAAGGGGGACAGGAGGGTTTACCCCAGGGAGCCCACAGCTGTCTCGGGAAGGGAACAGCCTCGATTCGAAGGACGGGGACGTGTATTGGGGAGCACATTTCTCGGGCGGGGCGGGGGGGGGGGGGGAGACGCTGGGGAATCTCAGTTCGCCAGCTTCAGGGGCCGCTCTGAGGGAGGGTGAGCTCGCTGTCACCGCAGCCCTGAACGCCGGGAAACTTCCCCGCGGCCCCCGCTTTCCTGGGGCTGCACTGACCACAGTGCACTCGCCTCCAGCGCTTTCTCGTTTCGTGCTCCTCCCTCCCTTGCCCCGCAGCCCGCCCCCCCGCGCGTTGAGGTCAAAGATCACGTTCCGCTGACCTCTCCCTTCCCCTGGCCTCCTGCAGTCGATTAGGGCTCCTCTAGGGATCAGTTCGTCTGGAGGCTGGTGGAGGGTCATCTTTCACAAACGCTCCACGGTGCAGCCATCGAAACTGCTTTCTGTGCCCTGGACTCGGCAGGCTTTCGTCCAGGAGAGCAGGGACCTTCCCCCACGCAGGGCGGGGACAGGGTGGGCCTGGCCTCAGGATCCCAGGGCCCCACGGGGCCGGCGTTGCTTAGGGTATGGTTAGTATCGAGTGAAGATAAAAATGATCAGATGGTTGTCGGTCTTCCCCACGAAACTCTGCAGGGGGAGAGGACACTCTGTAAGGGGTGTTGGCCTTGGTCACCCTTGTGTCCTTGGCACCAGGGGGATGTTGCTTTTGTGTAGCCCCACACATACACAGCTCTGTCTGGACTCTTTAAGAAATAAAAATGCAAAATTCCAAAAGATGGTTCAGAGCTTTGGGAGGTTCAAGCGAAGCTTACCTTTCACTAGCTTCATGGTAAATCCACTTCTGTTTGGCACAGTCCAGTGATGTTGAGCTTGGTGTGTCAAACTTCGCCAAAAAAACTGAGCAAAACTTGGGTAGTGTGTCACTTTGAGGAAAAAACTTTTTTTCGCAAATGTTTCATCCTCAGGAGCGGCAAATGTTTCATCCTCGGCATGCGGCCGCCTCAGCGGCCGCGTGTCATCAGAAATGACTACGCGTGTCAGCGCTGACACGCGTGTCATAGGTTCGCCATCACTGGCACAGTCCAATACCTGGTACTTTGCAGACACTCATATTTTTTCAATGAATATATGTATGCATGAATTAACGAGTGGCAGTTTGCAGGGGATATTCAAGCATTGGCAGGGGGCAGAGGTTGACCAGATGTTTACTGATGGGTTTATAGCACAATTTAAAAGGACTGGTGGGGGAAACAAACATATTCACCAAACAAGTGCCATCAAGCCTAGTAGATGTGTAGGGCACAGAGGAAATGTGTTCACTGAGCGCCAGGAACGGCTGTGTAGAGGCAGTGATTCCTGAAACAAGCCTTCAAAGAGGAATAGTTGGTTCCAGGGCCGACGGGGTGAAGAAGGACACCGCAGGCTGAGAAGAGTTACACACGAAGGTGTGGAGATAGGTGACTATGCTCGCTTCATATGTACTCAGTGCATGTCTACCCATTAGATTACAAACAAATTGGTAATGATATTTCAAATTTTGCTTTATAAGGGAGAAACTTATATCTGAACAGCTGCAAACAATGATGAGCTTGATTAGTTTAACTTACTGGGACTGATGGGGACCCTGGGAGTGGAGAGAGGACTAGGACTTGGATTGAGAAGACTTACATTTGAAACTGGGTCCTGCCACTTAGAAGTGGGTGACTTGGCCAAGTCCTGTTACCTGAGCCTCGTTTTCCCTTTCTATAAAAGGGGCATGATAATACTTTCACTGATAATCAAATCTTTAGGCTCTTAGGAGACCGCATGTATCATAAAGAACCATACCGATTCTTATTGTTCCTCTTCACTCCCTACCTCAACTCCACGTCGGCTGTTTAGACTATTTTCGTCATTGGTGTCAAGCTATCTTCCCTAAACCACTTAGCTTTCTTGTACTTTCATTCCTTGCTCGCAAAGGGGGAACCAAGAAAGTTCATGAAGGAATCAGTGAAAATCCCGTGTGGGTACTAATAGACTCAATAGTGGAGACAGCAGCATTCTTCTGTCAAGTGAGACGCTTGGTCAGTGATGGCAGACGTGTGGCCAGGATGCCGCTGTTCCTCTCTTCCTCCCCGTGGCCATGGGAGCCTGCTGATTTCCCAGCAGACCTGTACAGCTCAGAACCCTTCACAACGTCATGCCCCAGACAGCCATTACCTGTTCTTGGGCCTGACATTCCAGTTACAATCTGCTTGACATCTGACCTGACACAGAGCAGAAACAGAACCTGTATACCTAAAGCTGAACCACGTGCACTTTATGTTCTTCGTGTACTAAAAGGGTCTTAAGTTCGTGTTGTACAGGCTTCTAATTTTAATGGTGGGACAACTAATACCCAGGTCAGTGAAACGACTTGCCCAGAGTCCTAATGTCTGAGCTCATGGCACAGAGTCTGAAGTAGAAGCCAGGTGCTCAAATGCTATTTATTATGCCCCCTACCGCCATCTTCCTACCTTTAATTTCCACTATAATTTTAAACCAAAAATTCATTTTGGGGGCTTTAGAATGGCAGTGAGTCTTCTAAAGTTAATACTGAATTCAAAACTGGAAACTGAATGGTATTTAGAGCAGAAAGACCTGAATTGGATGCCTCTTACTTACTTTATGAATTGGAATGCCTCTTACTTACTGTATGAACTTGGGCAAGATCCTTAACCTCTGTTTCCTCACTTCTAAAATAGAGTAATAACAATCATATAAGGTTGTAATGCAGATGGAATGAGAGAAGGTATGCAAGTGCCTGCACAAGTGTGAATTCTTTTGGTTGCAAATGACAATAATCTAATAATGTAAATTAACCTGAGCAAAATGGAGATGCCTTAGCTCAGACAGCTGGGAAACAGACTGGAGCTTCTTTTTCTAGATCTTCTCCATAAAACCCCAGGAAAGGACTCAACCCCAGGAAAGGACTCTGGTTGGTTCCGGTTGGATCCTGAGCTCTCGTTTATGGCATCAGAGGAATAAGATTCTTCAAATGGCCCAGGTCATATGTCTGCTCCAATGGGTGGGTTGAATACTATGGTTGTTGCCCTACCAGGACCTTGGAGGGGAGTGCTACTTCTGGGAATATGGAGTGAGGCATGTTGGGCAGGCAAATCCAACAAAAACAGCTTCACAGTGTCTAGCACGGTGCCTGACTTGCCTCCATTCTACCTGCCTGGTGGTCTTCAACTCGGGGGGGGGGGATGAAAAACTGGATGGGGAGCTTGTGATGACAGGCTGTGGGTGTGGGGATGTGCCTGGAGGTGCCTCACGGGGCAGCTCTTCATTTTCTTACTGACTTAAAAGGTTACCGAGGCCGGGAATGCACCACACGGGAAACCAAGGCGCCTCTACGCAGCCAGACTGTCCAGGGAGCAGGGGTCAATGAAAAGCACAGGAGACCTGTGTTGTAGCTCAAGGCCAGCCACTAAGTGGGCAGGCCACATAATCTCTCGGGGCCTCAGGTTCCACATTGGCAAGACTGAGGGCAGGCCACATAATCTCTTGGGGCCTCGGGTTCCACATTGGTAAGACTGAGAGGGCAGGCCACGTAATCTCTCAGGGCCTCAGGTTCCACATTGGTAAGACTGAGAGGGAAGGCCACATAATCTCTTGGGGCCTCAGGATCCACATTGGTAAGACTGAGAGGGCAGGCCACGTAATCTCTCGGGGCCTCAGGTTCCACATTGGTAAGACTGAGAGGGCAGGCCACGTAATCTCTCGGGGCCTCAGGTTCCACATTGGTAAGACTGAGAGGGCAGGCCACGTAATCTCTCGGGGCCTCAGGTTCCACATTGGCAAGACTGAGAGGGCAGGCCACGTAATCTCTCAGGGCCTCAGGATCCACATTGGTAAGACTGAGAGCTTAGACGGCAGTGAGTCCTGTTAAAGATGTTTTGATTACATATAAGGTAATAGTGGCCCTGAGTTGTTGGGAATTCTATTTTCAGAGTAGGCATGCTGATAACGTTCTCTCTATTATACATTGCTTTCATGAAAGCTAAATGTGGTTTATTTTTTATTTTCTTAGGAATTGGTTATCTTAAATTCAAAGTGATTCGAAGCCAGATGATCTGGTCCCTACTTCTCCGACCTCACCTCCTCTCACTCTTTTTTTACTCCCACCCCCTCGCCTCTTTGCCTTTCTCACACCACCGGGCACATTTCTGCCTCGGGCCTTTGCATTTGTTGTTCCCTCTACGTGAACATTTTTCTCCCAAATTCAACATGGTTTGATTTTCAGGTTTCTGCTCAAATGTTGCCTGAATGAGACCTTCCTCCACTGCCCTGCATAAAGCAGCTCCCTTTTTCTGTATCTTACTCTGCTTTATTCTTTTCATTATCTAACACATCGGGTATCCATTTATTTATCATTTATCTATAGAATATATGCTTCCTCAAAACAAAGACTTTGTGCTTTTTAGCACTGAATCTGGAGGTCCTAAGGACATCGGTACTCAATAAATATTTCTTGAATGAATGAAGGAGTGTTAATCCACAGGGTCACTTTGCTTTCAGTTTTGTAGCTAGTTGATATCTGTCCAGGGCTCCTTCCAGTTCTAGGAATGAGTGATCCTAACATTCCTTAATAGTACACAGTACCTGGAGTAAGCATTAGATAAAAAGTAGCTTTTATTTTATGAAATGAAATAAATGTATTCGATTATGAAGATGTGTTCCTACCTCAGTCTCATGGAGAAGCAGACACATAAATAGTATAACAACTCAGGTATAAGTGACAGCCGCAACTCTGAGCATGATTCCACAGTCCTCCTTGGTTTGCTTCTGAGACGTTTTGTTGACCTCTGTGCCAAATTTGGGACCTAGAGGTTGGGCTGGGACCACCAGGGCAGCTGGAAATAGCCTTTATTCAAGGATTAAGTGTAGTTCTACTTAAACAGCATTTCAGCCAAGAGAGCAGGGTTTGAAAAAGCCACATCAGGCAGCAGGTGCCAGAGATCAGTGAGAAGCCGGAATGACAGGTGATAGGGCCAAGCAGGACAGGAGTAGATCAGGAAACCGTAGGTTTAGGATGCAGGCCTCGAACAGAACGTGAGCATATTGAATCGTATCTTTTTTGTTGTTCTCTTTAATGCAGAAACCTTTTTGCAGATGAAATAAGGAGCAGCTTTGGTTAAGGCTAGGTTAGGGTGTGGGAGGTGAGGCAGCCTGCTCTCTACCACCCCACTCCCTTCTTGAGCCCCTTTGGAGCCAACCGAAGGGCTCAGGGACACAGGTTAGAAACCATTGTGTTAACATTCTCCAAGGCCTCTGTTAGCTGCACGATGCTATGTTCTTATGGGTTGTAATAGCCGAGTGTATATTGTAAGCAGAACTCGGTGCTGGAGACTTTTCATGATATTAATAGTGAGCCCCTGCCTGGCCAGTGTGGCCAGTGGCTGAGCGTATGGAGAGCTGAGGTCTGCCTCCCAAGCCCAGCCAGCACTGGGCAGGGCCTCCCTTCACCTGGTGAGAAATACAGGCATGTGAGCCCCCCCCCCCCCCCCCCCCGCCCACCAGGACTGCAGATGGGGGCAGAGACTTGCTGGGCCAGTGGTCGGCAACCTGCGGCTCTCGAGCCGCGGTTTGCCGCTCTGTTGACTAATGAGTTTGCCGACCACTGCGCTAGGCCCTTCTGCATGCCAGGCTCTTGTGCAGAGTCTTCTTCTCAATGCGCTTTCTAAATCCTTGAAGGAAATGCATCCTGGTGGTAATGATCGCAGCCCATGTCGTAGCAGCATGGTGCTCAGGGATGGTCAGTCCATTTCCTCCTTCATGCCAAGAGAAATCTGCACTCGGTCAGCGAGTTCCCAACTTCCTGGGTTTCTAGTTGGCAGGCACCAACAGTGCATCGTGTCGCGTACTTGGGTGGGGCTGCTGAAGCGGTCTCCTTGGGGTGACGCTGTCAATTCTTCCTGCCCAGGGTCTGGCTCTGCCTCAAAAGCTGGAGAACCAGATTCGTCAACACGCTGAGGGTAGAATCATCTGTCAGGATAGCTGTCAACTGAGCTCACACCAGCTTGTGTTAAAGTCAGAATACAAGTTTACTTGTTTACCTTGAGCACTATGACTCATAGGAGGATACAAATTTTGCAAAATCAGTTTATTTTTGAGCTTCTGCTGTAGGTCAGGAACTCCGTTAGGACTTTACATACCTGATCTCATTTAATTTTTCTCTTTTTGGGGGTTGGGAAGATAATGTGTGATTTTACAATATTGATTGTATTATGAATAATATTCTAGAATTCATACACACTTGATGTTTGAGGTTTCTTCTTACATGGAAATCCATATGGGCTCCCTCTGGTGGGTGAAGTGTCAGCAAAGTCTACAGTGGTTAATTACGGCATGTATTATGAAAAACCTAATGTGTTTAAGACATATTAGGTTGAAAGTTGGCTTAGAAAGAGGCCCCTGGGGAACCTCTAATAGGGAGTGAGTGAACAGAGGAGTGAAAGTCAGACGTGTTGAATGAACGCATGTCACGCAGATAGGAAAAGCTGTGGCACAGTTGTAATTCTAAACTCAATAGCACGTTTTTCTTCCCAACTTTCAGGGTCTCGGAGTCTGTAAATCCTGGAGTGTGCCAGCTCCTACTTGTCCCAGGGGAACAGAGGCTGCTTGTCAGGACTTCCTTCTGGAGCCCTGAGCTGTGCGCACGTTACTGTTCAAATTCCTGGTTACCTTTAGACAGATGGTGTGCAAACCCCGGTAAACTGAACATTTGCCTTCTAGTCTAAGTACAAGTGACAGCAGCATATCTTGACTCAGAGACAGTGAGAAAATAATTAAAAAGCATAAGTTTTCATTATAAGTACTTTTAGAGTTTGCTATTAAGTACCGTATTTTCCGGCGTATAAGACGACCCCCAACTTTTCCAGTTAAAATATAGAGTTTGGGATATACTCGCCATATAAGACTACCCCTCTTCCAACGTACACCAAATAAAAATTAAAAAAACATCAGATTTGATTTCAATATGGTAATTTTAATTCAAATGCTTATGACATGCAGGTACTTAGCAGGAAAACTGTCACTTATAAACATAAGGCTGTTTGTCATCAAACATGTAAACATAAAACAGTGCAAGTGGATTAAACTTTTCCTAATTCACTCTAAAGCTGAAAGGAAGGATAAGACAATAAACCCATGGGAGCTGCCATGCTGTTTGTTTTCTAAGCTGTCAACCAAACTGGAACTGATGATGATAGGAGGAAGATAACAAACAATAGAGAGAGAGCAAGTGCCGGGCAAGTCCCTGGCGAGTTAGCGCCCATCATAACTGCAAGCTACGGTATTTTTACAGGTTTTGCAGGTGTGACAGTTTCCCTTTAAAAGCCTTCAAAATCCTCCTGTTCGTCATCTGATATCATAAGTACATCAATGACATCTTGTGATACATGTGTAAGGCAGTCATCGTATGGATCGAATTCCGTATCAGATGCTGTGGTCTCAGCTTCGGCTTCCTCTTCATCTTGCCACAAGTAGTCGTCCTCCATACCATCTAATGGATTTGATATGCCACACTTCTTGAAAGACTTGATTACTGTTTCTGCATCAGTATCATTCCAGGCTTTTATGACAAACTTGCACAAAACATCCAACTGTGGAGCACGCATGTTTCCCCCTTTTGTGAATGACTTTTTGCCGCTAACCATCCATTCATTCCACTGTTCTCGAATGCGATCTTTAAATGTGTTTTTCTGGGCACAGCGCCGCTCTATCTCTTTTTTCCATACCCCGGGAGTCCCAGACGGACGCCTGCAGCTTGCTCCACCCTTCACTTACACCTTCCCAGTGAGGCGCCCCCTCACCTTGTCATCGGGACCGCGTTAAGTCACTTCTTTCCACGAATCCTGGTGAGTGGATTTTCTTCTACCGTACTTGTACAGTGCCACCCTTGCTGCTTTCACATGGTCACCGCATACGGTGGGGGGAGCTCAAAAATGGCCGCGGCCGCATCCCTGCCGTATTCGGCCAGCACCCGGCCGCACTCCATTCATTTCAGTGGAGCGGGACGAAGACCGTATGCGGCACAAAAAGGAGCCGGCCAGAGACACTTGCAGTCTCCGTCCGGCTCCATTGAAATGAATGGAGTGCGGCCGTTTTTGAGCTCCCCTCACCGTATGCGGCGACCGCAGATTCTCCAGTCCGGCTCGGAAGTTTCAGCACCCGCCCTATAAGACGACACCCGGCATATAAGACGACCCCGACTTTTGAGAAGATTTTCCTGGGTTAAAAAGTCGTCTTATACGCTGGAAAATATGGTAACTGTGTTTTTGGAGACCTCACCTAAACTCCCTTTTGTTTTGGTTCATTTTTTCATCTTGTTTGTTTAATGAGAGGCTTTGGCTCCATAATCCTTAAGGACCTTTCAACAGGGGCTCCATGACTCAGTGCTCTCCTTTCCAAGTGTTCTCCCTCAAGGAGATGTTTTTATTGATTCTTAGAGGGAGGGAGGGAGGGAGGGAGGGAGGGAGGGAGGGAGGGAGGGAGGGAGGAGAGAGAGAGAGAGAGAGAGAGAGAGAGGGAGAGAGAGGGAGAGAGAGAGAGAAACATCCATCAGTTGCTTCCTATACACACCCTGACCAGGAATTGAACTGTCAGCCTTTTGGTGTATGGGATGATGCTCCAACCAAGTGAGCTATCCAGGAACAGGGTGCCAGATATATTTTTAAACTAGAGGCCTGGTGCACGAATTCATGCATGGGTGGGGTCCCAAGGGGTTGGGGCCAGATACAATTGGCCCTCCAGGAGGGTGGTGGGACGCCCTTGCCAGCCCGGGATCTGGATCCATCCCACTGATGTTCATGCTGGTTGTTGGGAGCCACCTGACGGCCGCTTTTATATCATTTCTTTCTTGCGGAGCGTCTAGGGAGGGGAAGCGGCCACAGTGCCGGAGGCTGACTTTCAGGAGGCCGGCGGTCCTGTCAGGATCATGCTGGCGGCGCTGGTCCCTCAATGCCTGGCCCATTCTCTGGAGATTGGACCTGTAGGACTACTGAGGGAGTGAGTGGCTGCCACCAGGCTGGTGGGTTGCCAGGACGGGGTCGGTCAGCTGAGCGGTGCTCCTACTGTGGGAGCACACTGACTACCAGGGGGCAGCTCCTGTGTTGAGCGTCTGCCCCCTGGTGGTCAGTGCACATCATACCGACTGGTTGTTCGGTCGTTTGGTCGCATAGGCTTTTATAAATAGAGATGCTTTTTGCAATGACAACTACCTAGTCCTTTTGCTATTCTGCCTTCCTTCCCCACCCCAAGTTCCTATGTACTCAGAATTTTTCACCTAGATGAAAAAAATGAGTTTGTTTTTCAGAGTTCTCATTTGGTATGTTTCCACAAATTATTTGATTTAATAGTGATTATCTATATTTATAAAACCCTAATATGCAAATAGACCGAACGGCGGAGCAACCAGTTGCTATGACATGCGCTGACCTCCAGGAGGCAGAGCGCAGAACATGGCGGGCACCAGCCGCGGCGGGATGGTGGAGCAGGTAAGTGGGGGCGCCAGACAAAGGCAGGACGCCGGTTGCTGTCATCAGGGCAAGCCTCTGGTGGTTACTGAAAATTCTTTGCTCCTGTGTGCTGCCATCCGCCTAGCGCTTGCACCTGCTGCCGGTGCCCAGTGTCGGCCCCGATCACTCAGCGCCATCAGCAGGTGTGGGCAGCGGCTTCCGGCCCCGATGGCCCCTCAGGGCTTCTCTACCTCCCCCTGCTCCTGAGGGGCGATTGGGGCCAGCAGCTGCCTCTCACATCCACTGCCGGTGCTGGCCCTGCTCGCACCCGCAGCTGGCACCAGTCCCGATCACTCGGTGCTGTCAGCGGGTGTGAGCAGCGGCTGCCGGCCCTGATCGCCCCTGAGGGCTTCTCCACCTCCCCCTGCTCATGAGGGGTGATTGGGGCAGCAGCCGCCACTCGCACCCACTGACTCCACTGGCCCCAATTGCTCCGTGCCATCAGCGGGTGTGAACGGGGCCGGCGCCGTCAGCCTGTGGGAACGGAAGTGGCGGGAGCGGGGCTGCAGTCAGACAGGGAACTGGGGGCCGCAGTGGGAGGGACTGGGCGGGGGCGCGGAGGATGGGCTGAGACCCGCCCTTGTGCCCACTGCAGCCTCGCAGCACACAGTTCCTTTCAAGGTGCATGAATTTGTGCACTTGGCCCCTGGTATCCTATATAATAAAAGCCTAATATGCTAAGTGTCCGACCATTTGTTCGACCATTCGACCAGGGCTATGACACACACTGACCACCAGGGGGCAGACGCTCTGACCAGTAGGTTAGCTTGATGCTGGGGTCCAACCGATCGGGACTGGGCAAGATAGGCTGGACACACCTTGGAGCCCTCCCACGGTTCCTCTGCGGCCCCATCGTGCACTGGTGGGGTCCCTTGGCCTGGCCTGCACCCTCTTGCAATCCGGGATCCCTCGGGGAATGTCGGAGAGCCAGTTTCAGCCTGATCCCAGCAGGCCAGGCCGAGGGACCCCATCAGTGCACGAATCTGTGCACCGGGCCTCTAGTATTCTTATAATGGACTTTTATCAGTGGGGCATGTTTTTGAGGTTAACTAATTTTGAAATCTGATTATAGAAGTCATAAGAGCTCAGCCCAGCTCAGCGTCCACCCATGAACCAAGAGGTCCCAGGTTCAATTCCCTGTCAAGGCATATGCCTGGGTGGCGGGCTCGATTCACAGTAGGGGATGTGCAGGAGGCAGCCAATCAATGATTTTTCTCTCTCATCAACATTTCTATCTCTCTATCCTTCTCTCCCTTCCTCTCTTTCTAAAAATCAATAAAAACACTTTTTTTTTAAAGTAGGAAGAGCTCACTAAACAGAATAAAGAAGAAAATAAAGTTCACATAAAATATTATTGACCAGAAATAGCCACGGTTATAATTTTGATGTATATCTTCCCAGACATTTTTCCTATTAAATAAAAACAGCATTTTTTTTTTCTATGATGATGTTAGAAAGCCCCTCTTTTTTTCTTTTCTTGCCTTTTTTACTTACAGTGTAATATGGACATTTTCCACATCAATATACAGTATATTGTTCTGTGTCACCAATTTATTTGGCTGCATTACTTTTGAAATGAAAAGCAGAACAGAACAATTAAAACTCTAGAAAGACAAGTTTTTATTGAGATGCAGTAGGAAATGAATTAATACCTTTTGATTAGAAAACTCATGAGTAAGGAGTATCTAAATATTAAATGCACAGTGGAGGGGGTCCGTCCTTAAAGGAAGACTGCGGTGAAACCTGTAAAGGGAGTAATTTTCCTGTAACTCAGCTGGATTTTCAGTTCAAGTTTTCTTAACTTATCCAAGAAAATCACCTACAAATGTTGCATCGATGTCTTAGCTTTCTGGCTGTCATTCTAAAAAATAATAAATGATAATAATAGCTACCACTTGTTGAACACCTACTCTACCTGGCACTGGCTGAAACCTTTGTAAATGAGTTGACTATCCTTGCAAGTTAGGTCCCTTTACTCATGAAGAAACCAAGTTCAGAAGGTTAAGTGACCTGCCCAGGATGAAGTGGCGATGATGGCAGTGTGCGTGTACCTCGGGTTGCCTGCGGCCCTCCAGGCTCCCTGAATGCAGGGTGTGCACATGGTGAGTGCTGCCCCAGGACTTTGGACTGCACTTCATTTGCATTTCCACAGGTTAGGTCTCTGGCCGGTTCCTCCTTGGCGTGTTGTCAGAGCGTCTGCTGTCTTTAGGAGCATATTTTGGACCATAAGTCATATACATTTGAAAGTGCCTGACTAGGGGGATACAGTTGCCGCCAAACCAAACTTTAAAAAAAAAACAACAATTACCTTCTACATATTCATTTGTTTTTCTGTATTTTAATAGTTAATGTATTTTAATAATGTAGTCTTGAGGTACACTTTTGGGGAAAAGGGGAAAAAGTTGTGGTTTTAGTTAGTGAAATTATGATAAGGAAGAAGACCCAACACACAGCCATACAAAAAAGTGTAAGTCTTTTTCGTCTTTGGGGCACTGTTTTGTTTTTTGTTTATTTGTTCATCCAACAGTCACCCTACGGAGAACTTCGGCTGAGGTGACTTTTCAGAATTGCCCAGGGAGGCAGGGGCGAGGCCTTCACCGCCACCGCACTGGCTGGCCTTTGGATGTGGGCTCCCCAGGGCAGGGCCATGCCCGGGGGGCGGGGGGGGCGGAGGGGGGGCGAGGCAGCTTCCTTCTGCTGTGGGCCATCAGCAAGCAGTTCTCCTGGAAGCTGAGGGAAATGAGGGCCTCACTCCTGAAGGCACAGGTCTGCCACACTACCTTTAGGGGTGTTGTGGGGATTGAATGCCATACTGTATGGAAAGCTGCTAGCATTTGTCTTGTACAGTATAGGTTCTCATTAAATGGCAACTACATTGTCAGCTTATATTTGCTGAATACTCAATATTAAGTCCTGAGTAAAGAAGGCACCTAGATTGCTGTTTGGGATAGAAAGGTGAGTATGACTTTCACCTGGCCATTAATAGACTTACAATCTGGAAAAGGCATTCATTCATTCATTCATTCATTCATTCAATAATTATTCGTTGAGCACCTGTTGTAGACTGCACTGTCTTTGCCACTGGAGATAGAGCAAAAATAAGAGAAAATCTCTGCTTTCATAAAGCTTATGTGCTAATGGGAAATTTACAGTAAATAAGGGAACATACATAAAAACGTGTATGTCAGGTAGTGGTAAGTAAACTCATAAGTATAAGACATACTCATGTAATTAGAGAATTCATCAGAGGAACTTGAAGAATTCAGAGGACAGAGAGGTTAGTCGGGTGAGGTTGAGAGGAGACTTCCTGGGGGAGGTGACACTTAGGCTGGCCTCATCCATTTCCGTGTGGAAACAGGAAGGAGGAGCAGGCCAGGAACATGACAGAGGCTCCGGTGGGAAAGCTCAGAGTAGCTGGGAGGAGTAGAAGCGGGTAGTGGGTGTGCCCTGTCTTACCCCTTGGCCCTTCCTGATCCACCCCCACCTTTCCTTTCTGCTCTTGTCCGAGCAAACTTCTCTCTCAGGATGAGTTTACAGCTGTCCGACTTCCGACTGGGTTTAGCCAATGGGAAGCTCCAGCAGGAGACTGGAGAGTTGGAAGAGAGGTGTTGGTTTGGGAACTGGGTAGAGGCTTTGCATCCACAGGCTGTGGCTCCGGTTAGGTGGCTGCCCACCAGCCCTGCAGTGTTTCCCTGTGTATGTGAAGCATCCTCGGGCTAGGATGAGTTTAACCAACAGGCTGGTCCCAGCCAGCAGTGGACGGGATTGCCTTGCAGCCCCAACCCGAAGAGACAGGGCCACAGGGGCCGCCTCCTCACGGGCAGGACTGGGGACCATGCATCTCTGCCTCTTTACTTAAGGTGGTTTTGTAGGAGATATATTTCTCCTCTCCCTTTCTAGCTCAGCATTCCAACAGGCAAAAGTCAATAATTTGAGGCTCAAACAGATTTTCTCTTAGCGATGTGGCAGTTTATGCTTTTCTTCCAAATATGCTCTGAAAGGTGAGAGGTGGTAAATGGCTCTTGTGGCATTTTGGACTCTAAATCTGAACTGGAATGGAGTCTGTAACCCATTATCAGATTCTGAATCAAGCCGCCTTGTCTCTCGCCTGTTTTTGTTTCAGTGGAAATGTGTGTTTTTATTCTGTCAGTGGGCAGTTTACATACCTAATATACCTAATATTAAGAGGGAATTATATAATGAATACTTGATGTGAAGGGACTAGTTAAATACTTCAACTCCAAGGGATTCCATTAAAGTAATAAGGAAATTACATTTAATTTTAAATGGTAGAAAGATTTTTTAAATGTTATTGCTATTAAGCATGTATTACACACACTCAACCCACTTTTTGCAAACGAATTCCCAAAGCACAGTTCATCTTTATATAGGTGGAAAGGAAATATTCTTGCAAAATATGTAGTTTGATGTCTTCTTCTTAACGGCGGAGAGAAGCATACTTTTCCAAAGAATAGAATGTGATGGTTGATTGGAAACTTTTGGAGTTACAGGCTTTTAGTTCTACCTCTTGAAATAAGAAAATATATATAAATGGGTCCCCAGATGAAGGCGTGGTGGGGTGCTTTATAGCCCTAATTGACTCCAGACATAGAGGCCGTGATTTGTAAGCAAGCAGTGACAAGAGGAAGTTAAATCAAAATTAAATTAAGGGAAGGAAATAAAAAAAAATATCAAGGAGAGGTGATGAATTCTCTGAAAGTGTCTAAATACCTATCTGTGGGCAGGTGGCAAATGTGTGGATATATCTCAGTTATGTCAAAATATGAAATCTGGAAGCATTTCTGCGCTAAAAAAGACCTCTCTCTCTCTTATCCATCACTCGGCACCGTTCAGTCAGCACAGGCATATTCGCTTCTATACTTTTCCATGACTCAACTGTCAGCAAAAATCAGTATCTCCCATGACACACAGGAGGTGGTATTTTGGGAGGTTGGTTTTTCTGTTTATATCTTGGCGTTCTGTTGTAGTTCCAGCTTATGTAAATAAAGTCCTAGGAATCGGAGGCTCCCAGACACCGGCCACACTGAGCGCCATTTCTGTCTCCCTTTTCCAGACCCACAGGACAGGGTCTGTGCTCCTCAGCCCGGCACAGCACAGCGGGAACACACATTGGTGAAATGAGTGCAGTGCTTCCCCTCCCCCACCTGTGACCATGTGGGTTCAGACCCTCGCCGTCGCGAGCCCGAGCTTGACAACACGAGCCCCCTCCACAGCCAGGCCCAGCCCCGGTGCACACATGCGCTTTCCGCCTGGTGCTCCAAAGCAAGTGCGCTCGGTACTGCTCATTCCCCACGATGGGTGCTGGGCTGCTGTTCAGAGGTCTTCATACGTAGCTCTGTAAAGTCCACCCACTTTTCCTGTTACCTCCCACACTCCCCCGATCCTCCCACCTTCAACGGGCCCCTCTGTTCGGCGCCTCCTCTGCTGCCTTGCCTCCTCCTGTGTCTCCTGCTGTGTCTCTTGCTTGGATGCCATGCTTTCCTATACTCACATTCTACCATCTTTAAAGGGACAGCGTGTCCTATACTGGTCTCCTGAACTCAGATCATTTGCTGCTAGTATTCCTCAGTAAGCAAGGGACCATGTGCGGCCGTGACAGCCTTCGCATTGTGGTTTTGCGTTGCTGTTTCATGATTGCATCGTTGCTTACCTTTCAGAGTGCTGTTATGTTGTCCCCCAAACTACATTGCTTGCTTCTGAGCATGGGGCTGGGAAAGGAGGGTAGGACTCTGGCTTGATGCTGGTGGGGGTTTTCCTCAGTGGCTCTTGGAGCTGGTGTGGCAGCCGTTAGATAGGACTGGCACCACATCGTGGTCATTTCTGCGTGTCCAGCGCCTGGCGTCATGCCCGCCCATGGTAGGCATTTCGTATGTGGTGTGTGAGTACATGAATAAAGGACATTCTCACACATTTGTTTTCTAGTTTGACTAAAGAATCAACGTAGGGGATTTTACGTCTTCTAAAAGCAATAAAAACCCAGGTTTTTCTCTGAGCTTTTTTCCTCATTAATAGTTCTTCCTAAAGCACTTCTTCCTTTTGCCTGCCTTCACTTCATACCTAAATGGAAATCAGTTTCCTCTAATTATTTTCCTTGTGAAACTGGAGAACAGCTGTTTAGTCACCTCCTTATAAATAACCTTTCAACAAGTTAAATAGCCTCTACAGTGCATCTCAATCTTTTTAATGCCGCGACCCTTTAATACAGTTCCTCATGTTGTGGTGACCCCCAACCATAAGATTATTGTTGTTGCTACTTCATAACTGTAATTTTGCTACTGTTAGGAATCATAATGTAAATATCTGTGTTTTCCGATGGTCTTAGGCGACCCTGCTAGCAGTTCTCAACCTGTGGGTCGCTGCTGTAGAGCCTAAGACCATCAGAAATTGTATTTATATTACGATTTACATTATGATATTACATTACGATTCATAACAGTAGCAAAATTACAGTTATGAAGTAGCAATGAAAATAATTTTATGGTTGGGGGTCACCACAACATGAGGAACTGTATTAAAGGGTCACGGAATTAAAAAGGTTGAGAACCACTGCCTAGGACTTGCTTTCTCCAGATGAAATTATCCCTAAACCCTTTTTTTCTTCATAAAGGCCTTTTTTAAAAATAAGCATTCATTATTTCTTTTTCTAGTTCTTTATAAAACTTGATTTTTTCATCAGTGTACCACAGGGTACCCCCTGAGGGCCTGGCGAGTACTGTCTGGATGGAAGGCCTCTGGGTCTCAGTCTCTGTTTGTGTTTTGGACTACCCTGTTGACTTTTTGAAAAATGTCCACTGCCTGTCAGATGTAACTTGTCCACTTTCACCTGCTCCTTGTGTGTGTGTGCATTTTAAATGTGGAGCTTGATATTCTTCCCACAAACACTAACATGCTGTATCAGGAGTCTTCTGGTGACAAGTTACAGAGAACCCGGTGTAAATTGCTTCGGTGATCAAGGGGATGCACTGACTTATACCCTGAAAAGTCTAGTGGTACGACTGAACCTCCGGATGGCTGGACCTGTGGACAAAGCAGCGTCTCCAGAGGCCCCTGTTCTGCAGCGTCTCGTCTCCTTAGCGGAAGAGCTGCAGTTCTGCGGGTTGCTTTCCCACAGGGCCCCACCCGGAGGGGAGAGGCTCTGTGCTCCGGGGTCCCACCAGAAACTCGGATTCAGTCATTCTCACTGGCTCACAAGCTCACACGGCGGCGTGTGCCTGTCCTGAAATCCACCCGTCTCCGAGGGGAGGAACACTGCTTGGCCTGCTGAGGACCAGACACATGGCTGAGACTAGGGGAGCTGCTTCTGGAAGGAGGGAGCGGTGGGTGTGGGTGGCCAACAACAGATGTGCATTGCTCTCAGTCAGCGGTCGCCAACCTTTCGGACCTCACGGACCACCAGTGGTCCGCGGGCCACCGGTTGGCGACCACTGCTCTAAATTGTGCTCTCACTCCGCCTTATGTTATTAACATCGCTTTGAACGGAGAGGGTTCTGAGAATGAATTTTTCATTCACTTAATCACTCTTTATTGAGCACCCGGCATACGCCAGGCGTGCAACCAGGTGTTGGTGCACAAACACAAGTGAGACGGTCCCTGACTAGGAGAAACTCACGGCCCAGTGGAAAGACAGCCTAATGGCAAATAGTTACAGCGGGATGTGGTAAGTGCTGCTATCGAAGCTGTGTGCATCCAGAGGGAGAAGTGAAGAACTCGGTGGGAGGGGTTTCACAGGAGGGCTTCCGAGGACAGGTGAGGTTTTGAGCTGAGCCTGGAAGGGTGAAAGGAACTTTCTAGAATGGGGAAGGAAGGGCCTTCTGAAGGCCATGGTGAACCCTCAGAAGTTTTCAGCAGGGGCCTGGCAGGATCAGGTGTGGGTGTTTGAAAGGCCGTTCTCTGGCCGTTGGTGGGCTCAGCAGAGGCGAGGGCCAGCAAGGAGGAAGACAGTTGAGTTATTGCAGTTATCGAGTCCAGTTAAGACACAAAGAGGCCTGAACTAAACCAGTGGCCACAGGGACAGGACAGATTTCCAGGTGCATTTGACAGGATTTGGGACTTGTTGGGCGTAGGAGATGAAAACGGTTCTAGATTCCTTCACCCAGTGTGGGTGACCAGGTGGTCAGGATGAGCTCAGTTTTATGTTATTTGAGATGCTTGCTGAGCACCGCGGACACATGTGTATGAGGCAGTTGTAAATACAGAAACAGACCTCAGGAAAGGTTTCTGAGCTGGAGCTGCAGATCGAGAGACATGGAGGTGGAGGTGAAGGCTTGAGGAAGGAGCATTGGCCAGTAATCCCTGGGCAACGGCATTAGAGAGGCCGGCAGAGGCCTAGGCGTCAGAGAAGGGGGCTGTGGAGAAGTTAGTTATATGGGTCCTTCCATATAATCCTCTTCTGACCTTGATAAAGGTAATGTCAGCTGGATGGTTTGTGGTATGGACTCTGGGCTCTTCTGGCTACTGGTGTGTGACTTGTGGGAAAATTACTTAACTTCGTTTCCTGATCTGTGTGATGGGAATAAAGTAGTATCTGATTTTGGAGGATTCAGTGAGTAAAGCACTTTGAAAGTGCTTGGCACATAGAAAGTGCTATAAAGTGTTTGCTGAATAAACCCAGAAACCAAGAAACACATCTGTGTGCCCTGCATCTGTGCATCTGTCTGTTTCTGGCTCACTGGCTAGTTAATCTGAAATCCACAGTTGGCTTACTTGAACTTTAATAATCTGCTCTTCTGGAAACTGGTGGTTCCAGTGCAGCAACGCAAGTGCTGACTTCTCGAGGGTTTTCCAGAGTGTTGATTGAATTATTTTTTCTAATGGCTATGAATGGTACCTCTGACTTTGATGTACTTTTCTTTGTTTCTTGTACACTTCACATATTTGTAAATATTTCATAATCCCTCCTAGCATACAGCTTTCCCTTCTTCCTCCTTTCTGTTCTAAAGTTTCCTTCCCCAGAATCATTCCTAACGTTCTGGAATGCTGTGTTAGTTGCTCCCCACATTTGGGCCAGTTCCTGGCATGTTACTTTTAATCAGGCTACTTTTCTCATCCATCTGGAGGAATTGGCAGTATTTTCAGCTCCTCCCTATTATGGTCAGGAATATGAACTTGCTGTCTTTTCTTCTTCCTCTTCCATTTTCCCAAGTAAATGTCTTGAACCACTGATTAGATCTATTTGCCCACAATAACATAAGCAGGCACGGAGCTTAAGTCTGATTTAAAGGACTATTGTACAGACTCTGTTATTCCATTAAAGTTTGTTAAAGTCTAGATTACAGTATGCAGGGTGCGAGTATGTTGCTGAACTTCTAACATCATTGAACCAGACATCGTGTGTGTTCATTTTTAAATAACTGGGTGGGTCACTTTTTTATTTATTATGAACACAAACACTGATACTAGCAACTGACATGTGAAAGGAAAACAGGCAATAGTGATGAAAACCATTTAATGATTAGTGAGGAAACAAATATTGTTTAATGAAAATAAAAACCATGTCTAAAGGGCCTAATGCTGACTTTTGGAAATATAACCATGTTGCGGTCTGTTGTGTACCCTCTGTCCCGTACAGTAGATATTGTTTAAAATTGCTTGGGAACTGGAGCTTGCAATTGTGAGCCTGGAATGTCCTGCAGATAATTAAGTTGTGGTCAGGCTTTGGAAAAATAAAAAGTTCTCGAACTATGATTTTATAAACATGCTACAATAACATTTCTTTATATTTAACAGTTTCTTATAGAAAGCTGATACTCTCATGAGGCATTGATTAAAGGTAAAACATCAAGAAAGAAAAAATATTAAATTAAAACTTCACTTAGGATGTTGACAGTTGGCTTGTAATATTAAACAGATGTTGTATGTTCCTGGGGATATTCTTCTTTCTGAACTGGATTGCTAAGTTGTATTTTTTTTTTAATGACAACTACAAATTTTTGATCAGTTAATAATTTTAAATGCCCTTTCTACAGTCTTCTGTATTCCAGCTTCATCTGGCGTCTGAGCCCTTTCAGTGGTGTGATGACTGGTGAAACCTCGCTGCCTCTCCTAGAGCCTCTCACTTTCTTTTTCTCCTTCCCCTCGGATGCTCTTCTGATTTCATGATGCATTCTTGGGGATTGATTCCTTGAAATAATTTTAGGATCATTGGGTGGAATTCTACCCTTTTAAATTCATGTCTTTAGTTTACCTCCATGTAAGTTTCGCGCTGGCCTGTGAATGCACAAGCTGACCTGCATTGTGGTATTGTGTTTGTGTGGTCACTTGTAAAGGCTTCGTGAACGTCTGTGTCGCCAGCCATGCAGATGGCCTGCGCCCCCATGCTGTGGGACCAAAGAAATGTCAGTGAGGGGACCTAAAGGAACCCAGGCCGTGGGGCGAGAAGAGGTTCAGTATGTTCTTCTTTTTGCTTAGAAGGATTTTGCCCTCGTAGGCAAATCACACAGAGTCCAGAAAAGGCGCCGGGCCGGGGTGGAAGGGGAATGGGTGAGTGGGCAGATTTTGGTCATCAGAGTCAGGTTGGATTTTGCAGGATGAGGTGAAGACATTTTGCATCTTCGAAGATTCTTCTAATCTATTTGCAAGACTAGATACATTGTTCATTGTTGTGTTTGGGCTAATGAAAATGTTTAAATGCTGAAGATCATTTTAATTGTAAGTCTTTGACATATGGACAACCTACGTTTTCTGAAAGCTATATTTCACTAGGAAAAGAGCCGTTGATTGACCTGGGGGACAGTTCAGTTGGTTTGGATAGATTTATTTATCTTGGAGCTGTGTGTTGTTTGCACAGTCTTCTTTTTGGAATCCGTGTTTTTTCTCGGCAGATCCCACTTGGGAAGCTCTGATTTGGGGCCTAAGTATATGGAAGGCATTTCCAATAAACACAAACAAAGGCCCACTAGACTGTCTGAACAAACACGACGACATATTTTATCACATAAAACCGGAACCATGTGAATAATGAATTCATTTTTAATAGCACACTATTTAAATGTGATTGATTTGTTCTTTATATCTAATAGTATCAATGTTTTAGTGTCCTGTTTCTTAAAGTTTGTTTTAGAAGCAAAAATATTTTTTATATGAAAAGTGCATTTTTATTTGAAAGAATTTTACAAGCATACATTCCCAGTGTTTAACGTTTGTTCTCTAGCTTACTGTTTTAGAATTATTCTTCTTTTATACTGTGTGTGTGAAAGAAGGGAGAGGAAATTTCTGTGCACGATGTAGACTTAGCAGATTATTTGAATCACCGCCATATTCTCCTAGAAATTTGAGATGCTAATTAACGGTGCCCTTTTGGAAAGACTTGGGAACTTTATATGCAAAAATACTATGTAAGTTTAACATAATTTGTTACTCTAGAAAGAGCCATCCATTTTAGCGTAAGAATCTGAAAAGCAGTAAAACATATCTAAAGTTTCCATCAGTTAACTTGTTTTGGGGCTTGCTATTATTTCGTTCCAATGTTTTGCTATAAAGGAGTGCTGCAAATATTTTAAATAGTTCTCTCTAACCAGAATTAATAATAGCAGATTTAAGTAGAAAATGCTGTTTCCTTTTACCACTGTTACCGCACCATAAGATAACTCTGTGTAAATGATATTCTTTCAGAGGTATTTTGGCGGGGCTCACCGATCCTAATTTCAGTATTATGCCTGACTTAGCAGTAAGCCGCAGCGATCTGCTGCAGTGAATTGTATTAGGCAGGCTTTATTTTCTCGATCAGTGTGGTACTGCAGTTTCCCCACCCCGAGTGAGAAAAGCATGGTTTTCATATTGTTTTCAGTTTTCATGTTGAACAACTCTAAGGGGAAGGAAAAAGGGGGAAGTTTTTCAGAGCAGCGATGAATAAAGAATTATACCGTTTTGAACTACTTCCATCTTTTAAAGTTTTTATTTGATCATCCCTTTTTCTGTGCAATGTTAGGGGGGGTCTTCTCAGCTCTTTTACAGATAACGGATTTGGTTCTACTAGGGAGAAGGGAGGACGTTGCTAGAGTTTGCCGCATGTTAGTTCTATTAACTATTAAGTCTCTGGCTTGGGAATGGAAGACACTTATTGGTCCCTAGTGGTCTGAAGTGGGAAATGCATCTCTTGAAAATGTCATTAGAACTTTCCATAAAGCTTAACATTTGATTAGAAACAAAAATGTTACCAATTTTTAGGTAGGCTGATGAGTTTATTTAAAGTGTTCTGTGAGTAACAGTTGAAGTTACTTATTTTCTTAATCCCTTATTGAAAATAGATGGACTACATATAAAAACTTGGATATAAGATTAGCACCTGGATTTCAAGCCACTTAGGAATGCAGGAAAATTCTGTAAATGCTTGTGTAAGTGCTTGGGAAAATCTGTGAGGAGTTTTCCCCCTCATCTCTCTGTTAGCTTTATCATGCTTAATTTTTGTGAAAATAATGTGTTTGTTACTGTGGTCACACCGTGATTTAGCTTTGGCTTATGTATGATATTTTATTGTCCCTGTCCTAGAAAATTACAGCAGTTTTTATGAGGAGTGGTTTGTGGGTTCACACAGCCCACTCGGAGTGCCATTTACTATAATTCTCTTCTAAAAGGACCATCAAACATCATGTAAATTGTTTAAACAGGGAAGGGCCTTTTTTGAGAAAGGCTAAGAAGAAATCTCTTCAGGCTTTCTTTTGTTTCTTATATTCATTTTCATGATTTTAAACTCAATTTGTTTAAAGCATTTATATTAAAAAATAAAGTGTGTGTGTCTGTAAATAAAGATGGTTGTGAGCTACAGCTAGGCAGAAACCGATGTTGATTCAGAATAATCTAGGTCAAATTCATTATAGTCTAATCTTTTAAAATGTGTTTTCTGTGACTTTGGAAATGAAATTAAGGAAGAAAGGAAGAGAGGGAGGGAGGAAGGGAGGAAGGGAGGAAGGAAGAACGGAAGTAATTTATTGCATGTACATCTTTTTAAAAAACCTTTCAGTTCTTTTAAGTTATGTGTCTATAAACGATATTAAGGTGAAGTGTTTGGTAACCAGTCTTAAGAAACTCATATTTAGATTCACCAATAATTTTACCTAAAGAAACTTCCCTCCTGGCAGTTTTATCATTTCGGTTGGCCTGTTGCGCTCAATTTATATACATCCTCATGAAGAAAGCATAAAACAGCCCGGTGACAGGCCAAAGCTCTGTCGTGGTTTCCTGTACATGGTTTTCTTATTCTGATACTGTTTTGGTTTTGTTATGAGCTCTGAGGAGAGCAAGGATGGAAGTTGTTAATAATTTTCTATAGCATTTACATGGAACTCGGAGCTTCTAGTCACTTAATAGAGATCTATCTTATGTTTAACAAAGAAAATCCACATATATGTGCAATATAAAATAGAAGAAGCAGCTGTTCATTTCGTATAAAGATATAACACATATATAATAGATTTAATGTTAAAAACCACTTCCTTAGTACATGTGAGATCATTATATTTGCAACATTTTATAGGAACACTTATAAATGAAATGATTGCTGTGTTTGTGTAAATAGTGATATAAACATTTGTTTCCCCCAAATTTTCTCTTCTTTTCAAATTGGCATGTTTTTAACAACACAAGAGTATCTGTGGTTCAGAAACCCCTTGGTTTTGTGACAGGAGGCTGTAAGTAGATCACATTTATGCATCTTGTAGAGCGTCAGTAAAACTGTGTTTTCTTGAACGTGGTTGTCTTTGAGTATAAATACTTGCATGTGTAATTGCCTGAAGAATATCAACTTAGGTTTTACATGACTACAAATTCCCCTTTCCATATGTGTTAAAATACACACAACCTACTTCCTAGAACATATAAAAAAACTTTTTGAAATTATTCCCCGTTCTACAGTCTTTTTTTATTTTTCTGGTTTTGGGATGTTTCTGGGCTATCAGGATCACAGAGTAGCTAACCAAAGTGGATTTGGGGCATAGAAAGGAAGCTGTATTTGGAAAGGAGATTTTTTTAAAATTGGAGAATCTGGTGTCAGGCTGTGATGTTATGGGAGGTGGGAGTGAGATGGATGGACCGGAGCTTCGCCTGCTGGTGCCCAGCAGCCTGGGACTCGCCGCAGCCTCCTCTGGGGGTATGTCACCCAGTCTGTAGCCTTGGAACCCACTTTCTGTGTTAAGGATACTAAGCGAAGAAGGCTTTTTCTGGCATTTTAACCCAAGCTGTTGGGTATGCCACAAGTTTTCATAATTAAAAATTTTGTGTCTTGCTCTATTGAATAAGTTATTTTAATAGGAGATGTTTGGAAATAGGATAGGCTTTACACTGAAGGGACCAAATACCGAAATCTCCAAGTTAGGTATCATTTCCCCTATGAATTTATAATACGTTGCTATATAATGACATCATTATTATTGTAAGTGATACAGAGTGGTATTTTTAGGGATTTTCTTCCTTTAGATTAGAAAATAGTTTTTCTTTTTTGTGTTTGAGCACAGACAACATACTTCCTAGTCATTTTATACGTAGTTATTAAGAAAAATGTATAGGATTTCAGTCAAGTATGTTTTATAAGTTATTCAGTTGCAAGAATCTAAACGGACTTTACTTACAACTTTCATCCAAAACGTTGTTTTCCTATTTCTGTTTTTCACCTGAGTTGGTTAGAAAATATTTTTCACGGACTTTAGATGACACTAAATCCTTTGTTATTAAGTAGCTAAGTTTTTTTCTCTTACCTGAAAATTTTCGTCAGTATGACCAATTCCTATCATAAAAGGGGCACAGTTTTTTTCAGTATTTCCCCCCAAAACTGCAACTTCAGAAAATATGTAAGAGATGTAGCAATTAACCTACATGCACATTTATAATACTAGAAAATGGGCCGCTAGTTACATTCAAAGACAGGATCTGATAGGCCCAAATTGCTTAAAACATCACAGTTATTGAAGATATACCCCAGGGAATCTGAGAAACCATTTAACAGATGAAAGTACATTTTGAAAAGTCTGACCTTACAGGCAATCATAAAATGAATCAAAACAGGGCTTTTCCCCCTGAAATGTACAGAGCCCATCTGTGTCTGATCCAGTAATTACAGACTGTGTTCAATTACCTTTTCAAACTTGGAGCAGACTGGAGACTCGGCAGTGAGCAAACATAGGGTTTTGTCTAGACCTCAATTGACCACAGTCTAAAACTTGAATTTATATCTAATTTTGTTTTTTGTTTAGTTTGATAGTTCTTAAAGTATTCATTTTTGCTACTTGGTGTTTTACCTTCTTAGATTTGAGATACTGACCTTTCTCATCACAGGAGCGTTAGTATCAGCAAAAGCGCATGCTGTAATCAGATGTTTGTTTTCTGAATACCTGCTTTTGTCTGCAAATCAATAATTTGCACTGCAGAAAAGACCGCGTGGGGCGGGGGAGGGGATTATACCCGGGAGTAGTACTTTTTAAAAGTTGCCTTTAAAATGATGCTGCTGCTGCTGCTGCTGCTGACTAGAGCTCTTTTCTATGTTAGGAAAAATAATTTATTTTCCTCTTAAATTCAGAAATTTTCAGTTCCTCTGTACAGTTAAGAATATGTTTTGTAAAATACGTGTAGACTAATAAAACAAATCTTTCTTATTACATATGTCTTACAGTTTTTTTTCCTCTTATACATTTTTTATTGCATTTGTTCATCAGGATGGTATCCATTAGATATTGTGGATAATATTCATAATCCACTTCAAACAGTTTCTCAAAGTCTTTTTATGATTTGATGAGTCGTTGTGAGAATTGCAATGAACAGCCACAGCCAGTTCACATATTTAAATTTTATCTAGGAATCTTGGCAAGTGAAGTTTTTCTTAAAATACAAAACAAACAAAAGATGACCACAGTTTTTTAGAATGCTTACGCAATGGTCAAAGCTCCCCATCTCCCCATTTTTTAGTATTCAAGTCATTCACATTCCAATTAGCATTGGAAACAAATGTTTTGGGGTATTTATTGGATGTAATCATTGCATATAGACCATGAATTTTTCTAGAAATTTTATGACCAGCATGCTATATTATTTTTTAAAAGTTGTGTTCATTTAGGTCTCACCATCTTAGGAAAGTTTTAAGGATTCTGTCATGAGGGAGAAAAGTAGATTTATTCAGTTGCATGAGTGTAACTTTCTGAGAAATTATATGGGGAAAATGAGACTTAAAAAGAATTACAAATACCTTATGCTTCATGTTTTCATGAGACTTTTGTTCGGAACACTAGGGCAATATGATTTCTCTCCTATCGTCCTGCCCCCCGTGCTTCTTAGACTCTTCATAGAGAAGGCGAAGGGTCTGTCTTCCTGAGTGTGAGCTTGAGAGACCCTGTGGGTCCTGTCTCATTCACGCCCCTGTCTAATCCTTTCACAGACAGCACTGGCTCCTAGTTTCTGCTGCCGTTACGTAATCTGTGGCCCTGAAGCTACTCGGCCATGGCACTTCACATGGTTTAGATTTTTATATTTGTTTCTTAACCTATTTGTGCCACTCCCACAGAACTGGAAGCTCCTGCAGATCAAAGGCTGGCTGTGTGCTCTCACATTGTGCTCCAGCACCAACACAATGCCTGGCTTGTGGCAGGCCCTGACTGAATGATGAATGCCCAACTTTCATCCCAGGCTCCCTGGCTAGGTCACCATGTCCGTACGCTGCTCTCAAATCCTCCAAGCCCCTCTTAGCCCAGCGCTGGTCTTCCTCTCCTTTTCCTCTGCACCATGTCCGCATGCACCTCGCATTTCCCTCATCATTCTAGCCATGCTGGTGCCTGCCCAGAACACCCTCCACCGTTCTCCTTTGAGCCAGCCAGTTACTCTTCCTTTAAAAATAGGGTCCATTCCTTGGAAACCTTGCTGTTGCAAGCTGCATCTTCTTTTTTATAACTTTTATTGCCCGGTGTCTGCACTTCATTGGACATAGCCCTGGAGATGTTGTGTCTTGTAGTTGAGGACACTGTTTTCTGATCTGTTGATATGGACCAGTGTAGTCTTTGGGGCTGTATTGAGATGGAGCTCACATGAGGTCTAAGTATGTAAATAATATCGAGTATCTCTTTAAAGCATTTCAGTTTGCCGTTTTCACCTATTCTCACGATCCTCTTAGGAAGGCCTCCTTGTTTGAGAGAGATGAGGCAGCTTCAGAGAACCCAAGTTGACTCGACTGAGTCGTAAACCCCAAAGCGCCAGGACAAGAATTCAGATCAGAATTCACTCTAGACCCTTGTTGTTTCTGGTACATCAGGATTCTTTGTAAATATCTTCTCAGTCTTATTTTTATGTGCATCTGAACACACAGAGGTGGTGCTGGTCTGGGCAGTGGTGGATGTGGTGCAGCCGGTAGTGATGTCTGCGGTGTGTCTTACTGAGCTATAGTGCAGTCGTTGACCTTTTTCCCCACTTTCGCTTCTTGAGGGCACTGGCCACGTCCTGTTTGATTACCACTCCACAGAGCATGGTCCTAGTAGTAATGCAAAAAACATTTGTTGAAAGACTGTAGCGAATCAAGTGAAAGAAATAAAAGAAATGCAATCAAAGTAGAAATCCTTAACTGGTCTGGATTATATACCCTTATTTTTTTCAGAGCACTCTGCTAGACCCTGGAAAAGTGGTTGGGAGGAAAATAATGCTTGCCTTTATGAGTGTATAATCTAAAAGAAAACAATGGGTAATGTAAAGGCAATACGGTGTGGTGGTTAAGAACAGAGATGCTGGAACTCAGTCAGCCTAGACTTCAAGCCCTGGCTTTGGCACTTTCTGCCGGTGCAATCCAGATAAGTTACTTTACCTCTGTGTGTATCAGTTTTCTCATCTGTGAAATAGGTATCGTAATAGTACCTGCCTCATGGGGTTGTTAATACACAGGGTGGGGCAGAAGTAGGTTGACAGGAGTTTTCTTGTATTATAACTTATTAATTACTGTATTATTTTCCATATGAACAGTTCTAAACCTACGTTTGCCCCGCCCTTTATTTATTCTTAGAGTAGTGTTTGGCCCATAGTAAGTGCTCAATAAGTATCAACTTTTATTAACATAGAGCATATAAGGTCACTGGCCATAAAGGTAGGCACCCATAAGTAAACATAAATATAACTAATTGTGTATAGCTATAAAAACAGTAGAAAATACTCCGGAGTTGCTGTAATAATCAGATGGCCAAGGCTAAGTGAGGCCGGTGTGAGCATGCCCAGTTGAAGAGTGAACATGAACCCTTAGTTTGGGAGAAGAGCATTTCTAGGCCACGGTGCACTCACTCAGGAGTGCACTCAGCAAAACCTATCCAGCATGTCCTGTGTGTACTCCTCATAGATCTACATGGGCCCCACAGGTCAGGTGTACAGGAGGAAGGTGCTAGGAGGAGCTCTTTAGCCAGGAGCTAAGGACAGTTCCCGGGGTGAGCCCTCAGAGAACAAAGACTCCAGGCCAGGGTACCATGATCCCAAGGAAGAGAGAATTTTAGTTAAATAATTGGATATCATGAGGCAGAGGGAAGACCAGGAGGCTTCCCCAGGCTAATGGGTTATCACGTGGAGAATACTGTTAGTGAAGAGTTAAGAGAGAAGCCAAGTTGTAAGCGTTTAGGATTAAATAAACAATGTGTTGAAAAATAGGGACAAAGTGGATCATTCATTTAGGGTTCTTAGTATTGAAAGGCATGAGAGAAGAATCTAAATAGAAATTACGGTACATCTAAATAAAATTTAAGCTCTCTCTTGCCATATCCAAATAGCTGAAAGAAAGAACTTTAGTTATTATTATTTTAATCCTCACCCAAGAATATGTTTTATTGATTTTTGAGAGAGAGAAACGTCCATCGGTATGTGTATGTGCCCTGACTGGGGATCGAACCTGCAACCCTTTGGTGAATGGGATGATGCTCTAACCAACTGAGCCACCCAGCGAGGACAGAAAGAACTTTATTTTTATTTCTTACAATAAGATCAACGACAGAGTGAATTTGATTCATGAAGCCGTCTACTTCCCGTTGAGGCTGCACTATCTGTTGCTGTGCTTGACCAGTGGCTTGCTAACTTATAACTGAGTTTATCAGCTGCTTCCCCATCTGCAGTGAGAAGATCACACTGCTCTGATGTGTACATTTACATGTCTCCTGAGTCATTGCAGGAATAACCACTCAATACACAGTCACTGTGCACTTCAAGGTGCTGTGTAGTCATAACGTGCGGGTCCTCGTCTCATGGAATTTGAAGTCTGAGGATTGATGTCATGCCTTCTTTAAGCTGGACTCTCTCCCTCAGCGGAAGGTGGACTCCCTGCTCTCCCTCCAGTACTGACTCTGAGATATATGCGTGGTGTCCCTCCAGGCCCTCGGGTTGAAATGGAAAGAAATCATGCATTTATAGAAGCAATGATTGAACATCAGTCTCTTACAAGAACAGGTAGAAGTTTATGGTTATCTATTGCAACCAACTAGCACGTTACTACTGCGTCAGCAAGGAGACTTGCCCGGCCTCTGGCTTTGCAGGGATGTGAGTGCTGGGGTACTTCTTACCCCTCAGAGGATTAATAATCTTGTTGGTTAGTTCTTTTTGTCGGGTGCCTGTTTAAAAGGTAGGAATGTGATTTTTACTAACATTGGGATTTTGGACATTTTTCAAGGTGCCACAGTTAAGTAATCCAATGATGAACTTTGAAAATACTGCTATTCCTGTGTGTTTCTCACTGGGGAATGTAGCCCCTAAAAGCAACTATAACATAGTGAACCCCAAACAGAACAGAGAGGGCTGTGACCGTGAGCCCCGATTCCCAGGAAGGTGACTGAGATGCACCTGCAATTGAAATCCCTCACACTTTCCCCTGCTGCTTCCAACCCGTGTCGCTGCCCTTTCTTGGGTTATGACTGGCTCCTGGCCCACGGGAGGGGTGCTTCTCCTGGACTCAGGTTGTAATCAGGCGTTTGCGCCTACTTCTCGGGAGGTCACAGAGGAAGTGCACGCCCCTGTGAGCTCCGGCTTGCCTCAGCTGAGGTGTGAGGTCCAGCCAGAGCCCCCCCCCCTTTCTGACCGCACTCACAGGGTACAGTGCTCCTCTCTCTAACGCACAGACACACTTTCTGCCCTTTGCGAAGGAGAGAAACGGGAGGACTTCCTGTCTCCTCTCTCCTTTTAGTCTTTGGGAACGTAGACTGCTTCCTTTACATTCTGAATTGGATGCTTTCGTGTCCGTTTGATGTGTATATTATCATATTCCTGGATTTTATTCTTGAGCTCAGTTGGAAAGTTTCAAGGCAAACATTGGTTTTCTGTTAGCCCACAAATTGGGCAATGGTTGTTCAATTATGGTCTCCTGTTGACTTAGGCAGGGTCGCATTTTAAAAGTATATTTTGTTAGTAGCCCACAAAGCATACCACTGTCAGTCCTTTGTCATGTCTGACTGTGGGCAGTAATATCACAGCATTAGTAATATTCCCAAATTTCATCTGTGGATTACTTAAATGTTTCATCCAGAAGTTCACTTTAAAATACATCAGTGACAAAATGGCCAAGCAGAGATATTATGTGCTGTGTTGCCCAGTTATCCAAAGATTAATAACGGTCTCCCAGTGTTCCTCAAATGCTCCCAGAATACCTGACTCACAAGCATGCCTCAAGTGGGGGAAAGTAAGTCTAGTTCACTCATGAAGAGCCATTAATGTCCTGCCTGCTTATGGTTCAGTATTACATGGGTTTGGGGGATACCTATTATTTTTTTGTCCCCAAACCACCCTCTATCAACAGCAGCGCCTTCCTGCTTTGGGGAGCATCTCCTGCCTCAGACTATGAACTTGTCACTTCAGCAGAAGCTGCTCTGTTCCCATGTATGTGACATCCTCCTCCTCCAGGCCACAGAGCTGGGCAGTCCAAGACTCAAGTCAGGCCAATCAGAATCCTCCCCTAGGATTGTTTACAAATTGGAATTAGAAAAAAAAAGTCTTTTTTTTTTTTTTTGCCCAGAGGCCTGGATTTTAACAAAACTCAGGAGCTATTGGTGGCCACGTCCCCATTGCTGAGCTGCAATGAGAAAATTAAATCTAAAATGCAGAGGAAAAGGGGATTCGAAACCAAGGGAGCCATAGGGAAGTTATAAATGTCTGCTGCCAGTTGTTTGAGAGGCCCAGCTGTATCTTCGCTTTTCCCATGCTTCAAAAAAAACCCCACAAAACTTATTTTTTTAATATATTTTATTTATTTTTTACAGAGAGGAAGGGAGAGGGATAGAGAGTTTGAAACATCGATGAGAGAGAAACATTGATCAGCTGCCTCTTGCACACCCCCCACTGGGGATGTGCCCACAACCAAGGTACATGCCCTTGACCGGAATCGAACCGGGGACCCTTCAGTCCACAGGCTGATGCTCTATCTACTGAGCCAAACTGGTTAGGGAAAAAAAAAAACTTTTTAAAAAATTTATTTTTAGAGAGGAAGGGAATTAGAGAAACAGAAACTTGAGTGTGAGAGTGAAACATCAATTGGCAGCCTCCTGCACACCCCCTACAAGGGATCAAGCCTGAAACCTGGGCATGCGCTCTGACCAGGAATTGAACCGACAACCTTTCGGTGCACAGGACGACACCCAACCCAGCCACATCAGCCAGGACAGCCCTTCCCTTGTTTCAGTCACAGAACCAGTGGTTCTTAACTGCAGGCACTTTTGCCTCCAGTGAACATTTGGCAATTTTTGGTTGTCACAACTAGGGGGTGCTGCTGGCATCTAGAAGGTAGAGGCCAGGGTGTGGCTAAACGTCCTACCATGTATAGGACAGCTTCCCCCCAAATAATTTCCCTACAACAGAGATTTTCTGGCTCAAAATGGGGGTCTTTTGATTCCAAGTTCAATTCAGTTTTTGTTACAAACCAGCTCCTCCTTGTTGACTTCAGAATAATCCTGACGTTTTGGGACTTCCTTCCCCTGTCTCCTGAAGTTCTGGGCTCAGTCTTTGCTTCAAAGTGTAAACTTCTTATATACAGTCTACAGCATGTTTAAACCAGTGTTGCTTTGTGCCTCTCTCTGCAACACAGAAAATCCCTGGATTTTCACTAAATTTGGAAGTTACGTTTGGGATGGTCTCAGGTATAACCTAGGCTGCAGAGCATAAATGAGAGGCAAGAAGGGGCCGTCCAGACAATAGGCCATTTTCTCCCAGAGCAGCTTAAATGGCGGAGTATGGCGAGGCCCACATGACAGACTTATTGAGACACCATGAACAGACAAAACCAAGCCAAAACCAAACAACCCACCAGCAGCTTGGGACATGAGCCCGGAATTGGAAGTCCTAAAAGCAGGTGCTTTCGCAAGGACCATTCTCAGCAGCCATGGGAGCCAGCTACTGTTTACATTTTAAAACACCTTTATTTGGGCTCAGTGCCTCTTCTGTCCCGTTGGGCTGGCCAGGGTCACTTGCTCTGGCCAGTGGCAAACCCCCAGTCAGTACACATGGAAGGTTTACTTTCAGGCGGAGCACCAGCGCCAGGACAGGAATGTGCCTCTTTCCAGTTAGCGTCTTTTTTCTTAACTTGAACTTTATTTCAAAGTTAACATACAGCAAGATTGGCCTTCCTGCGCTACGGTTCTGTGGATTTTACCATCTTCCTGGTGTAACCATTTCACAATCAGGATACAGAAGTTGTAATACGCCCGGCTATGAATAGAGTTGCCATAAACAGTGTGCACGGGTGTCTGTGTGAGCTTAAATTTTCATTTCTCTGGGGCCAATACCCAGGAGTGGGATTGCTGGGACCGGTGGTAACTGTATGTTTAATGTTATTTAAAAAGTACGTGTTCACAGCAGCGTTATTCATAATGACCAAAAAGTGAAAATCACCAACTGTCCATCAGCTGCTGATGGTTAACTACAACGTTACATTGATGCGATGAGGTTGTTTGGCAATAGAAAGGAATGAAGTGCTGATATTACAACCTGGAAGGACCTTGAAAACATGCAGAGTGAAAGAAGCTAGATACCAAGGGCCACATATTGTCTGACGCCATTTATATGAAATGTACAGAATAAGCAAATCCATAGAGACAGGCAGTGGATTGGTTGTCCTGGGCTGGGAGGCTGGGGGAAATGGGGAGTGACAGCTAATGGGTGTAGGGTTTGGGGGGTTACCAAAATGTCCTAAAGTTGATTGGGGTGATGGTTGTACAACTTGTAAATATACTAGAAACCACTGAAAAGCACACTTTAAATGGGTAAAGGATATGCTACCTAAATTATATTTTAACTAGACGCCCAGTGCACAAAATTCATGCACAGGTGCGATCCCTAGGCCTGGCCGGTGATCGAAGCGTGAGCATCTGCCGTGGAAGGGTAGGTCCAAGCTGTCCTCTGGACCCCGAGTCCCCACACGGAGATGCGGTGAGCGCTGCTGCCGCCGGCTCACCCAAAAGAGGCCGCATGGGTTCAGGGCGGGCTCCTTGCAGGTGCCCAGCACCTGAGCACAAGCCCTGGCGTCCCAGGGGAGAGTAGCAGGGGAAGTGAGAACAAGCTCGGCAGACACCCCACATCCTCACTGCACCTCCGTCCCCATTACCCCTGTCCCCAGGTAGCCGGTGAGAGGTCGCAGCCCCCTACCCCCAGTTCCCTGTCCTAGCCTGGGACCAGCCCCGATTGGGCAATCAGGGCCTGCCAGCTGCTGGTCGCCGTCTTTGGGGAGATAGGTCAGGGCCTGGGCCCCCCACCCGGCTCCCTCAGTGCCTGGGAGCTGGGCAGCAGTGCCGCCTCCCCCACCCCCCCAACCCCCGCCACCGCTGCTGGTTGCCATCTGACCTCTGCCATGTTCCATGCCACCCCCTGGTGGTCAGCTCACGTCATAGCGAGTGGTTGAATGACTGCCCGAGGGGACAGTTTGCATATTAGGCTTTTATTATATAGGGTAAGGCTGCTACTTTTTAAAAATATGCTTTTATTGACTTCAGAGAGAGAGGGGGAGAGAGAGAGAAACATCAATGATGAGAGAGAATCATTGATTGGCTGCCTCCTGCACACTCCCCACTGGGGATTGAGCCTGCAACCCGGGAATGTGCCCTGACTGGAAATCGAACCATGACCTCCTGGTTCATGGGTCAACACTCAACCACTGAGCCACACTTGCCAGGCAAGACTGTTTGTTTTTGTTTAAATAAGCTGCTAACCTATTTCCCAGAGTAGTTGTCCCATTTTGTGCTCTCACCAGCAGTGTGCGAGAGTTCTAGGGGCTTCCTAGCCTCACCAGCACTCGGTATTGTCACTGTTTGGTGTTAGCTGTTTTAATGGGTGTGTGGTGCTGTTTCATTGTCAGTTTGTATCCCTGTTGGCTAATGGTGTCACATCTTTCATATGCTAGGTACTCTCCTTCCATAATGAGGTGTCTGTGCCGGTCTTTTGCCCAGTTTAAAATTGAGTTGTTTTCTTAGTGTTAAGTTGGAGAGTTCTTTATATGTCCAGGATACAAGTCCTTTGTCAGATGTATGATTTTCAAGTATTTTCTCTCAGTCCCTAATTTAGCTTGTGCTTTAACTCTCTTAAAATAAATACTTCTTGATGGTTTGTAAGTTCTGTGAGGGCTTGGTTGTCTGTTTATTCCTGTAGCTTCAGAGCCTAATACAGTATCTGGCACAAAACAGATACTCAGTTCACATTTGATGGATGAATGAATGAGTTCCTGCTCCTTACTGATTAGTAGCAGATTTTTTTTCCCTGAGAGATAATAAATATATAAAAGGAAACCTGATTAGGTCACTTCTCTGATTAAAATGTTTCTTTCCAGTTACCTCTTGAGGAAAAAAAAATCTCTAATATAGATGGTTAAGCATGGCATGGTCCAGCTTGATTCCTTGAACATTTCTCTTCTTCCTCGTAGCCTTTGCACATACTGTTCCCTCTGTCTGAAACACCTTTCCTCCACTCTCTGCCACCCAACTCCTTATTTTTATTTCCTAGCTGAAACATCATTTTTATTCATGCATTCTACACCCTGGGAATGTCAGAGTGAACAAGACAGACACAATCCTTATCCTCTTGAGGTTTACCTGTAGACACAGAAACCCTTTCTGCCCCTCCCCCAGGCTAGGCTGGGCACTTCTGTTTTGTGCTCATGTAGTAACCCTGCTTTTGCTTCACAGAACTTTAATTATTTGTAATTATGTATGTTCAGTGTTTTTACCCCACCAGACCATGAGCCAGTGCCCTTTAAGTATTTTTGTTCATTTACTCTCTAAAAGAATTTTGAAAAACACTGGGTAATTGCTCACATATATATTTCAAGCTGACAGCTGTAATTTTTCATCATAAATTTAAATAGTTGCAAAGGATATACTTTCCAGTATACTATAAAACTTGACATTTTAAACTGAAACTTTTTATCACTTTTTAAAATGTATTCCATGGAATCTTAATACTATGTTTGATAACCATCATTTATTGGGAAAAATATCCGTGAAAAAACTTTTCTCCTTGAACTTGATTTCTATTTTGCTCCCCACATATAGTATCCTCTCTCCGTTTATGGTTGGAAATCCTGTATTGATCATTCTATCATACTTCCAGGCACAAAAATAGGTATGCAAGTTGAAATTTAATTTTTAAAAAATTTGTAGTGATCACCAAAAGGCTGTAATTGCCCTCTGATACCGTGTTGAGTTGTTCTGTGTTGAACTACCTTTGCAATTACTAGTGTACATGAATTAAAACAAAAAATACATTTTTTAGTAGAAAAGCCCCGTAAGGCAATGGATGGGTTTGTTTGTTTTCTAACTAGATCAAGTGCAAGTGGATGGCTATTACTTTTTTCTAGAACATGACAGGGTTCAATATCAGCTGAATTCTTAGTTTTTATTTCTTACGACATAAGAAACCGTGTTTATATAAACTGTCATCAAAACGTTTTCCTAATGACCTGTCAGATGACAACTCAGGTAGATCCCCTCAAATTTTGTTGAAACAATTGGGACCCCCTCCCCAGCCCAGTGAAGGGGTTTGTTGTCCAGTCGTGAGAGTCATCTCTTTCTCGGTGTCCCTTCGTGAAGAGGGCTGTGGCCAGGCCAGTGCACCTGGGTAAGTGCAGGTTTGGCGAGAGCTACGTCTGCCTGGTGTGGTGTGGAGAGGATGCCCGTGGAGGGCATGCGGGAAGGAAAGGAGACCAGGAGGGTCGCAGAGTCTCAGCTGACCTGCTTCAGGAGGTGCGGACATAGGAGATGAGGGTCCAGAGGCGGCTTTCTCCCACCCGCGTCGTGGGGACAGACTAGGGCTCAAGCACCACGAGGCCAGGGCTGAATACTGTTTGTTTCTTTCCCAGTTTCCTCAGTTCAAGGCATTTAGTGAGAACTCAGTACATGTATTTCACTGGCATTGAATCCAAGGAAAATCTTTTCATGTAAAGTTTGACTCCAAATCTATTAACCTTTTCAGTTTCTGTTGAAAATATACGAAAGGGATAATTTTTAAATACCTGAATAGTATTGTATGCTAGGAAGTTAATTTTTTATTTTCAAGAATAAAAATGTTATGTTATTTTACCAGTAAACTTTCTGACTCAGTAGCTTTCCCTAAATTCTCTTTCTCTGTTTTGCCAATTACATTGTTTTAGGTAACTTACTGTTTTTCAAGTAACAAGGTTCTGCTTTAATTCTCCACTGAAATAATGTTTAAAATATTTTGGTCCTTTTTATACTGATTTAATCTTCAAAGATTAAAAAAAAAAAGTGCTGTCATTTGTTTCTTTTTTGTCCAGTGGTTTTGAGGAATCTGGTGGCTACTTTTCAGCACGTTTCACCTATAGGGTAATAGAGGTCTGCGTGCATGCATCAAATAAATGTGTTATATTGCTGTTAAGAAATATAAAGCAGATTGGCAGCCTTATCTTCCTGTTAATGTGTAGATTCTTAATGCTCAGTAGTATCCTGGAGGTTTCTGCAGAAAATCTAATACAGATTTTTGATGGCCTCTTAAAATGCTACACTTCTCCAGGAAACCTTATCTTCGATACAGCGTCTGGTTTTCTGTGAAGTCATAATTTTGAATCAGAATTTCCAGCTGCGGCATCTAGTTTTATGGAGCCTGAATTGAGAATCAAAAAGTAGGTTGTGTTTAAGTACCAGAAGTGAATGTTATCTTTCTTTTTATAAAACAGTATGGCAATTGTATTTAAGTATTTCCAATTTGCAGAGTTATTGTTCATGATTTGCTCCAAGAGAAACCAGATTGAGTAACAGCTGAACAGCTTTACATTTTACCCTCCTGACAGTGGCTTGTGCACGGGTGTGTGTGTCTGCACGGGGACAGACAAGAACCAGAAAATGTTAGACTCGAAAGTGTCGGAGGTCCTTCAGCCTGACTCTCCTCATTTTCCAGACGAGGAGACTGCAGTCTTATTTTTGCCCTGTATTTTATCATGAAAACGATCACTAACTTGAGGCAGAAGGAATTGGATTTAATGGTATTCGGATAACTGTTGTTGGCTGTTTTAAAATGCAGGCGGCGGTCTGAGCAGGCAGCCAAAGGGAGGGGCCTGCTGCCCGGGGCCTGCGCCGGGACAATGGCCCTCTCCTGTCGGGACAGTGTTGGGACATGTGTGTCAAGGTTCTGAAATGTGTGTAACTTGTTACCTTGTAATTCCTCTGCTAAGACTTCATCTTAAGGAATGACAAAACCAGATAAAGGTTTAGCATACAAAAATACTGTGGTATGGCTTAGCAAAAAGATGTTCATTGCAGCGTGCTTTATTCACATGAAAAATGAGAAGAAACAACCTAGTTGTCTAACAGTACAGAAATAGTCAAATTATGGTAAGTTTCAATAATAAAATGTTGTGTAGACATTAAAATAATTTTCAGAAGAATTTTAATTACATGGGGAAATGCTTGTTATGATGTTAATTAAAATAAGCAGAAAATAGAATGTACATCTAATATGGTTTCAATTATATAAAGGATATATATACATAAAATGGACAATAATACATCAAAGTAGTAAAAGAGTTTATTTCTAGGTGAGGATATTATGGGTTGAATTTATTTTCTTTTTTATATTGTGCAATTTCACAAACTCTCCACTCTAAGCAGAAAATAAGGTTGTAAAAAATTTTAAATGTAGTTGAAGAGGCCTTTTTTTTTTTTTGTAATGCCAAGTGATGGAAAAACCACTTTAAAATCTCACTGAGGCAAGGATATAGTCTGCCGCTTGCGCCGCCCCCGCTCCACCCCCACGGCCTGGCTCCTAGCCACGGGGGACAGAGACCGGGCTGGACTGCGGGCAGAGGGGCGAGATCCCGAGGAGCCGCAGTCACTGCTTAGGGGAAAGTGGATTTGAAAAGCCTTTCCCCCGGTTGAACGAACGTTCCTTTATTCTTTCCCTTAGCAAATGAGGCCCACAGTTAGTCCTGACGTGAGGGAATGTTCGGTTGCTGAAATTTCCCCAGACCTGCGTGCCAGTGTTCTGTCATGTAGGCAGCTCGACACAGGCCCTGTTCCCCCCTGGTTCGGGTTTAATGATTAAATCGGGTTAACTGTTAAATACGGGGTGTCTGTAGAAGCTAGACCGTGTGCTACCCCTGAACCCGAGAATACAGCTGTAAGCAGCGCGGGGCTGGGGTGCTGCCCGCGGCGCGGCCCGGCAGCCGCGCAGACGAAGGGCCGCTTCGCTGAAAGGTAAGCTTTTCCAGAGCAGGACGGTTTTCTTTGCTTTCAAAATTCTTTGAAAAATCTATGAGTATTTTTTGAAGTCCTCAATTCCACTTTATAATTTCAAATTAATAACTTACTACTGTAATTTCATACGTTTTATACTACCCCTAGGAAAAACAAGTATTTGCTTACTTCAAATTTCTTATATTGATTTCAGTTGGTCTCGTTCCACGTTACAATTACGGCTTTCCATTCCACAAGGTATGGCTTAGAGTTGTGTTTCAAATTTGAAATGGGTTGTGCGTTAATAAAGCTACTGTTTCTAATTTAGAAGAAAAGATCTTTCAAGGAGAGTTTGTTGGGCACCAGGATACATTTTTGAAAGGTTTGTTTTATGTAAATTCACGGTCGCCTCCAATTGTGATCCTCCTGCTAAGAAGGGCCACCTCTTTGCTTCCTTTGCCTGTTTGGCCTCGTTGTGTGTTTTCTTCAAATGCTGTGACCAAGGCCAGCGTAAGGCTGGCGAGGCGAGCCTCCCGTCTTCACGCAGAAGTGACCCCGGCCCCGGGGACCAGGTGCTGTCCGTGTCAGTGAAGGCCTCTGGAGAAGACAGCAGAGCCTGCCTGCCCAGTGTTGACTCCTCTCATTGACCGCATCTATTTTCTCTTTTGCTTTCACCTGTGAAACCTGGAACTTTTTCTTAACACTTACACTGCTTTGCTAGTTGCTTAGTACTTTGGATTACTAGTTTATACCCATATGGACGTAAACTAACCGTTCTTATTATACGCCCTAGAAGTCCCGACTGCCTGTATTCTATTAGCTGATGGTTTTGTCCTAACAATGAATGGTGTTAAGTTCTGGTGAACTAGTAGCAGAGCTGTTTTCATTGGAAGGGTTATGAAGTCTTGGTTTTGCACTGGACCAGTGGTGTAAGTAGTCCAAACACAGGTAACTTCTTTTACTTAGTAATTCAGTAAGTATTTTTGGACCCATGGGACTCTGTGCCAGTCACTGCTGAGAATTGGAGGCTCAAAAAATGGTGAGATTAAGTGGCTCAAAGGCCAGCAAGTCTAGTAGGGAGACCTTCCTGACATATTAGCAGTAATATTGTTATTTGGGGTTTATTATCACAATTGGGCTTACTATATTTTGCAAACAAGTAGAAGAGTCACTTCAACTATATTTGCTTCTTTTACTGGGACTGGTTCCCTCCAGAGAAAAATTATCCTGAAAAGAAGGAAAAGGTCTTCCAAAGTGAAGGAAGGCTTATATAAACGAGCTGTAAATTTGTGGTGACCAACAGCAGGCACTCAGGTTCTGTGGAGCAAGAATTGCGTTTGATTGTCTTAGTTAATATTGTATTAAAGTTCACGTGGCTTTTCTGGTAGGTAGAAAAGCACCTGGGTTTGCTGCAGTAATCAGCAATCATACCATTTCGGATATACGCGGTACCTTCAGGTGTGAGCACCTCACAGCACACCAAGCATGTCAAACTCAAAGGCTAACACGGGCCAATGAACGAGGCATGTGGCCCATGGGCCGCAAGTTTGACATGCTTGCAGTACACTATCTGCACAAACAGCATGTCTCCTTACATGCTTGTGTGTTAGAAGATAAAGCTGATCTTCGTTTAACTCAGCAGGCACAATCAGATATCACTGTGGGCATAACAGGTGTATGTCAGCTTGGTAGGACAAGGAGGCTTTTCAGGGGCAGATCTTCGAGGTCTAGCAGGACAGGCAGGATAGACAGCAGAGAAGAGCAATGGCTGGAGCCAGATGCGCTGCGTTTCCATCCAGCTATGCTGCCTGTGAGCTGAGTGGTGTTGGGCTCAGTATTTAACCTTTCTGCGCCTCAGTGTCCTCGTGTGTAAAATACAGGTAATAAAGCTGCCCCGTAAAGTTGTGACCGAGAATCGAGTTAACATTTGTAGGACAGTCTAAACCATGCCTGTTGACGGGGCGAATAGACGCGTATCATCTGCTGGTGTGTTTGGTGTTGTCGCAGAGTAACGGAGCACGGCAGTGAGTCGGCCTGGGACGGGGTGGGGTGAAGCGCCAGCCTTTCTCCCCACCGTCGGGTAGGGCAGCAGCATCCCCATGTGTGAGGCTGAGAATGGAGGCCCAGCTACTGACTGCGAAACAGCACCCTGACCCTGCCTCAGCTCCTCCTCCCGGGCATGCAGGCCGGGCCCGCGGGGGGCGGTGCACGAGGGTGCACGTGGGGCCGGAAAGGGGAGAGCCTGCCAAGCAGGGCAGCAATGAGGAATCCACCGTCAAGGCCGAGGGGGGAGCAGAAGGGGCAGGATTCAGGAGCCACTGCAGAGCTGGAGTCCGTGGGATTGCTGACGGATGGGCTGGTTAGCTCAGTGGGCAGCAGGGACCAGCCATGGGGCGTGAGGCCTCGGCCCAAGAAGACAGTGGTGGTCTCAGGCTCACAGCAGCGAACAGGAATGGCGGCCACAGGGCCCAGGGGGCTGTGTGAGGGCGGGGGGGGGGTGCAGGGTAGGGGTGTCGGCGTGAGAGAGTCCTCCACAGTTGTGGACACTTCTGTTTGCTGCCCAGGCCTCTGCTTTCCCCCTGCCTCTCCCCTGGGGCTGCTATTTAAGGAACCATGTTCGTCTCACTTAACGGTGACCTTGGGCAGTCCCTCGGACTCAGTTTCCTCACTCAACAATAGGATGAAAAGAAGCCCGTGCGCTCATCACGGGCTCCATTTCCCGCCCCATGTGTTGGCTGTGCACATGCGTGGAGCCTGGTGTGTGCTCACAGGTGGCATCACGGTGCCCTGTCGTTTATTTCCAGCGCTCAGACCCCGTTTACCTTGTTCCATGTCTGCACACCAGGACCCTGTGGGAACCTCCTTTAAAAAGTCTGGTTACAGTTCACTCCACAGGCTACTTGACCTAAACGTGAATTTTATCGTGTTTTTCTTCCTGTTTAAAAATTCAGACACGGGTGGGGAGAGCTGGAGCTGGTCCTGCATGGGCATAAAGTTAGCATTTATTTTTTGCGTGTAAACACACGACTTACATATGAGAGGGGAGGAGGAGGAAGCTGCCGCCCTCAGGGGACATTAGCACCACCAGCTCGCAGGGACCCCGCCCCTGGGCGCCAGGGCCTCCAGCCTTCGCCAGGACGTGTCTGCAGGCCTTTCCTGAGCCTTCACAGAACATGGCGCGTTTCATCCTCATACACCATGGAGGTGTGCACTGCCATGTTCCCATTTTACAGAAGAAGAAACGGAGGCGAAGGGAGGGTAAGTAATGGGGGATGGCCCCGCAGCTGGTGGCTGTCAGAGCTCTGTGGAGCCGGCAGCCCCACTCCACAGTGCGCTCGCTCTCCTGTGCCCACACCAGGGGTTCTCAGCTCTGCTGTCCATTAGAGTCACCCAGACACAGAAATAAATGCCCCCTGGCCCCCTGAGACCACTCTTCCCTCTCTGCCGTTCCCAGGGCCCGCATCCCTCCCTCCATGTTTTTCTAGTCCGTCATACCTTTCCTTCTGCTGATTTCATGGCACATGTAGGTTTGCAGTCAAGGGCATATAGCCTTATGGTTTGGCCGTGTAAGGTAGGGCCCGTGGAGAGAGGGACATGCCTCCTGCCTGTGTGTACCCTGCACAGCATTTTACACACGCATAACACTCCGTGGCGGGTCAGTACATTGTTGGCATTCTGCATCAGGGCAGATCCCACGATGTGTGGCAGAGTGTGGGGAGTTCATTGGACAGATCTGATTTTATCAACGCTAGCAGACCTACGCCTCGGTTTTCTTGCCTATAAAATGGGCAAGGTGATGATATCAGAGGATTGTTATGAAGATTAAATGAAATATGTGAAAATATGGAACATGCTTTGTCATGTAGTAGGTAGTCAGAAATAAATGCTAAATTTTCCCCTTGTAACTTAAGCACAGTTACACATAAAACTTGGATATGAAAAATCACTTTAAAATACACCACTCATGGAATGCAGACTGGTGCAGCAACAGTGGAAAACAGTATGGTGTTTCCTCAAAAAATTAAAAATGGAACTGCCTTCTGACCCAGTGATCCCACTTCTAGGAATATATCCGAAGAAACCTGAAATACTAATTCGAAAGAATATATGTACCCCTGTGTTCATTGCAGCGCTATGTACAATAGCGAAGATCTGGAAACAGCTCAAGTGCCCATCATAGATGAGTGGATAAAAAGCTGTGGGACATCTACACAATGGAGTACTGCCCGGCTGTAAAAAAGAAGGAACTCTTACCCTTTGTGACAGCATGGATGGCCCTGGAGAGCATTATGCTAAGTGAAATAAGCCAGTCAGAGAAAGACAAACACTGCATGATCTCACTTACATGTGGAAGCTAATAAGCAAAATAAGCTAACGAACAAAATGGAAACAGAGGCATGGATACATGGGACAGACTGACAGCTGTCAGAGGGGAGGGAGGTTGGGGGAACTGGATGAAAGAAGGTGAAGGGATTAACCAAGAACATATATGTATAATCCATAGACACAGACAACAGTGCGGTGAAGGCCAGAGGGAAAAGGGGGCGGGGCCAAGGGGGGAATGGGGATGGAAAGAGCCTTTGCTTGGGGCACTGGCGCCTGATGCAGTGTGCAGGTGAGGTGTTATTGAGTTGTACATTTGAAAACTATGGTTTTGAGAACCAATGTCACCCCAATAAATTCAATTTAAAAAATAAAATATTCAGTTTTCAGTCAAATGCAGACGTCGTGGAATTTCTGGGGCTCGAATAGACCGTAGGGACCAGGGAATGCAGTCCCTTCGTTTTCCAAGCAAGGACACCGGAGCCTGAGGAAGGGACTTGACCAAGGGCACACTGCGGGCCCATTGTGTCCCCTGTGCACAGAGGTGGTGAATACAGGCCTCCTGGCCGCTGTGGCTAGCGTTACCTTTGACCTCACGGCGTTTGCATTAGCTCCTCCGCGTCCTCTTGCGTATGCTCCAGAGCCCTCCAGACAACTTTGCAGGCTTGGCTGTCTGACCCGTGTAGGGCTTTGCTTGTTGAAATCCCACAGGAGCCGGCCCTGGGGGCGGGGCTCAGGAGGCACAAGGAGATCTGCATTTACCTTGTTGGCTTTTGCATGAGGGGAGAAGAGTGAAAAGCACACAGACAGACAGTGCATGGGTGAGAGTGCTGTGTTTCCCGGGAATATGGGTGCTGTATCTCTCGGACGTGCTTGCACGTGTACGGTTAGCTGAGGGCAAGTGATTCCCGTGATGCTTTTAAAAGAACGTTGATGTTGCTTTTACTACACGTCACATTGTAAAAGTTCCAAAACAGCATTACTCTTTGAGATTATTTTTAAGCTATTATAAACATTTTCTATTGATACTTTAGAATATAGTTTTAGATTTCTATCCTCATTTATTACTTTAATTTGAATTAAAAGTGAAAAGTGACTCATGGACACACACGGTGTTGACTGTGGGACTAATGGCTAGAGGAGTGTGCAGCCCGGAATGAACAGGCAAGCGGTGTCGTTCTCTCATCTCTGAATCTAAATCCTGGGCTCCTGTTTCTTTCTTTTCCCATAGAGGAGTAGTTTTAGAACCACCGAGGTGAACACACTGTGTCAGCACAGGGAAGCTACCCATGCTCATTTACGATTCCTCAGCGCTTTCTCGCCCATTTTGCAGCTCATTCCATAAGCCGCGCGACGTCTTGATCTCTTAAATGCTTAGGAGCTGCTGCCTTTGTCGGGCTGTAAAATTAGCCGCGGGTGGTGTGGGAGGAAATGCCGGCTCTTCCTAAAAGCGGGGTCGCTTAGCGAAGAGGATGAGAAATGTGTAGCGTTCCTCCCAGCACCTAAGCCCGGCGAGAGGCGCCTTTCTGGCCTCTAAAGACTGGGCGTCTGAGAGCGGAAAGCTTTGCCGTTTGGATTGAGTTGGTGCTTACAATGCGCCGTGTGAGCGCTTTACAAATAAATAGTGTTTGTTTCTTACATGACCGTCAGTATCTTTGCTTCCTGGTGCTACACTAAGCTTTTTTGTGTTTATCTCTTTTTTTTCCCCAGAAAAGTCCAAATGTCTGGGTTGGTTTTTTTTTAATATAATGGAAACAGAATGTGGCTTAGCTTTTAAAATTATTCACTGTAGAGAAAAACTTGAAGCTATAAAAGTTAATCAAATTTGGTAGTACACAAATTTCATCAAAACCTGAATTTTACAAGCTTTGAAACTTGGACTTTTTCAAAACGTTTGAAGAGTTTGTCTTCACCACCCTTCAGACGCACGCATTCCTTCGGTCCCGGGAGGGAGGGGTGCAGAGGGGCCTTGCCATTCCCCCAGCGTGCCCCCCCTCCCCGCCTTCTCGCTGAAATGAACTTCTGAGTCATAACGGTGATAAGCAGAATTCGGGCCACGTCTCTATTTTAGTGCATGTGAAACAGAAAGTGAGAGTCATCGCCAGAATGCAGAGTTACGACGTGTTGATGGATCTTCGTGTTAAGGCCGGTGAATGGTATTTTTAGTTTCCTAATGAAAACACAGTGACTTCCGCTGTGAGCGCTCTCCTCGTTGTTATTAAAGTCTTTCCTTCCCTCTGTCCTTTTCTGCTCACAGTCTACAAACACTGTTTGGGTCCGGGGCCCCGGCTTTCTTTTCTTACTCTAAGCTTTCAGTGGATGGATTTCCTGAGCAAAACCTTGCCACAAAGTATTCCACTTTCTGCGCACAAAAATTCGAGTCAATTAAACGTGTTTGATTAATTTATCACAAAGAGTGCCACCTTGAGTTAAAACAATCCTACTCTGTGGAAAGTTCTTTCTCTTCAAAAGAGGGTCCTTATTTCTAAGGGCAGAGCTCTGATTTTAATTAAATAAAGGGCATTTTATGCAATTTTTTCCCCTAAAGCTTAAGATTAATTTCTATGGTTACTTGGGATATAAATCTCTAGATTGCTTTAAAACAAAGATTTTTCTTCAGGAGAGAGTTGACAGCTCCCTTTAAGAGAAGCTATTACTTAATTTTACTTTCCTAAGTTTAAACACATAAAAATATTTGTAATGATACCCCAAAGGCATCATAAAAATGTAAAATAATTGTACTCTAAAATATCGAAAATTACAGGAAATAGACCTCATTTTAAAAAATGAACTGGGAGTCGTGGCTGGGGAACTGGGGTGTGACATACTTCAAAACTAGAATCTCTTGTCAGGAGACATTTTTTTTAAAGGATAAAAAATTTTTCTGTTGCCAGTCATACAAACTTTAAAATATGTCCATTCTGTTAGAGTATTTCTTTATAGTTTTATGAACTTGAACATGTATTACTGTATGGATGGCTTAGGTCCCCTCTGAGAGACAAATTTCTGTCTCTGGAATTAAGTGGCATCACTTGGCTTGTGGATTAACTATGTCACAGTTACCCTTCAGACTGGTTTTTCATGGTTATTTTTAAAGTGCACACACAGCCATTTTCTCAGCAGCTTTGAACAAGGGCAGCACAAATAGTTTCTAGTGTTTTACTTACCCAGAGTATACTTCCTCTTGCAGGAGATAATGCTAACTGGTAAATTGTTTCCAGATAGATTAAAAGTTTGTCATGTTTTAATAAATGTAGTTCAAAGTCTATTGTAGAGACACTTAGAGGGGGAAAACCCAACTGTTTAACTAAATGAGTTAATACTCATCCTCCTTCCCACTTTAGTTTTGTCATATCAGTTCTTTTGTTATTTTCATTTACTAACATTTAATTATGTCTTTATAGTCAAACACCTTCATTTTATTAGGAAACGTGAAATCAGATTCATAAACTCTTCCGACCGCGGTCTTGAAGGAAATCATTGGGTCCGCAGCCTGCACGCTGGGGAGACCGGGCTCGCTGGCAGTGGGAGACCGCCTGCTGCAAGTGCTGAGCATTAAGTGAGTTTATATTCTGAGAGCGAAGTGGGGGGAATAAAACTACTTTCCCTCCTTCTTTCTAAGAGACAAGAAAATTAAGTTGAGTGCAGATATTGAAAGTGCTGTAAGCTGAAAGTAAACACTGATTATTGCAAATGTACATTTGGACCAATTTACTTTTATCTCTCAAGCGAAACATTTCCCACAGTTTTTGTGGGTTTTTATTTAAGTTTGGAAAACTTTGGGAGTTTGTGTGAAAGTATAAATAAGTTTGGGAAAGTCGTGATTAGACTTTGATAATAAACATGCAAAAGCAAATTGGGAGACTCTATTAAAGTCAGATGTAACATTTAATAATGTTTTCTCCAAAACTCATTTCCAGAGAGAAGAGTGGGGATTTCTGTGGATCTGAAACAAAGGCGTGGGCTGTACTTGAAAATAAGGGTTCCATGTGAACTTTTCAACATGGGCGTTTGCTTTTCTAAAAGGACCTTCGTGATTGTCAGAGGACTCCCCAAAATGCCCCTTTCCAATTATGGGCACAGAAAGCACATATATATTTATAGATTCCATTTGAAAAACAAAATACTTACTTAGTTGCCAGGAAATTTTAAACTATTTTTTATAAAATAAGCATTCCATTTTAGCATAGAAAGAAATTATTTTGTAAAGAGGAAAAATGTTTTAGTTGGTTTAATTATTGAAATACACCACAATATAGAGAGTACAAATAAAATTTTAAAACCTTCACTAAAATGTGCTTTGAATCTCATTGTTATAACATTAACCTCACAGTCGCACATTGGCATTACGTGTGGAAAGGTATTTGCCAGTTGTTACATACGGGCACTTTGGAAATAGCAGTCATGCCAGCTTTTAATCAGATACTGACTAATGCTACCGAGTTCCTAAGGAGTTCTTGAACATTGTCAAGTTTGAATCTCCTCTCCTCGGTATGCTACTACATTGTCCCTTAAAAGCGTGTGTGTGTTTAGGGGACAGTCAGTGTTACGTTTTGGTGACGCTTTTATGGCTTACAAATTGATATGTGATGTTAACCTGAAATTTGTTGCTGTGATAAGAATGGAAATTTTTGTGTGTGTCATGTTTTAAAGGCTTTACCTAATGATCTGAGAAACTGTTAAAGAGATTTAAATTGTATATACTGGTTTAACTTTTAAAGCTTTAAAAATGAGTTCTGAATATAAAATTCAAATGTAGGAGTTAAACATTTTTTGTGTCTTAGTAAAACAGTATAGTATCTTAAAAGTAGGATGAAAAGATAACTTTGATTCTCAAAGTCAAGATCTGTAATATACAGCTCAGGATCTAACTGTTATTTTTCTGGTTATTTTACACACAGATTTTTCTCTGGCAAGTGTTATAATTAGGGACTAATTATGCTATTTTGAACACTTACCTAAAAATCAATTTTCATCAGACTAGTCTGTCCTCATTTTATAAAACTTAGCAGTTAGTAGTTTGCTACAGTTTCTTTAAATTTTAGAAACAACTAAATTTTATTTTTTTTTCCAAGCAGAGAGGATGTTAGAATTTTTTGTAATTTATTTCTTGGAATAATATTTTCTGCCTTTTTTTTTTTTTTTTTTTTTTTGGCATGTGTACGGAAGTACTTTAAGTTTCATGCCTATTTACTCCAAAGAACAGCGTAATGAGGGAAAGGAATCTGAGTTCTGGAAGACGGGAGTGATGAAACAAGGCCCGGGTTTTGCTTGGAATTTGAGCAGTGGTACTATTGGTCGAGGCCGACGTGCTCTGCATTTTCCTCCCACTCACTCAGAAAGACGGCTCTGGGGGCAAGGCTCTGTATCCTGTTACCCAGCCGCTTTCTCAGAGCTTCATGATAAAACACACACTGGTTCCTGGGCTTTTGTTTTTACTCACAGAGAAAAACTATGTTTTAGGAGAGCAAAGCACTTAAACGTTGAGGGTTCAAATGTTATCACGTAGCGTTTTCTGTTGAGTGTAAATTATTGGCATCTATCAAGAAGTATGGAAGTTGAATGCATGTTCTCCCTTTGTACCACCCGCAGTTCATTTCACTCTTCTCTTTGCTGATGTGAAGCAGAAACTGGACAAGGTAACAGTTTTGATGATGAGATTAGAGGTAGCCAGGCTGACTGTCTCCTGGCTTTTAGAGACCCTTATATGCTCGGGGCTTCCCCCTCCCCTTGTTTAGATATTACTTGCTCTTTTGAGTTTCAGATTACAGGAGCAATTGATCTGCATGACCTATCTTAAGAACTTTAACTTTGCAGTGGAAACTTAAACCAAATGTATATCCTCAGGAGACAAATCATCTTAAAACCAGGCTGTTGTCATTTTGATGTACTAGACTGTTCCCCCAGGAACAATGTGGTGGAGAGCCCCACCTAGTGGACAGGAACTGCATTGCTGCGGGGGGTAAATTGAGGGAACTAGTCTATGTTGACTAGCTCTTGTCCTTGGTTTGCCATAGTGAGGTTTTCTGCTGTTCCAAGCTCAGTTTCTCCCCAGTGCTAGGACCCTAGGAGAATGAGGTTATGAGCAGTTGTGCGATGGCAGTTTTGTTTGTGGTTTTCTCACTTCTGTAGGTGTAAGTGCTGGTCCTGGCCTTCTTCACAAACATTTTCTCCTTATAGATGATCTTATAATTCAAATAAAAAGATCACTTTTTAAAAATGCCGCCCTAGCTGGTTTGGCTCAGTGGATAGAGCATTGGCCTGTGGACCAAAGGGTCCCGTGTTCGATTCCAGTCAAGGGCACATGCCTGGGTTGCGGACTCGATCCCCAGTGGGGGGCATGCGGGAGGCAGCCGATTAGTGATTCTCTCTCATCATTGATGTTTCTCTCTCTCTCTCCCCCTCCCTTCCTCTCTGAAATCAATAATAATATATTGAAAAAAGATATCAAAAAATAAATAAAATGTCAACAAGACAGCCTTTAGTCTTTGGGGATTTCATGTTTTTGAATAGATAGATAGATAGATAGATAGATAGATAGATAGATAGATAGATAAAATCATAGTAATAAGAGACTACATTTGGGTAGAATTTGTTTGTTGTCACAAACTTTATACTCTGCTAAGCTGTTCATCTTATGAGAGGAGAGGTTGATGCTAATTATTAACTGTGGATCATAGCTTGTTGTAGAGAGTGTGTGTCTTTTGTGTATAATGAAACATTTGCAAAAATGGTGTGAGAAAATTCCATACTTTAAAAAACCTTTAATACATCATAATCACTGGTTTTAGGTATAGCTGTTCCTTAATGTTTATTTTATAACTTGCTTGCTTGAATCTGTGCATGAATCCGTGCACCAGCAGCTCTCTGCAGGGCCTGGCCGCTCGGTGCCCACTGCCCAGAGGCTCTCCGCGGCCCAGAGGCCCATCCGCGCCCCGGCCTGGCCAGAGGCCCATCCGCGGCCGGGCGCGCAACACTTGCCTCGTCGCCGCGGCGATGAAGCAAGCATTCTGCCAGGCCGCTCACGCTGCCCGCTCTCCCCGCCCGCCCCGGGACTGGAGGACTCCGGCAGGCTGAGAGGCCGCCATCTTGTGGCCATGGGCGCTGCCATCTTTGTGACGGAGTGACAGTTAATTTGCATATTGCCCTTTTATTAGATAGGATGATAGATTCTTGATAAAATGTACCACTCATTCACAGACATTTGTTGAGCTAGGAAGCTTGCTGGGCTTTGGCAATCCAAAATGAACACGATATAGTTCTTTCTGGGCATACAATTTTTAAAAGTCTTTTAGCTCTTCACCACAAATGAGAGTGAATGCATTCCTAGGATATGACATGTTCTATGGTGGAGTGTAAGTGTGTTTACTTGCTTAGTATTTACTGCCACAGATTGGAGAATTTAGACGACATTTCACAAATGCTCTTGGAGAAGCTGGTGAATGAAATGGTGGCTCGTTTTAACGCATTTGGTGTGTGGGAAGTGGTAGGAGGCTGCCTGATAACTCTTCTTGGGTTTGGTTCCCAGCTCAGGTTTAACCTCAGCCCAGGCTTGGAGGCACAGAGTGAGGAACTTAAGAGCACAGGCTCTGGAGTCTGTTTTGGAGTACGGACCGTGGCTTTTCAACCTGCTAACTGTATGGCCTGGCGCAAGCTACGTAGGGGCTCTGTGCCTCAGTTGCCTGAACTGTTTTCTCGTTTGTTATGAGAATAAAAGAGATCATCTATCCAATGGGCTTGATGCAGTACCTGGCACATAGTGAACACGACATGTTGACGAGGGTAAGGGTGGCTCTGCCTGCTGTAAGGCAGGTGTGGTTGTCGCCGTGCACCGGTCTTTCCCCCACACCTGCCCCCTCTCCCCCCAGCCCCTGTGCAGACAGACTCCACGGCAGGATGGCCCGCAGCTCTCTCCCATGCCGGGCTGGCAGCACTTCCTCCCACACATGGCGTTTACAGAAGGGGGTTCCCTCTGCGTTTGTGTACTTGCTTATTGAATCACATTTGTGATCAGAGGTTCCTACCCTGGGCCCCAGACAGCCCAGAGCCTCGCAAGCCCATAGTGGGAGGCGGGAGGTTTTTGTATCGGTGGGAAATCCATTTGCTTAAGGGAAGAGCTCAGATACGCAGCTTTTGTCAGAGTTTCAAAGGCCTCTGTGCCCCCCAAAGGTCACCTGAACTTCAGATGTTCATGATTCTTTCTGGAAGGCCACTCAAGAGGTTAGAAATATAACCCCTATACGGATTTGCATCGTACACTCTGTTTTAGATGAGACATAAATCATTTTGGGGATATAGTTGAGATTTTAATTTGAAGGACTCAGATATAAATGGAATGTTTTTCCCTCTTCCTCCTCTTGCCCCGTTCTGAAGAATCATGAGAGCAAGGAAAAGTGAGGCATGGAGGCTCCAGAGTAGACCCCAGTTCAGCTCTCCCTTACTAGCGAGACCTCGCGCCAGGGACTGAGCCCCCCACCCGTAAGGAGACTGTGACGGTGCCCGCCTCACAGGGTCATAAGGACGCGACGTGGAGCCGTTGCACAAAGGCCTTTCGCTCTTCTTGGCGTGTAGTCAGTGCTGTGTGAACGCTGCTCTCGCTTTTGTTGCATATGTACCCCACGGCATTTATATGTACGAGTTAGCTGCCTGCTATCGCTTGTTTTTTATTGTCTAGTTCACCTACACCTTCTTGACGTGTGAACAGTCATAAGCATTTCTAATTTTTTATGACCAGACTTACTAAGGTTCTACACCGGAATTGTCCTAAGTCAGAAAACCGTAATCAATGAGGATCCCAGGCACGTGGCTCTCACTCCTGCTGGGAGTTTGGGGAAGCACCAGAGGAGGGGGCAGAAAGCAGTGAGGGGGTGTGGTCACAGGAACTGGTAAGTCGCTGGAGCAGAGCCAGCTACCTGGGATTTCCGAGTAAAGACCCTCTTATCTAACCTGTGCCGCGCAGTGAGGACTGAGGCCCAGAGCAGTGGCTCTGCGGTCCTGGAGCTGACACCCACCGTGGGCAGCGTGTTTCGCTTCTCCCTGGGCCTCAGGGGGGTGAGAACAGTGCCTACCGCACAGGGTTGTTGTGAGGGTTAAATTAGTTAAATGTATGTAAAGCTCCTAGAATAGTGCCTGGCACAGAGTGAGTACCCAATAAACATTACGCTCTGGCCGTGTGGCTCAGTTGGTTGGGCTTTGTCCCATGCACTGAGAGGTTGCTGGTCAGGGCACGTGCCCAGGTTGCCCTCAGTTTCAGATGTGTTTAGTGGCAGAAGGATCAGAGTGGCAAATGACAGGAAACCAGGGGGAAGTGAGCATAATGAGCACACAGTTTATCAGCAGCAGTGGAAGAAATGAGTTGATGTTAAGTCACCTTGACTCAGTGACATGCCAGTGGGCGTGCTCGTAGGCGACATCCCTGGAGGCTGAGGCCAGAACCAGGGAGGCCACAGTTCTGCTCGCCTCTGCACCCCCTCCTGGAGCACAGGACAGCGAGTCCCTTCTCGGGCGTTTTTGATTTTCGAGCTCCAAAATTGCTGCCTTCGGAGGAGAATGGAGAACTCGTGAGGGGACAGGATGTTTGGGTGGGGAGGAGAGAAGATGCAGGTGGGGGACAGCGGCTGGTCTCCGCAGTGTGCTCAGGAGACGCAGTGTCCGGAGCGGGAAGTTTGATCGGGTTAAAGTGTGAGCGTGGCCGCAGTGACTGGACAGAGGGGCAGGGTCCGGAGCGGGAAGTTTGATCGGGTTAAAGTGTGAGCGTGGCCGCAGTGACATGGACAGAGGGGCAGTGTCCGGAGCGGGAAGTTTGATTGGGTTAAAGTGTGAGCGTGGCCGCAGTGACATGGACAGAGGGGCAGTGTCCGGAGCGGGAAGTTTGATTGGGTTAAAGTGTGAGCGTGGCCGCAGTGACTGTACAGAGGGGCAGTGTCCGGAGTGGGAAGTTTGATCGGGTTAAAGTGTGAGTGTGGCCGCAGTGACTGTACAGAGGGGCAGGGTCCGGAGCGGGAAGTTGGATTGGGTTAAAGTGTGAGCGTGGCCGCGGTGACATGGACAGAGGGACTGGGGCCAGGAGTGCGGAGGACGGCTGAGAACGACAGGCTTGCTGTTGGAGGCGGAAGGGCCTAGACCTGTTTAAAACGGAAGCGGCCTGGTCACGGGTCATTCACACCGTAGGGCGCGGCGCGGCTTTGAAAAGTAAGACGTGAGCTCTTTCATTGTGTCATCAGCACGAAGGACGTAAGATTCTACTTTTCTCCAATTTCTGAATTTCTTTTTAATATATTTTATTGATTTTTTACAGAGAGGAAGAGAGAGGGATAGAGAGTTAGAAACATCGATGAGAGAGAAACATCGATCAGCTGCCTCCTGCACACCTCCTACTGGGGATGTGCCTGCAACCAAGGTACATGCCCTTGACCAGAATCGAACCTGGGACCCTTGAGTCCGCAGGCCGACGCTCTATCCACTGAGCCAAACTGGTTTCGGCCAATTTCTGAATTTCTTAAAAGGGGACGGGGCTGAATAGGAAGGAGTAACCTTTCAGGTTGTTAGAAAGTCGGTTGCTAATGTGGGAAATGAGACCTCGGAGTTCATCGCAGCTGCCGTTAGCCCTGTCCCCTCTGTCCAGCCGCCCCTGCCGGTGGCCAGGGCTCTGAAGCTGGCCCAGCAGAAAGGGGGGCTAGGAAAGCCGTCTCCTCTGCACGGTTCCCTGTCTCTCCTAAAAGCACAGGCTCCGTTCTGGAAGCTGCAGTCCCGGAGCGTTGACATGGTTCTCAGCGGGCGCTTACCACCGCTCACTCAGCTCCTAGCTGTGTTTCTGACATCCACACCGCCTGTGTCTTTTTCCTAATGAAGTTTCCACCGATGGGCTAGAACATACGTTCAGCGAACACATATAATACTATGTATACACATATGTGTATGACACGCATACACTCAACTAGCAGACACAGCATGCTTCAGGAAAGCTCCGCAGAGAAAATGGGAAGGGAACGCCAGGAGGCCAGGCTTAAACCTTCTTGGGCCAAACACATCCGCATAGAGGTTTGGCCGGGGAGAAAGGCCTTCCGGGCAGAGGAGGCCGGTGCCCTCTGCAGAGGCAGAAAGAGGCGGCTCCGCGGCGGCGTGTGGGAGGGTGTGGGTGCGGAGCGGTCGGTGCCAGCTCCTTTGGCGGAGGTTTAGCAAGGTGAGTGGACAGGCCCAGCCGACCAGTTTAACTTGGGGGGTGAGAAGAGGGAAAGACGGGCCTAAAACGGGAGATTTTCTAACGTGGGGAATGGAGAGAGCGCTCTTCCTCGCTTGGGGGACCAGGACAGGAGGGACAGTGAGGAAGCCAGGAGGGATGGAGAGGGAGCGGTCGGATCATTAGCGTTTCTGGACTGGTTGCTTCTGAGCCCGAGTGGGACCTGCATGGATGGGGGGACCCACTCACCTGGACCATGCGGGAGAGGCAGGGGCTGGGTGGGCATTTTCTGCAGATAGCAGGCAAAGCTGTGGAGGGGAGTGAGTTGTTCAGCAGGAATGTGTGAGGGCTGACCGTAAGTCTCAGAGGCTGGGGAAGGGCCGGGGGGCGGTGAGTGAAGGAAAGTTGTCAGGGTTTGAGAAGAGGACCTGGAGGGAGTGGGGTCCTGGGAGCCCAGGGAGGGCAGCGGTGGAACTTGCACGAACTGGGAGGAAGTGGCCAGGGCTCCCACTAGGACTGTCACCCTGCAGCGCCCGCACCATTGACGGGTGGCATCGTGCAGGGGGGACAGAGGGAGGAAGGAGAGGCCGTAGCACTGAGCACGGAATCAGGGCTGGAGTGAAGGCGAGCAGGCAGGAGCGGTTCACCTCTGTGAGCCCAGCAGGCTGGCTGCTGGGAGCCGCGCACCGGGGGACATCTGGGGCGGTGCCAGGCTCTTTGTGGGTGACGAGCCGCTGGGAGCTTCTCTAAGAGGGACCGGACTCCGACACCCCACTGCGACTTCAGCCGGTCGCCGCGCCCCAAGAGGTGCGCTGGTCCTGGACTTGTAGCTGGAATTGGCCTTGATGCATTTTTCAATGATGCTGAAGCGGGGGGGGGGGGGATTCGGGATTTGGTTAGTGGGCCTCCCAATCAATCCGGGGAACATGATCCTTGTGAAAAACCATTTCAGCTTATCAGTAGTTGGCAAACATTTCTACAGCAGGGGTGGTGCTGGCTGTGCCTTTGGCTGCTTACTCAACTGAACAGCAAGCTGTGTCCACTGATGGAATGAAGAAATAATGATGCTGTGCTTCAGGGGACTTTTTACAATGTGCCAGAGGGACCTACTGGAGTCTCTTTAATCTTGAACAATGGCCGTTTCTTGCAGAGGCAAATTATGCAAATCGGTACTTAGTGTTTCATAATCAATCGGGTCTTTGTTGGGAGTGCAGGAGTGCCAGCGGGACAGAGCGCCTCTCCTCCCAGGGGTGGGCGCTGGCAGCCCCCGCGAGGGACACTTGTGACCGCTGTGAGCTCTGCAGCTCGTGTCCTCGGAGAAGAGCCCTGCCCTTTTGTACCAGGGATGATTTTTTACAGTTTATCTTCCTTTCGGTCATTTACAAAACACCCACGAAGGAGCAGCTAGCAGGACTGATCTGTGGGTGACATAAAGCCGGGCCACACCCACCCCCGTGGTGCCAGCCCTCTCCGGCTCTCCAAGTGCACGTGTGTATTCTGAACAGTGTCATTCTGGCCCCGGCCTGGCACAACAGTTCACCTCTCACCGTCCCTTAGTCTAGAGAAGAACAAAGAACCTGAGAACTTTAAAAGCCCTTGGGAAAAAATGGTGAGACTTTGGAGTTCCCGTTATTGCTGCAGCTGAGATGCTTGTGCTGCCATCTCGTGGTTAATGTAAAGTGTGTGGCGGGCTTCCTGTTGGGAGTCCTTCTCCCCTGCTATTAACTCCTTCCCTGCCAGGAAGCGCCTGGAAGAGCAGTTCAGTTCAGAGCTTAAATCCTTATATACAGTGCGCAGCTTATGTCACCTTTTAGAACCAGGCGGTGACGTGCAGGGGGCCCTCACCCTGGCCTGCGAGAGGCAGAGGAGGCCTCCCGGAGGCTGGCTGTCGCCTGAGCCGCCTGGCCAGTAGGGTCAGAGGACTAGGAATGGGAGGGGGAGGCTCTGCGTCTGGGGAAGTCCGCAGGGGACAGTCGCGGAGGGCCTGGGCTTAAGGAATTGGACTCGACCCTGCGGGTCCATGTGCACTTAGGGGAGTCCTTGGAAGATTGACCTTTTTGTTTAAAAAAGTTCTCAGTCTGATTGCCAAGATTGAACACACTAATCATAGAAAACTTTTGAAGTACAAAGAGGTGTTAAGAATAAAGCAAAGTTGCTGAAACGGGTTTGGCTCAGTGGATAGAGCGTCGGCCTGCGGACTGAAAGGCCCTGGGTTCGATTCCGGTCAAGGGCATGTACATTGGTTGCGGGCACACCCCCAGTGGGAGGTGTGCAGGAGGCAGCTGATCGATGTTCCTCTCTCATCGATGTTTCTAGCTCTCTATCCCTCTCCCTTCCTCTCTGTAAAAAATCAATACAATATATATATTAAAAAAAAGTATAAAGCAAAGTCTCCAAATCTTGCCACCCAGAAACCATCGGTGTTTTGATGAGCAGCCTTAGAGTCCTCTCTGTGCGTGTAAACCGCGTAGGTACGCGTTTCATGTATTTTATGTCGACGGACTTGGGGCAGCTGTGGTTCCCCCTCTCAGCAGCGCGCCCTGTCCGTAGCCTGGGTGAGGCCCGCCAGCAGCTCAGGGTGGGCTGTTGGGGTTTTGTTGGGTCTCCCCTCGAAAAGCCGTGATGCGTAAGGACAGGTCATGCGCGCTTTTCCCTCAAGCACATCCACTGTAGGGACCACACCTCTACTGCTTCATAACCAGCTGCTTTTACGGTGGGTGGGTCTTGTGGAGGATTGCCGTGTCTGGCTGATTTGGGGACTTAGCCTTACCAAAATACAGCCGCTTAAAAGTGGACTCCGTTTATCTTCGGAGAAAGAGAGGGTGGGTCCTCCGAATAGCTGGAGTTTTAGGACGGAGTTTAGACAAACCGGTGGGTGAGCAGCAGCTTTCGGGAGAGGCTGGGCGAGCAGACCCTGAGCGTGGCTGCCGCTCCGTGCTGTCCGGCAGCTGTAGCGGGCCTTTCCGTGGGCAGAGCACCTCAGCGCGGGGACCTCTGACCTCAGCGGGTGCTGGCCACACTCCTGGCAAAGCGTCCCTCAGAGAACTGCCAGGCTCGGGGGGCGTGGGGGCATCTTCGTGGGTAGATGTGTCTCCTGCTTGTTTTGAGCCATTTTTACGAACTGTGTTGCCTCGGTGCCTTCCCATCGGTAATGTGGGTCATAGTGGACTCTGTCTCATTCGATCGTTTCAGGAAGTAAATGAGGTCAGGGATGCCGAGCATTTAGCCCGGTGCCCGCCACATAGTATGCACTCAATAAAAGCTGCCTTTTAACTTGTGCTACTGCTGTCTGTGAGAAGTCATGTTTACAGCCCTCCCTTTGTAGTGGAGCCCAAGGATATTAAGCGGCTTGCTCAGAATTCCAGTTGGCAAAGCCTGAGAGTTAGCAGAGCTATAAAACACCCCTTTCTTCCCAGCCCAACTTTGGAACCACCTGAAAGAGAAATACAGGAGTCGGAACACAAAAAGCCAAGTTCGCTTTGTGGCCAGATGTGGGTGGAGCCTGCACTTGAAGAGCCCCCTCTGCAGGCTGGCCACCGAGCACGCCACCTCCTCTAAGTCATAAGCCAGAGCGCTTTCGCCGCCCTCCGCCCTCCGCCCTCCGCCCTCCGAGAAGGGTGAGGGTTGGGAGAGGTCTGGAGCCTCGTCAGCTGAAGTCCTCCCACCCGAAGCCTGAGGACGGCAGAAGGCGGCCAAAGGAGATCAGAGCCACAGAATCCGGCAGCTCCCCGTGTTCCTACCAGCGCCCCCTGTCTGCCCTGCTCCACGCAAGCCCCACACACCGCCTTTCGCCCCGAGCCTGCTCTGCCCCGTCCTGAGATACGTGGAGAGGAGCTCAGGTGTGGGGAGCAGCACCCCTCCTGGAAGTTGCCTTCGTGGCGCCTTCCAGCCCGGTGGGCGGTGTTTGCTGATTGACACTCGGGAGCACTGGTCACCTTGGCCAGTCTCTCCCGCCTCCGTCTCCTTGCTCAGACTCGGCCTCGCAACATCCCCTGGCCGTCAGTTCCAAGCCTCCTGGGGAGCAGCCGCCTCGGAGCAGCGGCCTCCCGCCGGGGCCGCGTCCTCTCGGGCAGGCACGTCTCACTGGGCCACAGGAGGACTTGGACACGAGCACGTGTGTGGGGACACAGGAGCCTCTGGCGCGGTCTTCCTCTGTCCACGCAGTGAGACACATTGTAAGCCCGCGCACACACACGTTCTCACCTGGAGCCCTGCTCATCCTTCCTGAAGACAAACCTCAAACTGAAGCGAACCAGGAGCAGTTTCCTTAGCCTTGGCGGTACAGTGTGGGATAAGTAACGTCGCCTTTGCGGCGTAGGCCTGCCATCCATCCCAGCTCCGCCCTCACTAGCCTCGTGACCTGTGTTGGCCTCAGTTTCCATGCCAATTACAAGGGAATGGGGGTGATGATGATTCATCCGGATGTTGTGGGGAGTAACTGTCAGGAATGGCGAGCAGTCAGGCCTGGCACACGTGGCTGGTCTCTGCTGACAGCCCCGGTCCAGGACATCCGAGTGCAGTGCGCTGTTGATCCAGATGTGAGGGGAGAACGCAGCCAGATGTTGCTCACTCACTGCTGTTCGCAGTCCCCGGCCGTCCCCTGTGAGTCCTGGGCCGAAAACTAGTCGTGACCGACCAGGAACCTGCGCTTCCATCTGTGCCCGACACTCAGGTGCCTGGCTTCCCTCCGGGCTTCACCCCTGCGTCCCTGAACAGATGACTGGCCCTCGCTCGGACGCACCTTCTCACCTGAACAACGGGGTGACGGCGGGCTGCCTCGGGCTGCTGTGCACGCGGAGCTCTGGGGAGCTGACTGGGTCACAGCAAACTCGCCAAGAAGGCGCTGCCGATGGGTGAAGTGGCCGTGAGGCTGTTCAGAGGAGCGTCAGGCGGAGAATCCCAGCTTAGAAATGAAGCAGCCGGGAGTGTAGTGGGTCTGGTTGTTGGCTCAGGTGTGGTTACTGCTGTTTTGGCAGCAGAAAATCTGCACTTCAAAATGACTAAGAAGGTTAAGAGAAGAAAGTGCTTTAGAGGGAGAGTTTTCAAAATAATATTCTAAGGACGTTTTCAAATGCACTGCAGGGGACAGTGGATAGGACCCCATGCACCCCGCGCCCGTCTTCCACAGCGGTGGACTAGGGCTGATCCTGTCTCATCCGCTCCCCTTCCCCGCCTCCCGTGTAATTTTGAAGCAACCTCAGGGATGTCATTTTATTTGTAAATTTTTCAGCACATATCCTTAAAAGATAAGGATTTTAAAAACAAAAATATTAAAAACAATCATAACACATAATACTGTTATCGTACCTGAATAAAAACTCACTGTAATTACTTGACATCATTAAATGTTAAGTGGGAGGTTTTCAAACCAGTTGAATAATAATTACACAGCAGGCACTAAAGTGACTTCAGTGTCAAATGACACGACACAGCAGCGTGTCCGTCAGTGTATTGGGAGCCCCTGGAGCTCAGTGTCAGGAGGGTCCCACTTCTGCTCTGGCTGATTCCGCCTCGCGGGCCATGAGGAAGGTATTGCCACGGGTGTCAGAATGAGATGAATATCCACTGGAAGTGGCTGGTGTGGAGGAGACGGTAGCTAGTACTGCCTGCCTTTCTCTCAGCTGCAGCTCAGTTCTTGCTTTAAATCACGGTGCATCTTGGAAATGAAGGATTCTGTCTTCAGCCACATCTGTCCTCTCCGATAGACACTTAATACAGTGTGGCGTGTGGTCAGGACGCAGCTCCCGCTATAAAACCCTTCCCCGGGGAAGTGCTCGACTGGGGAACAGATCCTCTCTCTGCAGCTCGTCAGCACGCACCTTGTCAGCGCTTTTACCTGCGATGCTCACCTGCACGCCCCTCACTGACATGCCAGGAGGATTGTTTGCACAGAGCCAGTGTGTGCCGCTTCGTCTGTTTGTTCACAGTTATCCGGGTGCCACCTCGTGATAGCTTTGCTACTTCTTGATTCAACTCGTAAGTCAGGAGTCATCAGATCTTGAAGCCTTTTTCTGTCCCCCCCTCCTCTCCTTTCCCCCATCCAACATGTAGGTACTACGGGGATACAGCAGTGAGTAAGACCTCAGAGAACTTAATGGAAGTCTCGTGGGGGTCGTAGATAAATACTTCTATCACATGGAAAGTGCTGGCAGGTGTCTACAAAATACTAAGGGAGGTGTTAGGGAAGGCCTCATGGAGGAGGCGGCATTTGAGCGGAACCTGAAGGATGTGCTGGGTTCTGGGGTGGCATGGGGTTGCATCAGGAAGAAGGCTGTTCCAGGCAGAGAACGAGCACTCGCAGAGGCACAGAGCTGTGAGGACGGCGCGCCCACACTGCCCGTCTGTGAAATGCCCCACTCGTGGCTCAGCCCCAAAGCACTCCCGACTCTAGCCCTGCGTCTTCTCACCCACCTGGCCCCACGGGCACTTGCCCAGTGACCCCTCCCTTCCTCCTAGGAGCCCTGTCCCTGTCGTTCAGTGATATCAAGACCAGGAAACTGGCGCTGGTTTTAGATTTTAATGGGGCCGATGTGCTTCCATTTTACTCTGATGTTCTTGTCCAACTTGAAATGATGGCCTTTCTCCTTTAAAAGGAAGAGTTATTCTCTGTAGGTACACACACGTAAGAACTCTTTTCAGAATTAGCTCTGTTTGTGGAAATACTCACCATCCAAAGCAGGCACTATGCAACCTCTCTAAAACTTTGCACACATCCGGGCATATCACAATTGTGTGGAACACCCATATAATAAGCTGTTTGGGCAGTTTATTCTCAAAAGATAGGGCTTAAGCACAACAGTAACCAGATGAGAGGTTGGCCAGGAGTTTTCAGAGATGGTGGTGGTCACGTGGTTAAACTGTCAGATCCTTCCTCAAGACAATGACCCTATCCTGGGATACTGTTTGGGGGCTTATGTTGTCTATTTAGGTAAATCAAAGGCCTATTGGGATTTTTTCCTTGTTATTGATGTGTTGCGATTTGTGCGTGTGTTTATTTTAGGAAGCTGATAAAATTTCAGGGTTGTCAAATACCTATAGAAATCTCAGTGCTCATTTATTTCTTTGTATCCTTGGCATTTGAAATATTAGCTTATACATTGTGCTCATGTTAAATATTGAGTTAAATTGATGATATTGTAATTATTTAACACCTCTTAAGTTACCAAGAATTCCATTTAATCCTGAATAAGCTTAACTCCATTTTAATACATTCATTTTATAGACATTTGCCATGACAGAGCAGAAGAAATGGGGATCACATATGTTAGACTTTAAGTGAAACCTCTTGCAGTTATGTTTTTGAGATGCTCCTGGGGCCGCCTTGTTCCTGGCACACACACCAGTCCCCCTGGGAGACCAGACCTAGCTAAAGATGGTGGTGGCAGCTGGTCTAGCCTGTGTAGTAGATTCCTTTTAAAACTTTCCTTGGACCTTTTAAAGCTTTTTATGGAAAACTTTTTGACTCCTAAGAATCCTGATTTGGATATTAAGGCCCTTAAGTAGGTGTGCTATGGACTGGATGTGTGTGTCCCCAAAATTCACATGTTGGAGTCCTAACCCCCAACGTGATGGTATTTGAAGATGGGGCCTTTGGAGGTGATTAGTTCATGGGGTGGAGCCCCACGGATGGGATTGGTGCCCTTTCAGAAGAGCCGTGAGAGGAGATATCTCTCTTCACCATGTCAGGGTGCAGCAAGAAGGCAGCGTGCGCAAACCAGGAGGGGCCGTCACCAGACACTGAATCCGCCTGCACCTTGATCGTGGCCTTCCAGCCCCTAGAGCTGTAGGAATGAATGTCTGTTGTGTAAAACCCTATAGTGTTTTGTTACAGCAGCCCAGGCTGACTTCGACAAGGTGTATTAGAGTTCCATTGCTGCTATAACAAATTACCACAAACTCAGTGGTTTAGAGCAACACACATTTATTACCTTCCTTCCTCGTTTTACTTTGTTTTTTTATTCATAGCTCCGTGCACAGTACTTGACACATGGTAGGTGCTTTAGAGTCGGTTTTGAAGATGCTGGAAACTGGCTGTCACAAATGGAATCCTCTCCGCTGTGTGTTCTCTGTTCATCCTGGTGGGGCCGGGGGGCGGGGGCGGGGGGGGAGACGGGGCCGGCTGTGCAGCGATAAACCGTGGCCCTGAACCTTGTAACTGCTTGGCAAGGGCCCTTTTGTAAATGGGAGAGCTCTGCCTTAGGGTCCACTTCAGATACAGACAGAAAGCGGGGAATTGGCCCTCACTGGGCATAGGCTGTGTGTATACAGACATGCATTATCCCGCGTAACCTCCAAGTTCCCTAGAGACCATTTCTCCAAAATGTCATAGACCACAGCAGTCACAGGAAGAAGGCCAGGAATGTCAGTGATTATACACAAGTCTGAAACCAAAGTTGTCCAGTTTGTAGTTTCAAAATCTTTCTACAATCGGATTTCCGCTCTATGTTAACATTACATGTGATTATAACATCTATCTAGCTATATAAACATTTGTTTTGTGTGTTTTTTTTAGATTTCACACATTGGCAAACTGAGAGATTTTCTTCTGGAACACAGGAAAGACTATATCAATGCTCACAGGTGAGTGCATACTTGTTACCGTGGCTTTGCTGATGTTCTGTTCCATACCGGTAGCCTCTCCTTGTACTTGGGGACTCCGAATCGTAATGGGGAGATCAGTTTGGCAGGGCTCCTACCGAGCACTGGGCTCCTCAGCGTCCCGCCACCCCCACAGCAGCATGTCCTGTTCGGATAGCCCAGGTGGTGGTGTCTCTGTGCACCTCGCTGCTGGGCACTCAGACGCGGGGACAGAGCGTCTCACTCAGTAAGAAGGTGAAAATGCCGTGGAGATGAGCGCTTGCGGGGGGCTGTGGTTAGGTTGTTTTTAAAAGATAAAGCATTTTGATGGAAGCCTCTAGATCAATGGTTCTCAACCTTTCTAATGCTGCGACCCTTTAATATAGTTCCTCATATTGTGGTGACCCCCAACCATAAAATTATTTTCGTTGCTACTTCATAACTATAATTTTGCTACTGTTATGAATCGTAATGTAAATATGTGTTTTCCGATGGTCTTAGACTCTACAGCAGCGGTTCTCAACCTGTGGGTCGCCTAAGACCATCGGAAAACAGATATTTACGATTCCTGACAGTGAGACAAGGGGATTGGCCCAGACCCCTTCCTCTCCCAGGCCGGAGAGTGGGAAGGCAGCCCTCCTGTCACTGTGTACAGGTGGAATGTTCTGTATGAACTCTTTACCAGAGAACACCATTACACCTCGGGGGAATTCTAAATAACCCTCGCCACTTTGTCTACTGAAACAGACAACTTTATACATTTAAGTGTATTTCATTTGAATAATTAAAAATATTCTGAAGTTATTACCCTAATGCCTAGTACCAAGAAGATGGAAATTTTAAGTTCTTAGTTCAAATAGTTGGTCAACACTAGATGGCAGTGTAAACTATTTCTAAAGGTGTGTTTGAGTATCAAGTACTAATCCCAGGGTCCATAAAATGGAAGCTACGGTTATTTTGGGAAACTTAACCACACTGTGTAAACCTTCAGTCTCCCGCGCTTCCATGGGAATCCATCGTTAACTTCCCTTGGCCGTGAAAAGGCCTCCGGCTGTGTGAAGGCTTTAAACGATGGTTAGTTCGAGCCACCTCCTCCTCAGCCTGTAGACCCAGTGTCTTCCTCCCAGCAGGCTCAGCCTCTGCAGCCTGTGTTTGAACAGCCCGGGAGCTAAGAATAGTTTTCATGTTCTTAATGGCTAGGGAGGAACAATAAACTTCACCACATATGAACACTCTGTGAAGTTCTGATTTCATGTCCGTTAATAACATGTATCAGAGCAGCACCGTGCCCACTCGTCCGTGCATTTCTGTGATGGCTGTGGCCGACACGCGGCCCTCAGTGTAATGTATTTGTCAGACCCTTTCAGAAAACGTCTGCGGAGCCCTGCTCGAAACACTCAGGGTGCTGCTCACTCAACAGCTGTGAGAGATTCAGATAAGACAATGCAGCTGAAATTTGGTGCCGAAAGAAAAAGCAGCGGGTCAGCACCGGATTGCTGTGCCAGGTGCTGCTCTGTAGCTGCAGTGGTTTTGAACTTGGGATTATAAAGTGCCACCGAGGCAGTTCTCTCGCACCGCTCAGCCCCCACGCCGTGCCAGTGTTCCCGGACCGCCAGGCCAGGCTCACCCCAAGTCCTTTCCTCGGACGCCCTCAGGAGAGCGGGCCCTGCCTGAGCCGTCCCGGGCCAGCCTCAGCGGCGGCGGATGCGGGGACCTCCTGGCTGTGCGCTCGAGGGTCAGGCAGAGCTGTAGCTCCTGAGGCTTTCCTAGTCTTGACCAATCCATCACCCGCTTCCTGGTCGCAACCGGTCGGTGCCAGCTAATGTCCTCTGAGTTCCATTCCTAACCCTGTTTCAGTCCTTTTGAAAGAGCGAGGACTTTGGGGCCAGGCACAGCTAGGAGCCGGCGTCAGCCCACCGAGTGTTAACCGTGTGTGCGTGCAGCTCACTTCACGGCTGTTCGCTTCTTTGTAAAACCTGGACGGTGTTTCTCACAAGGATTGGATGTGAGCGCTCTCGGCACACGTAAGCCCCTTGGTGAATAGAAGTTGAATTGGAACCCCATTTGAGCTGTGATGCAGTTGGGGGTGATCACTGAGAAAAGAAAGCGCCTCCGTCTTCTGCCAGACAGAGGTGGGAGGGAGGGGAAGGGGGAAAGGTGGGAGGGGGGAGACAGGCCAGCAGGAGGGCCGTGGGCGCCTTACCGGTTTTATCGCTAGTAAAATCCAGGGTGGCAGGCAGTGCTTGGGTCAGCGGGCGGGTGGCCTTGACGCAGGCTCCTGAGTCAAACACTCACGCAGCCGGGATGCCACTGAGCAGCCACGGCTCCTGGAGCGCAGAGAGCGGGGCAGGTCCCGTTAGAGCCCCTGAGAGGAACAGAGCCAAGCCTCTGCGATCCGAGCAGCAGGTCCCCCAGAGGGGAGCTGTGGCTAGACGTGGGGCCACGTTCCTGCCAGTCCCTCTGCCAGGCGGTCAGTCCGGGAGGGCGGGAGGGAGGAGGCTGAGGGGGAGGCTGGGAGTCCTGGGGGACTGACGCCCCTAGAGCCCGGGACGAGGAAGAAGTGTTGCCCTCAGTGCCCTAGGTTCTCTCCAGACGGAGAGGCCCCCTTCCTCCTCCCGGTCAGCGCTCCCGCCCAGAGCGAGGCTGCGAGGCCTTCCTCCCCCTCCCCACCTGCGCTTGGGTGGAGTAGGATGGTGCAATTGAAAGAACATGTTTAGAAATATTGCGTTCAGACCCATAAGGCTCTGTTAGTTGGACATAATTAGGAAGCTGTAATTTTTTCCATAATGTAGAGCTCCGACTTTATTGACCCATTTAATTTTTTTTAATAATGACATTTTACTAGAGCAGAACAGCATGCAACCTAGGCCGCCTCTGGCTGGGTCTCCTAAATGATTTTAGTTAAAAATAAGTCCTCCACTTCTGGTAGATGGACCATTTCTGCAATATCCTGGCAACAAGACAATACTGCGGGGGGGGGTGGGGGGCGGGGGGGACTCTCTTGGTTTCTGCTGTTGTTACTAATAGAATAACCTTACCGCTAATTTCCAATTTAAAAGGTTAACGTAAAATGTGCCCTAAAGAAACATAACCTTTTAATTGAGTCATCAGTTTTATCGAATTAACCTTTAGGACTTTTCCATTTCACTGAGCTGAGGTTCCATTAAGTCAAAATATAGCAAAGGCGGATGCTAACCTAATGTTCTCGGAGCTAGTCTTTAGAGGGCTGCTCTGGCCCCAGGCGCGCTTCACAGGAAGTGAGCAGCTTTCTCTGTCCTTGTCCCTGACCCGCCAGCCCAGCCAGGAGCAGGGAGCAAGCCCGAACCCCGCACATGCCTCTGACTGGGAATTGGACCTGTGCCCCTTAGTGTGCGGGCCGATGCTCTAACCGCTGAGTACCACCGGCCAGGGCCAAAGCCACGTTTTTAATGAGGGCTGCGTGCGCCCCCGGAGAGCTCCCAGGCCCACGTCCCTCTGTCTGCACGGCGGCTCCAGCGTGGCCTGGGCAGGCGCTTTTTCTGTCTGACGCCTTTCAAGTGTGGGTTCCGCTCCCTGACCGTTCTCTCACCTCTGAGCCGGCTGGCCCCGCCCCTCCTTCCAGCCTCAGTGTGGCTGTCACTCGGGCAGGGACGCTGATCTTCCTCAGGCCACTGGGCTGTGTGACGTGCCCATTTGCTGCTGCCCTTTAATTTCGCCCCCACGCCCACTCTCTCGCTCTCTCTCTTTTTAGCCATATCCTGTCTGAATATGGGAGGATGACAGACGCAGAGCGAGACCAGATAGACCAGGACGCGCAGACGTTCATGAGGACCTGCTCAGAAGCCATTCAGCAGCTGAGGAATCAAGGTGAGGTCCTGGGGCTCCGACAGGCAGCCATGGCCGTCCTGGGCTCCTCACGGTACCGCCAGTTACAGTTCCTCTGTGCACCCATTTAGAGTCAGGTTTTAAGCTTCCAAATCCTTCTTTTCCCGATCAGTGTTTTAACCTAAGCGGGTAAAAGTAACGAAAAGGCCATAATCTAAGTTAAATAACAGGACCTCTCCAAGCAACTGAAAGCTGACTAATGGGCCAGGGTCAGAGAAGATGAGTGTGAGTGTGTGTGTGTGTGTGCATGCACCCCTGTGTTTGTGTGGCAGCCCTTAGTGATCACATAAGTCATGCTCCGTGCCCTAAGGGTCTATGCTGACATAACCTAGAACATACACACGAACCTGGTAAAACCAGGAGCCGAGTGCCAACCCTCGTGGCCGGGCCTGTTGGCTTGGCCTTAGTCTCCTCGTGTGTGAAGTAAGCATAGCCATGGCTGCCTCAGATGACAGTGTCGGCGGCTAGCAGTGATGGGTGTCAAGTACGAGCCGGTGCTCAGTTCTCAGTACCTGGGGCTGACCTGCCAGGGTCAGTGGCTCGTGCTTCAGAGATGCGAGTTTGCAGGAGGACGGCATCCAGTCCAGGGAGGGTGGACTCCACGTCTACGGGACCCAGTGAGTGGCTGGGGGAGAGGACGCACCGTCCCAGGCACCGGGAGCGTGTGGCCCGCTCTCAAGAAGTGGGCGCACCAAACACCATTCTTACGTGCTGCCAGACCATTAGCTGTGTGACTGGTTTTTCTGCAGGCTCATCTCCCATCTCGTAAAGCCTGACGCTCTTACTCTTTTAAAAATGCAGCTGCCCACGCCGCTCTTGTTCCATAGCGGGATTTTAAATGCTTTCAGTGGAGAAACTGCAAGGAGGTGGCCGCCTTGCTCTTCGGCGGAGGTGCGTGCAGAGACCTGAGCCTGTGCTTTCTGTTGCAGCCCACAAGGAGACACACTCCCAGCAGGTGAGGGAGCACAGGAGCGCCGTCCTGGACTTCACGCAGGACTACCTGAGAAGTACGTCTTTGCCCTGAGCATCACGGGGCGTCTCACGTGGGTGAGAGGCGCGCTCAGCTCTGCCGGGGGAAGACCACAGCGTCTCATTGTGTCTGATGAGCCCTTTGCCGAGAAGCCCTTTTAATCGGTCTGTGTTCTGGTGCTTCCCCTGCAACAGGAGTTTGCAAACTGTACTCAGAGCAAAGAGCCATCCGCGTGAAACGAGTGGTGGATAAGAAGAGGCTGTGAGTATTGTCTGGTGGGGCCCTTAGCAGCAGCGATGGCGGTGATAGCGTGGCGCTCGGGCTGTGCCGGGCCGTGCGGAGCCTACAGATGCCGGGCGGGCGCTCACTGAGCCTCACTCGCTCACAGCAGCCCCGGGAGGCGGGGCTGTTGTCTTATTTTACGGATGGGAGGCTGCGGCTCCGGAAGTCAGGTACCTCCCCCCAAGGGTGCAGCCAGGCGGAGCAGAGGCCCTAGGTCCACAGTTTGTGCCTCTACCCGTTTTGTTGTCTTAGGAACCCTTGAGGCTGACACAGTTTCAGCTGTTTTGCCTGGGCCTCTGACCCCCACAGCCCTCCTGTTGTCCCCGAAAGGGGGTTCCTGAGGGGATTGCCGAGCACAGCGGGCAGGGTCCCCCGCCAGGCCTTCCTCAGGCATCTGCGCCATGCTCCGCACCCCCCCCCCCACACACACACACACACACACGCCCCACTCCAGCACGGACCCCGCTTAGGTGAGCACACCGAAGCTCCAGCAGGTATAATGAGTTGCCCGAGGCCTCACAGCCAGGACGCAGGCAGGCCCGACCCCAATCTCCCACGGCACCTGTCTGTCCCCTGTCTGTCCTTCCTGGGGCCTGGGTGCCAGCCCCTAGAGCCAGGCTTGCATCCTGACACACGTGGAGAGCTGGGTCCAGGCCCGACTCCTGGTCGCGTCTAACTCTGGGAGATTTCAGGGCGTTCTTTCAGAAGATACAGTACATAGTGTTTGGGGACAAATTTTCTTATTGTGTCGGGGTCCCAGCACCCCCCTCAGGCTTGGTGGCTCACTGGGAGGACTTACAGGATTTGGCGTACAGCCTGCCTGGGGCTGAGTCATTACAGTGCGATGGTGCAGAGCCAGCAGCGAGGGGCAGGCGCCGGCCAGTGCACGGAACCAGGGGCACGCTCCAGAGTCCTCTCCAGGGGCCAGCAGGCGTGGCTGTGACGGCTCGTGTGAAGCTGGACGCCAGGGGGCTCAGTAGAGACTCACTGCTCAGGGATTGTCATGGTGCCTGGTCAGGTGGGCACCTGCTGCCTGGCCTACTGCCATGGCAGACTCGCAACAGGAAGTGGGGGCAGCCTGGCCACACGGCCTCCACCCCAGCTCAGCACGTCGAGCCTTCTCAGTTGGGGTCTGGGAGTCAAGTCCAGGTTCCCAGGCACCAGCCCCGGGCCAGACTGCAAGTAGGCCAAGGTGAGCAGCCTCCCGCCTGCGGTGATGACTTCTGTACACGTGTGAAGCGGGTGTGAAATTGCCGATGCCAGCCCCGCTCTGTGGAAGAGGAGGTGGGTGCGCCAAGTAACCCGTCAGCGGGAACTGTAGTACAGGCCCTGAGAGCACGGGCAGAGCGAAGCCAGAGGTGACGTCTCGGCCTCTGGGAGCTCAGAGGCAGCTGGGTTGCTGCATAAACATGGACAACGAGCCAGCCTCGTCAGGGTGTGTCATAGTTAGTGAGGCACACCAAGTTTGGGGGGTCGGGGGTGGAGCTACCAAGAAGCAAGGCCTAGTGCCTCAGAGCCCAGGCTCGGCCGCCATACAGCCTGTGCCCCAATCTGACTCTGCCGCGGACACGCTGTGTGGCTTTGGGGAGGTACTTAGCTTCCCCGAGCCTGCCTGCCTTCTGTGCCCAGGGAAGCATTCATCATTCCCACCGTGTGGGGTTGTTAGGGGAACAAGTGAGTTGATGTAGGTGGAACACTCGTATGAGCCGTTACCATATGTTAATGTGCACTGTTACATACTATTAAGCATTTATCACGTGTCAGGCAGTATATTAATTTACCTAATTGAATCCTCACAACCACTCTGTTAGTAAACATTAGCAACCTGTGGAAATGGAGGCTCAGAACCTGGGAGACTGCTCAGCATCACACAGCTGGGTGAGACTGAGCCTCAGGGTGGTCGGGCAGATTGCAATGGGCTTGGTGCTGGTGCTGAGAGAACCGTGTCTGGGGAAGTGATGAGGGAAGGCGCGGTCGGGCAGTGCGCCAGGCCGGTCTGGGAGGAGAGGGCGGCCCCTGGTGATGAGCCATTTACCATTGAGATGGCGTGGTCACCGGCTCTCACCCCCCAGAGGGAGAGATGCCAGGCTCTGCTGCCTTGTGCCAGGCGGCCTGGCACTGAGCCTTAAAAGCACCCCAAGTAAAGCAAGAAGAGGCTTTGCTGCTGCCTCCTCAGTGAGGTTTTCTAAATTAGCCAGTCAGATGGGAATTGTTCTCATTTGGACGTGAAGTACAGCCTGGCCTGCTGCCAGGTGTCCTGTGCCAGTTACTCTGAGCACAAGGCCCTGAGGAGGTGCCTGTGGCCCTCACGACGGTGCACCTCCTTCTCGCCCGTTCCTCCCCCGCTCAGAGGTGCCGCTGGCCCTCACAGAGGTGTGCCCGCCTGCGAGGGCAGCTCCGGGCCAAGGGCGCTTCCGTTGCTTGTTCTGTTCGGTCGCCGTGGACCAGGGGTCCTCAGACTTTTTAAACAGGGGGCCAGTTCACTGTCCCTCAGACCGTTGGAGGGCCGGACTATAGTTTAAAAAAAACTATGAACAAATTCCTATGCACACTGCACATATCTTATTTTGAAGTAAAAAAACAAAACAGCAAAAACACCCGCATGTGGCCCGCGGGCCGTAGTTTGAGGACACCTGCCGTGGACTGAGGTGTGTCCACTGCACGGGTGTGTTCACAGCTCACACCGCAGGGGACCCACCCAGGAGTTGGGGGGCCCTGAGCTGGAGATGAGCCACGATTAGCTGTCAGTGTCAGCTTGCCGTCATGTTTCCAGGGCTTACTCTTCATCTCTGTACAGTCTCGTAGCAGAGCAGTGACAGCAGCTCATTGGTCTGGTCTGGTCCGCGCACCACGCTGAGCACACCGGCCTGAACGCCTTCTCGCGCGCAGGATACAACACCTGCGCAGCGAGGGGACGACTGCGGGGCCGGTGCTGGTTAGGTAGCGCCAGGCTCCCTGCTCCTGGGAGTGCTCGGGGCCTGTGGCTGGGTGGGCACCGCAGTGTGAAAGCCACTTTCGAAATGATCATGCCATCTTATTGCACGTCAACCACGCCTTCTTCCTACCCAGAGCCTTTACCGGGGCATAAAAGAAGTGCCGTGCCGGTATATGAATTACTTTTCTCTGAGATTTGCATAGGGCTTTATTTAGGTTTCCAAGGAACTTCTCCCTCGTATTTTCTTGTTTCAAAACTGAAAAACCCATTTCTCATCCTCTTTTCTATGCCCTGTTCCTTTAAAATGGTAACTAGAATCACAAGGTTCCTCTGATAGGGGACTTAGAGACAGACGTGGGCCCGGTGGGAACTGCCGATGGCTCCGCCTCCCGTCAGAGAAATCAACTTAAATAAGTCACGGGCATAGACTGGCCTTTCCGACAACTTTTTAAATGGCTTTTCTCAAGTTGCCTCCACTAGGTGATTTGCAGCTCCCCGAGGGGTTTCCGTGGGCAGTCTGTGTACACTCAGGCGTGTTTCTGTCACTTAGGAGCAGGCTCTGAGCCTGGTCGGAGCCTGCCTGCCGCACATCTGCCTTGGTTCATTTCCAGCTGCAGGCTGGCCGTGGCGCCCCTGGACACAGCCTGCCAGGCAGAGGGCCCTTTGTGTGAAAGTCAGTTACCGTCGCCCTGTGAACAGTGCCCCGGGCAGGTGGAGTGGGGCAGGGGGAGGGTGTCCCGAGCGGGGGCTCCCAGAGCAGGTCACAGGGGGAGGGTGGCGGTGGCGGTGCGGCCGGTGGCGCTCAGAGGGGTTGACCCGGTGTCAGCGCTGTGTGAGGACCAGGGCAGTCGGGCTTCTGTCTCCCGGAGACCCCAAAGGCGCCAGCCAGCAGGAACCCTGCGGTGCTGGTTAGAAGGGAAGACTGGTGTGGGCTCGGCTTGCAGTGTACACAGGTAGATGTAGAAATAAACATGGCTGTCCGTGTGTGTGCACAGGTATGCTGCAGCAGGGGGCCGGGACGGTGACCCTGGTGGCAATAGCGTGGGCAGCGCTCCGATCCTGGCTGCTCCATAGCTCTCAGCTTCCAGGCCCCGGGCCCGGGAGAGGTGGCTGACTCGGGGGCAGGCTGAGTATAACGTGAGCCAGAGAGCGCGGGAGGGCTCAGAGTGGCGGGGCGTGCGAGAGGGACACCAGCCATTTGATTGAAGGGGCTTCTCCTGGCCACACTGGGGACAGTTAGAGCGACAGCATCCATGGCAGCAGCCGATTGATTGTAACCCACCGAGTTACGTAGGACCCCAGGCGCCCACCCGACAGGAAGGAGTGAATGGACAAATCGAAAGTTGGAAGTTGATAATGACATAGAGTCAAAGCGTCCCTCCCCGTCCTCCTCATTACGAAGGGGAAAGGTGGCCTTAGGGGGGAAGCCCGGCGGCACCCCTTCGTCAGGCGGGCACAGTGGAATCACGCACAGCCTGGCGGCAGGCAAGGGGGAGAGGGTGAATGGAATAGCACCGTGTTAATGCCAGCGATGCAGGCCTGAACCAGCCACAGGAGCGGCCGGCACACTCAAAGGAGGCTGTCTTACTGGGTAACTGGCACGTCGCTGTCTCCAGGTCATGGGACAGGGGACCGAAGAGCTGTGCCAACCCCGGTGTTGATGGGAGTCTTCGGGTTGAAGGGAGCTCTTGTGTTCGGAAGCACCAAGATGCTCACAGGTGGAGGGCGTCAGGTGGGCCTCTCGCTTCCGATGGCCCTTGACCTGCCGCAGGCTTTCTGTGTGACTGTTCCGCAGCAAAATGAGCAAACCAGTATGCCACCTCGCGTGGGTTAGAGCGGTTCAGTAGTAAGAATTCGTAAAGCACGTTTGGCATGGGGCATTTTATAGCTACTGTTTTCTTTAGTCTTTGCAACAGCTCTGAGTGATATGTGATTGGCAGCCAGGTTTTCCATGCGCAGAGCGGAGGGCGGGGAAAGCCAGTTCTCTTCCCCGACACGCACAGCGTGAGCCGGAGGTCCGTGTGGTGCTCGGTGCCCCTGACCTCCGCATGCTCCAATGGGTTCTTCCCCGACACGCACAGCGTGAGCCAGAGGTCCTTGTAGTGCTCGGTGCCCCTGACCCTCCGCATGCTCCAATGGGTCCTCTTCCCTGACACGCACAGCGTGAGCTGGAGGTCCTTGTGGTGCTCGGTGCCCCTGACCCTCCGCATGCTCCAATGGGCTCATCACGGCCGTCTCTGCCCGCAGGGGGTCGCAGTGCATCTGCAGCTCAGGGAGAGTGAGCATCTTTATGGTGTTTCTTTTTTCTACCCAAGAACGTCTGTTTTCTCATCTGTTACAGTATATTTTGTATCTCTTAAGAACATCTTTTAGTTTTTCACAGATGGGTTTTAAATTTTTTGTTAAGTAGCTAGTTTATGCTGCAGGGTTTTTGGGGTTTTTTAAATCTTTTATTGCTAGTTTTCTGTCGTTTGTTTTGGCATTGCAAATGGAGTTTCTCTTTTATTATATCTTCTAACTGTAAACCAGGCGCTTTTCCACGAACATGTAAGTCATTTCTCTTGTTACTATAAGCAGTGCTGTGGTGAATATCCTGTAACTATATCTCTGCATGTTTGTGATACTTAGAATAGCAGATTGCATTTTCCAGAGATGACCATTGCACCTAAACCTGCCCCAGCCCACGCGCTCTTCTTAGGATGTGATATTGTCACCGCTCCCGGGGGAGGGCGGGGAGGGGCATGGCCTCCTCCGGGCCAGGCTCCCGAGGTCACCTCCCAGCTTAGCCACCTGCTCCCTGTGGCAGGACAGGTCTCCTAACGTCCTCAGACCTCTGTTTCCCCCCCGCAGAAAGGTCATTAACACTCGTGCCTGCCTCCTGGGGGTGGTGGTATCACACTCACCCACGTGAAGGGCTTAGGGAGTGCTCAGTAAACAGCTGCCGGCACCGCTGCCGCCCTCAGTGTGTTTCACGGCTGCTTTGCGCACAGTCTCAGCCTGCTGCTGTGGGCGTGACCCCAGACCCGTTGAGCGCTCTGCCTCTGGTTTCCATAGCGCTGTGTGGGTCCATAAAGCTACCACGAGGCTCAGTGTTTCACAACCCAAATTGTTTCTGTTACTGGCCTTTTACTGACGCTCTAAAGTGTCCACTCATCCAACACGTATTTATTAAACGCTGAATGCCAGACCTCATCGGGATCTAGATGCACGGCAACAGGACCTAGAGCCCCACCCTGCTCTCAGAGCACGCGGGCTGGAGCGAGACGGGCCGTGAACAGGAGCCGTGAGCAGGGGCGGGTGCCGGGGTGTGGACAGGCCTTTTTGGGTAGGAAAGTGGGAGGAGGCCTCTGAGCAGGTGAGACTGAGCCGAGCCCGGCAGGTGGGACACAGCACAGCCGTGGGGGGGCTGGGGCAGGGCCGGTGCGGTTCCTGAGACAGCTTGGTCCATCCAGCGGACATTCACAGGTTACCTTTACATTCAAGTTACTATACTACATTGCTTGTATGTGTCCTGTAACAGACGTGTGTGTGCGGCATGTTCAGCGACACCGCATTGCTGCACTTGTTGAACTGGAAGAGGCGCCTTGCTGCCCACGTGTTGCTGTGGTGTCAGTTTGGGGGGCGGGTTCCTGCGTTTTGCTCCAGCACATGCTGACCGCCCCTCCCCTGCCCGCACCCTGCACACGGTGAGCAGGGCCTTGGAATAAGTGCCCCCTCGAGGGCGTCAGGGTGGTCCTTGGGCCGAGGCAGGAGCTCTGCTCTCAGGAAGGCGCAGAACAAGCATGCCGGGCCGCGTGCCTCCCTCCTGCTGTCGAGGTGGAATTCTGTTGTGTAAGTGAATGCTGTGGCTGCGATTCCTTTCAGATCCAAGCTGGAGCCAGAGGCAACCGCAAAGACAAGAGAGCCCGGTTCTGAGGACGTTTCCCTGGACCCTGCGCCCGGCTCTGGAGAGAAGCCTGTCGCCGAGGAGCATGCAGGTAGCAATCCGATTCACAGCCGTGCTTGTGTCTTCCGATGACCTGGTGGCAAAAACACAAAGCGGAAGGGCAGGCGCACAGCCCGACAGGCGTGCTGGTGACGTCCCCCTAGAGCAGAGGGAGCGGGAAGCGGCAGCCTTGCCCGGTCACAGCGGATCTATGGCCGCCGCTCGGGGGAAGGTGGGAGGACTCCCAGCCCCGGGAGCTGGCGGGGCCCAGGGGCAGGCTGGCACTGCTGTGCCCGGCGGGGACTGGGCTCCATGAGGAGGAGACGTCGAGATCTCTTCTCCAGGGGCTGGCGTGTCAGTCACAGGAGGGGGCGCTGTGCGCTGCTCCCGTGCCCTTGGGCACTGTCAGCAGTGGCCTGCGTGGAGCTGACCTCCAGCCTCGGGGTGGAGCAAGGGGTGGGGGAAGCCCCGATTTTGAGGTGCTGCCCTGTTTGCTAGGGCAGAGGAAAGCATGACTAGTACTCAGAGTGAAGAAAGCACTGTGGGCCACGAGGCACACGCGGGTGGAGGGCGGGAATCGGGTCGGAAAGGGGTGGGGCCAGGAGTCCGGCCTGTGTGCTGGCGTCGGGCGGTGCGGGAGGTCTGGCCGAGCACTGGCTGGTGCTCTGAGCAGCGGCTTCCTGAACACGCTGACCAGTCCAGCTCAGAGCTGGCTCTCGCTGGCTCTCGCTGGCTTCTGTGTTCCTAATTTTGTGTTCTTATCCTTAAAAGTATAGAAGGAAAAGTTTGTCTGAATATGGTAATGAGGTCAGCAGGGGAGCGCAGCTCTGGGGCCAGGTGGGATGAGGGAAATCACAGGTGTTCTTACCTGAAGATGTCATCGCAGAAAACACATCCGTTTCCAAAGCTGCTTCCAGCCGTCTTCTGGAAATGTCTTTTATACGTAGATATTTTACTTGTATATTTTATAGTTACATACAAATGTGTCCTTTATCGATATGATAACAGTCTGGCAAAAACAGCCATGCAGCCATTACTTTAAACCTTGCACAAAGTCGCAGGCAGCGTGTTTTTTTGTGATGATGTGACCCGAGTACCCCACCCTGTGCGCATGGCCTGCCCAGTCGGCTTCTCTGCTCTGTGTATCACGGTGCTCCTGTGCCCGATCGGTCTCAGAGCAGAGCTCTGCCTCTGTCCGTCTTGAGGGCTGAGATCAGCCTTCGAGTACTTGGCAGCCGTCAGAGGCACCGCTGACACCAGCCACCTCCGGAAACAGAGACCCCGTCGTGGTCTCCAGCAAGGAGGAGCGGTCCCTTCCGTCCTCTCCCCCGCACCCCCTCTCTCGTCCACCCGTGTGAACTGCACGGTCCTCGGCCCCGGCCCCGGCAGGCAGCCCTGTCTAGCAGCCTGTGCTCGGTGCTTCGTGGAGGACACAGTTGTCCAGCACCCACGCCAGGTCCGTGCTGAGTCCGCCAGCCTGTGCACATGGACCGGCACTCGGTGCATCATCCGTGAGAAGCAGCAGCGAAGTGGTCAGGGGCGGGGGGCTGCGGTGACATAGGAACCGGGGTCCTTGCAGTGGAACCCTGTGCGGCGACTTAAAGGATGCGGCAGAGCTGTGTGCACCTGCACAGGGTGCTGCGAGGTACATGCTAAGTACGGAAAGCAAGTTGTAGAGAGTGTGTGACCACTGCGCTCTTAGTGAAACAAACCACCACACGGAAGGAGACCCTCGTTCTGGGGTGGGGTGGGGAGGCAGGGAATCGGTGCCTGTTTGTGAGTGTGCCTAAAGTTTATGGGGCTACGTCAGAGCATAGCAGGTTCCTGCTGGGAGAGGGACTGGAGGGGGGTGGTTTGTTCCTGTACTCTGTGTGGATAGAGGATTCTTTGACAATGAACATGCCCATACATTTTGCAGTCTTCGAAAAGCATAGGGCAGGGGGTGTGTTTTGAGGTAAAATAGCATGAGCAGGCCGGTCCGGAAGAAGGTCCTTTGGCTCACAGCCATCACTGAAATAGTGCAGCACTGAAACTGTGTACGGGTCCCCTCCACCCCCCCCACACACACGCGCACACGCATGCACACACACGCACACACTAACACACGCGCACACACACACACGGGTCTAGACACCGTCCAGGAGCCAGGCTGCCGGGCCTGACTGGTGGCCGCCGGTACCTGAAGGTGGGCGCCCGTGAGACTGCTCCCTCCCCCGGTTCTCATGTCCGCGTCCTAAGCCTCCTGTTCGAAAATGGACATTTGTCTTCTATTTATTTTTCATTCTTTTCAACAGAAAAGATTCCAGCTGAAGCGCAGCCCGAGTTGGGAAGCTGGGGAGACGGCAAAGGCGAAGATGAGCTCTCCCCGGAGGAGATACAGATGGTGATGCTGTTCTTTGCCTACGCGCTCGGTTTCCACCCGTTAGCAAGGCCTTTGTTCAGGAGGAGATCACGCCCTTGCCCTGACACCAAGTTTTAAAAGTTACAATTATTTTAGATACAACTTGTCCACTAGATTTCCTAATTCTTAGTATGCTTTTCGTATATTTTACATTTGCGGTCGCATACTTCAAGGAGAAGTTGCCTTGGAATAACTTCACCGATGTCAGCTACCTTTCTAGCAGCAGTAAATGTCTTCGAGACTAAATGCTCTTTCGTAGTTGCTGCTCTGGTGCCTCTTAATTGTGTGACTCGTTGGTGCTATGGGAACATGAGGAAAGCATGGTAACGACTGAACGACTGAACGAGGCCAAGAGTGACATCTCTTAGCTACCTGTCCTCCAGCTGCCAGTTTGCCAGCTCTGGGCGACTTCCCAGAGGAGGTGCTGGGGAGCCATCCTGAGACCCGGTGGCAGTGGGTGCTGTCGGCAGCGCCGCCTTTCCCCGCTCGCCTGCGCCCGCCAGGCCTCACTGAGTGGCTGCCCTGCGCTCAGCTGGGGAGGCAGGTCTGTGGCTTTCAACCACAGCCTGACTGGCCGCCCGGGAGTGCGGGCCGCTGTCCAGACGAGCGCTGGCCCCTGGCAGACTGCCCCAGTCCTGTCCCCTGCGCACAGGGGATGCTGGTCCCCAGGTGGCATCCGGCACCGAGGCTTCTGTGCAGGCCCTGCTGGCATGCGCCTCTGGCTGCGTCGCCTTTGAGACTTGAGAATGACTTCCTGGCTAACGTGTTTGTTTCCTTGCAGTTTGAACAAGAAAACCAGCGCCTCATCGGTGAAATGAACAGCCTGTTTGACGAAGTGAGGTATGTGTGCAGGCCTGCCGGCTCGTGGCCTCGTCACCACTCCAGCCCCGGGCCTCCCCCACTTCCTGTGGGCCTCCCAGGCCTCCCCCCCGGCAGCTCCACCCGTGCCTCCTGCGCTGCCCTCGGCTGGTCTGGGAGGAGCAGGAACATCGCTGCTTCGCCTGGGCTGGCGCCCCGCTTGCTGCCCGCAGCCTCCCGCCTCTTGCCCCCGTCACTGCTTGTGCTGGGACAGCGTCACCTCCAGTGCCCTGTCCGTCCGCCCACGCTGCTGCCCCTGGCAGGGGAAGGCGCCACCCAGGTGGGGTGCCCTCAGGCCAGAGGGGGTCCTCTCCCCACAGGGAGCGGCCAAGGTAAATGCACCCTCCCCGACCCCCCGAGAGGAAGGGGTTCTCAGCATCCTCACATTTTCTTCTCCCTCCATGTGTCGCTGGGCACAGTCGAGGCGCAGGCCTGACAGGCTTTGCTGTTCGTAACGGGGTGCAGCCACATGCTCCTGGCCCCACCTGCTGGCCCAGAGGCAGGGGCGCATGGGATCAGCACCCCACTGGGCTGGAGACATTCCGGGGAACTGCCCACCCCTTCCCCAGCCTGGTGCGGGGACCCCTCCTCTCTCACCAGTGACAGAGTGTCCCCCTCCCTCTCACACATCTTCACTTAAAAGAGATTTCTTTAGAAATGTGTGACCTTCCTGTGAAGATTGCCGAGTACTAATAGTTCATCTGTGATCTCTTTTTCTAATGAAGGCAGATTGAAGGGAAAGTGGTTGAAATTTCCAGACTCCAAGAGATATTCACAGAAAAGGTTCTACAGCAGGTAAGAGAACATTGTTTTAGGGGAAGAGAGGAAGGTCCGAGCGCTCGGGCACCTCCCAAGGGGTCCGTCTGCGGCGGAGCTCCTGGCCACAGCCTCTCGGTCTCCAGGCAGCCTTTGTGGGGCAGCTCCCCCTGTGGACCCCGCTGGCCCAGGCCCGTGCCACGGGGACCGGGAGGGAGGTGCGTGATCTCGGCTCCGCAGGCCCCCAGCCGCAGGGCAGCCCCTCCGAGTACGGCTCTCCCATCTAGAAAACGGAGTGGCTGCGCTGTAGGGTCAGCGATAACCTGCGGAAAGCGCCCAGCTGGCATCGGCCGATGGGTAGTAGCCTTTTAACCAGCAGTGACACAGGGCCAATGGGCCCTCCAGGTGCCGGCCCAGGCCGCCTCAGCTGTGGGGTCCCCCGGGAGATGGGGTTCTCATCAGTGGTTTCCGCCGTATCTGCCTGCAGCTCTGACAGCTTCCCGCCAGCAGCTGGCCACGCCTCCCGACCTGCTGCACTTGCCCTTGTCGGAGCCTCAGGGTGTGCAGGGTCTGGAAGGCGGTGCCTCCCCGGCCTCTCTGGTTTCCTGACCTGAGGAAAGTCGGGTCCGTCAGGGGTTTTCACCTGTGTTGCCCAGTTGCTCACGTTGATTCTCTCAAGCTCCCCCTTCCTGACTCTAGGAGGGTGACAGCAGCAGGCAGCGCCCAGTGTCCTGTGTCCACTCACTGCTGGGTCAGGTGGCTGGAGGCTGCTTCCCCCACAGCACGGAGCCCATCAGGCTGCCCCAAGCCCACGCTCTGGACAGTCCCCCTCCCTCCCTCACGCTTCACACACACACTGTACACACACTCACGCTTCACACACACACTGTACACACACTCACGCTTCACACACACACTGTACACACACTCATGCTTCACACACACACTGTACACACACTCATGCTTCACACACACACTGTACACACACTCATGCTTCACACACACACTGTACACACACTCATGCTTCATACACACACTGTACACACACTCATGCTTCACACACACACTGTACACACACTCACGCTTCACACACACCCACTGTACACACACTCATGCTTCACACACACACTGTACACACACTCATGCTTCATACACACACACTGTACACACACTCACGCTTCACACACACCCACTGTACACACACTCATGCTTCACACACACACTGTACACACACTCATGCTTCACACACACACTGTACACACACTCATGCTTCATACACACACACTGTACACACACTCATGCTTCACACACACACTGTACACACACTCACGCTTCACACACACCCACTGTACACACACTCATGCTTCACACACACACTGTACACACACTCATGCTTCACACACACACTGTACACACACTCATGCTTCATACACACACACTGTACACACACTCATGCTTCACACACACACTGTACACACACTCATGCTTCATACACACACACTGTACACACACTCATGCTTCACACACACACTGTACACACACTCATGCTTCATACACACACACTGTACACACACTCATGCTTCACACACACACTGTACACACACTCATGCTTCATACACACACACTGTACACACACTCATGCTTCACACACACACACACTGTACACACGCTCATGCTTCACACACACACACACTGTACACACACTCATGCTTCACACACACTGTACACACACTCATGCTTCACACACACTTTACACATAAACTCACACACATACACACTGTACACACTCTCACACACATGCCCACTGTACATACGCTCACACACACATTCACACTCACACTCTCCCCACCCCTAGAGGAAGGCGGCCCCAAGCCCCAAGCCCCCGGCCGTGCCTGGCTGTGCCGTTCCTGGCTGTGCCATGCCGGGGGCTCCTGGGCCAGGGGCTCCCCGGGAAGCCCAGGCCCGCCTTTCTGAAGCGCCCCAAGTGTTGGGGGTGGAGTTTTGCAGACACCCTGCATCCCACTGTGATAGTAAGTTTGAACCTCTGAGCCACAGGGGGACAGTGCGTGTGCGTGACGCCAGCGCGTGGCTGAGAGCACGTGCATCTGAAGCTGCTTCTCCGCACTTCCCAGAGTGAGAGCGGGGGCACCCGGTGTGGGGGCCGCTCCGTGATCCCCCTCGTACCTGTTCCCCTGGCCGTGGGCGGGAGAGGAGGCAGGCGAGGTTGGGCAGGGTACAAGAACTGGGGCCCAATCCTGTCCTGCACTGGGTGGCTGTGTGACTTTGGGCAACTTACTGAAGTTCTCTGAGCCTTAAGTTCCCTGTCTGTACCGTGGGGGTGCTGTGAGGGTGCACGGGTTCGTGTGTGTAAACCGGCCCTTCGTGAGCGGCCACTGCTGTCTGTACTGACATGCTGGGGGGTTGGGGGAGGGGGTGGGGGTAGCGCTCATCCGCCCTCTCCTTCCAGGAAGCAGAGATTGACAGCATCCACCAGCTGGTCGTGGGGGCCACTGAGAACATCAAGGAGGGCAACGAGGACATCAGAGAGGTGGGTGCCCAGGCCCCAGGCCGATAGGCACATGGTCAGGCAGTAGCATTAGCCTCCCTGGCAGGGCTGTCTGACCTCACCGCCCAGTGAGGCTGTCTGACCTCACTACCCAGAGGAGCGTGGGTGCTCCCACAAGGGTCTGACCCCTCCCTGGACCAGAGGTGGGTGCTCCTGAAACGTGGCAGAGCCCCGCCGAGGGGCAGAGCCCGGGCGCTGTGTATGGAGGCCCCACAGCCGACTGTGGAGGGACCTTGTCACTGAGTGTGGCTGGGGTTTGAGCTGGCATGGACTGCTCCGAGGCCACGCCATCTATTGCTGGGACACCAGCCAGGAGCGTGGTACCGAGTCCGTGCCTTCAGTCTCAACCCTGGCTCGGGGCCGTCTCGGGGGGGGCGGGTCCCCAGGAGGGTCTTGCAGGACCTCTGGGTGATGGCGCCCAGGGAGGGAAGGCCAGCCTTTGGTTTTGCTTCATAGTTAGCCGTCGGATCAGGGTAAGCACAGGACGGACAGCAGTCATGGGGTGGGGAGGAGGGATGCGGTCCGTGAGCCCCGGGCCCCAGGAAACGCCCATCTCTGTCCCCAGGCCATCAAGAACAACGCGGGCTTCCGCGTGTGGGTGCTCTTCTTCCTGGTGATGTGCTCCTTCTCCCTGCTCTTCCTCGACTGGTACGACAGCTAGTCCCGCTCCAGCAGGCGCACGGCCCGGCTTCCCCGTGGGCCTGGGGTCCGTCCCGGCCAGGTCTGGCCACAGCGGGCGGCGCAGAGACACACTCCACTAAAGGGACACAAACCAACCTGGAGTTTTAAGCCCGTTTAGCAGCTGAACGAGAAAACCATGAACACGAGGCAGGTGGAGGGATGGGAGGGGTGGTTATCCTAACGGGGCGGGGGGGCAGTGTGGAGGGGCTACGCCCGGAGGGCACCACAGGTCTCGCTCCACCCGCATCTCGGGGCTCCGAGGAGGCCCGGCCTGCCTCCTGGCCTGACTTCCTGCCGCTGGGCCCAGGAGCTTTGTTCACAGAAGGGAAGGGCCCCAGAGAGCGGGCCTGCTGCGCTCTGTGCATCGACGCTCCGGGAGACGTGATGGGACCCGGTGTGCAATGGCAGGCACGGACTGGAGCCCCGTGTGCCCGGCGTCCTGGGGCCCAGGGCCACTCAGTGTGGACGGCCCGGCCCTGGGCCTCTGAAGGGCATGCTGTGCAGAGTCTGCTGGGCGGTCTCGGGGACCCTCGCGCTCTGTGTAAATAAACTACAGCCAATAAAGTCTGTGTCCTCGAAACTGCAGCTGGGCTGCCTCGGCCCCGTGAACTTGCCTACAGACAGCAGGTGTGGGAGCCCTTTGCCCTGTGGTCAGCACTGTGTGCGCAAGCGTGTGCACCCCCACAGCTCCGCAGCCGCACGACAGCTCCGCCCACTGCCCTGCGGCGCGGTCCCTTCCCAGGCGGTGTTTCCGGACGCGCCTGGGGAGAAAGCATCGTCGGCGTCAGCGCGCTTCAGGAAGCCATGTGCTCGCAGAGGTCTCACGGTCATTTATTTCTGATCCACCAAAACGGCACCTGGGACACGTCCACCAGAAACAACACGTTCAAGTAACACGGAAGGAATGTCTGAATGTCTGTTCTATTTAATCGTCTTACACACTTATCTAACTGGCAATTTCATAAACATATACTTTAATGTCAAGATTCGGGCTGAAACAATATTCTTACAAAGGTTGTGAGTTGAAATGTCATAACTGGACTTGCGAGGTGCCGCCCAGCCCCGCCCCCGCCTTTTCTGCCTGCTTGACATCGAAGGAGTTACATCTGCTTCACAGAATTAAAATTAAAGTGCCGTGGCCTCCAGCAGCGACACTTTCCCTTTCCCACCCAGCTACTTGTTAAAACCAGCTTGCTAACAGGGCCTTCGGTGCACGCGTTTTCATGACAGAGGTGAACAAGGGGCCAGTGAGCTGCGTTCCTGTTGAACACATCACGCGCAGGACGACTACAGGGACACGGCGCTCTGCAGCCCGGGCCCGTCACCCCTGCCCGCGTCCCTCCTCCCACACACTGACAGCGACAGGCACTCAGAACTGGCCTGACAGTGGCCTGGTGGCACACGTCCTTCTCTGCACGGCTCCCCACTGGTGCCGCCTGACGGGGGCGGGAGCACGGCTGGCTCTGAGCAAAGCAGGGGCGCGCTCTAGACGTGGCTGGGGCACTGGGCCCAGAAGCGCAGGTGTCTAAAGCAGCAATGCCAGCCCTGGGCAGGTGGCCCAATGGTGGGAGCGTCATCCCGTGCACCAGAGGTTGCAGGTTTGATTCCTATTCAGGGCGAGTACTAAGGACACTGATCCATGTTTCTGCCTCACGTCGATGCTCCTCTCTCTCTCTCTCTCTCTAAAAATCAATTTAAAAAGCATATCCTCAGGTGAGGATTAAAAAAAAGAATTCCGCAAACGCATTATTTGTCTGAAACCCAAACCCCTCGCATGTCCAGTGTACATGTGTTTTTTGGCCGCATCCAGTAGATGGCAGCGCAGTAGCCACGTGAAGGTTCCCCCCGTGGGAAGTGGCGCCAGCACTCCAGGCAGAGCGGCACGCGCCAGGGATGCCCGGGGTGGGCTGCAGCAAGTTGTATTTGCAAAGCAGCATTAGCAGACGGAAGCGGTTGCACCATAATGAGTAACCTCTAAATTATCGGTAGTTATATTTAATGACATGTCCCTCTGAGTCCCTCTGCTGCCTGCAGGCGGCCCCCGTGAGAAGCGGCCCGCCCGCTAGGCGGCCTTCTCCGCGGCCTCGGTCTCCTGCTCCGACAGCTTCTCCTCCGACAGCACGGACATCCAGGGCGACACGGAGCGGGTGATGCTCTGCTTGGCCAGGTTGTAGTGGTTCACCACCGCGTAGAACTTGTCCGGGGAGTGCGGGTCCTGCTCCGCGTAGTAGGCCGCCAGGCCGTTGGGGATGCACTGGGTGTTCTGCAAGACAGGAGGCACTGAGCCACGCGGACACCAGGGGCCAGGGGCCGCCTCCCATGGGCTCCTGCCCTGGCCCGCAGCCCTGAGTCACCATGTGACAGTTGACCTAACAGGCAGGCCCGAGAGGTGCGTGGGCCCCTGGGGCGTGGGAGACAGGCCCTCCCACTTCACACTTCACGAAAGACCTTACACTAGTTGTCACCTATTTTAAATCTGGAAAACAATGAAACTTTTGACACGCCCACCAGGAATAGCAGCGGGGTGGGGGGGGGGCGGAGCTTACAAGCAAAGGAGACCTCTGAGGCCGGAAAGGGGAGGGGGAGGTGTGGCGAGAGCGAGAGTGAGGAGGAAAGGGACCGAAGGGAGAGCACTGGGAGCCCAGGGGAGGGTCCGAGGGTGAGGCCACACCTGCAGGGCCTGCTGGGCAGGGGGAGTGGGAGCTGCCGTCCACAGCACAGCAGGAAGTCACCGAGGTCCTCAGAGGACGCACAAACTCCCCGACAAGGAAGAGGCTGTCCCCACAGGCCTCAGGCCAGGGCAGGTTACGTGTGAAACGTTGCTCTCTGGACACTTTGCGGGAGATCGGGCTCCTCCGTGAGCAGCTGCTTCCCGAGGGACCAAGGAACTGGCAAAGGCAGTGCGTTCATCGCCGGGCTGGGGGCTGGGCGCTGGGGGCTGGGGGCCGGGCGCTGGGGGCTGGGCGCTGGGGGCTGGGGGCTGGGCGCTGGGGGCTGGGGGCTGGGAGAAGCCAGCTCTGGAGCCGGGCCTGTGCGGGCCTGTGCTTTCCGAGGCCGCGCTCTGAGCCTCTGCTCCCCCCCTTTAACATGGGCTATGAGTCACGCCTCCCGGGGTGCTGCGAGGACTAAGGTCAGGGCACCGCAGCTCAGGGAAGAAGCCAGGGCGTGGCCACGGTCCACGGTGGACAGGACAGAGAGAGCCGCAAGGCGCACCTCGAGTGAAGCCCTTCCCCCATCCTCCCGTCCTCACCCCGGCCATGTGGAGGTGGGGGGCGGGGCCTCCGGGAAGTGCAGCACGCTGCCCCGGCCGCCCTGGGGGGCTCTGGTGGTGCCCGGCCTGCACGGCCACCTCCCTCCCTCTGTCCACCTGCCGCTCCCCGCACAAGGACCCACAAGACCACCTGAGGCGGGCAACACCTGCTGAGCAACGAGCCGGGCGCCACGCGCCCAGGGTGGGACCAGCAGCCGCTTAGGGTGCGGCCCACCCCACGGGGCTGCGGGAAGAAAATGCTGGGAGGCGGCCTGGGCCAGTGAGGCCACCCAAGGAAGCGTGCTCCCAGCAGCCCCGCACAGTGCGTCCCCACTATCAAGTCTCCGCACACGCGAGTTCCACCAAGGAGAGCTCGTGTGGCCACGGGCAGAGCCGACAGGCGTGCCCAGAAGGAAACCTGTGGGGCTGGGCCATGTCCCTGCTGTCTCTGAGGCAGGGAAGAGGGGGCCCAGGCTCTGGGGTCCCCTGATTTCTCCGCGTCCTGACACATGGTAGTTCCCGAGCTGTCGGTATTTGCTGCTGCTGTGAGGGTGGGGCCCAGGCTGACCCGCCCACACGGTACTCCCAGCACCACACGGGGACCACACTCAGGAAATAGATGCTGAACATACGGATGGCCTTGGCGTGGCCGGGGGCACCACGACTGTCTGCCCTGCGTCCTCCTGTGGTAAGTGGGGTGTCCAGCTCCCCCACGGTGTCTGGCAGCCGTCGGAGATCTGGGGCGAAGGCCCTGGGAAGCCTGCACTCAAACATGCAGAAAGGGGCGGGGGGGGGGGGCTTTCTCCCACACTCAACCCGCCCCTCTCCAGCTTTACCAGGGCCTGGGGTTCGGACCAGCAGCTCCCGGCCCCCCACCGCGTTCTCCAGGAATGCACCTCCCCATGAGATGCCAGTGGAAGATGCCAGTCCCGAGACAGCTGCAGAACAATCCCTCAGGGCTGCCGCCACATGCCCAGGGCTGGCTGTGCGCCAGCATCACCGGGCGGCACCCAGTAGACGATGCCATGCAGGGGTCTGCCCCTCCCCCAGCAGGGAGTGTCCCAGCCCCAGGGAGAAGGAGCAGAAAGGAGACCCAGACGCCCCTGGTGGGGCTGCTGTCCTGCTCTCTGTGAGCCGTCTGTCTGGTTGGGGACGGGCTGTCCTCTGTGCATGGGGTCCCCTAGGCCATGGCTCCTGTGAGATCCCTGCCCCTCCGAGTCCCCAGCTCTGACCAGGTGCCACCTCCTGCCCACCCCTGCCTCCAGGTTCTGTCCAGGCCCATGTCACGCGAGTCTCTCCTCTGTGCCCAGCACACGGCCAGTCCAGACCCTCTCCTCCTCCCGGTCCACAGCAGCAGCCCCGGCCACCTCGCTGCCTCCTGTCGCTGGCTTTCAACCGGCAGCCTCCCAGGCCACCGAGGACCACCCATCACTTCCCCTCCTCCAGGGACCTCTGCCTGGCACCCCCGTCTGGGCCAGCACGCCCTGCCGTCACCTGTGTGGGCTGCTCCTCCCCCAACCACCGGTTCAGCCCGCAGGGTCTGCTCACCAGCTCGTGGGTGAGGCCAGCCTTCCCCTCCTCACAACTGCCTTTAAACCAGGGTGGGGAACCTTTTTCTGCCAAGGGCCATCTGGGTTTTTATAACATCATCCTCAGGCCATACAAAATCAACTTAAAAACCAGCCTGCTGGCCGAAACCGGTTTGGCTCAGTGGATAGAGCGTCGGCCTGCGGACTCAAGGGTCCCAGGTTCGATTCCGGTCAAGGGCATGTACCTTGGTTGCGGGCACATCCCCAGTGTGGGGTGTGCAAGAGGCAGCTGATCGATGTTTCTCTCTCATCGATGTTTCTAACTATCCCTCTCTCTTCCTCTCTGTAAAAAATCAATAAAATATATTTAAAAAAAAAAAAAAACCAGCCTGCTGTATTTGGTCATTTAATTAACTCACCCTCATGCCTTGGCAGGGCCAGACCAAACAATTTTGCGGGCCTTACATGGCCTGCGAGTCGATGTTCCCCATCCCTGCTTTTTTTAAAAATACATTTTTATTGATTTCAGAGACTAAGGGCGAGGGAGAGAGAAACATCAGTGAAAGAGAATCACTGATCGGCTGCCTCCTGCACACCCCACACTGGGGATCAAGACCACAACCCGGGCCTGTGCCCTTGACTGGAATCGAAACTGGGACCCTTCAGTCACCAGGCCGACGCTCTATCCACTGAGCCAAACCGGCTACGGCCCCCACCCCTGCTTCAAACCATGGAGGCTTCTGAGCCTCCGGACAGACTATAAACTCAGCCCCGGCCCAGGGTGTGGACAGGGCTCCCCCCACGCCCTGCCTGGAGGCGCTTTCCCAGTCCCCGCTCGCTCCCTCCCGAGCCTCCTACAAGCCTTGCTCAAAGGTGACCCCCCTTCTAGAAGCCGCGCCCCATACTGCTTTGCTTTCCCAGCACTTACAACCCTGTAACTCGGTATACAACTGCCTTCATGTTTCTTGGGCGTCTGGGGGCCTCTGGCAGGCTCACAGGCTCCTTCCCCAGCGGCTCCTGCTGCTTCAGCACCTGGGACAGCAGCCGCCCCAGCCCAGGCAGGAGGCAGGCGGGCAGGGACCAGTGCCAGTGGGGGAAGGGCGTGTGGGAGCCCTACGGAGTCCACAGTACGGACAGTGCAGCACAGCGCACAGCGCACAGCGGGCGGGGCCAGGAACGGGGCGGGGCCAGGAACGTGGTCCAGCCTGGCCTGCTACCTGGGCGAGGGCCCTGCATCCCTCCCATCCGCGACACCCAGACACAAGTGACCATGTGCGTGTGTGTGTGTGTGTGTGTGTGTGTGTGTGTGTGTGTGCTGGGCTCTCCTGCTGTGATGCCGGCACCCACGCCCTGGAAATGATGGCGTTTCCTCGGCGCACTGGCTCTAGAAGGTTCAGGACCAAACGTGGGCCCAGGCCTCAGGGCGTGGGGACCGGAGCAGGTCCAGCCAGCGCACTGGCCTTCCCCAGCTCACCTTCTCACCCACACCCCTCATGTCCTGCCTCCCTGCCTTGTTGTCCGTGTGTGTGTGTGTGTGTGTGTGTGAGTGTGTGTGTGTGTGTGCGCACTGCGTGCCACGCACCGGCGTTGTGGTAGGAGGCACCACACCAGCACCGTGAGCGCCCACGAGCGTGGGCCACGATGCAGCAGGCGGACAGGGGACGCAGTCCGAGCCCCTTCGGTGCCAGCCCTACTCCCACATCCCCGTGGCCGTGGGCAGCCTCCCTCTCTGGGCCTCAGCCTCCCCACGCCCTCAGCGGGCCCTCCCAGGAGTCTCCTCCCCCAGGTCCCGCCCGCCCTGCCCCCACCCCCGCAGGGCCTCCCCCAGGACTTCCCCAGGGACCTGCGAGTGAGACAGGTGCTGGGTCCCCAGTGGGTGCGGCTTTACCTTGAGGATGAAGCCGTCGGGGCAGAGGCGCTCGTACTTGTACACCTTGTAGACGACCAGGAAGACGACACAGGTGAGGAAGGCCAGGGCGATGAAGACCAGCACGGAGACCTGCGGGCAGGCGGGCGTCAGGGCGGCCGGGGCCGGGGGCCAGGCAGACAGACAGATGCACACATGGGTGTCTCTCACACACACACACACATAGGCACAGAGACAGAGGCACAGGCACAGACACAGTCACACACACACACACGCACAGCCGCACGCACACAGACACACTCACACCAGTGTGTGCAGAGACTGTCTTAGCTCGGAAGGAGGGCAGCAGAATCACTTTTCACTGAACAACTCTTCAGACCACTTTCGTTTTCACCAGACCCACATGTCACCTTCATTTTATAAATTAGCTATTTTTAGTATTCCAGGCCCTTCCGTGAGAGCTGCGGCACAAATAGGATTAAGCCTCATGGACACTCAGACACGTGATGGATGGTTGCCCATCTGACTGCCGCCATCACCAGGTGACGCAGCAGCCACCAGCTCATCAGCTGTCCTCAAACGTCTCCTGAGGCCTGGCCGCCGGCCGTGCCCTTGAGCAGGCCCAGCGAGCGGGAGGCAGCCCCGGGCCCTACCCCTCTGCCCTCCAGTGTCCTGCCTGCTCGGTCAGCGTCTGTCCCCACCACAGAGGGCAGTCTCCAGAGCAAGGACACGGCTTCCATCCCCGCTGCAGGCCGCGTGCCCAGCCGGCACATAGTATATGCTCAGCTAACATTTGCAGATACATGCACAATGGCGTGTGGGAAGAGCACAGAGGTGGAAGGTCCTGCCCCAGCTGGGGGACGTGGGGCCTGGGGGACAATGGGACCCTACCTGGGCCTGGCAGCTGCTCACGGTCAGGCTGTGACCCTCCCTGAGGGCCCAGACTCTATTGCATATAAACCCTGTGCCTGGCACTGGAGACTGACAGGATGGAGCCGGGGCTGGGTCAGGGGAAGTGCCATCCAGTTCCGGGGGCAGGGACACAGCCACCTCGCCCCGGGCAGCCCAGGGAGGCTGCAGAGGGAGCAGAGAGTGAGGCTGGGTGACAGAGGAGGTGAAGTTGTCCAGAGATGGGAGGGGCAGTGGGCCCAGGGGCAGGTAGTCCCAGAGGGAGCAGCAAGCAGGTTCAGGGCTTTCCAACAAGGGCAGGAACCCTGCAGGCCAGGAGCTCGGAGGGGCGAGGTAGAGACTCAGCCCCTGCAGCCAGGCTCCTGTCGCTCAGCTCCTCTGGGCTGGGGCTCCTGCCTGCCACTGGCTGGGAGAGGACCCAGCTCCCAGACTGGCGGGAGAGCCGAGGGCCCAATGCACACTGCTGAGGCCAGCACCTGGGCCGCTGAGGCCAGCACCTGGGCCAGTGGACGCTGCGAAGGAGGAAGGAGGAAGGAGGGAGAAGGGAGGAGGGAGGAGGGAGGAGGGAGGAGGGAGGAGGGAGGAGGGAGGAGGGAGGAGGGAGGAGGAAGGAGGCGTTTGCTCTTGCACTGCAGCTGTCACCTGTCTTTCCCGCGCTCACTCTGGGAGGTGCAGAGCTGGGCTCTCAGTGTCGGCCACACAGCTTCCCCCAAGCCCACCACCCATCCAACCCGAGCCCCCTCCCCACACTCACTCCCGAATCTGCCCTGCCAGGGACCCAGCCCCTGCTGCAGCCCTCGGAGCCATGAGGCAGCTTCCGGGGGTCCCCACAGACTACAGCAGCAGGGCTGCCTCACCCGGGCTCTGTCGGGAGAGCTGCATTATAAGGATCTCCTTTGTAACGCTTTATATTTTGGGTGCACTATTACAAAAAGGTCCATGGCATACGACAGGTTAACCCCTGTGAGAATACAATCTCAACAAAATCCTAGCAAAGTGAATTCAACAACACAGTCCATCAGTCATGCACCACGATGAAGTAGGATGCATTCCAGGAATGCAAGGATGGCTCAACACCCACACGCCAATCACTGTGACAGAGCACATTAACAGAACGGAGGATAAAAACTAAACGATCACCTCAAAGGATGCAGAAAAAAACATCTGACAAAAGTCAACAGACATTTATGATAAAAACTCAACAAAGGGGGTATGGAGGACACATACCTCAAGATAATAATAAAGGTCGGCTATGACGTGCCCACAGCTGACATCACACTCAACAGTGAAAAGCTAAGAGCCTTTCCTCTAAGAGCAGGAACAAGACAAGATGCCCACTCTTGCCCTCTTATTCAACACAGTATTGCAAGTCCCAGCCAGGGCAACTGGGCAAGAAAAAGAAGTAAAGGCATCCAAACTGGAAAGGAAGAAGTAAAGCTATTTGCAGATGACATGATATTATACACAGAAAACCCTAAAGACTCCACCAAAACACTGTTAGAATTCGTCAACAATTCAGTTAAGTCGCAGAATACAAGTAAATGGGGTCGAAGTCTTCACTAATGGAAAGCAATCGGAAGAGGGTTCTCATTTCTGTGAGCAAAGGTGAAAAGCAGAAAAAGCACTGCGTTCGTTTTGCAGCGAGCCAGGACACAGCCCCCCCCCCCCCCCCCCGCCTCCCCCGAGCAGCAAGAGGGCCGAGAGCTCCTTCCTCAGAACCACGCCAGCGTCGCAGCATCCAGCCCTCGAGCTGTGAGCTGTCTGAGCAGCTGGCTTCATCTCCGTGTACTCGGTGCATCTGTCAGCAAGATGTGTCTGCGCTATCAGAAAGCCCACGCTCTCAGGGTGTTACGCTCAGCATAATACTGAATGTGATCAGGCATTGCGAGCGCCATGAACCAAATCAAGACACTGCGTGTGCACTGAATTCGGGGTCTTGGGAACGCTCAAAAATTGTCCATATACACTGAGTGGCCAGATGATGATGATCTCTGAACGCATAATAATCTGGCCACTCAGTGTACATCCTAGATAATAACAGGCTAATATGCAAATTGTCCCCTCGACCAGGAGTTCAACCAGCAGGCAGGCTGGCCAACTGCCCATGTCCCCTCCCTCTGGCCAGGCTGGCTGGACCCCACCCATGCACGAATTCATGCACCGGGCCTCTAATACACACACACACACACACACACACACACACACACACACACTCTGAGTGGCCAGATTATTATGCGTTCAGAGATCATAATAATCTGGCCACTCAGTGTAAGTCAATAGTAATCACCTCTGCTTTAGGCCATTCCAGCTCACAGACGGTTCCACAGGAACCTTTGCTTTCAGGTCGTGGGGGAACCTGGCGCATGTCCCGGGGATATGACGTGCAGATGGGGACATAGTGCCAACGCTGTACGTGTGTTTGAAAGTCGCTGAGAGAGCAGATCTTAAAAGATCTCATCACACACACAAAAAAAAGGGAGGTGACGGATGTTAACTGGGCGTGGCGTGGTGACCACTGCCCGGTGTGCACACACTGAACCTCACGTGGCGCTCCTGAAGCTGACGGAATGCTTCCTGTCAATCACATCTCGGCCTAAAGCCACACGGAATCCGACCTCCAGTCCTGGAGGGGCATCCTTAAACCTGTCACGGGAACTTGGGAGCCTCGTCAGAGTTCCGTTCGGGGCACCCCATCTGTTTAGGTTTAACAATAACCCAAGCTTGCCCGGCCGGCGTGGCTCAGGGGTTGAGCATCGACCTATGAACAAGGTCACAGTTCGATTCCCGGGCAGGGCACAGGCCCGGGTTGCAGGCTCGGTCCCGTGTGGGGCGTGCAGGAGGCAGCCAATCCATGATTCTCTCTCATCATTTATGTTTCCCTCTCCTCTCCTCTCCTCTCCCCTGCCCTCCCTTCCCCTCCCCTCCCCTCTCTCTCTCTCTCTCTCTCTCTTCTCTCTCTCCCCACTTCTCCCTCTGAAAGCAATAAAAACCTTTTTAAGATAATAAAAATAATCCCAGTTCTCCCCATGGGCTGTCAGGAACCACTTCCCCACATCCGGGATCCTGGGTCTCATGGTCCAGGAGCTCACGAAGCCGAGAAGTGAGAGTGGGACAGTCCCCAGAACAGGCGAGGGAGAAGGGCAAGGAAGTAAATCCCGGAGTCAGCAGGAGGCAGCGGCAGACACAGCCCTTCCCTGCAGCCAGTGGCCTCGCTCCCCCCTCACTCTGCAAACCCCGTGGCCTCGGAAGCTGGCGGTGGGAAGAGGAGGGCGTGGCTAGTCCCCCTGTGGCTACCGTGGTCCGAGGAGAGGCCACGGGCCTCTGCAGAAGGAGCCCCAGGGCTCGGCACTGGATCCCGGCTCCGTCACCTGCACCTGCCAGGCGAGTGACACTGGTCGCCCGCGCACCTCACCTCCACGAGGGGAACGCCTCTCACTTACACGTGTACCGGGAGAATGACAGGGTGGACGGCATGTGTCGGAGAATTGTTTCCCCGAATCACAGAAGTCCTAACCCAGGCACCTGGGGCCACCTCTGTTTGGAAACAGGGTCTCTGCAGCTGTGATGAAGCTGAGGCTGTCAGGGTGGGCCCTCGCCCACAGCTTTAAACTGCCCACAGTGCCGGGCAGGGGGAAGGGTCCCCCGGGCGTGTGCCAGTCGCATCCCTGGCCGCCCGAAGCCTGCTCCCCACGCCTGAGGCACTATCCCTGGGACTAGACATGCAAAGAAAACCAGCTGTACTGAGCCCTTCCTCACCCTCACAAAAGTCAATCCTCAGGCAAGGATTCAAAATACACGCGTGTCCTTGGTCAAATGATCTTCAGTTCGGGGACCCAGCCCTTCCGATGGGGCTGAACAGCCTCCTCCACAGACGGCGGGGGGACGACGGGGCATCTTCCTGCAGAAGAATGAAACTGGACCCTCCCCTCCCGCCACACACGGAGAGTAACTCACAACGGAACAAAAAGATCCTGAATCTAAAAGCAAAAGCCGCCCTAACCGGTTTGGCTCAGTGGATGGAGCGTTGGCCTGCGGACTGGGGGGTCCCAGGTTCGATTCCGGTCAAGGGCATGTGCCTTGGTTGCGGGCACATCCCCAGTGGGGGGGTGTGCAGGAGGCAGCTGGTCGATGTTTCTCTCTCATCGATGTTTCTAGTTCTCTATCCCTCTCCCTTCCTCTCTGTAAAAAATCAATAAAATATATTTTAAAAAAATAATAATAAATAAAATAAATAAATAAATAAAAGCGAAAGCCATAAAACTCTTAGGAAAAAACCTAAGCATTAAATCTTCATGGCCTTGGGTTTGGTGCCTTAGCCATGACACCCAAAGCACACGCAACAACAAACGTAAATAATCTAGTGGCCTGGTGCACGAAATTCATGCACATTAAAAGGGGATGAATCAGAAGAAATATTTTAATATTGCTAGTTGCCCTTTCTCTATAATAGAGGTGTCAGAGATGAAAGAAAATTAGTAAAACGTATATGAAAATCCTCCTGTCAGAGTCTGGGGTGCACCACGGGACCCAGAGTCAAGTCCCCACCCACCCACGTGTGCCTCAAAATTGTGCGAGACCCAGACCCAGCTGGTCTCACGCTTGTCAAGCCCCGCCGGGCAGGGGGCGCAGACTCAGGTCCCCTGGCCCAGCACTGGGGCAGGGGGTGCTCACCTTGAGGTCCCCCAGCCTGGTGCCAGGGCGGGGGACGCAGCCTGAGGTCCTATCAAGCCCCATGGGGGCAGAGGGAGGGCGCAGCCTCAGGTCCCTGCTGATTGCTCGTTAAGGCTCCTTACAGGAACTCAGCCTCCGCTGTGGGCGCTGCCATCTTGTGTTACGGAAACCCCCTGCCTCCGCTGTGGGCACTGCCATCTTTGTGGTGGAGTGATGGTCAATTTGCATATTCTCTCCTTATTATATAGGTTTGTGCTTCCCCCGGATGAAGCAGCTGTGTGCACTGATGAACACTGGCAAGGAGGTGAAAGGACACCCAGACTGGCAGAGGACGTGCCACTGGGTGAGGTTCTGTGTCCAGACGGACGAGGAACTCCCACAGCCCGACCCCGCGGACAACCAGCCCGTGAGAACGGCCCAGGACTGAAAGTGGACGCTTCTGCAAGGAAGGGAGCACGTGGCCACGGAAAACAACTCGCCGTCAGCAGCCGCTGGGGAACGTGAACCACCGGCACAGAGTCAGCCCTGAACGGCCGGAATAAAACCGACAGGTAAGGGGCCAGCCGGTAAGGACAGGGATGGAGCCCCCACCTCGCCGGCGAGCAGGTGGAGGTGCCACTGCCGTGGAACCAGCCCCTCCACACGTTAACGGGAAACCACCACGTGAAGGAACAGTCGCACTCCCGGAAATCACCCGAAAACAGGCGTCCAAACAGAAACCTGAACAGAACGCCCACTGCCGTGCGGGTCACACGGGCCAGAGGCGGGAGCACCCCGTGTCCACCGCGGACCATAGACGCACAAAGTGGCCGTGAGAGGAACGCGTGCTGACCCGATTCGACACGGAAGGGCCTTGAAGACACGACGCTGGTGAGAGCAGCGGTCACAGAGGCCACGCGCTGTGGCTCCGTGTCTATGGAGCGTCCGGAGCGGGAGCCCCGAGGCAGAGCGGTCGGCGCTGCCTGGGGCTGGGCACAGCGCTGTGGCCGGACGCCCCGCAGATGCACCGGCCGTCGCCGAGTGGCGCGCTCGTCAGGGCACCCCTAGTGTCATGTACATTTTACCACCATCTTTGCCAACGGGGAGGAGGCGGGGTCAGGACAAGACGGTGAGCCCAGCCAGAGCGGCCCTGCGCGGGGGCAAGAGCAGTCTCGGCGTTTTCTGGAAAAAACAGCCAGAAATGGATCGCAGACGGGACGTGGGCCGTGGGAGCGGGACAGGGAGTCTGTGAGGAGGGGATGTGTCCCAGGTGCTCGGGCAGTCCCGGCGGACGGCTCCTGGCCGGGCACCCCGAAGGCCTGCGCCCACGCTCACTCAGCCTGCCCGCTGGGCCCCGCAGCTCACGAGGAGGGCCTGGCCCGGAGCCAGCCTGCTGTCCACGAGCTGGGATGAGGAGGCTCCCGTTCTGCAGGTGACGGACTCAAGCGGCAGGGAACGTGCTGTGTTCCCGACGCTCTTCCTAGCCGGGGCCTCCTCTCCTCCCGGGGCCTCCTCTCCTCCCGGGGCCTCCTCTCCTCCCGGGGCCTCCTCTCGTCCCGGGGCCTCCCGGGGTGACTGCCCAGCAGGGTGGGAGCCGTGATGTCTGCAGCTACGGTGCAGGGGACAGAGCTGCTGGGCTCGGTGTCGGAGGGACTGGGTCCCAGTCTACTTCCACTCTGGCTGCTCCTTAACCGCCCGGACCATAATCCCCTACAACAGTGGTCGGCAAACTCATTAGTCAACAGAGCGGCAAACCGCGGCTCGTGAGCCACATGTGGCTCGCGAGCCGCAGTTTGCCAACCACTGCCCTACAACATCAGGACAGCAAGCTCAACCCTGGAGACTGAGAGCACAAGAGACAGCCCTGGAGAAGCTGGGACCGCGGGGCGCTGGGGGGATGGCGGCTGGGCTGTTCTCACTCGGGGGAGGGGAAGGAGACGTGCCTGTCCGCTGAGCAAGGCAGTCAACAAACCGTGAGAAAATGAGACGGATCCTGACCCTGTCCGGTGTCGGCAGCTGTTTGCCTTCATGTTTTAGGTAACCCGCCAAAGGTGAGCACAGACCCCGAGATAACTCAACCCACTCCTTTTCCCTCCTGGAGGAAGCCCCACTCGACAGCTGGGCCAGAACAGGTGGGCTCGGCACCCTCCGGCCGGCACTGAGTCCCGTGGAAGCTGGTGGAGGTTAGGGGTGTCCAGCTGCACCCCGAGGGGCTCCGGGGCCCCGCTGACCGAGCTCATGAACATGTAACAGAGGCGGCTTGAACACGCCCGGGCTACCTGAGAGGGTGCTCCAGGCCCTCAGGGACGCGAGGGGAAGACGCCACCACTGCAGCAGCGAGTGCCAATGGCCCTGGCCGGTGTGGCTCAGTGGATAGTGTCGGCCTGTGGACTGAGGGTCCCGGGTTCGATTCCCGGTCCGGGCACATGTCTGGGTTGCGGGCTCGATCCCCAGGAGGGGGCATGCATGAGGCAGCCGATCCACGATTCTCTCATCACTGATGTTTCCATATCTCCCTCTCCCTTCCTCTCTGAAATCAATAAAATATAATATTTTTAAAAAGAAGTGCCAACAATGGGCACCATCCGCACCAACGTGGTCTCTCCTTCTAGAACGTTCTCCCACTCTGGGCGGACCGTGAAAGACATTGGAATCTCAGGGCCGACCTTGGAATCTCATCACAGCCCACGGACGGCAACGTGGCAGGGGTGGGCGGGGAGCGGTGTGGTTTGCTCAGCCGAACCACAGCTCACAGGGAGAGGGCGGGCGGACCTCGGAGGCCGAGAGGCGGCCACAGAGCACAGAGGGGCTGGCGAGCCCCGTGGACCGGCCTCCGACCTGCCCAGCCAAGGCCCGGCTGCGGCCTGGACGGGAGGGCGGGGAGCAGCAACCCCCAGCATCGCCGACTGCCGCCCGCGTGGGTGAGTCCAGGCGCGCAATTAAAAATGTTTATTCTCGGCACAGACACCCTCCACACAGAAACGACGGCCTTCCTGGCTGGCACTGACATCTGGCCGCCGCGGGGGACGCGTCCCGCCATCCCAGAGTGGCCGAGCCTCAGGAAGCCCTGTCCCCAGCCAGCCGTTACCTAGCAACCAGCCTAGCAACCTGGCGGCCAAGGGATTAATCCCCGAGTGATCACCGTGCAGTACCGCCCAGAGGACACTGGTCTCAAGGATGCCAACCAGCGGCACTCGGAGAGCAGGCTCAAGCCAGTTTGGGGACAAAGGGACGCGATTTACTTGTTGCTTCGCAGCTGAGAGGCAGTCTCCCTCCTGAGACTCGCACAGGCGGAGAGCGAGGCGACACACGGGGGGCCGTCACCAGGAGGATGAGGAAGAGGGGTGCCCGGCGTCAGATAGAGCGCCCCCCCCCACCCGCCCTGGCCGGTTTGGCTCAGTGGAGAGAGCATCGGCCCTGGGACGGAAGGGTCTCGGGTTCGATTCCAGTCAAGGGCATGTACCTCAGTTGCAGGCTCAGCCCTGGCCCCGGTAGGGCCCATGTGGGAGGCAACCAATCGGTGAGTCTCTCTCACATTGATGTTTCTCTCCCCCCGCCCCCCTTCCAGTCTCTCTAAAATTCAATGGAAAAATATCCTGGGGTGAGGATTAACCCAGGGGAGTGCCTTCAGAGAGGCCAGAAACAGACCGGCAGTGAAAGGCCGAGAGAATGTTCCGGGAGGGCGAGCACTCAGCGATTCCAGAAAGCGCCAGCCCTCCGAGCCCGCCGTGACCTGGGGCTAGGACACCCCCCCCCCCCGGCTTATCCACAGGGGTCACCTAGAGAGCTGGTGACAGCACCCTCCCGGGCCGGGCCCATGCTAGTCCCCCCGGCAGGTGCGCAGGGAGCAGCCAGGTGCCCCCTCCCCGTCCGAAGGGCCTGGGGCAAAGGCACGCGGTGCCGCTGGGGACCAGGGCGCTCCCCTGGGTGAGCCCGCCCGCGGGCCTCCTGGGCCGCCTGGCCGCTCGCTGACCTCGTGGCACTGGGCGGGGCACCGGCCCCACTGGGTGCGAAGTGATGTCACCTGTGAGGGGCGCACACGCACGTGAGGCCCGGGGGGCTCCGTGGGCCCCGCACGCCTCCCCGAGTCCTGAGCCAGGTGCGGCCTGAGAGTCATCAGCAGGGGTCCCACTGGGATGGGGGGTTCGGCGCTGAGGGGAAGGCGTCGGGAGGGGATGCGTCCCCACCAGGATCCGGCGCCTTCGTTCCCGGCTGACGTGGCCACAGGGGCCGAAATGTGCCGATTCCACTCCCGGGGGCCCCACGGACCTCGCCAGGACCGTCACAGGCCTCCCAGCAGGAGGTGCCAGGCGGGGGCAGCCCCAGAGGAGGGGGCCAGGACCCGTGACAGGGCAGGAAGGTACGAGAGAAAATGATGCTCACACTGGGAGGGCTCGGGGTCCCGGGGAGGCCACACGTCTGGAGGGCGCAGGACGGTGACCTGGTTCTGTGGGGCTCACCGTCAGGTGTCAAGTCAGCAAAGGGGGAGGGTCCCTAGTGCAGAACAGTCACCCCAAGGGGGCCTGGTGAGAGCTCCCCGGCAAACGGTGCTCCGGGAGTCACGTGACCTCGGGTGTCCCAGTCAGGGCGGGCTGCTTGGGTTCAAGCTCTGTCTCAGTTTCCCCTCCACTGTCCAACAGAGACAGTCACTGGCACACTTCACGAATGAGATAATGCGCGTACAGGCTGGACCCAGCTTGGCTCACGAGAGCGCTCCACGCGGTCAGACCTGTGGCCACCTCCTCACCTCGGGCAGTGGGAACACAGGGCGAGTCAATCCCCAGGGCTCCCCGGGGGCGGTGATTCCTGAGCTGGAAGGGGAGGCCCGGGGAGGTGTGTGTGACAGGGGGTCGTGGGGAGCACCCCATCTCCCCACCGGGGACCACCTGGGACTCAACAGCTTCATCTGTAAAAGGGGCTCATGATGCGCCCTCGTAGTGGCTGTGCATCGGTGCTGAGCGCCTGAACACGCGTGGCCTGCTGGCTACGAGGCGGGGGGACGGGGTCCCTGCTGCGCAGGTGCTGAGCACCGACTGCACGCATCGCCTCCTCCACTCCCCCAGGTGGGAACAGAGCAGAGAGGATTCAGGTTCTGCCACTGCGGCCGGTCCCCTGGGACGGGCACAGGCCTCTGAGGTCCTCTGAGCCCAGGCTCTGGGCAACCGCAGCCAGGTAACCACCCGGAGGCCCCGCCGTGGCTGCCGAGCGCCCCGGTGCCAAGGTGCGTCACCCATGCCCTCAGCAAGGGGCCTGGGGACCTGCACCAGCTGAACGTGTGGGAGAGGCACCCGCGAAGGACCCGGCGCTGGGGGACCGCCTGGCACCCAGGGACACTCGGCAGATGAAGGGACAGCCATTCAAGCACCCGCCCCCCCCCCCCCCCCCCCGTGGACCTGACACGCCGGCGCCGGGAGAGGCGAAGGTCCAACCGGGGATGGGAAACCCAGACAGACTCAGGTGTGCAGGTGGCACCCCCCAGGGGATGATGGCCGCCGTGACCTTCAGATCCAGGTCACCTCTGCCTCAACCGGGAGACGGTCCCAGGCCCAGCAGGGCAGCAGGTGAGGCCAAGCCGGCTGGCCAGGGAGAGAGAGCGGTGCTGACCCCGGCTCCGTGCAGCCTGGTCCCGTCCTGAGCCTCACCGTCAGCCAGCAGCTGTCAGAGCGCCAGCCGCAGGCCCTCCCTAGCCCACCGGCAGGAGCCACGGCTGCAGGCGGCTCTGGGCCCCAGCTTCCCCGCCTGCAGGGTGGGCTGACTCACAGCACTTACCTCGGGGAGGGCTGTGGGAGGAGGAGATGAGCTCACACGGGAAACACCCCGTCCCCCAGCACCTCTGATGGGACCCCTGGGCCAGGCAGGCCTCTGAAGGGCTTTTCTCCACCCAGTGAGGCAGCGTGGAGGGACGGGAAGGGGAGGGATTCAAGATCACCCGCCAAGCCCCCTCACCTCCTCCGGTTTCGCTCTCAACTATTAACCAAAACCCCCGGGCTGCCCGGAGCTGGGACTGGACTCCATGCGCAGACACTCTAGTGCAGAGCTCACGCGCCCAGGAGCGCGCCCGGGCCACCCCTCAGGGCCAGGCGACGCCTTTCAATCCAGTGAGGGCCTCCCTTTCACCATCTGTGTTTCCCAAAGAGAAGTTTCCAGATCAGCATCCGACCTTGTCCCTCAAGCAGCACAGCAGTGTGCACCCTCAGAGCACCCCAGGCCTGGCGGGGACCCACCGTTCAGCAGCTGGGCCTCCTGGGAAACCGCCCAGAGCATCGCTTCCCTCCCCAAGTGAGCGCGTTGGGGGGGGGGGGTGAGCAGGGGGCAGCCAGCCTCACCCTCACACCGTGTACGTGGGGCGCGCGGCAAGGAGAGGCTAACACAGAGCTCTGGGCCCTGGCCCTGCCACGTAGAGCTGTGACTGCTCTGTGCCTCGATCTCCCCATCTGCAAAATGGGTCACCCCGCCAGGACCGCCCGCGGGAGGGCTGTGTAGATGAGCTGGCGCAAGTGAGGGCGCGGTCTGTGTCGGGCAGGGAACACGGACAACAGTCACCCTCCTGCCACTCCTCCTTGCGGCCTGTGGGGTCGGTGTTGCTGCGTGCTGAGTGGTTTTCACGTGTACGACCTTTGTCTAAAGGAGAGTTTGGGGGTGGGTTCCCCCCATGATTAACACTAAGCAATATGTGACCATTTGGGAAGATGAAGAAGTTTTCTAAACCACCAGTGGTTTGGCGCAGCTGGGTCAGCCCAGACCTGTCCTATCCAGTCCCCGCCGGGTCATCGCTGCGGCTCGGGACCCTCCCGGGGCCCAGCAGCGCCTCGCCCGCCCCCGCCACTCACCTTGAACCTCTCGGACATGCTCTCGGTGACGCTGACCGTGAACTCGGCGATCCTGTGGGCGCGTCCTTTGCCTTTCTTGCGGCTGGGCTCATAGTCGGTCTTAGTTTTCACGACCACCTTGTCCAGGGGAGAAGCAGACGTGTGGTCAGCGGGGCAGCCGGGGGCCTTCACACACACCTGCCGAGGAGGAGGCTCGCGCCCAAGGTCGCCGCTTCGCCAGGAAGCCCTCACCGGCAGAGCCAGAACCGCCACCTCCGCCTGGCCACCCCCTCGGTGCCAGGCCTTGCCGAGAAGTGACCGGTCAGTGACCCTTGACAGCAGCCCCGGAGGACTGTGGGAACTGAGGGGCGGAGGGGTTAGGCTCATGGGCCGAGGCCACACGGCCCGTAGGCGCAGGGCCTGTCCACCGCCCAGGGACCACGTCCTGTACGTAACTCTCCGAGACTCAGTTTCCTCATCTGTGGCCTCAGGAATCTGCGAGACCAGCGCTCAGTCCCCGCTCGATTCCTGTCTCCGGGCGTCCGTGCCAGGTGCCCCTTGGTTCTCACAGGCCCGGAGATGGGGGACTCGTTAGCTTGCGGGGCCACGCCATTGGGTGTCCCGGACGTTCTACCTCCCTGACCTCCTCCCTGATAGAAGCCAACTGTTCGCCACCCGGTCCTGGGATGGCACAGACTGAGGGAGCAAGAGGAGGGCCCGGCTGAAGGAGGGGGCCACCGGACAGGCCGCCTCGGGCACGGCGGCCTGGCATAGGCCGCTGCTCTGGGTGAGGCGGGAGGGCGAGGCGGGGGCAGCGGGGCCAGGCTGTGCTAACCGGGCAGGCGTGATGCCTGGACAGGGCCGAGGAGCTGGGAGGCTGAGGCCTCAGGCAGCCAGGCCCCTCCTGCCAGGCCTCTCCTGGACCATCAGGGGGGCCCCAGTGGCTCCCCGTGCCCAGGTGCCCAGGTGTGGCCTTCCTCACCTGAAACTCCTGTGCCGACCTCGCTCCAGCCCGCCCCAACCGAACAGACAATACAGCTGGGGGTCAGCCCCCTCGGGAGGGCTGAGCGACCCTCTCAGAGGGCCCCCTGGCAGTAAAGGGGTGGTCTGGAAGCGAGGACCCCCCCCCCCCCCAAGGAATCCCCAGCCCCACGGCCGCCGCCAACAGGCCCAGGAAACAGCCAAGCCCCAGCCAGAACCTCCTCCCCAGGGACTAAATGACACAGTAAATGCAAATGTACTTGTACTTGGCTGGGAACAGAGCGTGCTCCCTCCTGGCCGTGGCCGTGGCCGTGGCCGTGCCCGTGGCCGTGGCCGTGGCCGGGGTGGGCTGAAGCAGCAGCAAGGGGGTGAGAACGGACACTGGTTTATTGTTTAGGTTCGTGTTTTACAATTGTGTCGACTTTTAAGCAGCCTAGTTACCTGATTAAGCGATAATTCCTGAAAACATTATCCCTAAGGAACACAAATGACTTGACTGGATGCTGCATTCAGCAAAAGACAGGATTCTTTAAATTCAGGGGAAACCACCTCTGGGGCTGCTAAGGCGGAGGGGCAGGGGCGGCATTGGGAGGTTTCACAAAGGAACAAAGGAGGGGCTGGAAGCGGAGCGCTGAGAGCATCCTCGGCGGCGGGAGGGGCTCAGCCCCTGGGAGGGCCCCCCACCTCCACCCCCACCCCCTCCCCTACCCCCGGCCCACAGGCTGGCCTCCCCTCCGCAAAGGGGCAAATCGGCTGAAAGGGAACCTCCTGGGAAGGCACAAGGGGCAGCGGCGCCTGCGCTACCCCAGACCCAGAGCCCCCGGCACCGCGGGGCAGGGGCAGGGGCAGGGGCAGGGGCAGGGGCAGGGGCAGGGGCAGGGGCAGGGGCAGGGGCAGGGCAGGGCAGGGGCAGGGCACCGCTCGGACAGGAGGGGACCTTCCCGGGCGCTCCGCTGTCTGCGCGCAGCTGTCCTCTCAGGGCCCGGCTCCCCGATCCGGAACCCCCATCCTGGGGGTGGGTCCCCCCGCCCCAGCGCGCCCCACTTCGCGTCCCCAGCGCACGCGGCGGGTTTCTTTTGTTGCAGCCGCCGCCCGAGATTCGGGGTTCGCACCCGGCAGCGCGGGGCGCGGGGCCTCTCACCTTATCCGGGGGCGGGAACTGCAGCTGATTGACATCGAGGGGCGTCATCAGGGGGATGGTGTCGAAGCCGTCCTCCAGCAACGCCTGCTTGGCGCCCTTCTCCGCGAAATTGTTCCCCAACTTCACCATGGTTCCGGGGACCGAGGTGCCGCCTGCGGAGGGGCCGGGCGGGAGTCACCGCGAGGGGCACGCACCGCTGTCCCCCACTCGCCAGCCCCCCTCTTCCCGGGGGAGGGGTGGCAGGACGCGGCGGTCACGGCCCGGGGCGGGGTGCGGTGTCTTTACAGATTCGGGTCCCGCGGGCGGAAGCGCGGGGCGCCCCGCGGGAGGGTGTGGGGCGCTGCCTCTGCCGGCGAGTCTCCGCGTCCCCGGTCCCGGCGCCGCAGGGCCCGGAGACCCCCCCACCCCTCCCGCCGGGGGAGACCCGCAACCCCGAGCCCGCCCCGACGAGAAGGGCCCGGCCGCAGCCCCGGCGCCGCCGCCCGCACTCACCGCGCCGCTCCCGCAGGTCTGGGCTCCGACCCGCTCCGCGCTCCGCGTCCCCGCTCTGCTCGCAGCAATGGCGGAGGCGGCGCGCGCGGCCGTGCGGGAGCGAGCGATTGGGCTCGGCGGTCCCCTCCCCTCCCCGCCCGCCCTCCCTCCCCGCCCTCCGCCTCCCTTCCTGCCGCTCCCGGGGGTGCCGTGCGCGGGTGAGTGTGCGCGTGTGGCCGGGCGCCCCCCGCCTTGACGCAGCGCGCGCCCGGCGCACAAAGGAGCTGGGGCGGGCGGGAATGGGGCGCTCCCCGGAGACCCCACGCTGCAAACTGAGGGGAGGGGCGAGCGGGGGGATGGGAGCGCTTCCCGGCTGCGGGGTCGCCGCGGCGAAGGGCACCCCGGAGCTGGGGGCCGGGGATGCGGGACGTGGAAAGAGGGCTGCGCAGCCCTGGGGCGGTGCCCGGGGCGCAAGGCGAGTCGTAGCGGAAAAGGGGGGATATCCTAGGGATGGAGTGACCCCCGAAAGGGGGGGAGGGTGCCCCGTCTGCAGCCGCTCCGACGGAGGGTGCGTGGGGGGGGGGGTGTCTTGAAGGATGTGAAAGGTTGGGGAGATTACAGGAGGCGGAGGGAGGCGGCAGGGACGGGAGCGTTCCCTGGGTGCGCAGCTGGGTGGGGAGGAGGCAGCAAAGAGGGCGCGTCCGTGGATAGAGGGGGCACCGACGGGAGAGGAGGTGGGCCATGTTGGTGCAGGGTGGGGGGCGCTCTGCAGAGCTGGGGACGGTCGCCCCGGGTAGAAAGAGGGAGGGTGTTCCCGGCAAAGAGCGCGCGCGCACACCGGTTGGGGGGAGAGGGAGAGGTTTCTCTGCTCTGGTCCCCTCTCCGCAACCTCCGCCTCCGGCATCCCTGCGCCTCCGGAGGAGGCACGGCCTGGAATGAAGGAGCGGGTGTAGCCTGCCCTGCTCGCCCCCACACACCCGCCCAGCGAGGGGCGCCACTGCCCACAGTAAGGCCCCATTTTGCAGACTTCCAACCAGCCGGGCTGTGGGAGCCCCATGGAGGAGCCCGGGAGGAAGGCGGCTGCTGGAGAAATGCTGTCCCCGAAGTCGTATGTTCACCACCTTGCCTGGGTCCCCCTGCCCTGGCATGGCCCCCGGTTTCCCACCAGCCGACGGAGAACCGGGAGAGAACACACTCACACACACACACACACACACACACACACACACACACACACTAAACCCAGGGGGCCTGGTTCTGCCCGCTGTGCCCTGAGCCGGAACCATGACAGCAGTCGCTTGGCTGGGGTGCCCTGATTTCAAAACCCCCAAGAGGGCCCCCCCCCCTGTCACAGATGAGGTCACTGATTCCCCTTCACCACCTCAGCTCCCCAGCAGCCCCCCGAGGGCCTTGGATACAGGGCAGCCTGCAGGGCCCGGCGCTCGGCTCTCGGCTCACTGCCCCTGGCAGCCTGGGAGGCGGTGTCCCAGCGGCCGCCCCTGCCAGCAGCCTCAGCGCCGGCCTCGGCATCCTTCCTCAAAGGCCCTTGGAAAGGGACTCTGGCACTGACGAGGCGGCTCTGTGTGCCGGTGTCTTACGTGGGCCCAGGCAGCGGGCGAGGACGAGTGGTTAGAAGCTGCCCAGGACCCGGCTGGGTTATGTCCTGGCATACTAAGGTCAGGGGTCAGGAGGCACCCGAGTGAAAGATGAGGCAGAGGGCCGGAGCCCAGGAGACCAGGACACAGGCTTTATTGGAGGAGAAGACCCTGCCGGGCTGCCTTCCAGAGGGAGAAAGAGCACGCCTTTTGAGGGGAGGAAAGGGAAGGGACGGGGCTTAGGGCGCTCAGCACACGCTGATTGGTGGTTTCATGTAAGGCACATGATTAGGGACCTAGGGACTTAGGCATCGGGGGCTTAGGGTATTTGGCAGGTGCTGATTGGTGGTTCAATGTACAGTCCATACAAGGTGCCTGGTTAGGTGCTCAGGAATGTCTATGCTGCAGGTACAGGTTACGTCATACTCCGTCCATCAGTTGGGGGAAGGGAGGATCTATCACCGAGGGCTTCAGGGAGGGAGTGGCTTTGTCCCCATCGTAGGTGCCAGTGTTTCACAGGCACACGCACGCTGTGGTCAGAATCCCATCCGGGTCGCTGAGGGCAGGCTGTCCTAACTCCAGGGGACCCCTCTCCCCCTCATGGTCTCTGTCAACCGAGGACATAGAGACAAGAAGGGCCGTGGACGGTCACGGTGCTGTCCCCGGTTCTGACTGGCGCTGCTCACTGGGACTTGGCACCTGCGTTCTGTGGGTTTTGGGGGTGCCCAAACTGTGCCAGGCCCCGTGACAGTGACACAGGCAATGCCAAGGCGTGGCCCGCAGCCCGCCCGCCGGGAGCTTACGGGGAGGGAGATGAAACCGCTGGCCAGTCTTGGAGGGAAGCAGTGAGCCCGGGGGGAGTGGGGGGACTGGTCACCTGCACGCAGGGGCTGTGGATGAAGGATGAGGTCCCCTGGAGAGGCCTGGGGGACAGCGGGGCAGACTTCGTGCTCAGGGAAGGCGTTCCAGGTGGGGAACAGAATGTGCAAGGCATCGCCACAAACCTGGTGGCTTAAAGCTACAGAAATGCGTGGTCTCGAGGTTCTGGAGGCCAGAGATCCAAAATGAAGGCGTCCGCAGGCCACACTGCCTGTAGAGAGAGCCTGTCCCTGCCTCTCCCAGCCTCGGGTACCCCCCGCATGCCTTGGCTTGTGGCCGCATCACTCCAGCCTCTGCCTCCGGGTCACGCGCCTCCTTAGACAGTGTCTCATGAAGGCACTCGTTGATCACCCAGAATACGGTTCTCTCCCCAGAGTCCTGAATCTAATCACATCTTTTTTTTTTAAATATATTTTATTGATTTTTTACAGAGAGGAAGAGAGAGGGATAGAGAGTTAGAAACATCGATGAGAGAGAAACATCGATCAGCTGCTTCTTGCACACCCCCTACTGGGGATGTGCCCGCAACCAAGGTACATGCCCTTGACCGGAATCGAACCTGGGACCCTTGAGTCCGCAGGCCGACGCTCTATCCACTGAGCCAAACCGGTTTCGGCCTAATCACATCTTTTGCCAATGAGGTGTGGCTCCAGGTCCCGGCAGCATGGAGCTCATTGTGGGCACAGACTGCGTGGGTGCAGGGGTTTGGGGAACTCGGGGTTGCGGGTGGCTCTGAGAGGGGCAGGGTCTGGGCCAGAGGGCGGGCTGAAGAGGCCACAGTCACAGACGTGGGGACAGTGGACACTGGTGGCTGCGGGACAGGCAGGCGTAGGTATCTGCAGCGCACAGCGCGAGGTCGACAGGACCTGGGCTCCCGCTGGACCCTGGTTTGGGCCGAGCGCCCACAGTCTCTAACCCCCGAACCTCGCCGGGCTTTCGGCATGCGTTGGGTTTTTCCGAATGACTCTTAGAGACTCTCCTAGGCTTCCCGATCCTGGGACCGGCCCCTCACTGCTGGAGCAATAGCAACCACCCGGCCCCAGCCACCCCGCACTGGGCAGCCAGCGGCTGCTCCCCCGGCCTCAGGACGCGGCTTCCAAGTCCAAGCCTGTCGCCACTTCCCTTGTCCCGCCGCTTGGAGTGCTGACTGCTACAGCAGGAGGCAGGGGGGCTCAGTCTGATTTCCAATCCTGTGTCTCCCCTTCCTCGCGGTGTGACTTCAGACAGGTTGCTTAACTTCTCTGTGCCCCAGTTTCCCCATCTATAGAATGGAGATGATAATACCTCCATCATAGTGGTGTTACGAGAATCAAAGGGGTTATTATTACATCTTAAAACGCGCGCACACACACACAGTGCCTGCTTGGGCTGTGATTACGGCTTTGACCTCTAATTCCATACCCTGTGGTTTCTATTGGAGGCTTAGGCCAGAGCCGGGACGAGGAGGTGGGCGCGTGTCCTGGCAGGATTAGTGCTCCGAGTGACGGAGGAGTCTGCGGAGCTGATGCCCCCTGCGCCCTCCGGACCCCTCCGCGTGCCACCCTCTCCCCGGGCGGGAGCTGCCTGCAGACACCCGTGCCCACCTCATGGACCCCACACCCTCCGGCCAGTGGGAACCAGTGGGAATTGCCCCCAGGCCGCCTCAGCCCCTTCCTGTCCCTCAGGGAAAGTCACAGCTCCTCTGTGGCAGCTTCAGGTCCTCCGGGGCCCGCCCCCTCCCCCTGCCCTCCTGCTGGCCCAATCAGGTGGCTGACATCTGGCCACACCCCTGCAGACTGTCCCTGACATAGAGCTCCAGGCCAGCTCCCCGTCTGAGGCCTCGGGCCGAGGGACAGACAGAGGGGGAATGTTTGGGCCCCGCCTGCACCCTCTGCAGCCTCCAGAAAGACACCCCTCCTACCCTCCTGCAGGGAGAGCTTCGGTGAAGATGATGATGGAGAAACACTTTCTCTGCCGGTACCTTTTTTCTTCCTAGCTTTGTACGGAGTGTAAAGAGGAAAGAGAGGTATGATTATACCCATTTTACAGAGAGCGGAGCCATCAGAATTGGCTGCAGCCACTGTATGAATCACAGCGAACATGTGTGAGTGCTGACGAGAGCTCAGACCTCCTTCTGGGGCGGGTCCCATTACGGTTCCATCTCGCAGAGGAGACCACTGAGGCTGGATGACACATGGTCCTTAAGACGGTGGTCGGAAAATACGCTGGCAGAAGAAGGGAGAGACACTTTGAGAGCTCGTCACAGGGTGGGCTCCCAACCCCAAATGCAGCCCCTCCCCTCTGCTCCAGGCCCTGCCCTGCACCCGCACTCATACCATGTGATGGGGAACCCAGCTGGACCCCCGATTCACCTCTGGACTCCAAGTTCACGGCTGGCCCCCAAATGGAGGATACACTAAACCTGACGCCCCCTGCACCCCCCACCCCCAGGTCCTGAGTTCGGGCCTTTCTCATTAGTGGGTGAGTCATATCAGCAGAGTGGCCTTGGGCAACGCCCCGACTCTTCCGGGCCTCAGTTTCCCCTCCCATACAATGAGGGGCTGGGTTGCAATAACTTAATTCCCCTCCAGCTGAGAAAACCCCCCTGACTTGGGTCACTGTCACCACCACAAGTACGACCCGATGGGTCAGCACCGAGGACAGAGGGCAGGTGGAGGTCCGCGAGGTGCTGCCCAGTTCCAGGGGGAGAAACGCGGGCCTTTGTGTCATTTACCCGGCCCTCCCCCGCCTAGCTTTCCAATATCGCCCCGCGCCAGCTGAACCCCGGGTCTCCGCACAGCCGTAGCTCGTGTTAAATTATTCAGCTGGTAAATGATGAAAAGCACTTTGCCAAAGTAAAGAACCACAGGAAGGCCAAATCCTAATAGCAGCGATATCACTGTCCGCTCGAATTAATTATTGGATTTTTTAAAAGCCCACAGATGGGCGAAGGCAATTCATTCACGCTCGGTGGAGCCAGGGTCCCTGGGAGAGTGGCTGAAATGCACGGGGCCCCCGGGGGGTGCTGGAGGCAGCTCTGTGCGGGGCTGAGCTGCACTGGCAGATGGGGTGGCAGCTGGGTGGGACGTAAGGGGCCTTTTCTGTCTGTGCTGTCTCCGTCCCGCGGCTGGGGCCGGGGCCGGGGTTTGGGGAGACATGGGAGTGAGAGAGCGCGAAGCTGACCCGGCCCCCTCTGAGCTGAGCTCCGGCTGCTGGCGGGGGCGGGATTCTTTCTCAGACGCCCGCCCTGTGTGTCCTCTCCCCTGTGGGACAGTCCCCTCTTTCTCAGGTCCAGCTGGGGCATGGGGGTGAGTTCCTCATGATCAGATTTTCCAAGAGATTGAATCTTTACCCCTCGAGGTCTAGTTTCCCTAATTTTGGACCAGAGTCGCTCTGTAATGCAAGGCACGTCGCCCTGCCTTCCAACACAGAGGACTTGGAAAGAGTGGGGTCGCTTGAAACAGCTGGACGGGGCGAAGGGCTGGGGACCGCCCACCCGAGTCCCCAGGCTCCAGGCTTGGCTAGGGCACAGGGCACGTGCCTTCCCTGGTGTCTCTGGGACCTCCATCCTGGTCAGTGTCGCTGCCACCATCCTCGCCACTCGCCCCATCAGCTCCTTCCAGTTTGCTGTGAGCAGACTCTAATCGCCAAATGTATTAGAATGACGAAGGCCCTGGCTGGTGTTGCTCAGTGGATAGAGCATCGGCCTGCAGACTGAAAGGTCCCGGGTTCGATTCTGGTCAGGGCACATGCCCGGGTTGCGGGCTTGATCCCCAGTGAGTGGCCTGCACGAGGCAGCCAATCAATGATCCGCCCTCATCGTTGTTGTTTGTATCTCTCTCTCCCTCTCCCTTCCTCTCTGAAATCAATAAAAATATCTATATAGATAAAAGCCTAAGCAACCTTTATGATGGAAAGACCAGAACGACCTGAATGACTGGTTACTATGACGCGCACTGACCACCAGGGGGCAGACACTCAACGCAGGAACTGCTGCCAGCCCGCAGGCCCCGATCACCAATGAGGCCTACTGGCCAACCTCCCGGTCCCTCCCCTCAGCCGGCAGGTCCCGATCACCTGATCAGGGCTGGGCCCCAGGCTGGGATGGGGAATGGCGGGGGGTGAGGGAGGTGGGGGGGGGTGGCGACGGATGCGGGTGGGGAGGGAAGGAGGAGGCGGGGAGGCGGGGAACCTGATCGGCCCTGATCACAGGCCAGGCCTAGGGACCCCACCCGTGCATGAATGTCGTGTACCGGGCCTCTAGTATTTTTAAAGAAGAGTAAGAGGGCTGCAATCATGTCCCCTAAAAATTCATGTCCACCTGGAACCTCAGGGTGTAACTTTGGAAACTGGGTCTTTGAACATGTAATTGGTTGCGGATCTTGGGATGAAATCACCCTGGATTTAGGGTGAGCCCTAAGTCCAATGACTGGTCCAGTGTCTCCTCAGGAGACAAAGCGAGGACATGGAGGCACAGAGAAGGCAGGAGTGGGCGGAGCTGGGTGCGCAGCCGCCGCTGGGGGGCCGGGGCGGCCGCCGGCCCGCTCTGTTGACACCTGGGTTTTGGACTCCAGCCCCCAGAACCCGGGGAGAAGGTGTTCCTGTGGTTTCAAGCCACCCCGGTTTGAGGTCCTTCATGATGAAAGCCCAAGGAAACCGTTACAGAAGTCCGACCGCCCCAGTCGCTCACTTAATGCTTCTGCAGTACAGAGCTTAACCCGTTACATATTTCAGCATCACATCCATTTTTTAAGTCGCTCTTTAGAGCGTGCAAAGCAACGCCCAAGCGTGAATTTCCGTGCTTCAAGCTGGTAGCTGAAGGTGTGCACCTGCTGGGAGCCACTGTCCCTGCCCCCGGCTGTCCCAGGCACTCCCAGGGCCCTGGCCCCAGCCTCACCCGGGGCGGCGGCTCCCTCCCCTCCAGGCCAGTGCCCGCGCCTGCACCTCAGAGCTGGGGTGGGACTCAGAGAGCATTCGTCCAGGGCCGTGGTTCTCAAACTGGGGTCCCGGGACCAGTGGCATCAGCTTCACCTGGAACGTAAACCTGCAGATGCTCAGGCCCCACCCCGGGCCCGCTGGACCCCAGATTCGGTTCGACAAGCCCTCGGGCGGCTCCCGCACACTCGGGTTTCAGAAGCGCAGGGTCCCGTTTGCAAACTGGAATTCTGCACACGGGCTCCACTGGACACGCAGACGGTTCATTTCTTTGCATCTTTTCGTTGCGTTTAGTGATGGGGGATGTGTGAGAGCCAGAGCGCTCACAGCACACCCAGATCTCCCACTTCCTTTGGTCTGTTTTTTATCCCCACTGGAAGGTACGTTCACTGATTTGAGAGAGAGAGGAAGCCAGGGAGAGAAACATCGATGGAAGAGAGCAGCATGGCTCAGCTGCCTGCCTGGACCAGGGGTGGAACCCACAGCCCAGGTATGTGCCCTGACCAGGAATCGAACCTGCAACCTTTTGGTGTGCGGGACGACCAAACCGAGCCGCCCAGCTGGGGCGCCTGCTTTCTTATGAAGAGTGGTGTCAGCTAACAACCAAGGCATTCCCATATGGCAGTGGTCGGCAAACTGCGGCTCGCGAGCCACATGCGGCTCTTTGGCCCCTTGAGTGTGGCTCCTCCACAAAATACCACGGCCTGGGCGAGTCTATTTTGAAGAAGTGGTGTTAGAAGAAGTTTAAGTTTAAAAAATTTGGCTCTCAAAAGAAATTTCAATCGTTGTACTGTTGATATTTGGCTCTGTTGACTAACGAGTTTGCCGACCACTGCCATATGGCAGCCATCGGCAGCAACGGGACAATGGCTGGCCGCCTCTGCCCGGCTCTGCCCGGCTCTGCCCGGCTCTGCCCGCCTCGCCCCTGCCTTGGATGGGTCTGTGCGTCACTCACCTGGGGCCACCTAACCCGCTTGGCCCCTGTAGGCCCTTGAGCGTGAGACCCTAATCGCACCCGACACCTCATTTTACAGGTGGGGAAACTGAGCGACAGACCAGGGAATGAGCCACAAACAGCATCAACATGTTTGTACTCCTCACCCCACCCCACCCGCCTCCCCGCCGCCCAGAAGGCTCTGCAGGTGTTAGAGGAAAAGGGAAGGCGCTCACCGGCTGAGGTCAGGAACCCGGGCCCGCGCCCCGCGGGAGGAGGTGAGTGTGGGAGGCGTGGAGAGGAGAGGCCGCAGACGCGGAGGGCACAGAGGGCTGTAACACCAGGACAGGAACGCGTGGCGACGAGATGGGAAGACAAGGCCCGCGCTGCTGACGGGAATGTACAACGGTGCACCCCGCCGGACCCCGCAGTGCCGCTCCCGGGGGAGGATTAAAACACGGTCCCACAGAAACGGTGCGTGAGTGCGAATGACAGCCCTGATCACAAAGCTGGAACGTGAAAACAGCCCGGATGTCCCGCGCTGACGAAGGATGAACACGGGCAGGTCACAGAACGACACACGACACCCGCAGCGACACAGCCGGGCCTCACCGGGGTGCTGCGTGAGAGGCCACGCTTCCCGCAGGGAGGCACCCGGAGCAGGCAAACCCACGAGACGGAGAGGAGGTGGGGGGCGGGGCGGGGCGGGCCGGGGGAGGGGCGGAGGGTGCCGCCGAGATAGTGTCCACTGAGGCAGGCGAGAGTGGCCCGGCCCCGGGAACATAATACACCCGGTGCCTCGCGTGCTTTTGGCGGTGAGTGCTGTGGCAGGTGAATTACAGCTCAGAGAAAGGGGCGTGGGCAGCTCCCAAAATGCTTGCTCGTTGGCAGTTGGTGGCGGTGGGGAGGGTGGCGGGTGGGGGGGCAGAATGACTCTGAGGCACGGGATGCTCATGGCTGACACTCGATGGCATTCACATGACAGGCTCCGTGTTAAGACTGTACAGGGATTAGCGTCCTCGAGATGGATGTGTGCAGTCAGGCATGGTCATAGCCCTTCCCCACCTGTGGCTCGGCCCAGACTCGAACCCGGAGCCCCTGCTCTGCCACTGTGGCAGCCAGCTTCGGTGACACTGGGGCTGTGTGTGCATGTGGGCGTGCACATGTATGCGCTTGTGTGTGCACATGTGTGCACATATGTGTGTTTGCGTGTGCATGTGTGATTTTGCATTGTGCATGTGTTGTGCATATGTGTATATGCACGTGTGTACTGTATGTGCGTGTCCATGTGTGTGTACGTGTGTGTTGTATGTGTGCACATGCCATGTGTGCCTGTGTGTGCGTGTCTCGCACACCCTCGAGAGGAGCCTGAGCGCCTGCTAGGGAGGCTCTGGTCCTGGCTGCGCTGGGTGGTTCCGGGAGGGATGGAGCTGGCCGAGAGGGTGACAGCTTCCCAGGAAGCCCGGTTGCACCTGCGCCTCAGGGCGAGATGGGCCCGGAGACTGGGTCAGGACCAGGAGAAGCCCTCCGTGCTGGCCCCTCCCCCTGAGCTTCCAGACCAGCGAGGCCCAGCTCCGCCAGAAATCCCCACACACTCAGGCGGGCTCTCTCCACCCCTGAGGCTCCCCTGTCCTCAGCTCAGGCAGTGACAAAGCCTGGAGGCTGGAGGCTGAGGCCAGGTGAGGCAGCCTGGTCCCCCCCCTGACCCCCCGCCAGGCTGGAGGCTGAGGCCAGGTGAGGCAGGCTGGTCCCCCCGCCCCCCCAGGCTGGAGGCTGAGGCCAGGTGAGGCAGCCTGGTCCCCCCTCTCCCGTCCCCCCAGGCTGGAGGCTGAGGCCAGGTGAGGCAGCCTGGTCCCTCCCCCCCCCCCCCCGCCCAGGCTGGAGGCTGAGGCCAGGTGAGGCAGCCTGGTCCCCCCCCCCCCCCGCCCAGGCTGAGGCTGAGGCCAGGTGAGGCAGCCTGGTCCCCCCCCCCCCCCCCCAGGCTGGAGGCTGAGGCCAGGTGAGGCAGCCTGGTCCCCCCTCTCCCGTCCCCCCAGGCTGGAGGCTGAGGCCAGGTGAGGCAGCCTGGTCCCCCCTCTCCCGTCCCCCCAGGCTGGAGGCTGAGGCCAGGTGAGGCAGCCTGGTCCCCCCTCTCCCGTCCCCCCAGGCTGGAGGCTGAGGCCAGGTGAGGCAGCCTGGTCCCTCCCCCCCCCCCCCCCCCCCCCGCCCAGGCTGGAGGCTGAGGCCAGGTGAGGCAGCCTGGTCCCTCCCCCCCCCCCCCCGCCCAGGCTGGAGGCTGAGGCCAGGTGAGGCAGCCTGGTCCCCCCCCCCCCCCCCAGGCTGAGGCTGAGGCTGAGGCCAGGTGAGGCAGCCTGGTCCCCCCCCCCCCCCCCCCCCCAGGCTGGAGGCTGAGACCAGGTGAGGCAGCCTGGTCCCCCCCACCCCCTAGGCTGAGGCTGAGGCTGGAGGCTGAGGCCAGGTTTGGCAGCCTGGTCCCCCGCCCCCAGGCTGGAGGCTGAGGCCAGGTTTGGCAGCCTGGTCCCCCGCCCCCAGGCTGGAGGCTGAGGCCAGGTGAGGCAGGCTGGTCCCCCGCCCCCAGGCTGGAGGCTGAGGCCAGGTGAGGCAGGCTGGTCCCCGCCAGGCCTCTCTCCTTGGCGTGTGGACGGCCGTCTTCTCCCGTCTCCCCGTGTCCTCACACGGCCGTCCCTCGGGGTGTCTGTCCTCATTCCATCTTCTAAGGACACCGTCGCATTGGAGCAGGGCCACCCTAGTGACCTCATTTTAACTTAACCACCTCCATCCCCAGACGCAGCCATTCTGTGGTCCGGGTCAGGACTGGGACGTGTGAGGTTTGGGGGTGGGGCACACAACTCAGCCCGTGACACGCGAGAGAACAGCTTCCGCAGACGGCGCGGGCTCTAAGCCACACAGCCGGGCCACCCCTCCCAGCTGGGGGCCAGTCATTCCCCTCCCTGACCGGTCCCCCCTCTGGACGGTCAGTCACGGGAGAGTCCAGAGGGTGCCGTCCACCGACAGCCCCTGCACAGCACGCGCTGCATGAGGAACACGCCCGCGGGTGTGGATCTCCAGATGCCTCTCTGACCCCTGCACCCCCGCCCGGCCGTGGGAGTGAGGGAGGCACCCTAATAGCTGCACACTACCTGCAAGGAGACAGAGGCTTACCAAGGTCAAGTCCTTGCTCAAGGTCGCCTAGCCGGGAGGTGGGGGTGGGCAGCCGGCTCTGGGGGGTCAGGTATGTCTGTGCCTGCCCTCTGCCCTCTGCCCTCTGAGCTCTGGGAGGGCAGAAACAGGCTCCATCGTCGCCCCCCGCCCTCCCCCCAGTCCCAGCAAGGGGCCTTTGTGAAATAGCTTCTCCACCCTCTGCCTCATAGGCGGGAGGTGGGGGTGGGGGTGGGGGGAGGGCCAAGACATTTGCTTTGTGCTCTGTGTCATCCTGGACTCCAGAGGTTGTTTCTGAACCTCCGACAATGACCCCTGAGTGTGAAATGAAAACACTTTCCCAGCAGAAGAAGCGACCATTCGACCGTTCGAGGGAGCGGGAGGGCTGGGCGGGACGGGCTGCTCCGCTCACGATACAGCTGTTTCCCCACAGATGGATGGTGCGGCCCCGTTACCTGCTCCTGAAGCCACGGGGCGGCGGGTACGTCTCGGCTTTCGTCCCTGGAGCTTTTGCTAAGAATCAGGTCAGCTTTCAGCCAGGAACCCGGGATGGCCCGGCTGGGAGGCTGCCAGCAGATGGGACCCTCAGCGAGCCCAGTGTCCTCACGGCTAACGGCAGGGCCCCTCGGGGTCCAGAAAGCCAGCTTCCTCCAATGTCCGGTGTGGGGAGGGGGACCGCGCCTGCCTGGGGTTCACCAGGTCGCAGGCGCCGTTCCCAGGGCACGTCCTCTCCCCCAGCCTCCACAGCCGGGCGGGCAGGGGGGGGGGGGGGGGAAACAGCACTGTTGCCCCTCTTACAGCAGCAGGAAGTCATCAAACACAGATTTGAACCAAGCACAGCTCACCCCAAACCACGCTGTCCCCACCTTGTCCCACGGGCCCGACTCCCCGCCCCCCTCCCCCCCCCCCCCCCCAGAGTTCAGAGACTGGAGGACCCTTTCCCTCTCCCGAGACCCGAGAGACAGCCCCCGGGAAAGCCAGCCCGCAGGCGCAGCCGGCACACGCCGCGGGCTGGTTCTCCCTTCTTGCAGTTGGTGACCGCGGGGCAGGGTGGAAGGTCAGGGTCACACAGGTCACTTGGGCTCCACGCTAGCTGGGTGGGGACAGGCTCTGCCTGCTCTCTGCTGCTCGCCCCGACCACAGTGGCATTTCCCTCTGTTCTCTGGGGAAATGCGGCGGCATGTGCCCAGGCCAGGCCCGGAACGGTCGGCGCGGGTGGCCCCTGCCCGCACCTTCGAAGGGCATCCCTTGTCTCCGCTGCCGTCACTGTCGCTCTGCCCTCTCCCCGGGGACTGCCGTGAGGACATCAGGCCACGGGGACAGCCCAAGGCCTTTCACGTAACCCCATCTGCGAAGCCCCTTTTCACAGAAGGCGGCGAGCCTGGGTCCCGGGACAGGGACCTGGTCCCGCGGGGTGGGGGGGGGCGGGGGGAGGCTGTTACTCAGCGGCCACCCTGTGACGGGCTGCCTGGCGTGTCCCCTCGCAAACCCTGTGCTGAGACCCCGGCCCCGATGCTCTGGCCCCTGCAGGCCCCCTGCCCATTTCAGGCTCGGGTTGAGCTGACATGCACAAGGGTCCTCACCACCCAGTGCTGGCTCCAGCCACCGACCTCTCCCCTCGCTCCAGCCTGGTCCCCGAGCAGCCCTGTGGGGTGGGCGTGTGCCATCCTGACCCACTGTCAGGCACCATCTGTCGGTTCTCTGGGCACCCCTGGCTATGTGTCTCCTCCCAGCGCCGCGGAACCTCCGGGAGTGGGTGTCTGGGTCACAGGCCTGGGCCTGCCACTGGGGCCCAGCAGGTCCCGCCATAACCCAGACCCTTCATTAGTCACACTGCGAGGTCCCCCAGCTGTGCAACGTGGCGCAACGGGGTCCCAGGACCAGGCCAGGGTCTCGGGGCCTCACTGGCTGACCACAGGGGCCCCTCAGAGGCAGCTGTGCAGGTGGCCTGACGGGGCACGGTGGCAGCTCCGGTGGTGGTGGGGGGACAGGCCCCCGGGACCCACACCGGTGCCCATAAGATGAGCGCAGGCGTGGGCTGTCTGCCGTGGCCAGGGCACCCGTGGCCGAGAACAGACGTCAGCTCCACCAGCTTCGAAGACAGGCCTGCCCCCTCTCCCCGCCCCCTCCCTTCCCCCCCCCGCCCCCCCCGTTCAGCATCCACCACCCTCCGTGCAGGGGCCGGGAGCAGCCGGGTGCCCCGAGGCCTGCAGGACTGGCAGGAACGTGGGACCTCGGCCCACACCCTGTGCACGGGAACTGGGCCAGGGGACGCTTCACATCAGATGTCAGGTTGCAGCCTTGATCGCTGGTGGACTGGCCCTTTAACAGCCAGGAAAGGGTGCGTGTTGTGTTGTCCCCGAGTGACTGGGGAAGCCACAGGACCTGCCGGGGGTCACCGGGCCGGGTCAAAGGGCAGACGCGAGAAAGCGTGGACTTGTTTCTACCGCCCTCAGCGCCGCTGTGCAATACACTCAGGGCGCTGTATGGGGGTCAGGCCGGCAGCTTTAGGGAGCCTGGTACCCCCCTCCCCAGAGGCTCATAAATGTGATAGAGAATTTCCTACAGAGGGGGTCCCCCTGGGCCCCAGGACTGAGACTGCTTCCCACAGTTGGGCCTCATGGCCAACTATTCCCCTCGGGGCCTCCCCCGCCTCCCCCCCGCCCCCCCCCGCCTCTGTCCACCACGATCCATGCCCAGCGATCCCATCCATTCCTGTCTCGGTGCAGGGGGCGAACAGAGCCAGGCCGTGGTGCAGCAGTGGGCGCGGGCAGCCCCCGCTCGTAGGTGTCTGGTGTCCAGTGGTGAGACAGGTCTGAAAAGCAGGGAGGGCGGGACCGTGCCGCCTGCTCCGTGTCCCTCATGCTTTCCTGGGACATCGGCGAGAGCACTGAGGCTGGGATGTCGTCAGCCCTCAGGAAGGAAATAAATGAGCAAGTGACGCCCTCTCTTACGCCCCGTCCTCCACGCTGGGGAGGAGAATGCTACCTGGTCAGGCTTCTGGGGGAGCATGGGGGGCTCAGGTGGGCGAACGAGCTTTGTGATCTGCCCGTGCTTTGAAAATGCAGGTGTCCAGGCCCCGGCTCTGCTCACGGTGAGGGCTGTGCCGCCATCTGGTGGCTGGACGGAAACCCTACACGAAACAGCCAGCGCGGGGCTAGGTCTCAGGGTCAAGTGGAAAAGAGGGCACGTTTGTGGAGCCCCGCTGTGCGCTGTCCGCCATCCCAGAACTGTGCGGGGCCTTCACCAACACGCCGGGCTGGAGGAGCGGCGGCACTGTACGTGGGGACTCAGAGTGTCGCTGTTAACACTTTTTCTGTTTAAAAGGAAAGACAATTTGCTATGTGAAAAGGCAAAGAAGTGACTGACAATGTTTCAGCGGTGCATTGATTTGTGTCTGATTGGAGAGGCAACGTCTGGAAGGAAATACCGAGATGGAACAGAGCATCACCTCCCTGGGTGTTGAAGGGGGTCAACGAGAACGCACATGACGCATCCGACAGTTCGCTGTCCCAGCCGGGCGCCCGCACACCCCCAGCCTCGCCGTGGGAGGAGGGAGGAAGGAGGGACGAGTTCACACGAGACCTAGGTTCTCCCCTAACTGGCTGCGTGGCTCTGTGCAGGGCGCTGTGCCCCCTGACCTTGGGCTCTCTGTCTGCTGCCTGGGCCTCGCTGGGCTGAGTGCAAGGGCTGGTGGGAAAACCAAGAGTCGAACCTGAATCTGACGTCAAAGCTGGCACTCTCATCTGCAGCCATGCTGCTTTTCTACGAAATCCCCCGCCCCGTCTCACCGGTGGCCTGTAATTCTGAGTCAGAGCGAGAAATGACAGGGTTTGGGATGCTTTCATTCTGGTCCTTCGTGCAGCTTTACAGGCAAGCACCTTGCTTGTACCTCAGGTAACGCTTTTCACGTGCAGGTCCTGTTTTGAAACCACAGGGCAGGACTCAGTCCCCCACAGGCAGCAGGTGTGCGGGGGGGGCGGGGTTTCTTAGAAAAGCAGCCGACAAGCGGCCAGACCTGGGCAGCAGAGCCGTGGGCGAGGGGTCATGGGACGCTTGGAGGAACGGAGACGCTCATCTCAGACTAGAGGAGAAAACCAGAGAAGGCGGAGGCTCAGAGCCCGCCACGGCCTGGCCAGCGAGGGGCAGCCAGGACGCGCTCCGTTCTGATGGCGTCTGAAGCCCACTGTCCCAGGATGGCCAGGCAGAACCAGGACCTGTCCTTAAAGGGGGAGCCCTTCATTTTGTTACTACTAAGGTCTTTAGGTTAATAAAAATGCTGGAGGAAACACATTACGTAGCAAGGCAAGTTTCATTTACTCCAATTAAATTATAGTATGAGTTTCATATACAAATAAAATCTGTAAATAGAAAACGCTATAAATTTCAATCACGTAAAAATATTTGTATTATACATATGTGTGTGTATATATATATGTTTTCCCTTTAGCATGACCACAATGTACAGCAGTTGCCCCCAAGTCCACACGCCATCATGCCAACGAGTCAGTGGACGGCTTCCCAGCTCCCCTCTGGCGTCTGCTTCCAGTGAGCCGGGCCTGTCCTCCCAAGCCCCACGCTCAGGCGGCTCCCAGTTACCGGCCGTCAGGAGGGACCCGCCCCCGTGTCAGGCTGTGAGAGGGCGGCGCAGGGGCGGCTGCCTCCTGGACACCGGCCTCCGGGACCAGCGTCCGCAGCTGAGCGGTACCGCAGTGTTGGTGTCACTGGCCCAGCGCCACGGCACCAGCGTCGCTGGCGTGGCAGCGAGGCGCCGGCATCACTGGTCCAGCTCGCCCTCGTTCTGCAGCGTCTTCATCGCCAGCCCCCACAGAGTCATGCTGGAGAAGAAGGGCCCTTCGGAGTTCCTGTGCGCCGCGCCCGACGCCCGGCTGCCCAGGGGGTCGCCACAGTGGTTGTCCAGAGTGGCCAGCGATGGGCGGCCGATGGCCATGCTGTCTGTGGGCGGCGGCCCGTCGCCGGGGGAGGCGGCGGCGGCCGAGTGAGCGAAGGCCTGAGGCTGCGTGTGCTGCTCGGGGGCCTTGGCGAGTTTGCCAGGATCCGCACCGAGCTTCTCCGGGTGGCCGACCCCACGTGGCTGAGGCGTGGACGGGAACTTACAGCAGGAGCCGGCAGAGTGGCCGTCAAATTCTGTCTCGGGCTCGTCCACCGGGTGGGTGGGGAGCTTCACAGACACAGGCACCAAAGCCACAGACACGTCCTGGGGGAAGGAGTCGGAGCTGGGAGCCCTGTCCAGGCTGGAGGCCTTGAAGGCGTGGGCGAGCTCCCGCAGCGCGTCCCGGCCCCCGTCGTCCGCGCGGCAGTGCATCCGCCGGTGCCGCCGCAGCACAGCCGAGCGGGTGAAGCACTTGTCACAGATCTCACACGTGTACGGCTTCTCCCCGGTGTGCGTGCGGACGTGCCTGCGGAGGTCCCCGGACCCCCCGAAACTTTTCCCTGCACGGAGAGAGGGGTCATCTCAGAGGTGGGCATTGGGACGAGTGGAGTGGAGCCTGCCACCACCCGCTCTGCCAGTCTCTCCCCTCTGCCCCCTGGGTGTGCGGCCTCTCAGTGCCAGCCTCCTGGACCCTGTCTGCCTGCACAGGAGCCCCCGCTGGGCAGGCAGTTGCCCACCCTGCCTGCTGGTGGGTGCTGGAAAACCCTGCCAGTTTCGCTTAAACTTCTGCGAACCTAGAGCAGCGGGTCTATCACAAGAAACACTCCCCTCACGGCATCTGTGCACGCAGCTCTCACTACAACTCTGCCCCTGCTTCCCCGGGTTCCAGTTCCTTTCCCTGCGCACAGCATCAAGGTGGGGATTTGTTCCCACAGTCAGAGTTCGTAAGGGGTCAATAACCTTAGAGAAGTCATAACGTCAGTACAAAGGAGTGAACACTACGCACGTATGTACACGGATGTTTAACTGCTCCCTCGTCTGCATGTCACTATCTGAATTCTCGGCTCTCCAGCCCTGGTCAAGCAAAGGTGGGCTATCTAAAAAAACTGCCTTTGAACAAAACTAGATGTCGATGCCCACGTGTTGTGTTCTGATGGGGGACAGGCGGCGGGCGTGTATGAGAAAGGGAGGGGACAGTGGCATCATGGAGGGAAGGCGCTGTTGCTGGTGCAGACCAGCTAACTCAGTGGCGCTAATTCTAAGCCAGGTTTTTAATTTTCAGTCCAGTGGTCACCAGACCAGCAGTTAGAACTGCGTCCTTGTCTCTGCAAACAGTTCTCTGGACAGTGTGGCCCTGGGCCCCGTCCAAAGTTCCCACACGGGACGGGAGGGGACGGGACAGGCGGCCTGGTCTGTGCGTCACTCACCGCAGGCCGTGCAGCTGTAGGGCCGCTCCCCCGTGTGCCGGACCCGGTGCCTCACCAGCTTCCTCTGCATGTTGAAGGACTTCCCGCACTCGTCACAGGTGAACACTTTGTCAGCCGTGTGTGTCTTCTTGTGCTCCTTCAAGTTGCTGAAGTTACTAAAGCCTGGAGAGACCACGACAGGGTCAGCGCAGGGCCCGCACCCTCCAGGCAGGGCCTCCAGCAAGAAAAGCAAAGCGCGGCCATACCTCGGCCACAGGTGTCACACAGGTGCGGCTTCTCCCCCGAGTGAATGACGATGTGACGCTGGACATCCCCCGAGGCTGCAAACCTGCAATGGGTGTGAAATGCAGCTGAGAGCCTGTCCACGCCCCTGCGCCGGGCAGCGCGAGGCACGGAGGGCAGCTGCCCGCCTTCCTGGGTGTAATCAGAGCGCCTGATTCATGGGAACGGGCATTAAAAGTATCTTTACCTTTCCCCCTTTAAAGGAAAGTAGTGAATAATGCAGGGTTGTGTTTGTAAAACACTTTTTCTACCTAGCTGCCTCCATCTCCTTCAGAGATGGCCACCGATGGCTCAGCTTAGGGAGCCATTCCCGCCCAGGCCTGGGATTGGAAATCCAGGCGTGTTCCCTCCCACACTAGAGCAGTGGTCGGCAAACCGCGGCTCACGAGCCACATGCGGCTCTTTGGCCCCTTGAGTGTGGCTCTTCCACAAAATACCACGGCCTGGGCGAGTCTCTTTTGAAGAAGTGGCGTTAGAAGAAGTTTAAGTTTAAAAAATTTGGCTCTCAAAAGAAATTTCAATCGTTGTACTGTTGATATTTGGCTCTGTGGACTAAGGAGTTTGCCGACCACTGGCCTAGAGGAATGACAACAGGGAGGCACGTGAGGCTGGGAAGGTGTGACTTGTTTCTACCACCTGCAGAGACACCCGTTTTCCTGGGACTGCGTCACGAGCAGCCCCCTGGCGTTCCCACTGCGCCCCCTTCCTGCACAGGTGACTGACTGCGCCAGGGCCGGCTCTCCCTCCCGGCCCCGAGCCTGCATGCTGCCGTCACAGCACTCACAGAGCAGGTGGCCGACAGGCGCTGCCTGGATGGACGGCGAAATGAACGGCTATAAAGCCATGTGACTGGTACGGTCCTGGCTGGTGCCTGGTGTCCAGCGTGACCGTCAGGGGAGAGCAGTGGACTCCGATACCTGACCCCTGGGAGGGGGGCCGGCCAGCGTGCGGCTGTGCGCACGCCGGAGGGACCCTCTCCTCACTGTACCTCCCACCACAGTAAGACTGCACCAAGTGCCCTGGGCTGAGCTCCGCCTGCCTTCCCGCTGCCGGTTCCCACAGCCTGAGGCCGGGCTGGGCAGCCAGGCTGCAAGGCTCACATCCCTGCTGGGCACTCACCTCCGTGGGCGTTCATCTGTTTTCATGGCCATTTTTAGAAAGAATGGACATTTCAGTGTCAAACCACTCTGTGTCATGTAAAATCCCATTTCTAAGACTCCTGTCCCGGGTGTTCCTTCTCTGAATGTTTCTCATGTGTCACATGCAAGGCTCCGCAGAGGGTCTGATGGGCCTGCGCTCCTCCGTGGAGTGAGCCCTATGCGGCTCCTGTGCGAGCCCGCAGCGCACTGCTTTCCACGGAGACCAGACCAGAGGGGTCCCTACAGGCGGGGGCAGCCCCGGCACTGACCTCTTGCCACAGACTTCGCAGATGTAGGGCTTTTCACCAGAATGCCGACGCAAGTGAGTCTGCAAGTTACCTGCCTGCAAAAAAGGAGAAGCAAAAGCACGCCAGTAACGCAAGGGTTTTTGAAAAACAGGTCCCATCCATTCGAATGGAAGACTGGCAGATCCAATCAGGCCCCAGTCCACCTTCCAAGGGAGACTGGACACACCACTCAGGAGAAGCCACATCCAGAGGAAGGACTGCCCAGTTCTAACGGGGTGTCCACCCCCCGGGTTCTCCCGCGCTCCTGGGCCAAGGGCTGCACTGGCTGTCCCATCGCGGGCCTGCCCTGGGCGCTTCTCTTAAATGGGCGCCACAGTGCAGGGGGCTGTGGAGGTTGCCAGGCTTGTACTTTAAACAGAGCTTGATGTATTATTTCACATATCTTTAAACTTGGACCATCTATATGCAGGTAGCACTTGAGAAAGCAGCAGTGCTTGCACGTGGCTACTCCCTGCTCGCTGTCTCTCCCTGAGAACATGCCTTGGTTATAAAGGTCAGAGCTCCCCGAGCAGCACCCCCGCTGCAGCGGCTGCTGTGCGTGGCGGGCTGTCACGCTGTCGTGTGTGCAGAAGTGAAATCAGGAGTCACTGCAGCCCTCCATGGTGGGGACTCCAGGCTCCTGGTTTCTGACACCAGCAGGCTTTACCCAGACGCCTTATTTAGATGGAGGCCCGGAGCAGGCTGCCAGTGCTCAGCAGAGGCCATCCATATGAAACTGCCCGCAGCGAGGCTGAGACTGCAGATGCCTCAGACGTTAAGCACTCGGGCTACTGCTTCCAACTCGGACGCGGAGGCAGAATTTCCCACTGCGGAGACTTCAGTTAGCAGTCTCGGTCTGTCACACCCCTACTTAATTTTTTATAGAGTTCTGTTAAAAGTAAACACTGAAATAAGTGAGGATACCCACGGGAAACAAAGCTCAGGCATTATGCACAGAATAAGCCAAGAAGGGGGAGTGAACAGTAATACCTACTAACACACCTGGCTTTGTAAATCTGCATTTTTAAAAAATATATTTTTTTACCAGAGGCCTGGTGCACGAAATTCAGGGCATGGGTAGGGTCCCTAGGCCTGGCGGGCGATCAGGGCCAATCAGGGCCTTCCAGCTGCCAGCTGGGGCCTCCCTTTGTTCCGCACTGCCCCCTGGTGGTCAGCACACGTCATAGTGAGTGATCGAACTCGCGGTCTCCTGGTCGAACTCCCGAGGGGACAATTTGCATATTAGGCTTTTATATATATAGATTGATTTTAGAGAGGAAGGGAGAGGGAGAGATAGAAACATCAACGATGAGAGAAACACTGATCTGCTGCCTCTTGCACTTGCCCTACTGGGGAGTGTGCCCTTAACAGGAATCAAACCGGGGACTCTTCAATCCACAGGCCGACCCTCTAGCCACTGAGCCAAACCAGCTAGAGCTAAATCTGCAGCTTTTTAAAAAAATTAAATGCAAAAGACAGTACATGGTGACAGGTTTGAAAATGGGTCTTAAGTCCACCTGTGAGTGGAAATGTACAAACGTACAGGAACAGAAACTGTGGTCGGGATTTTCTGTTATGACATGGAAGTCTTTCTGTCTGTCAGACACTGAGAAACACTGTGTTACATCCTACCTTTTAGAATATGATACATATGGTTTACACAAACTCAGGTTTATTTTAGGTAACCAAAGAAAAAGAACTTGGCAAAATATTGGGAAATACCCAGCTTTTAACAGAATGACTATGAATAACAATAATAAAGTGACCGTCTAGCCAGTGTGGCTCAATGGTTGAGTGTTGACCTATGAACCAGGAGGTCACGGCTCAATTCCTGGTCAGGGCACATGACAGGGGTTGTGCAGGAGGCAGCTGATCAATGATTCTCTCTCATCATTGATGTTTCTATCTCTCTCCCCCTTCCTCTCTGAAGTCAATAAAAATATATTAAAAAAAATAACAGTATGAAGCGACAAATGCTAGTAACAATATATATCTGGTCTACTTAGGCCTTCACACACATTGTCATGTTACCCTTAGTAACTGGCACTGAAATCTATTTTCTAGATGAAAACGAGGTTCAGCTAAGGTGGGCGCTCGTTACTCGGCTGGGCCAGGAATTAATGCCGTGTGTGAGCTGCCGTCTTACCTGCGGGGAGACCTGAGGACAGCACATTTCTGTGGCTAAACTAGCTGGTGTTGAACACTCAGTGTGACAAAGTCACTTTGCCCTCAGGAAACAGCTTGCTGGAGTTACGATAACGATAACGCACCACTGGCTTTGTGAGATGAGTCACTTCCAAATTTCAGAAAAGCTCATCAGTCTTGTAACAATTCAAACAGCACTGTCTGCTCAGCTGTTAAATGAGATCCCTCCTTTCCAGCTATTTTGTAAACTATGTATTAAGATGGAAATTGTCTCTGAATCATTCCTAGCAATGCTGCATGTTCCCTCTTTAAGTCAAGCATAACAATTGCTTATTTTCCAAGTAAATATAATCGAATGGTCTTCCACTCAATATTATAATAAGCAGAGTGAAAAAATTTTTAAAATGTTTCTTTAGGTATTTAATAGTGGAAATGAATAATAGAAATAATTATCTTTCCCCACAAAAAGGAGCACATATTAGTCTAGTAAATGATATAAAAGTACATTAAATAATGGAAAAATTCAGGCAAAAATGTCCAATAATGCATTCAGATAATTTATACCAAATTATGTGGCAACCTGGGGCCCAGATTGTTTGACCTTCGTTATGTTTTTAGTTGAAGTAAACTTTGCTATGCTCTAATTATATGCTAAGGACATAGATCACATCTTAGAAATTACCTATATATAGCGGGATCCATGAAAACTCTGGCGAGAGGTAATAACAATAATAGCTGTCAAGTGCTAAGATGCTACTATGAATGAAGCACTTGACTAAGTTGCAAGCAGTGTTTCATGTAATCATCACAATGTCCTTATAAAGGAGTGTTGTTCCCATTTTACAGAGCAGACTGGGAAGGAGGACTGAGCTGCACACAGCGTCAGGGCCCGGCATCGGGGGTGAACAGTGATCTTGTTTCAGAAGGAAAAGGAGGTCCCCACAGCCTGCATTCAAAATGTTCTCCACAACATTGCACCTCTAGGTTCCCTTAGGCCTAGTGCCCAGATCAGCACACAGCCCATCGGACACAATAAACATTGGCTGGATGAGAGATTTAATCCTCCATCTTAATAAACATCAGCTACAAGGTAGCAACAGCAGGACTGAAAACTGTTTGGTCTGTTGTCCAGCATCCTAACATCTACAGTCCCAATGGGAAGAAGAAGACATCTGTCTGAATGTAGCCCAGCCTAATTTGCAGCCTCCAGATGCAGCACAACATGGTTACTGCATTCCTGAGAGGAGATACTAGGATGGCACCCCCCGGGGGAGGGGTGGGCTGTGCAGAGTCCTCACACTTACAAAAAATGTCATGTTTCCCCAAGGTACAGGGTTTTGTTTTCTTGAAAATCATTTTCTCCTGATGTAGACTAGAGTCTTTAAGTTACAGATACCTTCAGAGGCTTCTCTCACAATTCCAATGCATGTCTTATCCTATCTAATAAAGAGGAAATATGCAAATTGACCATCACACCATCACAAAGATGGCGGCGCCCACAACGGAGGCGGGGTTTCTGTAACACAAAATGGATGCACCCACAACGGAGGCTGAGTTCCCATAACGAGCCTTAAGGAGCAATCAGCAGGGACCTGAGGCTGCGTGGCGCTGGGCCGGGGCAGGGGACCTGAGGCTGTGCCCCCCGCCTGGTGGGGCTTGACAGGGGACCTCAGGCCACGCCTACCGCCCCCAGCGCCAGGCCGGGGGACCTCAGGCCATGCCCCCTGCCCTGTCCAGGAGACCTGAGGCTGCACCCCCCACCCCGGTGCTGGGCCAGGAGATCTGAGGCCATGACCCCCCGCCCGGGGGGTTTGACAGGGGACCGCAGGCTGTACCCCCTGCCCAGCAGGGCTTGACAGGGGACCTCAAGGTGCGCCCCCTGCCCTGGTGCTGGGCCAGGGGACCTCAGGCTGCTCCCTCCACCCCAGGCCGGGGGATCTCAGGCCGCAACCCCATCCCGGCGTCGGGGGACCTGAGGCTGCGCCCCCCTCCCGGCGCCGGGCTGGGGGACCTGAGGCTGCGCCCCCCTCCCGGCGCCGGGCTGGGGGACCTGAGGCTGCACCCCCCTCCCGGCACCAGGCTGGGGACCTGAGGCTGCACCCCCCCTCCCGGCGGGGCTTGACAAGGGACCTGAGGCTGCACCCCCCTCTCGGTACCAGGCTGGGGACCTGAGGCTGCGTCCTCTACCCGGTGGGGCTTGACAGGGGACCTCAGGCCACACCCCCTGCCTGGCGGGGCTTGACGGGGGATCTCAGGCTGCGTCCCCTGCCTGGCAGGGCTTGATGGGGGACCCCAGGCTGTGCCCCTCACCCTGGCGCCAGGCCAGGGGACCTCAGGCTGTGGCCCCGTCCTGGCACTGGGGGACCTGCGGCTGTGCCCCCCCGCCTGGCACCGGGCCAAGGGACCTCAGGCTGCATCTCCCATCCTGGCACTGGGGGATCTGAGGGTGCACTGGGGGACCTGAGGCTGCACCCCTCCCCCCCCGCCCCGGCGCCAGGCCAAGGGACCTGATGTTGCAACCCCCGCTCGGCAGGGCTTGATGGGGTGGGGCCGGCTGGGTCTGGATCTCGCCCAATGGGAGTGGGCTGGCACCGCGGGTGGGCAGGGACTTGACTCTAGGTCCCGCAGCATGCCCGACTCTGACAGGAGGAAGATTTTCATATACATTTTACTAATTTTCTTTCATCTCTGACACTTCTATTATAGAAAAAGGGCAAATAACAATATTAAAATGTTTCCTCTAATTAACCCCCTTTTAATGTGCACGAATTTCGTGCACCGGGCCAGTAGTCTACACTAATAAAAGAGAAAGATGTAAATGGACTGTACCTTCACGACGCCCACCAGCCAATCAGGACTATGCAAATTAACCCAACAAAGATGGCAGGTGAATTTGCATACGCAGGCGCCAAGCGGCTGGGGGCAGGGCGGGATGCTTGCGTCATCGCCATGGCGACGACACAGGCGTTCAGTACCGCCCCAGCCGCTCCGGGCCTCTGTGCAGCGTGGGAAGGTGGAAAGGCAGCTCTGGCTGGAGCGAAGGCGGTGCCGGCAACCAGGGGAAGGAAGGCCCATTCTTGCATGAATCTTCGTGCATCGGGCCTCTAGTTTATAATAAAAATCAACACTACTAGGTTTCAGGTTTCCAATTATTAACAATAAATAAAAGTATTCCCACCTGAGAGAAATGTTTCCCACAAATGTTACATTCAAAAGGTTTCTCACCTAAAACAAAACAAAACAACAGCTGGTAAAATCATTTGTATTATCTGCACAACCATCTTCTGTTTAAAATGTTTAAACTATCCCGTGCCCACCATTCAAAGCAGAGACTACACTCCTCATCACGAGTGTATGAAAACGGGAGTCCACACCTCTTCCCCATCTCTCGTCCTTAGATAGTGGGCAGGGATGACACACTGAAATCTGTGATTAGTTTTCTCTAAAAAAATCAAACTGTGCCTTAGCTGGTTTGGTTCAGTGTATAGAGCATCGGCCTGCAGACTGAATGGTCCCAGGTTCGATTCTAGCCAAGGGCACATGCCCAGGTTGTGAGCTCGATCCCCCGTGTGGGGTGTGCAGGAGGAAGCCAATCCATGATTCTCTCTCATCACTGATGTTTCTCTCTCTCTCTCCCTCTCCCTTCCTCTCTGAAGTCAATAAAAATATATTTTTAAAAAATCAAATTGTTCTCCAAATATAAACCTATGTTGAAGTCAAACTTAACTTGTTAGCATTCAAACCCTGCCTAGGTTTTGGGCTTGAAAATCAACCGTGAGTTTCTTTGCTGAAGGGCCCAAACCTGTTTACAGTCCCTCAGCCCGACTCCTTACTTTCCCATCAGCTCTTAAGAGAACTGGAGTCTCGTTCACACATGTGAGGTGTGGACATGGCACAGCCTCAAACCGAGAGGGACCTCCTGAAGGTGGGACAGGGCAAAGCCCTTCCCCTGCATTTGGCCTTGGCTGACCATGCTCCCAGGGGAAAACAAGAGGACATTATGGGAGCCACGTCTGATTTTAGAAACTCTAAGTAATTACACTTTGGTATAGAACAACCTGTGGAGAATGGAACTCTGCCAAGAAACCACAGCAGCCCTGAATACAGTCTCTAGAAAATGACCATTGTAACAGTCTACTTCCAGGTGCCACCTTGAACCTAGGTAACTAATAAACAGGCTGGCAGACCAAGAACCTGTTTCCCCTCCCCCTCCCACAAGTTCACTCTCTTTTAACAATGACAACACCCCTTCCTTCTACATTGCTGGCTGCTAGCTTTCTGGGCTCCTGCCAGGCGACTTTTACTTTTGCTTTTTTCATGAAACTGTTTAATGGCTTCTTCAATGGCTTCTTTCTGGAGCAGGCAGAAAGCTTTTGACTGAATAATTATCATCATATTACTTCTGTATTTTGGGACAACATTTATGTCGGAAATTATGGGGAGAATAGATAATGTTAAGTTAAAGCCCCCATTATGCGATCCAAGAGTTTGAAAAAAGAGGCCACTGGTTATTAAGACTCCCAAGTGGCCAGAATTGATAACCTTCCTCCAGTGGTTCTCAAATGCTTTGCTCTCAGGATCCCTCACACTCTTAACTGAGAACCTAAAGCGTGTGCTTATGTGGGCTACATCCGTCAGCACAGTCCATACTAGAAATGAAGACGGAGTGATTTTTAACCCGTGACTAGACATCTCACTGGCTACCCGAGTGATGACAGCCTTTAGCTGACTCCATTGCACTTGTGGGAGAAGACAGACAAGGCAAGTAACATCCTACATGGTGACAGAAATAGTCCGGCCTCACAGACCCTGCGAGAGCTCCTCAGATTGTAAGTCGAGGACCACTGCTCTCTCAATAGAGTATTTACATCCACATGAGCATCTCTGCCATAATGGATGACATTATTGTTCAAAAGAACAAACAATTTAATTTTTAAAGCTAAACAGACACGTTTCTCAAAAATTATACTGATCATGAGGCCCTAGGAAATGTAAGCAAATGGAATGACCTAAATTAAGTTTTTTTTCAGGGCAAAACTGAATCAGTGATACTGCCTTCATAGGAAGAATACTTCTGAACTACTAGTAACAATAAAGGTAATACTTTATTATTCAAATACATTGACAATTTATAAAGGGCTTTTGTAAATATTTAAGTAAGTCTCTCTCCACAATGCACTGGGGTGGTAAACACCTAGACCAGTGATGGGCAACCTTTTGAGCTTGGTGTGTCAAACTTCGCCAAAAAACTGAGCATAACTCGGGTAGTGTCACTTTGAGGAAAAAACTAACTCCAAGACTCTAGTCGCAAATGTTTCATCCTGAGGAGCAGCAAATGTTTCATCCTCGGCATGCGGCCGCGTGTCATCAGAAATGGCTACGTGTGCTAGTGCTGACACGCGTGTCATAGGTTCGCCATCACTGACTTAGACACACCAGGAGTCAGTGACAGCAGAATGTCACATCAATAATTGCAATTGCACAAACATCTTAAAAGCAGTTACTCTGGAAGCATCTGTAGCCCATCACTTCTCATGCCTATAAGCTAACTGCCAATCACCTGTTTAAGTGCAGGAAGTAATACATACGTACTGTATAAGGCAGGCGTCCTCAAACTACGTCCCGTGGGCCATGTGTGGGTGTTTTTGCCGTTTTGTTTTTTTACTTCAAAATAAGATACGTGCAGTGTGCATAGGAATTTGTTCATAGTTTTTTTAAACTATATTCCAGCCCTCCCATTGGAGGGACAGTGAACTGGCCCCGTTTAAAAAGTTTGAGGACCCCTGGTATAAGGTAACATGCATGTGCTGTATAACACTTTTAAAAAAGCTTTTGGAAAAAATAAACTTTTTGGAAAGGGGAGGAGGTATGAATTAAGGAAATAAAACTTTGAAAATTCAATGTTCAAAATGGAAGAACTTTCATTTGAAAATATTGAATGGTTAAAGCTGATCCTTATTAAAAAGTTTACCTCCCACCTTCCGAATCACAATCTTTAAAATCTGATATTCACATTACTTCCAGAGAACTTTTAGAATTACTCAAACTAAATTATTTTAATCTGAATTGACCTACATTATGTTTTTAAAGAATAAACTTAATCTAATTCTAAAGAGACATCTAAATATCGCTTATCTGTTTTAGAACTTGAAAATTTCAATCCATCAAAATAATTTACTATACTTCTTTAGAGATGGAAAGTTTGTCATAAAAACCTAATTAAAATAAAAATGAAGTGTGACATCTTTTAAAACTGGCTCTATGAAAGTACCTATAGATTACGCTTTAAGAGGCATCACCAAAAATATGAAAAAATAGGTAACTCTCAATCTTGATTATTTTTGTGTGCAAATGTCAACGCAACGGCAAAACTTCTTACAAAGAGGAGCAGGCACCGTGTGGTCTGCGCTCCTCCCTGTCCGGCCCGCGGGCCCCGGGTCAGTGTGCGTGTACCTGTATGGGACCGTTTGTGAAGCTCCAGGTTGCTCGGGTGTTTGAAAGGCTTCCCACACAGCTCACACGCGTACTGCCACGGGGACTGCGGCACCTGGGCCTGGTCCTCGGGAGCCTCCAGGTCTTCGGGCCTCTCCGTTTTGATAATGCGGGGAAAGCTGTCGGAACTGCCGGGCTCTTCGTGTTCCTTCTCCCCAGCGCTCTCACTGCCGGCTTTCTCTATGGTGTCACTGGCAGGGCCGATCCTCTGGGTTAGACCCTCACCCGACGTGGGTTCAGCAATGCGCTCTGCAGATGTCTGTGACTTCAGGAAATTGAGCTTCTTAAGGTGAATGGCCTTTTTGAGCCTCATCTGTTTGGTGGGCGGCTGGCACGTGCTGTCTGACTCGGGGTCTGGGGCAGGTTCAGCCAGAGGCTGGGCCAGGAAGCTGGGAGGCAGGTGCTCCGTGGACTGCAGGGCGCACTCGGAATGGCTGACAGCACAAGGCTGGTTTTCCACGGCGGCCGGGCCTGTGGGTGGGCTGACAGCGAAGGGCTGCTCGGTTATTCTCTCGTGACTGGGACAAGCGGCTTGTTTATAGTACTGCTTGCTGTACAAGTTTCTGAGTTTGTAGTAGTAATTTGGCTGCTTGAGCGGCAGTTCTGTGCAGCCGCCGTCTAAGGTGTCAGGGCCTAGTTTCGACGCTTCGCCTGCAGGGTGATGAAGGTGACCCGGCGGTGGCGCCTGAGAGGGCGGCTCGTCCAAGGCCTTACTGTGCTGCCCGTCTGCCGCACACGCCGGCAGTAAGTGAGGAGAGTAGCTTTCGCTGAGAGCACAGCTGGTGTCCGGAGCCAGAGCGCCCTGCAGGGAGAACGCACCACTACAAGGCGTGCCGGGGGGCTGCTCCACAGGGGCTGACTTTAAGAACGTGTGACACAGACTGAGAACGTTCTGGACCTGCAGACACTGTGCTGTGTCCAGCATCAGCTGCACATTGTCCTGGTTCAGGTCCAGGTGAGACGTGTACATGAAGTCCAGGATCTGCCCAATGCCGCTTACATTCTTAATATCCAAGTGAAAAACGTCATTCTTCTGGCCGGGAGAATTCTGGAAGAGGCTCCTGACAAAACAAAGATGCCTGTTTCAGTGTTAACAATTCATACATGCTCTTAACTTTCTCTTACAAATAACACTCATACCAATAATCAAAACTGCAACACTTCTATAAATGCCAGAATTTTATAAGTAAGCGAGCTTTAACCCTTTTAAAAAAAATCTGGCAAGTCATCCAATAAAGCAATTCAGATAAATGAGTGCGATGAATATCCAAACTTCCAAGGAAGATTTTGCAATATACTCATGGCTCTTTTATCAAATGTAATTATCCAGATGCATTAATATAGAGTACAGAAAACTAAAGGACACATATTTTTCACTACTTCCTGTTTGTAGTCTGACAAATCATGTATTTTATTTTAGGCATAAAACACATATAAAAATATTTCCATATCTAAGTGCCTTAAAAAGTCTAAAAATAAAAATAGCTATAATAAACTAACCCTCAGTATACATTCATTTTGTTTATTAAATACATTTTTATTGATTTCAGAGAGGGAGGGGGAGATAAAAACATCAATGATGAGAAAGTATCATTGATCAGGTGCCTCTTGCATGCCCCCTACTGGGGATCAAGCCTGCAACCTGGACATGTGCCCTGACCAGGAATCCAATGGTGACATCCTAGTTCACAGGTCGATGCTCAACCACTGAGCCACACCAGCTGGGCTACACTCGCTTTTTTAATCTTAATTTTTAATTGTGAAAAAATTACCTAATATTAAATATTTTATTATGGTTCAAATGGTAAATTCAGTGGCATAAAGTACATTCACGATGTTGTGCAACCATCACCTTTATGCATTCATTCTTAGAACCTTTTCATTATCCCAGAAACTCTGTTCCCATTAGACACTAACTCCCATTCTTCCTCCCCCACCCCTGGCACCACCATTCTGCTTCTGTCTCTCTGAATGTGACTGCTCTAGGACCCTGATACGCGCTCATTTCGCACTTAGTCATTCCTCTAGCTGTCTAGCAAGCCAATGGTCCATACATCAGCAGTGAGAAAAGCCCTATGAGTTAATGCAGGAAAAAAGGGCACATTTCCATAAAGCCCACACACTTTATTCTGGGCACAAGTCAAATTCACCGGGGAAGGAATCTGTATGGTGTAAAATACCAAGCTAAGTTAGGTAAGTTGTCTTGCAACGTTGTGGGAGACATTTTATCAGATGCAGTCACCTGCTTCCCCAAACAGCCCAGGTTGTGGGTTTGATCCCCAGCCGGGGTGCATACAGGAGGCAAATGATGGATATTTCTCTCTCTCTCTCTCTTCCTCTTTCTAAAATCAATAAAAACATACTCTGTACAGTGAGAAGAACGAAGTCTGAAGTCGCACCTGAAGTACTGGCTGAAGGCTGCGAGGACATTCTTGTGTGCTTTGAAGCAGACGCCATTCACCACCAGCATGCAGTCACAGAGCAGGCCTTGGATGCGCTGCTCGTGCAGCTGCTGCAGGAGGTGGCAGCTGTGCGTGGCCACCGGGTCCATGCTCGGGCAATCAGGAGACCTGCACACGGACGCAGATAAAACATGAGTTTCGATGACAAGACTGGGAACTAAATGGCACCAAGTCCACGGATTGATCTGTGGTTCACTGTCATGAGTCCCTGTCACAGCAGCTTAAAAATCAAACATGCAAACAAACAAAAAAGTAGTTTCTTAAGCATCTTAACCAGTGCTGTTCAATGGAAATACCTGTGAAGATAAAAATGCCCCTAGAACGCTTCTGCTCCTCTTCCTATGGCCCGAATCTGCCATACTTCCTCCCTGAAAGCCCCCAAAGGTTACTGTCCCTTAACCCTCAGCACTGAGCCGCCTTCGCTTTCCCTTGACCAGTGGTCAGCAAACTCATTAGTCCACGGAGCCAAATATCAACAGGACAACAACTGAAATTTCTTTTGAGAGCCAAATTTTTTAAACTTAAACTTCTTCTAACGCCACTTCTTCAAAATAGACTCGCCCAGGCCGTGGTATTTTGTGGAAGAGCCACACTCAAGGGGCCAAAGAGCCGCATGTGGCTCGCGAGCCACAGTTTGCCAGTCACTGCCCTTGACAATCACATCTATCTCTGGCCTTCATCTGTTCTAAGTAGACAAGTCCTAAATTTGAAACTTTAACTTTAACCACCAGTTGCAAATGCCCAACTTCCTGCTAAACATCTGTAACTGTATGACCCCACAACTAAGAATCTCCAAAACCTATCCCCATTATCTCGCCCTCAGCTCGGCACCTTGTTCTGATTCCCCTATTTCTTTATGGAAAGCTCAGTTTCCGTATGTGGATTTGGGGTGCTGGCATGATCTCCTGGTTTGAGATCAGGGTGGCATTCAGAGGACACCGCGACGAGAGGCGATGTCATCTACAAACAGCCATACTGCAGCACAGGGAGTGGCTATTTCCCGAAGGGGGGCCTCAGTCAGGCGGTGGGCACTGTCCCTAGTGCTGAATCCTCCGAGGTACGGAGCAGCCAAATGACTGAGTCATCAGTCACCCACCCTACCCCACTGGCTGCCAGGAAAGAAAAGGCTTCCTGGTTTACTATGATTAGTATCATTTATTGACTGTTACTACAGGCCGGGCACTGTGCTAAGCATATTATATACGTCAAATAATGCACTAAGAACCATTATCGCCATTTTATAAGTCAGGAAATTAAGAAATGGGAGTTTAAGCAACATGCCCGTGATCATAAAACTTAGGTTCCAACGCCAGCATTTAAATCCGGGTTCCTAAACCCGGCAGTCAGTGCTCGTGGGCAGTGCTATTGCCCGTGAGAAAAAGGATGTTAGAAAACACAACACAAAACCTGCCTCTGGACTTCAATGCTGAAATGCAGCAAATGTTCTGAATGGACACTGGACGTTTTCTAGCTATACTGAGGTGACAAGAGGAATAATTCTTTGGAATGACCCTCAGAGTTATGATGATCTGCAAAATCATGAACTATTCCAAAATTTACTTTGACAATAAAAATCATAATCAATCTGCCCTGGCCAGTTTTGCTCAGTGGATAGAGCGTCAGCCGGCAGACTGAAAGGTCCTGGTTTAGATTCCGGTCAAGAGCATATGCCTGGGTTGCGGGCTCGATCCCCAGTAGGGGACATGCAGGAGGCAGCCAATCAATAATTCTCTCTCATCACTGATGTTTCTATCTCTCCCTACCTCTCCCTTCCTCTCTGAAATCAATAAAAATATTTTTAAATCTAATAGTTTCACCATGTTAATCCTGTAAGTCCCTTATAAAAAGCCTCTAGAAAAAGAATTGGTAATTTATATTTCTTACTAGAGGTCTGGTGCATGAAATTCGTGCATGGGGGAGGGGTGAGGGGGGTGTTCCTCAGCCCGGCCTGCACCCTCTCCAATCCGGGAGGATGTTCGACTGCCTCTTGCAATCTGGGACCGCTGGCTCCTAACCGCTCGCCTGCCTGCCTGCCTGATCGCCCCTAACCATCTCTGTCTGCCTGCCTGATCACCCCTAACCACCTCTGCCTGCCTGCCTGATAGCCCCTAATTGCTCCCCTACCAGCCTGATAGCCCCTAACTGCTCCCCTGTTGGCCTGATCGCCCTTAACTGCCTCTGCCTCGCCCCGCACCCGGGACCCAGGATTCCCTCCTCCAGCTGGTCACAGGCACCCGGGACCCAGGCTTCCCTCCCTCTGGCCAGCCGCAGGCACCCAGGACCCGGGCCGGCCGCAGCCACAGGGGACCATGGGCGGGCAGCTTCACCTGGGCCGCAGCCGCTGGCGCCCGGGACTGCAGGGTGTGCGGCTTGTCCCTCCCGGGCTGCAGGCGCAGGCACAGACGCTGGTGCCCGGGACCGCAGGGCGGGCAGCTTGTCCCTCTCCCGGGCCGCAGCCTGGCTGGTCCCCATTCCTCTCTCGTGAGCTCATCTGTGCCTGGCTGGTCCCCATTCCTCTCTCCCCAGTGTTGAGTGTCTGAGCCATTACGGCATGAGGGCGTGATGACTATTTGCATATTAGCTCTTTATTATAGGATGTGTCTTATGTGTAACAACTATAAGTAACAATGTATATATCTAATAAAAATGATAACAACAAATATGTATAAAATGTTTCCTGTATGCTACCAGGCACTATGCTAAGCCCTTTACAAGTCACCTCATTTAATGATCAGAGTCACAGTAAGAGAGGCTGAACTGTCACCCTCACTCTGTAGATGGGGACAGCGAGGCACCTGCAGGTGGCAGATGGCCACAAGTCTTCACCCCTCCAAGGGAAGCTGCGGCTGTCTCCCGCCCTGGAATCTGCGCAGCCTCGGCCCCTAATCCACAGCAGTGTGTTTGCAGATGGGGCCTTTAAAGGGATGATTAAGTTAAAACCCTAATCCAGGCTGCCTGGTGCCCTTAGAGGAGGAGGGAATGTGGACACAGAGCCCCCAGGGATGCTCCTGCCCAGGAGAGACCAGGGGAGGGCAGCACAGGGCGGGGGGCCCACGAGCCAAGAGGAGCAGCCTAGGAAGAAACCACCCGGCCGAGCCCTGGGCCTTGGACTCCTCACTCCCAGTCTGTGGTTTCGGCCACCCAGGCTCTGGTGTTTGGTGAGGGCGGCTCTAGCAGGGAATACGCCGTCTCTTCCAGGCCCGGCACTTCGCTGCCGGCCAAACCCTCCTGGTCGCCCCCACACGCCCCCCGGGGACATCGCTCACAGCCCTCCGCTCACACCCCACTCAGCTTCCACACCCAGCGACCACCACGGCACGCCAGCCGGTCCGAGGACCGAGACCGGCTCAGGATCAGCGGCAGCCCCTCGGCGGAGCGCTCCGCTGCCGCCCGCTCCGAGAACCAGGCCGAGCGCGAGGCCGGCGGGGAAGCGGGCGGGGTTTCCGGGCCGAGGAAGCGGCACGAGGGCGAAGGCCCCGCTGCAGGGGCGACACCGGGTCTGAGTCCCGGAGCCAGCGCTCGGCGCCGCCGCGGCCGAATCCCGCATGACCCGCAGCTCTCCGCCGGCCCTCGCGGCGCCCGGGAGGCGGGGGCGGCGGCTCCATGCCCGGCCCTGCCCGCCTCCTCGCGGGCCGCTTCCCCCCGGCGGCACCCGCACGCCCTCGCCGACCGGCCCCGCGGCCACCTTACCCTCGGACGCCGCTCTCGGCCCCGCCGCCTCCTCCTCACCCGCCGCGCCGCCCCCAGAGCCGCTCGCGGGGCTCCCGGGGCTGCGGAACCATCCCGACAACGCCCCCTCGGCGGCCCGGACCCGCCCTCCGGCTTCCGGATCGTCACTTCCGCCGGGGGTGTGTGGTCGCGGCGCGCATGCGCGGGGCAGCTCTGAAACGAATTCTGCGCCGGGAAGCGGAGGCGGGCGGCGGCGGCTGCGCTGGGCTGGCGGGCGGGCGGGCGGCCGGCGATCCCACGTGCTCCCCGCGGCCGGTTGAAACCGTTGGCGGACGCCGGCTGAGAGGTGAGGAGCGGCGACTCAGGGGTCCGGCCTGGGAAGCCGGGCTCAGAGAGTGAGGGGGCGGCGTGGCCTTGCCTGCGTTTTCGCCCTCAGGGTGCCTGTCCGCACGGGATGAGGCCACCCCTGCGGATCCGATTCGTGCTCCGGGGAGTGGAAGGAGTCCCGGGCTTAGAAGGACCGGCTCTTCCCGGTTTTAAAACCGAATCTCTCTCTGCTCGGGGCAGAGCAGACGCGGCCCCCGCCGGGCTGGGCTCAGGCTGGCTGCACGCGGGGGACAGGCTCCTGTCTGCTCGGGGTCGGGGGGCTCGGTCCGGAGAGAGGCGGCCTCAGGGCGGGTGGGTGAGAGCTGGGACCTCGGGCCAGAACCACAGCGTGTGGATCCCGGTTCGCCACCAACGGCACGCGAGACCGGCTGCGAGTTACTTAGCCTCGCTGTGGCTCATGGTCCTCGGCTGTCAAAAGGGAATAACGCAGAACTAGCTCCGGGCACTGTGTGAGGGTCGCAGGAGCGCACACGCGTTCAGCAGCTGTGGCGGGGCTTGGGACCTGTGGGGCTCGGGAAGGGTCAGGGTGTTCTGCAGCTCCTACGTGTGGGGAAGGAGGTGGAGGTGCAGGCTGACCTTGCTGCAGAGAGGGGCCCCCCGGGACTTGCTCACACAGCTCTCCCCCAGCCCACCCCCACCCCACCCCACCCCCGTGCCTAGCACAGAGCCTGGCAGGTAGGAGACGTCCACGGACGGTTACTACACCAGTGAAGGGAGGCTGCTGAAAGCAGTACCGGGGATGTAGTGTGTGGGGCGGGCGTGAGGTTGGGCTGGCTTCTCCCCGCCTCGGTTTGCTCACCGGGGAAGTGGAGATCGGTGTACCTACCTACTACCTGTGGGTTTTTTGCAAAGAGCAAGGGAGAGGTCCTGCGTGAATGCACCCCACATTCGGGGGCTTAGGTGGGACCGTGGACGGTACTTACTCGGTGGACAGTCTGTGCTTGCCTGGCCTTCCCTTGCACCATCCCCGTGGTTTCTTGGAATTCTCTTAGGCTAGTCTCGTTGGCCTGACCCCCTGTTTCACAGATGGGAGAACTTGGAAGTTCAGGGGAACAGTGATAGCTGAGGTCACAGTGCTCGTGGGGACTGCTGAGGTTGCCAGCCTGGCCTGTCACAGGGCTCTTTTGGCGGTGGCGGTGGGGTTTAGGTCTGTGTGTGTGTGTGTGAGAGAGAACCCTATATAATAAAAGCCGAATATGCTAAGTGTCCGGTCCTCTGGTCAGCCCTTCAACCAATCAAAGTGTAATATGCTAATGATATTCTAAGGCTGCTCAACCGCTCGCTATGACGTGCACTGACCGCTAGGGGGCAGGCACTCCAACCAGTAGGTTAGCTTGCTGCTGGGGTCCGGCCCATAGGGACTGAGTAAGGTGGGCTGGGCACGCCCTGGAGCCCTCCTGAGGTCCTTCCTTAGCTGGCCAATCTCCTGCATCCCTCCCCGGCCCCGATCATGCACCGGTGGGGTCCCTCAGCCTGGCCTGGGCCCTCTCGCAATCTGGGCTGTGGGAACCCCTCCTTCTCCGCCCCCTCCCCCGCATCCAGTGCAAGACTTTCACGCACCAGGCCTCTAGTGTTTTAAGAATAGTGAATGTCATTTTTGTAAAAATGTAGGGATGGGGGTTAAAAATAACCACAAATCCAATCCCAGAAGGAAACCTGTTATCAGGTAGAGTAGCACCCGTGGGGTGGGGAGTGAATTTATGAAGATAGACTAGCGTTCCCGTTGCAGGAAAAATCCTGCAATAGGGTTTCCTGCTGCACTCTACCCCACCCTGCCTGCTCTCCTCCCTTGTCCCCCGCCCCCCGATCTCCGCCAGCCCCCCTGCTTTTCTAACTTCTCCGCCAGCCCGCTCTCCTTCCTTCTCCCCTGGCCCCGCCTCCGCTCTTCCCTTCTCCCCCGGTCCCGCCTCCGCTCCTCCCTTCTCCCCCGCCCCACCTTCTCTGCCAGCCCGCCTGCTTTTCCCTTCTCCCCCGGCCCCGCCTCCGCTCCTCCCTTCTCCCCCGCCCCGCCTTCTCCACCAGCCCACTCTCCTTCCTTCTTCCCTGGCCCCGCCTCCACTCCTCCCTTCTCCCCCGCCCCGCCTTCTCTGCCAGCCCGCCTGCTTTTCCCTTCTCCCCCGGCCCCGCCTCCGCTCCTCCCTTCTCCTCCCCCCGGCTTGCTTGCTTCTCTGCAGCTTTGCTCCCTTCTGCAGCTCTTGGCTTCTTTCTACGCTGTCGCGATATGCAAATTAGCCGCCATCTTTGGATAATTTGCATATTTGTCCTGATTGGTTGGTGGGCGTGGCTTGGGCGTAGCGAAGGTGCGGTCAATTTGCATATTTGTCTATTATTAGATTAGATTATTAGATTAGATGGGGGGATTGAAGGTCACCTTTAAAGAAGTATGGGTGTAGGTGGGGACCGGGTGTAACAGCATTGATGTGCAAATCAAATCCTACCATTGGGGAAGGATGAGTCTTTCATAGCTGGTATCTTCTTTCACGTTCTGCACAATGCTCTTAAGATTTTATGGGTAAGCATTCAAGTTAGTGCAACTTGAGGTCATTTAGTTTTTGATTGGCAGGTGCGGGCTGCAGCCCAGATCAGTCCAGGCCCAGTTCAACAGGTCATGGCTACATGCTGATAAGTTCCTCAGGTCCCAGCCCCTGGCAGATGCTGCCTCTACCCCTCAACTCCGCACCATTTCCCCACACCGGTCCTCCTTCCTGTGACGCGGGTGGTTTGCGCAGTCCTCATATTTAAGATTTAAGACTTAGGGTCCTTATATTTTAAAGTGGAAGGTCATTTGTAGAGCCTCTGAGTTTTGGGGGATGAGGGCCTCAAGATCCCAGATGCCAAGGGATGGCCAAGGACAGGGCAAGTCATGGCGGAGAGACAGGGCAGGCGTCTCCAGGCACTCACAGCCGCCCGGAGTCTGGGTGGTGGTGCCGCTGTGATCATCAATGGGAAATGGCTTTGCGGAGAGCTAATGGTTGTGTTCATCATTCATCACCCTTTTCTCGGATCATAGCACGTGATGAGAACTCGGTAAATTGCCCAGTCAAACGAATAGACAGCAGAAGCTCACACAGAGGACCTGGTCCACATTTTTTGAGGGGTTTGGGGGATACCTGGGTGTGGGTGGATCCCAGTGCACACTTGGCATTCAGTAAATTCTGCTGAGTTGAATTACAGCGACTTATCTGGGACGAGGACCCCCATGTGCTCAGCCAGTCCACAGCCTTGCGTCCTACTTGCCCTTCTCTAGAAGGAAGGACACAGCATTCCTTCCTGGGTGGGGACCCAGCCTTGGGCCTGTGAGGAGCCAGGAAGGAAAAGCGGGCTCTGGGCTCTGGTTTAGGCTCAGCCCGTGGAGAATGCCATCTTTTTACACTTGGGGCTAAACACTGAGTGTTTGACGTCGAGCCCAGCAGACGGTGTCCCAACATCTTCATGCAGCGTGTTTCCCGCTCCCCTAATTTCTGTTAGAAATTTACCTCTCTGTTTAATTATTTAAATTTCTCTAACATTTATTTCGTCTTGTGAAATGTTAATGAGTTTAATTTCTTGTTTTAGGCAATGCTTGCTATCTTCAGTTGGCGGGGCTGACTTTTCACATGGTGTATTTTTGTAAGTGTCGCATTTGCACTTCTGAAATTGTTCCGCCTGCACGGACCTTGGCCTCCTTCCTGTCTGCTGTGCAGTTAGGACGGCTTTCAGCTTGCTGTTCCTTGCAGCCCACCCCCCACACAGACACACAAGTGCGTCCTGCATAATGACAGGTGTTTCCCCGGGGGGCTGGGCGGGTACGAGGCCTGATCAAGGTGACCCTCAGCTGGTGCTGGGATGTCCTCTGGCTCTGAATAAGTGAGGGTAAGCTCCCTGCGGCCTCATTTATCTCCCTAGCAAGCAGGTGGCCATCGTGTCCCCATTTCATATCAAGAGTAAAAATGCAGCGAAGGTTCTGACTCACTGTGCAAGCCCCGCGCTCGGCCTTAAAGGAAAAGGAGCGCATCTCTAGATGCGGGCATTAGCGGTACAGACTGAGGGAAGAGGCTGGAGGTGTGTTTTTTGGTGGACACGTGATCAGACCAATCCCCTCCTGGCTGGTGTTTACACTGTGTGTGGCTCATCCCCAGAGAGAGGACGTTTTGCACAGATATTCCCAGCATCTTTTTTGTCAATGTCACTGGCTTCTTTCAGTCCAGCCGGTTTGTTTCCACCTGTCCTTCCCAGGCCTTTAACTCCGCACCTTCCGCGATGACAGACCGAGCCTCCCAATGGGATCGCACACTTGCCGAAGCCCGTCCCCCCTCTCCCCTGCGATCAGAAAACAGAGGAGACCTCAGCAGGGAAGGCCAGAAAGCCCTTGGCCATAGCTTCATTCTGAGGGAGTGTTTTTCATTGTTGAGTTTCATTATGGAAGAACTTACACATTTCCAGCAGATAAGTGGCTTATCGCTCTGCTTCTGCCTTGTGTATAATGGCCTTCTGTTTCTCGAGCCGAGTTGGTGGTTTGCCCTTGTCCTTGTACCAGAGTGCCCCTCCAGACTATTGATTCGGTTGGGTGGTGCTGGCTCTTGTTCCAGCCCTTGTTCTCCCTGAGGGGCGGGCAGCATCCGCCTGAGCATCCCTCTGCCGTGTGCACAGTGCTAAGCTTGGAGGAGCTGCGTCCTAGTCCACGTGATGCCAGCTCTCCAGGCGGGCAGCTGTGTCACACGTCTGCACCATAACCAGGTGAGAAGATGTGTGGTTGCTGCACATCCTAGAACGAACAGCTGTGTTGCTTTCCTCTGGATTCGGTGCCAGGCTGTAGCTGACCACATGCCCTCCCTTGCTCACTGACCCGGATGGCGAGCTGAGGAGGGGACCCGGGACCAGGGCGTTTGCGCGTAGCCAGCAGGCACGCTGATGTCCGGCAGTGCCGGGGAGAGCCAGAGGCTTCCATGAGAGATCAGCTGGGCCTTTGTAAAGCCTGGAGCTGCAGCCAGGATGTACATTTCCATTCAAGGCTGAGCGGGCGTGAGCAGCCCTGATCTCTGCTCAGGAGTGACCAGCAGTGACCGGCAGTGACCGGCAGGGCGGTGGAGGAGGGGGACGCAGGCACGGGCATGCCCTGGGAACCAGGAGATGCGCCTGTGTGCTGAAGGGTTTGGGAAGAAGTCTTGCCCTGAAGCGCATTGCACCCACTTACTTGATCCTTGCCTTAATTTTCACAGCGAGCAAGGAAGTGCCGGGTTCAGTTCAGCAGTTCTCAGTCGTGTTGCTGTGGAGCTTAGATATAAAACAGCAGTCCTCTCAGGTGGAAAGTTACTGGGACTCTGTCACACTTGCAGATGGGTTTGTTTTTGGAGCACAGTAGCAGCTCCATGAATTTTTAAATGGTTATGTATCTGTGCAGACGCAGGTCATGTTGACACAGTGCCGGGGACAGCAGGGTCTGTGACCGCCCTCCAGTGACCCAGTGCCCAGCAGTTAGCACAGCTGCAGGTTCCGTTTCTCTATCGATCCACAAAGAGCCACAGAAGGAGGCCCCTCATCCTGTCTACTCAGCCTGAGGCACCTCCTCCTGTGTTAACACTGAGGACGCACAGCAATGCCGCCGTGAATGTTTGTGTGCCCTATAGAAATTATCTGTAGGCCTCTTCTCGACTCTGAAGCTCCCTCCCCTCCTCCTGTGTTAACACTGAGGACGCACAGCAATGCCGCCGTGAATGTTTGTGTGCCCTATAGAAATTATCTGTAGGCCTCTTCTCGACTCTAAAGCTCCCTCCCCTCCTCCCCTCATTATGCTCTTCCTGAATTTGGGGACCTGAGATAATTTGCAGTGCACACGTAAGTGTGAGAGAGGGAAGGAGGGACAGAGGGAGAGAGAAAGTTATTAGAAAATGTAAGGTATTTTACTTAATGCCCCCAAAACTTCATCCTTAGAGATAGCCTGCCAAGTTTAAATCCTGATTCTACTGCTGTGTGACCTTGGGCAAGTTACTTAATCTCTCTCTGCTTCAATACCTCATGTAAAGTGTGAACAATAGCTTTTCCCTCATAGGGGTGCTGTGAGGATTAAATAAATTAATATGTGTAAAGCTCTTAGAGGGCCCAGCACATGGTAAACATGCATTCAACTTAGCCATTAGTATCACTGTTAATTATAATTTTGCTTACGTGGTGGTAGAGTTGTATATAGATTGTTAATCAACTTTGATTTTGTTATTTTAGTTATTTTCATGTGAAATTATGGTTGAAAAGTTAGCTGTGTGATCATTTATTGGGAATAAAAACTTCAGATTATAATGAAAATTATCTTTTTTTTTCCCCTTTCCTTTTACTCTTTTTAGGACAAGATTTAAAGCCTATCTTGGATAGAGAATATTTAATCATTTAGCTAAAAATGGTATTTTTTACATGCAATGCATGTGGTGAATCAGTGAAGAAAATACAAGTGGAAAAGCATGTGGCTGTTTGCAGGAACTGCGAATGCCTGTCCTGCATTGACTGTGGTAAAGATTTCTGGTAAGTTCCAAGGAACTCCTGTATCCATAGGAAGGTCCAGGCCAGTTTTGGAAGCACTGTTTCCACAAAGCTTTAAAAAACAGAAGCACGCCCTCTCTGGTGTGGCTCAGTGGATAGAGCGTCAGCCTGTGGACTGAATGGTCCCACGTTCCATTCTGATCAAGGGCACATGCCTGGGTTGCAGGCTTGATCCCCAGTAGGGGGCGTGCAGGAGGCAGCGAACAATGATTCTCTCTCATCATTGATGTTTTTCTCTCTCTCTCTCTCTCCCTCTCCCTTCCTCTCTGAAATCAATAAAACTATATTTAAAAAAAAAATCAGAGGCAAATTTGAGGAAAGAAATTATGAAAAAAATTAAAAGTGGGTTACAAGTCCATCTGCCTGGTCCAGATGATTTAAAAAGAAGACAGGAAGGGAATTGAGGTGATCAGAGCATCTGACCCATCAGTGGCGCTTGCTGTCATCTCGTTGCCACCATTCCAGACCCTGGGACGGGACCCTGGAGTAAAGTTTCAGGGTATGGGGTGCTGGTCACACTGAAGAGAGGGTTTATAAACCAGAAAGAAGTTTGCTGATTCACAGTGAGGGGGTGTCTGAGAGGGAAGCCTAAGTCCTTCCCAGGAAATTGGAGGTGATGCTGGGGTTCCACTGGGGGAGGGGATGTCTCTGGAAAGGTGAGGAACTGGGGGAGGGGCAGGACAGGCCTTGAGTGTTCATCCGGCTGCATCTCCAGGGTGGTCCGATGCTGGCTAACTTCCTCCATCTTCCCCCCCTTAAGCCTCAGAGGCAGCCAGTCAAAAGGTGCACGTGCATTTGAGAGATGTTTACTAACAGTCTGTTTTATTTTATTCTAGAGCAGTGATATTTATTTATTTATTTTTATATTTTATTGATTTTTAAAAAATATTTTATTGATTTTTTTACAGAGAGGAAGGGAGAGAGGTAGAGAGTTAGAAACATTGATGAGAGAAGCATTGATCAGCTGCCTCCTGCGCGCCCCCTACTGGGGATGTGCCTGCAACAAAGGTACATGCCCTTGACCGGAATCCAACCTGGGACCCTTCAGTCAGTCCACAGGCCGATGCTCTATCCACCGAGCCAAATCGGCTAGGGCTAGAGCAGTGATATTTAAAAACTGTTTTTGGAAATGACTCAAGTCTTTGCTTGTACCTGATCCTAGGAGGAAGATTGATGTATAAAACAGGTTCTTTCCCTCCAGGGAGTTTGTGCCTGACCTTGCCCACACATTTCCCTGAGGGCCCCATACAGCTTCCGAAAGACAGAGACAGAATTGAGTTTTCTTTTTTCTGACTCAGAGACCCAGAACTTTTTAGTGACCGGATAATCCCTATTTAGAAAATATTTATTTATTGAAGTATAATTGACATATAACAAATTAGTTTCAGTTGTACATTATGATTCAATATTCCTGTTGAAAAAATGCATGGAAAGTTTGGTGGTGGGTTTCCTATTGAACAGTTTGGAGCTAGGAAAATGTGTTTCTGCAGCAGGGTGTGAGCACAGTAAGTGAAGTAGGTGGGGGGCGTGCGCAGTGGGCCGGCGTGGACTGCCGAAGGCAGGAGCAGCGTGCTGACATCACACAGCCTCCGCTGAGAGTGCACCTAACAGTGGGACCTGTGTCACCTCACAGGGGCGAGGACTATAAAAACCATGTGAAATGCATAAGTGAAGACCAGAAGTACGGCGGCAAAGGTTATGAAGGGAAAGCCCACAAAGGCGATATCAAGCAGCAGGCGTGGGTGCAGGTACGTTCTGAGTCATCTAGTGGTCTCAGCTGACCCTTCCACTTTTCTTTGGAAGCCTAAGAAACCAAGAATAAATGCCTCGCCAAGCAGACAAGACCCAGAAACAGCACGCCTTAGCTAGACCAAGGGTCGTGTTGACATCTTAATGAGGCTTCCGGCCCATGAACAGTTCCATTTATCTGTGTCTTCTTTCTTTCAGCAGTGTTCTGTAGTTTTAACTCAGTATTATATACATTCCTTGCTTAAGTTCTTAGTTTCCGTTTCAGATTGTCTGTTTGTAGAAATGCAGCTTGATTTTTGAGTGCAATTCTCCTGAATTTGTTTATTGGTTCTAAAGGTTCTTTTTGAAGAATCTGTAGGTTGTTCCACATATAAGACCATGTTGGCTGAAAACAGAAATAATTTTACTTCTTTTCAAATTGGATGCCTTTTATTTCTTCTCGCCTACTTGCTCTGGCCAGGGCTTCCAATGCTATGTTGGATTTATAAGAATAGACATTAATACAAAATCGGGACTTGACATGTGGATTCTGTAGCCCTGGCTACATGAAACGTATGTGTCAGTTGTTTATTATTTTTGTTTTGTCTTTCTTTTTTGTAGAAAGTTAATGAATTAATAAAAAGGCCTAATGTCAGCCCCAAAGTGAGAGAACTTTTAGAGCAAATTAGTGGTTTTGACAACATTCCCAGGAAAAAGGCAAAATTTCAGGTATGTATTTGATATGGCTCCCTGACTGGGGACATGGGCCCATCAGGGACAGCTGTGTTTACTGTTCAATGGGACTTCCCCCCCTCTTTTTTCCTTATAGAATTGGATGAAGAACAGTTTAAAAGTTCATAATGAATCGATTCTGGAGCAGGTGTGGAATATCTTTTCTGAAGCTTCCAGCAATGTAAGTCAGATCTAATTTTAGATTTGTAGTGTGGCAGACATGCTGAGTAAGAATGCAGTGGGAATTCTTATTTTTGGAGGTCAAGACAGCCTTCTCTTTCGGAGAGCCTCTTGGGCCTTCGTTTATGGGAAGGAATAACTGAATGCCTTGCAGAGAAGAGTTCTTATTGTGCACAGAAAGGCATTTAATCCCCATGTTTGACAGTGGTAGCAGCTAACCTGGAACGATTTGCTTAGAAAGCAGGGGGTGGACGTATTGGAAAGAACAGGAGCTCTGGGTGTCTGACAGTCCTGGCTGGATTGAATCCCTGCTGCTCTCTGCCATATGTTTGATCTTGGGCATGTCACTTACCTTGTGAGCCTCGGTTCCTTTTCTTTAAAAGGTGGATCATATTCATTCATTCATTCATTCAGTACTTATGAGTGCCTGATCTCTGCCAGGCCGTGAACAAAACTGTGAGCTAGCTCAGGTGGTGATAGTGCCATGAAGGAAGAGAAGCAGGTGAGGACGGAGTGCCTAGGTGGTCTTCTAGGTAAGGGGAGGGGGTCACCAGGGCTCTTACCTGCTGTCGCTTTAAAGTAGATGAGACTACAAAAGCACCCACCTTATGCCTACCTTTCAGCGGGCACTCGGTAAGCACCGTCTCTTCCCTTCCAGTGGAGGGAGAATTCTGTGCGTTTAAGTCAGTCAACTGCCTGTCAAAAAGGTTGGAAATGCGAGTCCTTAGATGTGGATACAGGTGCAGAGGGTCTGGGTTTGATATTGTGTAGCCACAGTGTTGGTTACATTGTTAATTTGATTTTATCACCTTAATTCAGTTGCACTTTCTTCCTTTTTGGAGCTTACATCCCATTCAGAGTTATATCTTTAGTAGTTTTTTAAATGTGGAACACTTCACGAATTTGCGTTTCCTCTTGCACAGGGCCATGCTGATCTCTGTATCGTTCCAAGCTTAGTGTGCGTGCTGCCGGAGTGAGCACATCATTAGTAGTTTAAGAAACGACAACAGTGGGTCTGGCTGGTCTTTTACTTTGGTCACATTGTAGGGAGTTGATTTGCTTTATACAGAGAGAATAGTTTAGGCAGCAAATTGAGATAAAAATGAAACTTTATCTTGGCAGTATATCTAGCATTTGTCTCAAAATACACACATTGGGCCTTTGAAACCTTATAACCAATCATTGAATTGGCCTTTATGTGGCACCTATTTTTTAAAGGTTATTGCCGTTAATTTTACTAAGAATCAAAGATTTGAAATAACTAAGTTTAACTGTAGTGGGTTTTTTTAAGTTCTTTTGAAGCTGTTAACATATTAGGAATTAATAATCAATAAACAGCTCGTGGTAACCTGAGCTTATTTTTGGTTTGCCTGTGTTCCGTGAACTTCACAGCATATCCCAGTGTTTGGTGCAAAGCAAGGGGTCCTGAAGCCCTGTTCGTTCATGCCTGCAATTTTATCCCTCCCTTTACTCTGTGCTGGGCATTAGGTTGGCAGCTTTCTCTTCTACATGATACTTTTTATACCCAGCACAACTCACACCAGGTCTCTGGATGCAGCTGTAATCAGTCCTGCCCTCATGCAGCTGTATTCTCGTCGGGGAGACAGACAACTATATGTGTGGGTTTTTGCTACAATATCAGGTTGTGATAAGCATTAGGAAGAAATAGAAGGCAGGAGGAGGGACAGAGAGCAAAGCAGGGTGCTCTGTTAGATAAGAGCCAGTGAGCGTGGTACTGAGGAGACCACATTGGAGGAGAGCCTGGCATGAAGTAGAAAGAAGATGGAATGGATTGACCAGGCACTGTTGCGTGGGTGTGTGCCTCCTGCCTCCCCGCTCCTTCCCCTCTGTGGGTTGGGGTGTGGAGGCAAAGCACCAGCTAGAGACTTGGTCTGGATTGGCAGATGGCAGGCTGAGATCTGGGGCCATTGGTGGTGATGATAATAACGGATACGCAGATGAACACAATTACAGGGCAGGAGGGAAGCTTCTTTGCCCCTTCCTCCTGAGAGTATCTGAACTCATTCTCTGCTCCTTGCCCCGCACTCCGTGTGCCTGGACGACTTTATTTCTCTGAACTGCTACCAAGAAACCCCAATTTAGTTAACACTCTTCTGCCAGAGGGTGAGCATTGATGTCAGAGGGAGGCATGACTTCCTATTGTACTTGAGTTAAAGCCAGTCCTTTATTTGGTGTGTCTTGGGGGACAGTAGCTCCCTTCTTGTGACCTAGTCTCCAGAGGGTGAAGACTGGAGGTGACTTGTCGAGTAAACTGGCTGGTAACTCACAGATGGAACGTGGGCCCGGTCTGCGGACTCATAAGTCTCGGGATTTCCCGGAGCTGCTGCCACTGGCCCTCTCCCTACCTGACAGGCACCTTACGGCCGTGGAAGTTCAGTGGGTAGCTCTGCGCCCGCTCGTGGGTAGGGCTGGCGTAGAGATTTCGAGTCACGGAGTACAGCAGACAGTGGGACTTGCTGTGCTGAAGTTATTTTTATTTTTATTTTATTTTATTTTATTAAAATATGTATTTTATTGATTTTAGAGAGGAAGGAAGAGGGAGAGATAGATAGAAACATCAATGATGAGAGAGAATCATTGATTGGCTGCCTCTTGCACGCCCCCTACTGGGGATCGAGCTTGCAACCCAGGCATGTGCCCTTGGCTGGAATCGAACCTTTCAGTCCTCAGGCTGGCGCTCTATCCATTGAGCCAAACCAGCTAGGGCTGAAATTATTTTTAAAAATAGGATCCAGCCCTAGCCAGTTTGGCTCAGTGGCTAGAGTGTCAGCCTGCGGACTGAAGGGTCCCGGGTTTGATTCCCGGTCAGGGCACATGCCCAGGTTGTAGGCTTCATCCCCAGTGTGGGGCGTGCAGGAGGCAGCTGATCAATGATTCTCTCTCATCATTGATGTTTCTATCTCTCCCTTCCTCTCTGAAATCAATAAAAACATATTTTTAAAAAATTAAAATATGATCCATGTGCTGGTTTGAATAAGGGATGCAGTGAGTGGGAGGCTCTCCCCACCCCAGCGCATGTAGTCAGTTTTCCGTGATTCCTTAGCCACCATTCTTGACTCCCAGGTGTCCCGGACTGCCTCTCGGGAGCCACCTAGTCTGAATGACGGTTCGATTAGGCCTCTGTCTGGCGCTTGCTCGTTTACAAAGCCCTTCTCGTGCATTGGGCTGGTGCACTGAGTGCGTGACGTTTCCTATTTTATCTGTACATGAGCAGTATGAGGAAGGGTTCCTGCCTCCCATGTACAGACGCGGAGACAGTCTGGAGCAGGTAAATAACTTGCCCCGAGTCACCTGGTAATTGGCAGAGCTGGAACTTGAACCCAGGCCTGCAGGTACATAAACCTAGTTTCTGCCCCACGTGGGTGCTCTCCTTCATTGGAAAGAAAGGTGAATTGTGAGCCATAATTAAAGGTCTGGTGGAAGTGATTTAAGGATTCTTTCCTTTTCCAGTGGGACGAAATGCCTGGTAAATGCAGAGAGGGGGCCCTAATTGGTTTGGCTCAGTGGACAGAGCATTGGCTGTATACCAAAGGAAACCGGGTTTGATTCCGGTCAAGGGCACATGCCCGGGGTGCAGACTCGGCCTCTGGTAGGGGGTACGCAGAGGGCAGCTGATTAATGATTCTCTCTCATCATTGATGTTTCTGTCTCATTCTCCCTTCCTCTCTGAAATCAATAAAAATATTTAAAAAATATATAAATAACTAAAATGTTTCAAAAATGCAGAGAGGGGTGTGGGCTGGGGGAGTTCTTCTCATTTTGTGTATTTACTGCTACATTTTAACTGGGGGCGTCACAGTTCTAAAATGGTAAGTAATAAAGACATTTTTCTTGGAACAGTGTGCTCAGTAGATACATGCAGGTCGTGAACAGGTGTGTGTGGAAGGAATACTTACGTGTTTCTTGGTTTTGCTTCATAAAAAGGAACCAGCTAGTAAAGGGCAAGATCAACAGCCACTCAACCCAGTGGCAAAGCCACCTGCGGAAACCACCACCACGGTGGCACCTGCCAAAGCCAATGCCACCACGCCAGGACAAGCAGAGGCAAAGAAGAATAAGCGAGAAAGGAAGGAAGAGCGGCAGAAGAAAAGGAAAAAAGAAAAGAAGGAACTAAAATTAGAAAACCACCAAGAGAAGTCCAAGAGTCAGAAGTCTAAAAAGCGCAAACTGAGACCTGAGGCTGAGCCGGAGGCGGGAGGGGAGGGTGCCCCCGAGGCCACGGGCCCCGCACCCGCAGGGAACAAGAGCCAGGGGCCGAGGAGCGCGGGCGAGTGTGGAGTGAATGGAGCCGTGGACAAGGAAGAGACAAACGCGGGAAAGAGGAAGCGGAAGCTTTCCGAAGGTGTGTGGCGTGTGCTGCAGGGTTTGTTAAAATGGTCATGCTCTGAATTTGGGGTATGTAAAATCTGTTAGATCTTGCATTTTGAACCAAGTAATGCAAAGAGCATAAGCTGTAGGGTCAGGGCAACTTGGGCGGAGTCCAGGCACGTGACCTCACCTCTCAACTCCCGGTTTCCCCCACTGTCTGGGAGGAGAAACCCCACGGGCTGGGTTGCTTGGGGGATGAGAAGATGATGGAAGGAAGGGGCTGGCCATGGACGATGCATTAAGTGTAGATGTCAGAAATGCAAAATCTCTATTTATTTTTTAATCTCTACTTAGTTGAAGCGTATTCTAAGAAGAAGATTAAATTCCCAGCACTGGCTGAGGGCGGAGAACCAGAAAACCATGAAGCTCCTGCAAAAGGTAGCACTGTCATTTGGAAAGCTCTGCCCTCTGGGTTGGGAGGAGGAGGTGAGCCAAGTTCTCCGGGGCGTGAGTGACTCCAAAGTACCCAGCGAGGGCTGAGAGTCACGCCTACAGCGTGTCTGTCCAGCTTTAAGGATAAAGGGGAAAGCAGTCTGGATTGGAAATACGCATTATCTTTGGAACTGTAAACCCACGTGCTTTCCCAGACCCGGTCCCCTTCCTGTCTTCCAGCCAGACCTGGCTGCTCCCCTCTTATCTCCGGGTCTGTCCCTGATGCCTCCTTGCTGGCACGTGTCCTTGTCCGAATCCAGTCCCTGGCCTGGGAGGCGCCTCTCCAGGCTGCCTCCTCCACACGCTGCTCCCGTTCCTCAGGCCCCAAGCAGCCCCGGGGTCCTGCCAGTTACGAGATCCAAGGACTCATGGGAACTGAGGCTTTATTGATGGAGGTTCAGTGACTGCCCCAGTTGGGTTAGAGCTCTTCGCTTGGAACCCCCCACTCCCCAACTTTAATTTTTTAAAGTATTTACTGTGAGGTAATTACAGATTCACGTGAAGGCTTTGAGTCCTGTGGCCCATGTGTGTGATGTTTGCGGCTGTCCCCTCTCGTTCAAGGTTAAGCTCCTTGTGCTCCCCTCTGTCTTGCTCACTGTGCTCAGCCCCACGATCTCCGTGGATGCTTAATGAATCTTGCTGAGGTCCTTTGAAGCAACTCTATCTTTGTACAGGAATTTGTAGTGGTGATGCTGTTTATGCTGCCTGCTTAACCTGCTCACTCAGAACAAGAACGGTGAGGGTAGCGGTGCTTTTAGGCCACTGTGATTGGACAGGCCCAGTGCCTGCTCCACGGTGTTCTGGTACCCTGCCCATTCAGGATTCATTCCTTTCCGGGGCAGCAAATAGATGGTGCAGAACTCATTTCCTTTCCCTTCTGGTAGAACAACAAAACACCGTGTTTTGCATGTTATTCTTTGTATTGTAGGTAAATTCAATTGGAAGGGGACTATTAAAGCAGTCCTGAAGCAGGCCCCAGACAATGAAATAGCAGTCAAAAAGCTAAGGAAAAAGGTATGCACACGAACCTAGGTACACCAGCTGGGGAGAATCGGTTCTTTACTTTAAAACCCCTAAAATACTGTAAATGTGTGTGTGTCTCACTTATGGTGCTCTGGTAACCCCTCTGGTCTCGTGGGGAGGAAATGGGGCCGACTCACATCACTTCTTAGTCGGAGCAGTGCGTGCATGATTTTGAAAGTATTATTCTAGATAGTTTGCCATTATTCCAGAGCAGTGCTTTCTTCTTCTTTTTAAAAAATCTATTTTATTGAATTTTATAGAGAGGGAGAGGGATAGAGAGTTAGAAACATTGATGAGAGAGAAACATCGATCAGCTGCCTCCTGCACACTCCCGGACACTGGGGATGTGCCCGCAACCAAGCTACATGTTCTTGACTGGAATCGAACCTGGGACCCCTCAGTCCGCAAGCCGACGCTCTATCCACTGAGCCAAACCGGTTAGGGCTGCTTTCTTCTTTGGTTTTTAGTTTTTTATCGACATCTGACCCACATGCAGCCAGGTGCTCACATGTGCCGCTGCACAGATTTCACAAGCACAGCCCCTGTGTAGCCAGCACCTGGGCTGCTTTTATTTCTTACTGTCGCCCCCTTCTGGGTTAAAGAACATGGTAGGTAAATCTTCAGGACAGTGACCCTATTTGACAGTCGTTCTCTTTGGTGAAGGTTTTGGCTCAGTATTACGCGGTGACAGACGAACACCACAGGTCTGAGGAGGAGCTCCTGGCCATCTTCAACAAGAAAGTCAGCAAGAACCCCGCCTTCAAGTTACTCAAGGACAAGGTCAAACTTTTGAAGTGAACATTTTTATATTTAATAAACTGAGTCCATTCTGTTGATTTCTTCCTTTCACTGCTGTTTGTAAAACATGTAATAATAACAACTCAAATTTTGCTTTCTTATAAGAGAATATATATTTTTGGTAGATCTTTCATGAGAAAATAAACTATATATTGTCCTCAACCCTCCATAGCCTCGGTGCCTGCTGTTCTTGTTACCTCTTGTCCTTGAGACCATTCTCCATCACAAGGATGGAGGAGACAACCCCAGAGTGCCCCGGGTGGGTGTGCGTTGTCTTTAGGGAGGGGACAGGCCACCTCAGGTAAGCGCGGTGAAGCAGCATGGGGGGGGGTGTATGGTTGTAGTGTGCGCCCAGAAAGGGAGTGAGGCCTCCCGCCCCGGGTGGGGACAGAGGGTGTTAGGTTAAGGCCCCTGGATTGATTCTTGAAAGGTCTTACCAACTTGCTGTATTGGGGCGTCTTTCTCTTCCTCCTGCCACCTTACCCACCCACTTGCACCCGCAGACTCCCCCCCCGCCCCCATACCCATGGGGGAGGCAGTGGGCAGTAATGGGCTCAGAGCAGGGCTCCACGGTACTACGGTGAGACGTGACCGTGAGTCTGGCTTTGCTTCTTCATAGCCTCCCTGAGCCGCGGGGTTTCTGTCTGTCAGGCTGCCTTCCAGAGGTAACAGCGTGATGTGCACAGGCATCTGCAGGTAGGAGGTGTCCGAAATGTTCCCTCCTCATGCGCATGAGTGCGCACAGACCGCGGTTTACCATGGGCTGCGGCGCTGGCTGCAGGGAGGCCCATCCCCAGACCCCTCGCTTTGCCGGCAGAGTGGCAGCATGCTTAATGCAGAAATGCACTTACGTTCTGCGGCGATCCTCCAGTTCCCAGTTAACGTGTAACCATTTCTCAGGACACTGGTCCGGTCATACGGTCCATTTTTCGAATGTAAACTTTCTACTGAAGTATACATACAGAAATGGGTAAAAACCTAAATGGACAACTCGGTGCACACACCTGTGCCAAATCTAAGACACGGGCTATTTGTAGCCCAACGGCAACCGTCTCCTCACCCTGTCAGCGTGAGCTGTATGTGAATGGTGGCACGGCATGGGCCCTTGGTGTCTGGCTTCTCTCTCAGCATTCCAGGGTCCATCCACGTTGCTGTGATGCTGTCTTTGTAATGTACAGACTCACCCCTCTACTGTTGATGAGATGCTGGCTGTTTCCAGGGTGGCTGGGTTTCTGAGGAAATGGACATCTTCTGTCTCCTGTCCGTACATGCTCTCATTTCTGCCGAGTGCATGCCTGGGCGTGGAACTGCTCAGTCACCGGGTGTGTATCAGCTCTGACAGCCACAGCCACACGTTTCCCAGTGCTTTTACGTTTCCACTGCTGCCCTGTGTAGGAGGGTAGATGGGGTTCATGTTGCCCCCAAATGCACTGAAAGTTAATATTCCTCAAGTTTCCATCTGTATCTCTCAAGGTAGTTCTGTTTTTTGAAACTGTCAAGTAAACTTAATCACGGGGGCTTTGCACTAGACTATACAACTGGAAAATGGTACCTCCAGGTTTTCTCAGCAGATTTCCGTCTCAAGTGATGCTAAAAATAAGTCAGAATAGCAACTCCCCGGCGTCTTCTTAGATTCTCTACCATGTCCTTAACAGTGAAAGGAGCGCAGGTCTTGCTCAGCCCCCTTATCATTAGATTTGTGGACTCCTGTAATTTGGAGCATCCTGTGTTGGTTACAAAGCAGCGAAGGCTCCTGGGAAAGCGGATGTGCTGGTGAATGAGCAGCTTTGTTTGAGTGAGAGGCTCCTGGAGCTACGTTTTGCTATGGGATCCAGGCGAGCTTTAATTTATTCCCTTTGATAGAAGCGATCAAGCTGTCCCTGCGGGAGTGCGAGTTGTAATTGCTGAGTAAATACATATGTCAGAGTTGAGAGGTCAGACACTGCTTGGAAGACGAGGCCTTTGTTTGGCCACAGAGTGGGTACTGTGAGCTGCCGAAATCCTACTTTTGCGCTCTGCCCACCTGGTGACCCCAGGCCGACTCCCGGAGGCCGGTGGTAGTGTGCAGATTGGGTTTCTCCATTGGAGATCAAAGGCGGGGAGAGCCTCAGCTCTCCGGGTGCTTCCCCACAGCACTGCTCTTGGCATCTGCCGGCAAGTTTGCATCAGGCACTAATGGGAACCTGACAGGACGGCCCTGCTCCAGCCCAGGGTATCCGAGCGGAGACATCTCATAGCTAACGGAAACGGCACTCTCTCCTGGTGTCAGGGAAGTTAAGGTAATAGGGTTGTCTCCGCATTAAGGGGTTTCTGCATAAAAGTTAACCCTCTTGGCACTTGTTGCTGTGCAATTCTAATTTAGATGCTATGGGAGTTGGCATCAACTTTTATAGCACTTGGTTGTTTTGTCACTTAACTGATCCGTATTCCATGACGGTCCACAGAAGTGCCCGATGCTCTACCATGTGAACATGTTGGAGAACCGTGGGTCTGTACGGAGAGCCAGTGGTTCCAAACATTGTCATGACCCGGTCACTGTGTCAGGAGGGCTCTCTGTGCCAGCTCATGGAGGTCCCTAATCCAGGCCTCTGGCTTCTTCAGAGCCCTGACGCCATGATCGGCGGAGTGGCCGCTCCTCCCTCACAGCCAGGCACTCTGCTCTCGGTTGCCAACCTTAAGGGCAGGTGTTTGCTCTCTCCTATTTTGTGGTTTTTAACTTGGGGGCCCATGGTTCCCTCAAGGGTTGTGTATCAGGGGTGAAGTCCAGGGAAAGCTTGAGTCCAGGTGGCCTCTGTGTGCAGGGCTTCGCCCGCCAGTACCACCTGTGGTGCCTCGACGTGCCTGAGGTTGGCAGGGGCTTTCCCTGCGGGCTCTGTTCAAAATGTGTACGTTTGCGGATTTACTTTTGTGATTTTTAGTACATTGAGCTGAGCAATGGAAGGACACAGACTCTTTGTGGCATAAAAGCAGTCCTGTCTGCACTTCTGTCCTGGTGCCTGGGTGCCCTGAGCCCTCTAGCTAGGGACAGTGACTAGATGTTCTCTGACGTCAACTCCAGCCAGCTGGGGGGGACTTTCTGGTGCTGTTCGCGATGCGGAGGCCCCGCTCCCGCTCTCAGGAAGGGGAAGACGTGCTGTGACTGATTATGTGAAAAATCTGTCCACAGAGAAAAGAAAGTTAAAACAGCAGATTATTCCTCAACCCCAATGACGAATTGGGGAAAGCCAGCTGTTGCACATGTTCCGGTGTCTCCTGCCCCCTGCTGGCGCAAATGGGAAGTACAACAGGGTACCCTTTCTGGTGTTGGTGCGAAGAGAGCAGTCAAAAGCCTTTCCAATGTTCAGATCTTTGCACCTAGAATTCCAGTTCTACAGCTTTTGTCAGTGAAGTGGGTTGTGTAAAAAGGGACGCATATCTCACTGTTATTTATATAACTAAAAGGGAGTTTTAAAAACTGGCTTTCTTCTTGAATGAAGGCCAGTGTCCCAGTGAGTGATAATATTTCCGAGCATGTCCCCTCTGCTGGGTGCTTTTCTGAGGGCTTTGCATGTATGAACACATTTCTGCGGGGCACTGCGGGGGCAGCTACCGGGCACAAGGAGAGAGGAGGGCTGTTGCATCGGTCTGGCCTCAGGGTTGCAAGTGCAGGAAACAACTCTAATTAGCGTTAATTTGAGGGGGGGGGGAATCTTTTTTTTTTTTTTTTTTTTTTTTTGCTGAGATGTCTGTGTAGTCTTAACAATGGATAATAACAATGGTTGAGACTAAGAGCTTCCTACGGGCCGGGCACTTTGCATGTCTTAATACTGTTAACCTTCCAATCCTAGGAGGTAGGTACTATCCTCAGTCCCATTTTGCAAGTGAGGAAACTAAGGCAAAAAAGAGGGTAAGTGGCTTTCCCAAGGTTGAAAGGGCCAGTGATACAGACCAGCAATGACGGCCAGCCAGGCAGCTGGCTCCAGAGCTCAGTCCTTACCTAGGGGACCTCGGCCTTAACTAGGTGGCTGGATTCAGGAGTTGAGACGACACTACCAAGACCTCTTGGCTTGGCTTGCTCCATGTGTCTCCATGGTGACAGCCCCAAGCCCACACTGACCTCACAGCTCACCATAGCAACAGAGAAGATCATCCCAACTCCCACCTAAGTCCTGGGGCTGACCGATCTGGCTCAGGTCCTGAGCCCTCTCCCAGCCTCCTGAGAACTCTGCAGGACTCCTGCAGGAAGGAGGGAAAGTGGTTTCTCAGAGGAAGGATGCTGAGCAGACATAAGTATGGCCACACGGAAAGCCAGTCAATGGTGACCAAGGGCCAAAGTGAAAACCAGGTAATGGGGGGCTCCTACTACACGCAAGGCGCTGGGGAGATACTAAGACATGGTTGTTGCCCCATCAGCTCGGGAGAGAACAGGCAAAAGGGAACTTGCAACAAAGAGTCACTGGAGCCTGAGAGCAAGGCCTGGCAAGCCCAGTTCAGCCGGAATGAACAGCAGCTACCACCGCTTGAAGGCATACTGCATGCCAGGCACTACGCTAAGCAATCGCTATACATGTGGCTAAGGGGAGGCCAGCAAAGGTCATGGTCAAATTCATTTCCCCCCACAAGTAATGCACATGGAAAATGAAAATTTCTTGGTTGGTAGCACGCTGATATCATATACCTGTCGTTAAGGTGCACAGCGCACACATTTAAGAACTCATTCAAGGGGCCCCGACAATGAAGATGTGCTCATTAGATACTGGATTTTTTCCAGCCGGCTTTTAAGTGTCACCAATATGGCGTGCAAGTAGTGCCATTTAAAATATCGGGGGACAAAGCTGGAAGGATTTCAGATCCAAATACAAAGGCCCTGGAACCACCAAAGGGGAAACCAGATCTGCCTTGAACACACTACATATGGAGACCCCGGGGCTGTGCGATGCTCTGGGAATATTCAGTTACCAGGGAGACCCAGCACTGACCTTTCTGCAGGGAGACAATCCACAGAAGCCTATTTGACAAGAGGAATCCGCTTCCTGTTAACAAGGCACTGCCCCTGTACAAAGGGGGGCAAAGACCCCGTTGGCTTTGAAGAGATGAACCCTGGTTCTTTAGGACTCTGAAAAAAAAAAAAAAAAAACAAGAAAGAGGAGGTATTGTGTAGAAAGGCCATCTGAGCCACCCAGCTGTTAAATCCTTTGCTCCAGTGGGTTTGCTAGAGAGGCTGAAGAAATGATAGAAATAAACCAGTAGGAACTTGACATTCTTAATACATTTCTCTTGCAAATACCCCCGGCATATAGAAGGTATGAGAGTGCCAACTGATTTAAATTTTACTTCCTGGGTGACTCTCTGGGCTATCCACCCCTGTATCTGACACACCTCAAGCCACTTTTTAAAAAACACACCTTATTTTAGTTTATTTTAGCACACTCTATTTAATGTTCTTAAATAATTTTAAATATAATTAGTGTAGAAATGAAATATAATTACAGTTTTGATTTAAAGATAATAAGCCCAGATATCTGTAGTCTTAATTGTGGGATGTTTTTAGTTTATTTTGTGTTGTTTTTCTTGCGTCTTTTTTTCAAAAATTATCTTTATTGTTGGAATTACAGATGTCCCTGCCCCCTCCTCCCCAGTGACCCCAGGCCTACAGCACTCTTGTCTATGTCCGTGGGTTATGCTAATATGCATGTAAATTATTTGGTTAATTTCCATGCTCCCCACACCCAGCGGAATACACCACCCTTTATTCTGTGCTCCCATAGCCCTACCTAGTGCTCCTATTATGTGAAGTTGTCTCCTCTCCATTGTCACTTACGTCTGCCCTCAGCATTTTAGCAGCTGCAGCTGCTCAGAAAGTGTCTGCTGACTTCATGAACTGCTTCCATACATTTACCGACACTGCAGGACACTGCAGTACACTGTGGTCATCGTTGGCCCAGGAGCTTCTCAAGTTCAACATCATGTCTTACTCATTTCCCCCCACTCCTCCACCCCTTGCCTAACATGGTGCCTAACAGTTCCTAGCTGAGCTGAGAACGTCTGAACGGTGAAGCGCATTCAACACATGGCAGGGAAGGAAGCGGGTAAAAGAGTAATAAATAGGATTCTTAATACAGAAAAACGTGTGAATTAATGACAGTCTTTTATGGCTTATGAGCATGAACGATGGGAGACGGGAGTTTCCTGGGAAAGTATACATTCAGTTCCGCATTCCCAGCTGGTGACATTTCTCATAAGTTGGACAAAGGGGCTTAATAACAACATGCAGGTGCTTCGCATGTAAGCCCACAGTCAGGTATAAGCCCTGGTGCAGGGGAGGAAAGCGGGCCAGAGAGGTTTTTTCTGGCCCAAGTGCACCCCAATGGTGCCTGTCCTGGCCCTGGCCCTTCCTCCTCCGAGGCTGCGGTCGACCCCGCTGGGCGCCACGCGAAGAGAAGAGAGAAAGGAGCTGGGCGCAGAGTCGCAGCCTGCACGAGGCATTTCTCCCGCACGCACGGGGCACTCCTCCCGCAAGGGCACACCGGGCACTCCTCCCGCACCGGGCACACCGGGCACTCCTCCCCACGGGGCACTCCTCCGCACGGGACACTCCTCCCGCACCGGGCACTCCTCCCCACGGGGCACTCCTCCCCACGGGGCACTCCTCCCCACGGGGCACTCCTCCGCACGGGGCACTCCTCCCCACGGGGCACTCCTCCCGCACCGGGCACTCCTCCTCACGGGGCACTCCTCCCGCACCGGGCACTCCTCCCCACGGGGCACTCCTCCCTCACGGGGAACCTGGGAGCCAAGGTCGGCTCCGCACGCAGAGGGCACGGAGGAGGGAGCGGCGCCGCGGGCCCGCATCCCGCCCGGCCTGACTCGGCGGCACCATCAGCTCCATCCTCCGGGGGAAAGAGGGCTACTTCCGGTCTGGAGAGGACCCGCATTTTGAAATTCAAATCCTGTGGCGGGTTTGAGCGAAGATTGCGAAACCCGTCCCGCCCCTGTTTCTCACCTACTAAACCTCAAAGACAAACCGGATCCACCGCTCCTAGAAGGAGACCCCTCCGCCCGCCCGGAAGCCGGTGCCGGAAGTTCCAGCGGGTGACGTCACTTCCGCCACGCTTCCGGGAGGCGCCAAGATGGACGCTGCGCGGGCCCGGGAGCAGCTCCGGCGGCGGTACCTGTTCTCGCCCGACGCCGAGGCCTCGCTGGACGGCAGAGGCTGCGCCGGGCCGGGTAGGCGCTCCCCCGGGCGCCCCGAGCCGCGCCGAGGTCCCGGGCCAGGCGCCCGGACACAGCCGGCCTCGCGGCCTCCCGCCCCCCGCCCCCCGCCCCGTCGGGAGGGCCCGGCCGCTTTTCCCGGGGTTTGCCTGTAGTTTGCAGGTCGGGTGTTCAGTGTCCTAACGGACCCTTAAAGCCACGTGGGCCTGCGCCCTGCCTCCCGGGCTGCGCTCCAGGAGGCCCGGGAAGGCGGCCTGACACCGGTTTGGTAATACCCGTTCAGAATGCCCACCGGTCCTGTTTTTTTGTTTTTGTTTTTGTTTTTTTAATTTCTTTATTGATTAAGGTGTCACATATTTGTCCTCATCCCTTCATTCCCATCCCACACCCCTCCCCACGGATGCCCCCACCCCCTGTTGTCCTTAACCATTGGTTAGGCTCGTATGCATGCACACAAGACCTTTGGTTGATCTCTGCCCCCTACCCCCACCCTCCCCTACCCTCCCTCTGAGGCTCGACAGTCCGATCGATGCCTCCTTGTTTCTGGGTCTGTTCTTGTTCATCAGTCTATGTTGTTCATCATTTCCCCTATACCGGTCCTGTTTTTAAGGATCAGCCAGACGTACTCGCACAGGTACACGCGGGGTGTGCAGGACTTCTTTCCCCTCGGCATCGCTTGACTGTCCGCCGCGGAGAGCTCTTAGACCCCGAGGCCGACTTGCGGGCCGGGGGGACGGTGTCCGCAGGGAGGCGCCGGGCAGGGTGTGGTGTGCCGCCCTTGGGTACGAGCGAGCGGGAGACCGACCGTGTGGGGTGTGTTTTCCTGTGGACGCGGGGAGGAGAGAAGCAGCAGGAGGTGATACTGATGGTTGCTTCTGGGCAGGGGACCCCGGAGAGATGGGTTTCACGTTGGCTCTTGTTGGCCTGCATTATGTAAACCGTTTGCATTTATTACGTTTTAAACATAAACTCAGAAGACAGCATGCGCAGGCGTGCTGGTTTCTCCGTTTTGAGGGTCTTTGTATGGGGAACAAGCTTGTCAGGAATTCTCAAGGGTGAGGACCTCAGCTGTGTACCAGTGGTTCTCCCAGGAACGGAGAGGGGGCGCGTCCATCGCGTGGGGGAACTTGTTGGAAGTAACTCATTTGATCCAACCCCCGCCACCTGTCAGATGTAGCCCCAAGTGGAAGAAATCTGGACTCCACCACCTGTCTAGACAGCACTGCCCGTTCCACTTTTGAGCTGCCTGAAAAGGTTGTGTTTGCTTAAAATAATTAAATAGTTATAAGTAGTATTTTTGGAAAATTGTGTCTGTTTTGTGCTCTGACATTTGCCTGTGGCATTTTCCTTAATAGGACTTATTACTTTCCTAGATGAAATATGAGACATAATATTAAAATTCCGACACTACTAGATGTTGTCATTCTTTCTGAAAGACTGAATATGTAGATTTGATTTCCAAATCCATTTAAAGGAGAAAAGTTGACTATATTGAACATGTTTTATAGTGGGTTCCTAGTAATTATTTCTGCAATATAAGCCTATTTTGCTGGTTTCACAGAAGTTTGTGCTATGGTGGGGGAGAATCTGGTTCTCAAAAAGCTCTAGGAAATTTTTTTGTTTGGCTTAAAAGAGGTTGATTTTTCCCCATGCATTTTTTTTTTTCAATTTTTTTATTAAGGTATTATATGTGTACATATCTTACCATTGCCCTCCCCACACCCCACTCCCATATATGCCCCCACCCCCCAGAGTTTTGCATCCATTATTTAATAAGTTGAAATCTCCCTTATTTGCAGGAGCCTCTGCAGCTGTTGAGAAAAAGCAAAAACCTCTTCCAAGACTTAATGTCCATTCTGGATTCTGGATATTGGCATCCATTGTTGTGACCTATTATGTTGATTTCTTTAAAACTATTAAAGAAAACTTTCACACTAGTAGGTAAGAAAACTTTCCTGAATATCACATGATCTCACTCATTTGTGGAATAGAATGACCAACATAAACTGATGAACAAAAACAGATCCAGAGACAGAGAAGCATCGATCAGACCGTCAAACCTCAGAGGGAAGGTAGGGGAAGGTGGGGGTAAGGGGGAGAGATCAACCAAAGGATGTGTATGCATGCATATAAGCCTAACCAATGGACACAGACAACAGGGGGGTGAGGGCATGAGTGGGGGCTGAGGGGGGGGGCAATGGGGGATAAGGACACATATGTAATACCTTAATTAATAAAGAAAAAAACATAATTAAAAAAGAAAACTTTCCTGGTTCATAAGTTAAACACCCTTGTCTTATTTTTTTATGTTTTATTTTGTTAGTTGAAATTTTTGTTGTTGTTAATCCTCACCCGAGGATATTTTTTCCATTGATTTTTTTTAGCGGGAATGGAGGGAGTGGGAGAGAGAGAAAGAAAGAGAGAAACATTGATGTGAGAGAGATACGTTGATTGGTTGCCTCCCACACACACCCCGACCAGGACCGGGGATCGAACCCATAACCCAGTGTGAATTAACCATCTTCCACATTGATTTTCAGCATTCCAAGAAACCTGACTTAACGTGGAGGAGTTAATGGTGCCTGTTTATTACTCTCACACTCACAACTTCAGAAACAAAAAAAAAGCTGCTCTCTTTACTGAGTTTTTAAGGAAAATGCATAGCCATAACCGGGTGGGTTGCTTATGAGCGTACACATGCATGCCTGTATTGAAAGGCTTACTTTTTCATCCTCTTGTGGGTCTCAGGCTCGTCCTTTCTCACCCATGTCCCCGTAGATTGAGACTTTCTGAAATCTGGAATCCAGTGATTGTGGGTCCCTCTGTGTTCCTCTTCCAGTTGATATTCTTGTAGAAACAGATTTTTAGGCAACCAAGGAAAACTTGTAGGATTTCGTCTGGTTAGCTAAGAGCTGTCAATCCTGATGACATTTTTGTCTCTACAGTTGGTTTCTCTTTGGCAGCGCCTTGTTGCTTGTCAGCGTGTCCATTGCGTTCTACTGCATTCTCTATCTGGAATGGTATCGTGGGATTGAAGATTATGATGTCAGGTATCCAACCCTGATACCCATCACAACTGCTGCTTTTATCGCGGCAGGAATTTGGTAAGTTAACTTCGAAATACTAGTAGAAATGAAGATGTTGATCAGGTACTGATGTACATGGTACGAATTTAAAAGGAAAAAAAGGAATAATGGGGAAAAGAGTCTCCCTGTCATTTCTAGTCTCCAGTTTCCTTTTCAGTAATATGTTCTTTATGAATTTAATTATTTAAAACACAAATGGTGACGTACTATGTGTATTCTGCAATTGGCTTTTTAAGTCATTTTCTATGAAGTATAATACATACAGAAAGTGGAAAAAACAAAACTACAGCTGAATGAATCATCGTGAAATGAGCATTGGCGTAAACCCCTCCAGGTCTAGGAAGAATCGAGCCAACACCTCGAAATCCCTTTCCCGCCTCCCCATAGCCACTGCCCCAAGGAAACACTGTCCTGGTGTATGCTAATTCCTCTCGTGCACCTCTTAAGTACTCTGTTCTGTCTATTTTTTTAACTTTATAGAAATGGACTCACAGCATCTATTCTTTGATGTTTGCTGTTTACACGTATGATTCATCCGCATTGTTGTGGATAACAGTTGTTCATTGCCGTCGCGCAGTCCAGCCTGTAGCTGAATCCCAATTTCTGTTTCTACTATTGATAGCATTTGGGTTGTTTCTAACAGAGAAATGCTTTTAACCATCTTTTTACAGTAATGGTTTGATAGTGTGGGAGGTTGAGAGCAGGAGACGGCCATTCTAGTTCATGTCCCTTTGCAGACCCCAACTTTAATCACTTAAGTTCCCCTTAAGCCAAGCCAGCCCGCATTAGAAGACCTGTGACTCTAGTCCAAGTACTCTTTGAAGAGATTGTGATAGTTCCAGTATTTGTTAGATCACATCTTTGAGAGAAAAAAAATACACATAATGTTGGCTGAATGAACTTGCCCAAACTGAGTAATAACAGTTCTCCCCCTCCAGGTTCCACAGCAGAATATGCGTGTGCAGATTGTAGCTGGAGTGGTCAGCCTGTGGTCTTTCCTTTCAGCTTCAACATTGCTCTGTGGCCCGTGTGGTCGTTTTTCACTCCGCTGCTGCTGTTCACCCAGTTTATGGGCCTCGTGATGTTCGTCTCACTCCTGGGGTGATTCCTGCAGGTAAGCTCCCTGGAAAGGTCATGTTGTTATTGACCTCATTTGAAAAACATCCTTCACGACAGTTTTCAGGTGCTCCTTGTGACTTGGTTCATTTGTGTTCACACCGGAGCTGTTTACACTGAGCTCAGATAGAAGGGACGCAGAGCCTTCCCTTTTGTGTAATGTGGTTCTGACTCGGAGGGCACCCTCGCCTCCACAGGGCTCTCGGAGACAGCACTTGCACCTTCCGCTATAAATACGCTCACACCTGGGACCAGTCTTTATTGAAGTCAGCAAGTGACTATGGGTTAGGTTGTGCTTAAGGAATGGGAATTTGGGGAAAATGAACAATTTTACCCAATTGGGGGGAAAAATTCTGCCATTTTTTAAGATATATTTTATTGATTTTTTACAGAGAGGAAGGGAGAGAGATAGAGAGTCAGAAACATCGATGAGAGAGAAACATCGATCAGCTGCCTCCTGCACGCCCCCCACTGGGGATGTGCCCGCAACCAAGGTACGTGCCCTTGACCGGAATCGAACCCGGGACCCTTCAGTCCGCAGGCTGACGCTCTATCCACTGAGCCAAACCGGTTTCGGCTAAATTCTGCCATTTTCTGACTATTCTGGCTGCCTCATAAAAATCTGATGGATGGCACACCAACTTTTCCCTTCGTCTTATGTATGGAACTTCTGACTCCCCACAGACCCCTGCACCTCCCTGGGCCTGTGGCCCCACACGGTGGGGTCTGCTTGCTGAGTGTCAGATAGCACATTTATTAAACACGTGTTTGTTCAAAGGACTCACTCAGGGCTTAGGGACATGGTGAAAAAGACAAGTGGTCTCTCCCTTCCCGTCGCTTGTATCAGAACTGGGTGGACGTTGACTCCATATATCAGTTTACAGGATGAAAATTAGGCCCAGAGAGGTAAAAGTTATCGGGGTGCTAATGAAAATGGACATGTCCACAAACAGATAGCATGTTCTCCCTCTGGAGTTTTAGAGGGAGGTCAGTGTAACTAGGAAAGAAAGGTACATAGCCTATGTTGCCAGCACTTCCATGACCACGGCCACGCTGATGTGCAGAGTCGACCCCCCCACACTGTGTCAGCCCATCCATGACCACGGCCACGCTGATGTGCAGAGTCAACCCCCACACACACTGCCAGCCCATTCATGACCACGGCCACGCTGATGTGCAGAGTCAACCCCCCACACTGTGCCAGCACATCCATGACCACGCCATGCTGATGTGCAGAGTCAACCCCCACACACACACTGTGCCAGCACATCCATGACCACGGCCACGCTGATGTGCAGAATCCCCTCCATATTGCTTTGGGGGGCCCCTGGGATTCTTAGAGTGCGCCCTTTATCCTGTTGACATGTGTCACTTCGTCTGACCATGTCCCCTGCTTCTCCCCTTGCAATGGTGTTAAGTCTTGGTCAGTTTTGAGTTTTTCCCATGTCAGGGAGCTTTGACTCACTGCTGACATGACTTATCAATGGTCATGAAAGCCTGGTAGACTGAACTGCTTCCTCACCTTCACCCACAGCGCAGCACATTGTCTCACTTGGGACATAAATGCTGGCTTTCTTTCAGGTTCAAGGGCATGTAAACCGAACCATTAAACATCCAGTTGACTGGCAGCGTTCCAAATGTGGAAAAGCTACAAGGTGTTTCTGCATCCGGAAGTGAGTGGTGTTCTAGGAAAAATTGTAACTTCATTGATCTGTGGTTGAAATCAGAATAAATTATATTTTATTTGCATATTCTTAAACTCAGATGATATTTCAGATTCAGAATAGGAATATTCTCTTTAAATAGAAATAACTAAGTTGCAATGTGAATCTGTTTGAATCCCTGGAGAAAGGATTGGTGTGAACGTCTGAATGAAGTTTCATTATAGATGCGCAGTGCTCCCGGTATTGTAGGTGGATTGCTCGCTCTTCACTTTGAGGTGACGGACGTGTCCATGTGCCTTTAACCCATTAGCAGTGACTGTGGTCCTCACTGAGTAATGCCTTCGTTAGTGAGAGGACCAGCCGAACGTATTCTATGCATTCCTATTTGGATTTTACCGTTCTATGTAAATTATTAGGTTTTCAGCATGTTTAACATATGAACTTTTAATGATTTTTAAGTATGTATGATTATTTTCCTTAACATTTAAATAAAATATTTTTATAACTTTCTTGTGATTTTGTTAATACAAACTTGGGAATAGTTTGTTTTCGCTATCAGTGCTGAAAAGTTACCTGTAGAAATGAGGTTTGTTTTCAGAGAAAGCTGCTGTGCTGTTCAGCCTGGTGTTAGGACTCACCCACCAAACCACCACTCGATACTGCCTTTCCCTACAAACCCACGTTGACTTGAGGTGGTTTTTACGGAGTCTGGGCACTCCTGGAGCCCCTGCCATCTGCCAGGCACTCAGCTCTCCCTCCCTCCCTCCCAGGTTCCCCAGGCATTTGACACAAACCGGGCTCCATCTTGTCCCCAGGTCTCCCACACCTGGACAGGGGCAGTGCTCAGTGCACATTTCTCAGTGGATTAAAAAAAAAAGTTGGCTGCTAGAGAGCAGAGTGAATCAGACAGAGTCCTTGCCTTTAGGGAGCTCAGAATGTTGAAAAACAGTTAATTTGATTATGACACGTGGGTGATGGAGGGATGGACAGTGGACAAGTCCACCGGGGGCCACAATGACTAAGTCAGTGTCTTGGTGTCCTGGGGCGGCCATGAGGAAGACTACAAACTGGGTGGCTTGACAACAGAAGTTTATGGTCTCACAATTCTCAAGACTAGAAGTCCGAGATGGCGCTGTCGGCAGCGTTGGCTCCTTCTGAGGGCGTGAGGAGAATCTGTTGCAGGCCTCGCTCCCAGCGCTGGTATTTGGGTCTCCCTTTGTCTCCAGATGGCATTCTGTGTCCTCAACTCTTCTTCCTTCTATGTGTGTGCCATCAAATGTTCCCCTTTTTAAAAGGACAATCATATTGGATTAGGGCCCACCCTGTATGACCTCCACTTGATCATTTATAAAGACCTTATTTCCAAATAAGGTCACACTCCCAGGTCCTGGGGGTTAGGACTTCATCATCTTTTAGGGGGACACCAAGTCACACTTATTGAGACCTACTATGTGCTGAAAACCACCAATCTACATCCTGCACAATACAGCGGTGGACAGGACAGGACAGGCACCAGCCTCCTCCGTGGGGCAGCCAGGCCTCAGACTGCACATTCCAGGGAAGGGTGTGTGCTCAGAGGAGAACCAGGCAGGGCTAGAGCACGGTGGGGAGGACGCACCGCCCCGCCCCATGCCCGCACTGACCAGATGAGGCGACAGGCCCGCTCACTCATGCAGACCCATCCATGTGTGCATTCAGTGCCGCCTCTGTCTAGTTACTGAGCATCCACCTGGCTTGGCTCGAGGGACATCAAGATGATGGCCATGTTCCCTGGTCACCGCCTGCCTTTCCACCCTCGTTTCTGTGCACGTGCGCCATCCTCTCTAGGGGACGCCCTCCCCTGCCCTGCCCTGCCCCATGTCACCTGGCCAGCTCCTACTCCCGGGTACAGAGGTGCTGCCTCCTCTGGGAGCCCCTCACCCTGCCTGGCAGACTTGGGCTTCCCCAGGCATCTCCTCCAGGCAGCCCTGCCCACGGGCTTGCTGGCTCGTCTCACCCAAAGCCATGAGCTCCTTAGGCAGGGCTGCGCCTCTCCAGCCCCCCAGGGAGGCCTCCACAAAGACTTGACCATTGAACGTGTCTCTACCAGAATGTCAGCTCACAGTCCGTCCCGTGTCTGGAACAGAGCCTGGCCAGTGACGCAGAGCTGAAGAAACGTTGACCACATGGATGTAGGAACCAACTGAAAAAAGATGAAGGCAAGGCCAGGTCCCAGGGTAGCTCCCTCCTGGCCCAGGGCTCCGGCAGCCCGGAGCCTCTGGCCGCCAGAACTGGCTGTGTGTTTTGCCGGATCCACTGCAAAATGAACGGCAACAATAGAGCATTAATCCAGGGGCGGGGCCCTGCCTCACCGCGCAGGTGGCTGGCCCGGGGCCCTGTCCCTAGGACCCCGTAGTGGCATCTTAGCGGGGCATTCAGGTGGACTGCACCAGCTTGGAGCAGGCTGAGGGTCTGAGGGAGGGGCTCGGGGCCATGGTATCAAGGACCCCACCCCACCCTCAGCTCCTCTCGTCCAGAAGTAGCTCCCCATCCCTCGTGGGAGGGAGAGAGAGGATCTTTGCTTGGGAAGTGGCTCCTGTCTATCCGCATCTGGGGGTCTCCTTGCAGACACACGGGGACACCAGACGGACAGAGACACGAAAAGACACGCCCTCCCCCTATTCATAGATGTAGGGACGAGCGACAGCCTGGGAAGCCGCCGGCCTGACTGAGAGACCCGCACAGAGCAAACATTCCGCAGAAATAAATCAGCAGGGAAAGGACAGACGGCCTGACAGGCGGACACTTACTTCCAGGCTCACCCGGACCTCAGGGAAAGGCCGGGACAGCGCACGCACCCGCAGATCCCGGAGCTCGGCTGGGCCGCAGCCACGCCCCCGCGCCCACTCCCCCCCGCTTCCCCCCCCCCCCGGCTGGCTCAGGGCGACCCCCTCGCCCCCACGCCCACCGCAGGAGCCGGGGGAGGTCCCTGTCGCTCGCCTGGGGGCCGGGCGCCCTGGGACAGAGCTGGAGGACGCGCGGGTGGGCGTCGGGGCAGGGCTGAGGCATCAGGGGCGGGAGCGGCCCGCGTGGGTCGCGGAGGGTGGGAGGGCTGCCCCAGCATCGCAGGGCGAGGGGAAGTGGGCGGTGCGCACCGGGAGCGCGAAGTGGCCGGGGTCAGCCCGGTCAGCCGGGTGGGGGCGGTGGTGCCTTGTCTGGGGCGGGAGCGGGGAAGCTGGCAGAGGAGGGTGACCCGGAGGTGGGATTGGAAGAGGGCGTCGGGGCCAGCGCTCAGTCAGGGGCGGCAGGTGGGGGCCGGGCGCAGCCTCTCCGGGACCAGACTCCGCGCGGGCCGCTCAAGGATGCCCGAGGGCCAGGGGGCGCCTCCCTCTCCCCAGGCGGCACGGAGCGCCCCGGACAGAAGGTCGTCGGAGCCCGCGCTCTGCCCGCAGTCTCAGATTCTGGCCCCTGGGTCTCGGGGGTTCCGGGGGTTCCCGGGGTCCCCGGCCCCGCGGCGGGGCGCCGCCCACAGCTGCGTCCCGCAGAAGCTGGCCGAGGCGCGCAGCAGCCAGTACGGGCTGAACGTGTTCGTGGCGGGGCTGCTGCTGCTGCTGGCCTGGGCCGTGCACGCCGCGGGCGTGGGCAAGAGCCACCTGCTGTGCGCGCTGACGGCGCTCATGCTGCTGCAGCTGCTGTGGATGCTGTGGTACGTGGGCCGCCGCGCCGCGCACCGCCGCCTCGCCCGCCCCAAGGACACGCACGCCGGCGCGCGCTGGCTCCGCGGTGAGTGCGGGAGGGAGGCCGGCGAGTGCGCGGGCCCAGCCTGCTCGCCCGCCCGCTGGCTGCACCCGGGCCGCTCCGTGCCCGCCCCCCCCCCCCCCCCCCCCCCCGCCTGTTTCTCTGTTCTGTCTCCGTCTTCTGTGTGTCTTTCCTGGCTCTCCCAGCCCGCCCTCCCCGCCCTCCGGCCTTCCCCTTTCTTGGGGAAGCCTGGAGGCTGCAGTAGCCTCCTCTCTACCCTCAGGCTCAGGCCTTGCATCCCATGGTCAGAGCTTCCACTGAACCCAGGATGGATGCCATGCTCCCCCTCCTGGCATTCAATAACAACAACAACAATAATAATAATTATTATTATTATGTTGGTTAATCCTCATCCGAGGATATTTTCCATTGATCTTTTTAGAGAGAGTGGAAAGGAGAGGGAGAGACAGAGGGAAACAATGATGTGAGAGAGACACATCAATTGGTTGCCTCCTGCACGCACCGGACCAGGGCCAGAGAACAAGGTACATGCCCTTGACCGGGATCGAACCTGGGACCCTTCCCAGTCCGCAGACCAATGCTCTATCCACTGGGCCAAACCCGCGAGGGCCCCGGATGGCCTCTTTAGTTTTAACGCGGTGCTCCCGTCTCAGAGGCTTTTAGGTCCTGCCACAATATTGCGTGTTTCCATGTCTTCGCATATTCTGTTCCCTCCTCCTGGAATGCCCTTTCCCCCACCCCTCTCCCTTCCTCCCCAGTGTGTTCCCAACCTCCCCCCCGCCCGTCCCCTTTGAGGTTCTGACTGCACCCCCCCGACCCAGCTGTGCCCTGGGTGGACACTGTTCTACCTGTTGACACTCTTGTCCCCTCTACCAGGGGGGAGAGCTATGATGTTCGTCTCTTAGTCCTGGAGCCACTCAGGGCCCGGCACAGAGCAGGTGCTGAGAAAACGCAGGCGGGTGGGTGAAGGGTGGGCGAGCAGTGAAGGGTGGGGCGGTGGGGGACAGAAGCACCTGCTGGGCACTCACAACATGTGGATGGAAACTTCGTCAAGACAGGAGCCCTCCCCACCCTCCAGGAGCTTCCGCCCTTGAAAGGGAGGTAGACACGATGCGGGTCACAGGGGAGGCAGTGGGTGTCTGTGGAGAAGGCCCGTGTCTGAGAAACCATCACGGGGGAGGCCAGGTCCACACACCTCACACCTACTTGAACGAACGCTCATGTTTCAGTCTCACTTAGTGTGCCTTTCACTTCCCTTGCTTGACCCCCCAGTTTCTGCCCGTGTAGCCCGGAAATCACGCTTAGTAGAACCGATGACTGCCGGCGACAGGTGGGTGCCCAGCACTCATTTGTCCTCCTTCCCACCCTCCTTCCCTTCGAATGCCTGCCCCCAGGCCCCCTTCACCCACCTGCTCACTCCCAGGGGGCACCACGGCTCTCCGGGGGGAGCCATCGGGTCCTGGCCAGGTTCTGCCTTGTGCTATGACTCGTCGAATATGAGCCTTGTCATGCGGATGAGATTTTAGATTTCTCAGGCTCGGGGACTGTGTCTACTAGTAGTTCATGTTGCCTTTGGAAAAACTGGACCCAGCTCCAGGGCGGCCCAACTTCCTGTTCTGAAAATGGCTGTGTTAGGGAGGTGCTTGGTTTTGTGACTGCGAACGGCAGTGATCTGGCGCTGTATCAAACAAATAGAGGTGAAACGTTGCTTTGAGGATATTGACTTACACAGGCTAACAAACATTAGAAACACAGGCTTTGGACCTGTGCTTCCTGCAGCGGGAGGACCCTTTCTTTGTCCCCGCCCCCCCACTTCCTCCCTCCTCCCTCCGTCTGTTCTTCCTGTTCTCTTTCCCTCCCTCCTCCCACTTCCTGCATTCCTTCCCTTCTCTGTCACCCCTCCCCAACCCCAGCTCTCTCCTCCCTTCCTTCCTCTCTCCCTCTTTTTTTTCTCACTTTCTCCCTCCTTCCCGGAAGGCTCCAAGCTCTGGGGCCTGGGTGAGTGGGTGGATGGTGCTGCATTTCGGAAGATTGGGAGGACGGGGAGGAGCAGAAGTGAGAATGTGGAGCCAGGTGGCCATGGTGGCCATGTTGTCATGTGAGATGTCTATTGGACACTGAGCAGCGATAGGATAAATGAGGCAATAGAGAGAGCGCACACAGTAGGGGCTCACTAAATGGTGGCTGTTAGACACTCAGCAAGTTGCCCCATAATAACATAACCGTTCGGATGAGGCGTGTGGACCATGGAGATGGAACTGGCGTGGAAGGCGTGGCTCGCTGTCTGGCTCTATCACCATCACCTTTATTTTTTTTCTTCTTCTTTTTTAGAAATATATTTTTATTGATTTCAGAGAGGAAGGGAGAGGGAGAGAAAGATAGAAACATCAATGATGAGAGAGAATCATTAATTGATTGCCTCCTGCACGCCCCCTACTAGGGATCGAGCCTGCAACCCAGCCATGTGCCATTGACCAGAATTGAACCCTGGGACCCTTCAATCTGCAGGCCGATGCTCTATCCACTGAGCCAACCCGGCGAGGGCGCCATCACCTTTCTGAGTCCGGTTTGTTCATCAGTAAAATAAGAATCCCGGCCGCCTCTCAGGGAGGGGCTGGGAGATGTCGCGTGAACACAGTTTGCAAAGCATGTCCATCCCTCTCAGTGAGCCGGGGCTCGTCAAAGAAGCGAGAGGCCAATTATCCCACAAGAATGGCGGAGGTCACGGTGCCAAGGGAAGTGCCCTCAGCCCTGTGTCTGAGGTTTCCCTGGAACCCGAGCTGGAAAGACAGGTTCGGCCTCGCTCTGCCCTGGCCTCTGTGGCCGTCTCAGCTGTCTGCGGCTCGAGAAAGCCCGCCCGCCCGCCTGTGGAATGCCTGCAGTTTTCCAGAGAAAGTGTTTGGGTCTCAGTTGTAAGGCTTTTCCTTGAGCAGGAAATACTCTGTTCCATCTGCTGGGTGTGAGGCAGTGAGAACTTCCGTTGGCTGAGCACAGAAGTTTTATTCAAGGGTCTGAGAGTTTGCAAACTTAGAACGCAGGTAGGCAAAGCCCCAGAGGTGTTCCAAAGAAGGGTGAAAAGCTCACAGTTCTTAAAGTAAAAATTATATCCTTGAGGATAACCAGCCCTGCCTTGTTCGCTCTTTATAAAAATATATCTGTCACTGATTATTTTTTTAAAAAATATCCTTTTTTTCTTTTTTATTGATTTGAGAGAGAGAGGAAGGGAGAGGGAGAGAGAGAGAGAAACATCCATGGGAGAGAGAATCATGGATCGGCTGCCTCCTGCACGCCCCCTACTGGGGATCGAGCCTGCGACCCGGGCATGTGCCCTGACCGGGAATCGAACACCGACCTCCTGGTTCACAGGTTGACGCTCAACCACTGAGCCACGCCGGCCGGGCCTGCCTTGTTAGATCTTGACTTGGTCCAGCACAGCGGTCAGTCAGATGTCAGGGGCTGGCTGATGGGTGCCCTGTGTTTTGGAGGATGGGTGGAGGAGGTCTGCTCACATCCCGAGTCCTTCATGGGGGCACCTGAGGGTCCACTGTATATCCTCACGTTGACACGCAGGGGCCTGGTGCGTCTCCAGGCATGAGTGAACACGGGAAAGTTCAAAAGGTTAAGTTCTCAGGCTGGGTACGGCAAGTAAAAGGCAGTTTCCTCATACCTCGGCGTTCACATTGCCGATAACTTAGCAGCTCAATTAAAATGACCCCGTGTTATATTTGCCCTGTCTTCACTCTTTGCTTTGGGATGAAAAATACTGACCTGTTCTTAAAAATGTGGTAGAAACGATGGGTTATTAATCCAGAGACTGGTTGGGAAGAAACAGCAGCCCGGGGTGTGGGCACTGGCCCGAAGCCCGGGAAATAGCTGTTTCATCACATTAGTGACCAGCCCTCCTTCTGCTTTGCTTCGAGTCTCTTAACAGTGGGACAGGTAGTTGTTTTTAAAAAAATGTTTTTATTGATGTCAGAGAGAGGAAGGGAGGGGGAGAGAGAGAAACATCAATGATGAGAGAGAAGCATTTATCGGCTGCCTCCTACACGCCCCACACTGGGGATGGAGCCTGCAACCTGGGCATGTGCCCTGACCGGGAATCAAACCGTGACCTCCTGGTTCATGGGTCGATGCTCAACTACTGAGCCATGCTGACCGGGCTAGTTTATTGTTATTTTTACTCGTTTCTGCCCTGTCTGAAGCCCAGAGCAGTGTTACTAACACAGAATGGTGGGACTGGCAAGGAGAAGAACAGCCATGCGTATCGAGTGCATTTGGACGTTGGGAGCGTTGGCCCAGCTATTAGACACAGCAATTCTTTTTTTTTAAATTTTTATTTCTATTACATTGATTTTTAAAAATATATTTTATTGCTTTTTTACAGAGAGGAAGGGAGAGGGATAGAGAGTTAGAAACATCTATGAGAGAGAAACATCGACCAGCTGCCTCCTGCACACCTCCCACTGGGGATGTGCCCGCAACCAAGGTACATGCCCTTGACCGGAATCGAACCTGGGACCCTTCAGTCCGCAGGCCGACGCTCTATCCACTGAGCCAAACTGGCTAGGGCACACAGCAATTCTTTCTTGTGTATGTGTGTGAATACTCACCCTCAGATTGACTTCTTGTATGAGATGAGCTTTTTACAGAGTGACTTTTTCTTCAAATGAGGCACACCCAGGCACACCACACATTGCATCTCTGTGCAGCGTGCCATCCCGGGAAGTGGGCTGCTCGGAGCTCTCTGCTCATTGCCCCTCGAAGGACTAGAAGTGAAGGGCAGAGTGGCTGCTGACAGACCAGCCTGGGGCTGGGACAGGGGTAGGGGTGGGGTGGTGGCTATAGGAGACAGAGGTCCACAGCACAGTGGAGGGTTCGGGAAGCAGGTTGTCCTGTCGCATGTGTGAGAAAGTACATGTATGAGGAGGGGCGGGCGCTGTGGGGCGTGGTGGCAGAGACGGGGTGGAGGGGCAGGGACGAGGGCTACAGGACACAGACGCCCGGGCCCCGGTGCTCAGGGAGCCTGCAGTCTGCAGTGCAGCCCGGATGGACAAGGAGCAGCAAGTTCATGACCACCGCCTGGGCACCCCTGTGCTTTCCTGCCTTGAGGTGCATGTTCATCTTTTTTATTTTTTTTAAAAATATACTTTATTGCTTTTTTACAGAGAGGAAGGGAGAGGGAGAGAGAGTTAGAAACATCGATGAGAGAGAAACATCAATCAGCTGCCTTCTGCACACCTCCTACTGGGGATGTGCCCACAACCAAGATACATGCCTTTGACTGGAATCGAACCTGGGACCTTTCAGTCCACAGGCCGACGCTCTATCCACTGAGCCAAACCAGTTAGATCCGCATGCTCCTCTGACTGTGACTGCCTCTTCTCCCGCAGACGCAGCCCCTCCCAGACACGCCCGGCTTCCTTGTTCCGTCCTGGGAGTAGCGTCCGTGTATCCCAGCAGCCCTCAGTTCTCTGTATGTAGCAGTTTTATTGAGATACAGCCACCCAACTCCATGAGTCACCCATCTAGAGTGCACAACCCCGTGGCTTTTAGCGTATTCACAGGTAGGGTCAGGGTAGGGGACGTTTCTGTCCTCTCAAAAAGGACCCCTTATCCTTCAGTCACCACCCCCCTACACCTCTGTTCGCCTTGTAATGTTCTCAATGTCACAGCAATTCTTGAGGTGGGCGCTGTTCCCTGTGTACACCAGGAAGCCGAAAGGGCCGAGAAGGAGGGTTGAGCCCCCCTTGCTGGCAGCATTGGGATAGAGTGAGAAAGAGAAGAGGAACCCGCTCCTTGCTTCGGGCAGAGGGTGTGATATGAAGGGTGACAGAGAAGGCATAGCCCTACTTTCATCTCACCTCTGTCTTCTCCATGGAGCGGAAGGACTGGAGAGAGCAGCAGAGAAGGCAGCTACGCCCACAGCATGGGGGCGACCTCGCGGTGGCTGAGCAGAGCCTGTGGTCTGCTTTGGTTCACACGCTGGACTGAGTCCCCACTCGGTGCCAGGCACTGGCTGAGCAGTAGGGGGTGGGTGATCAGGCATGGCCGGCCCTGCATATCGATTACCCAGACAATGCAGGCAGCCGACAGGATGGCTAAGAGCATAGCCCCCAGGCAGGGCGTGGATGGCTCTGCACCAATGAGATAGGCCTTTAGAAATCACGTACTCCCCTCTGCTTGCTCCTCTTGTCCCCCAGTCCCCATCTCTTCACCCTGAGATCTTTGAAAGGCAAAATCTCTGCTTCCCACTCCAACTTTGTTCTATGTCACAAGTCTCTACTGAGCCTGTAAATCACACGTTTCCAGACAGTCTCTCTTCATCCCTTTGGATTTAATGCCTCTTACTTATTTTCTCTTCTATTAATCTATTTATCTCCATCCATCCATCCATCCATCCATCCATCCATCCATCCATCCGTCATCCATCATCCATTTTCCTCCCTTCTTCCTTTGCTCCCTCCCTCCTTTCTTTCCTTTTCTCCTTCCCTCCATTATACATCCATCTGCCTCTCCAATTTGCCAAGTGTATTGCTCGCTATTGCTCCTTCTCCTCTTCACCTTCCCTAACTGTGAAGACTGGTTGTTTGGTTAAAGCCCTTTGTCAGGCGAGTTACAGGGATGACATTTCTCTCTGACCCTCAGTGTGTTTTTCTGACCACCCATCATCACCCTCAGTTCTCTTCTAGACTCTGCTCTTCTCCGTGTACTTAGAACATCCCGACACTTCTTCTCTATTCATTTATTTGTTTTCTGTCTTCCCCACTAGAATATTAAACTCACTGAGGCAGATACGTTTTTTTGTTCTGTTAATCCTCACTCGAGAATATTTTTTGCATTGATTTTTAGAGAGAGTGGAAGGGATGGACGGGGGAGAGAGAGAAACATTGATGTGCGAATGGCACATCCATTGGTTGCCTCCCACACATGCCCCTATAGGGGCCGGGGATTGAACCTGCAACCCAGGTACATGCCCTTAACCAGGAATCGAACCGATGACCCTTCAGTGCATGGGAAGATGCTCTGATCATTGAGCCACACTGGCCAGGGCTGGATATTTTCTTCTATTGCCCTTCTTATATCCCCAGTGCCCATGACAGTGCTTGGACCATAGTTGTTTCTTGACAAATAGTTGCTGAACAAATTACATTTTGCATGTCTTCAAATATCTTCCTGTCTTTTGCCCTGACAAGTGAGGATGCCTTGGTGGGAAGAGGAGGGTCCTTGATCTGCAGTCCTTCCCTAGCTGTGGGCTCCCTCCCCCACCCCCCCACCTCACCCCCCCCCCCCAGCCTCCAGTTTCCCAGGCTGCAGACCAGACGCCTGCTGCCAGCTCATCCCTCTGCTCTGTGCACACCCCAATTTGTGCAACATTCCACCTGTGCATATTTGTCTCCCCAGCAATCTTGTTGGTTTACCTTTGAGCCCCTGGCAAATGCCTCATGCACAGTATTTGTTGTATAAATAGATGGGTGAATGAACCCATGGGTGGTGAAGGGATGGAGGCAGAAAGGACTTTGAGAGTGTGAGAAGGTCCCTGATGTATTCATCACAGCCCTTGAGATGCCAGTGACGGAGATGTTCTAGACCAGTGGTTCTCAGGGTGGGGTCCCAGACCACCAGTATCAGCCCTACTTGGCAGCTTCTTAGAGATGCAAATTTGGGGGCTCCACCCCAAACCCAGTGAATCAGAAACTAAGGGGAGGAGGTAGAGCCCAGCTAGGGGTGTTATAACACCCTCCCCCACCCCGACCCTGGTGATTCTGATGTAGGATCCAGTTTGAGAACCGCTGCTGTGGACGAGTCTCATTGTAGACAGAAAAACCGGGGCTGGGAGCAGGGAAGGGACTTGCCTGAGCTCACTGGACTGGTGCCAGGTCCCCATAGCGGCTGCCTGTGACTCGCCACCCCAACCACCTGCCTCGCCTGCTCTTGCTCTGTCTCTTTGTAATCAACACGAACTGTGCGTTTGTCCAGCCAGTTCAAAGCACTGCGATTGAATCTCCTCTTACAAAGGCTCTGGTTTCACCGGGTTTTTCCAGGACTTAAGAAAATGGGACTTAGCGTTGTTTCTATATGGCTTTGAGCTACGGCAAGGAGCCAGGCGATTGCATTACTGCTCACGGCGGGGGGCGGGGGCGCTCCTCGGCGGGGCTGTAATGTTATCGCTCCCTGTGAGGGCCCCTGCCCTTCGCTCTCTCACGCCGTGAAGCATGTCACACACGATCCGGTTTCCTCCGTCCGCGGGAGAGAACGTGTGAACGGCGCTCAGCGCTGGCCCCGAGGAGGGATTGGAAACTCTGATGTTGATCAGTCCCCACGGTCACTACGTTTTTCTTGCTAATTGCTTCATTTGTTGCAAGTTTCTAGTTCATGTCTTTTGTACGTTCCTTTCCAGTCTCTTTCTTATATGCATGTTCTTTGTTTGTTTTTATTTTTGGCCAAAACCACGCTAGATAGACCATCAGAGAAAGTTCCTTCTCTTCTTCATGTCATGCAGCACAGACCCCTCCGTGTCACTGCCATGGAGCCCTAACCTATCACCGAAAACACACACTTTCCATTTTAAAACAGTTTTAGGTTTGTAGATGGGCTGCGGAGATAGTGAGTTCCCGTAGGCCTCTGTGCCTTCGCCTTTCTCCTCCTTCTCCTTCTCCTCCTCCTGCTCTCCTTCTCCTTCTCCTTCTCCTTCTCCTTCTCCTTCTCCTTCTCCTTCTCCTTCTCCTTCTCCTTCTCCTTCTCCTTCTCCTTCTCCTTCTCCTTCTCCTCCTCCTCCTCCTCCTCCTCCTCCTCCTCCTCCTCCTCCTCCTCCTCCTTCTCCTCCTCCTCCTCCTCCTCCTCCTCCTCCTCCTGCTCTCCTTCTCCTCCTTCTCCTTCTCCTTCTCCTTCTCCTTCTCCTTCTCCTTCTCCTTCTCCTTCTCCTTCTCCTTCTCCTTCTCCTTCTCCTTCTCCTCCTCCTCCTCCTCCTCCTTCTCCTTCTCCTCCTCCTCCTCCTCCTCCTGCTCTCCTCCTCCTCCTCCTCCTCCTCCTCCTTCTCCTCCTCCTCCTCCTCCTCCTCCTCCTGCTCTCCTTCTCCTCCTTCTCCTTCTCCTCCTCCTCCTCCTCCTCCTCCTCCTCCTCCTCCTCCTGCTCTCCTTCTCCTCCTTCTCCTTCTCCTTCTCCTTCTCCTTCTCCTTCTCCTTCTCCTTCTCCTTCTCCTTCTCCTTCTCCTTCTCCTTCTCCTTCTTCTTCTTCTTCATTGACTTCAGAGAGGAAGGGAGAGAGAGAGAGAGAGAGAGAGAGAGAGAGAGAGAGAGAGAGAGAGAGAAACACCAATGATGAGAGAGAATCATTGATCGGCTGCCTCCTGCACGCCCCACACTGAGGATTGAGCCCACAACCCGGGCAAGTGCCCTGACCAGGAATTGAACCGTGACCTCCTGGTTCCTAGGTTGACGTTCAACCACTGAGCCAGGCCAGTGGGGCCCTTTATTCTTTAGGGAACAGGATTTTAGGCCAGAGAACCGAGAGTTTTGAACAGAACAGTGACACTGTTAGACGGATCATTTTGGGAGAGAAGCTTCCAGGGGCCTGCTCTTGACTCTGCCAGCCTGTTGGGTGTATGTCCTTTGTCAGACCCCGGATGTGCATGGGGTGGGTACATGGGTACACAGGACACACACCTGTCTTCCAGTTTCAGCCTGTCAGGCCAATAGTAGAACTTGTTAGCTATGCATATTATTTTTAATTGTGGTAAAATACACACGACCAAGTGTGCCAACGTAATCATGTTAAGTGTGCGGTTGAGAGTGTTAAGTACAGTCATGTTGTGCAACTAATCTCCAGAGCTTTCATCTTGCGAAACTGCACCCACTCCCTCCTCGCCCTGCCCCTCTGTGAACGTAACTGCTCTCAGGAGCTGCAGTCCGTGGTGTCACACAGTAGGGCTTATTTCACCTGGCGTGGCGTCCTCACGGTTCGTGCACGTGGTTGCACGTGTCAGATGGGCCTGCCGTGTGGACAGAGCCCGTGTTGGTCACCGGTCCTCTGCTGGTGGGAGCTGGGGAGCTTCCTCCGCCTTTTGGCTGCTGTGAGGGATGCGCCCGGAGCGCGGCTGTAGAAACTTCTCTTCCCGTCCCTGCTTCCAGTGTGTGTGGGTGTGTGCCCAGAGGTGGAATTGCTGGGTCACCCAGAAATGCAATTCTTTTTGAGAACCTGCCGTACTGTTTTCTATAGCGCCTGCACCACCTTACCGTCACATCAGCGTGCACAGGGTTCCAATTCCCCACAGCCTTGCCAGCATTGTTATCCTCTCTCTCTCTCTCTCTCTCTCTCTCTCTCTCTCTCTTTCTCTCATCTCTTCCCCCCCCCCCCCCCCCCAGAGGCCTCCCGGGAGAGGACCTGGTTTTTATTTGCACTTCCCTGCTGATGAGGGATGTTGAGCATCTTTTCATGTGTTCATTCACCATTTGTTTCCTTTGGAGAAATGTCTGCTCAAGTCCTTTGCTCATTTTTAAATTAGGTTGTATTTTTTGTTGCCCTTAAATCAGAGTTCTTTGTAGATTCTGGATGCTAACGCCGTATCAGATACGATTTATAAATATTTGATGGTGTCCTTTTTTTTTTCTTTAAATGTATTTTTATTGATTTCAAAGAGGAAAGGAGAGGGAGAGAGAGAGAGAGAAATATCAATGATGAGAGAGAATCATTGATTGGCTGCCTCCTGCTCTCCCCCTACTGGGGATTAGCCCACAACCCAGGCATGTGCCCTTGACCGGAATCGAACCCAGGACCCTTCCGTCCGCAGGCCAACGCTCTATCCACTGAGCCAAACCAGCTGGGCTGGTGTCCTTTGTTGTACAAACTTTTTCTTTTCCTTTTGATGTGGCCCAATTTATCTACTTTTGCTTTTGTTGCCTGTGCTTTTGGAGTGACAGTCAATAAATCATCGCCAAGTCCAACATTGTACAGATTTCCCCCTACGCGTTCTTCTCAGAGTTTTCCAGCTTTACGTTCTGCATTTAAATCTTAGATTCACCCCGAGTTAATTTTTGGACATAATCTGTGAAAAGGAAGGGTCCAGCTCTCTTCTTCCTCACCCCCGTTTGTTGAAATGGCTGTCCTTTCTCCAGTGAGTGGTCTCGTCTCCCTTGTGGGAGATCATTCGAGCACATGTGCGAGGGTTTGCTATAATCTGTGAAATGCTGTCAGTGAACAGTAACCCTTGTACGTGTTTCTGCCCTCGCCCATGCAGGTAGCATCGCCTTGTTTGCCGTCATCACCGTCGTCCTTGGATGCCTCAAAATCGGGTACTTCGTTGGGTTTTCTGACTGCTTGTCCCTCACCGAGGGCGTGTTCCCCGTCACGCACGCGGTGCACACGCTGGTGCAGGTACAGCACGCTGTTAGGGATGCTGCCTCTGTGTCCCAGGGCGTCCGAAATGGGGATGCTGCCTCTGTGTCCCAGGGCGTCCGAAATGGGGCCCGTGCGGCAGCGGGCAAAGACTGGCCCGGATCGAGGCAGCTTTTCCCGTGAAGCACTTGACCTTTGCTCTGGACGCTGGGGTAGGAGCTGTTCACCGGGTGGTGTAAGCAGGCTAACGGGGCGAGGACAAGCGTTCGTGCAACATCCTCAACTACCGCGCCACCATTTCCGCCCAAACCTGGAGGCCCCCCTCTGGTTCTCACCCCGCTCCCGGGCCCTGCCCCCACCAGGAAGGGCTCTGCCCCCGGAGATGAGGAGGTTCGGAGAGCGACTTGCCATGCTGAGGGTGGGAGGCCCCGGGTGCCCCAGCATTCACGCCCCTCCCCCCTGAGTTTTAGGCCTCTGGGGTGTGCAGACATAGCGACGGTCCCCACTGAGGCGCCCTCTCTCATTTATTCCCGTCTAGGTGTACTTTCTCTGGGGACACGCCAAGGACATCATCCAGTCTTTCAAAACCCTAGAAAGGTAAAACCGGGACCAGTGCTTTACGCGTTGAGCCCGGGGTTCCTTTAGAACAAGCAGAACCCGCCAGTGCCCTCTTGATGGGTTACAGACCTGAGACCAACGCTCCCTCCATCCCAGCAAGCAGAACCTTTGCTCCTGGCTGGGATGAGGCCCTCTGACCTTCAGGCCCTTCCTGCAGGGACAGGGAGAGCGACACACACATCAGTGATGAGAGAGAATCACTGACCAGCTGCCTCCTGCACGCCCCCTACTGGGGATCGAGCCTGCAACCTGGGCATGTGCCCTGACCGGGAATCTAACCGTGACCTGGTTCATAGGTCGATGCTCAACCACTGAGCCAGGCCAGCCAGGCTTGCTGTTTGTTTTGTTTTTTAATTTCATTTATTTTTTAAAATATATTTTATTGATTTTTTTTACAGAGAGGAAGGGAAAGGGATAGAGAATTAGAAACATCAATGAGAGAGAAACATCAATCAGAGAAACATTGATCAGCTGCCTCCTGCACACCCCCTACTGGGCATGTGCCCGCAACCAAGGTACATGCCCTTGACTGGAATCGAACCCGGGACCCTTCAGTCTGCAGGCCGATGCTCTATCCACTGAGCCAAACCGGTTAGGACTGTTTTTTTTTTAATGTGGCCACTGGAAAATGCAAGGCCACACACGCGTGTCTCGCGTTACCTGCGTGTGGACAGCGCTGCTGCAGGCCGGGTACCTGGCATTTCCCGCCAGGACTTGTCCTCCGAGGGGACTCTGAGGGGTAGGGCGTGTCCTGCTCGGCCTCGCTTGTTGAGTGGTTGCACACAGTCTCTCTCTGTCTCTGGCCAGTGAGTGGTGTGAACCAAGTACGCACACAGCTGGACATGCCCTGTTTTGCTTGAAGGAGCAAGCGTTCAACGTTCCTGAGTTACTGACCACCTTTAGGTTTTAGGTTTAGACTTTCCTAGGAAACCGGGAGGATTTGGCAATCCCAGTGTGCATGGCAGCAACCAGCTGGAGCTGTGCCGCCAGATGGGGCTGCCCCTCCGTGTGCCGCAGTCCCCACCCCTCCCTGTTGTGCCCCGACTCGCCTTCTCCATCCACATTTCCCGCCGGCCCGAAGGCTCGGGACTTGCCACCCGGACTTGCTGCTTTCTTCTGCCCTTGCGCGACAATCTCCCAGCACCCCGTGCTCTCAGTACATTCAGGGACCTTCTCCGGATCCAGGAGTTCCTCTCACCAGTTTGAGTCCTTTCCTTTTCTCATGAGTGAGGTTTAGCGGAGCAGTCATTTGAAAGCAGAGCTGAAAACATACGCTGAGATCAGACGTGGCTCACGGAAGCTGTCTCTGTTGTGGTCTGGGGGCACCAGAGCCTCGCAGGAGAGGGCAGCCGGCAGGAGGCAGTGCCGCCCGCCCTGAGCTTGCAGGGCAGTTTCCACATCAAACCAACAGGCACTGCAGCCCACAGGGCGCTCGCCTGGCAGAGCGTCCGTGTCGCGGTGGGTGGCGCCCTCATCACCTCCTCGGGTTCGGGGGGTCCGGGCTTGGACAACCGCCACGGGGCCAGAAAAGAGGAGGAGAAGGGCAGCTGTGTGCATTGGGAGTCGAAGAAACGCCGGCGGCGGGAGGCAAACGCGTTGCCTGCACTTGTGAAGGGCTCTGTCCCGTGGCCCCGGCACTCTCAGGAGGCCGGTTCCTTCCCCAGGGGCGCCTGTGCATCGCGCACCTGCGTCACTCGTGGGAGCTCCAGGGGGGTCAGCTGGGGTTAGAACTCAGAGGGGAGTCAAGGCCAGGGTTGAGGACCCACTTGCACGGTTGTCCTGCAGGCTGATCACGGCCACGCTGTTCTTGGTGGGACAGGGAGGGGCAGACTTCCTCTGGGCCTCTGCTCTCCAAGGAGGAGCCATCCGTACATGCCAGTTTCCAGGAACGACACCCCCAACCCCCAATCACCAACTACGCCTGCTACATGCCAGGCCCACTGCTGCCTACCCTGGAGGCTACCACTGTGACTCCATCACAAACCTGCAGGCAGGGGGAGACGCTGGAGGTTTTGAAATAGGCAGTGACCCCATTAGAACCATAGTCCCTACACATCTCCCCTGTCCACCGAGGCCAGCATCCACCTCCCTTTTCTCCCTTCACATGGCATAGCGGCCAGGGCAGGTCTCTGGGGTTAGACTACAGCCCTGCTGCTTACTGACTCTTCACACCCCGATACCACTCCTCACTCTGTTTGTGACCTCATTTCTGAGCCTGCCGGAGACATCAGAAGCTCACCAATGTCGTCACAGACAGGCTCTTTTTAAAAATATATATGTTTATTTATTTCACAGAGGAAGGGAGAGGGAGAGAGAGAAACGTCAATGATGAGAGAGAATCATTGATCGGCTGCCTCCTGCATGCCCCCTACTTGGGATCAACCCTGCAACCCGGGCCTGTGCCGTGGCCAGGAATAGAACCGTGACCTCCTGGTTCGTAGGTTGATGCTCAACCACTGAGCCACGCTGGCTGGGCCAGAACAGGCTTTTTAATGTTTCCACTCTGCCATCCTCAGTGGGTTAGGGTTTCATCCCGTGCTGGTTGCTTCATGGTCACAATATTGCTGCCAACACTCCAGCCTTCATGTTCAAGGCTGGGAAGAAAGGGAAGAATGACAGTAAGTCTGCCTTTCTTATGCTTATCTTACTCGTTAAGAAAATAAACGCTTTCAGTACCTCACATCCCACTGCCACCATGGCTGTGTCTAGCTGCAAGGGAGGCAGACAGCAAGTCTCGGGCTTGGCTCAGTGTGGTCAGAGGTAGGTGGCGAGGCAGAGGGGGCGGATGATGATTGTTGGGTTGGCCAACCAACAGCAGTGGCATTCCCAACTCTCCCGACGTCCGCTGTAGCCCTGCCATCGTCCCCTCATTGTTCTCTCCTCTTCCCCTCTAGGAGAAAGGGCCTGGGGTATCATAGGGTTCATTGCCTGCTTTCAACAAATTCCCTTCCCCGCATCCCTGATTCCAAGACCCAGTTTCTTTTTGTCCCAGTGAGTTGAGGACTGGCAGGTTCAAGGTTAAGGCAGAATGCCGAGGCGGTGGTTTGGGTAGTTCTCGTGGAACTGCCCCTCCCAGCCAGTCAGAGGACTCACCTAGGGACCGAGCGGCCAGATGAAACCAGGGTCATGGCTAAGAAGGAGGCCTGTGCGTGTGCGCGTGTGTGCACACACGTGTGTATGCAATGTCTGTGTGTTTTGCAGGTTCGGGGTGATCCACTCGGTGTTCACCAACCTGCTTCTGTGGGCCAACAGCGTCCTGAATGAGTCAAAGCACCAGCTGAATGAGCACAAGGAGCGGCTCATCACCCTGGGCTTCGGCAACATCACCATCGGTGAGTGTGCGCGTGGCGGCTGCCGCGCTGGCGCGCCCAGGAGACCTGCACACACCAGAACGTCCCGAGGCCCGCAGACAGCCCCCACCCCCCGAGTCTGCCTACTGGCCCCGTGAGTAGGGGTGCTGAGTGTAATGAGAGGGTTCCTCCGTGACTCAGGGCTTGTCAGACCGCAGGGTGATCATCTGGGTCACCCTCTGCACGGCCCAGGTTGGCATGGAAATGCATGACTTTGTGTACACCTGTGGGAGATGGGCGGTTGTGTCTGCCTGTGTTTAATTAAGGCCTTACAAGCCTTTAGTTCTTTCTCCTGAAAGTATAGCTTTTAAAAACCCGGGGCCGTCTAATGGTAGGTTTGGGTTCATTGGCTTTAGTTCATTTGAAGTTTGCGTCGAGGTCTACGTTGCTTGTCATGTCGGCCCTCCTCGTTCCTCCTTGCTCCTGTGGGAGAGCCTGCAGCACTAACCACCTTTCTGTTTTCTTCCCAAGTCCTTCAGCTTCAACACTGGGACCCTGGGGTTGAGAGGAACGTGGGGTAGAGGAAGGGCCGGCGGACTGGGGACTGGGTTTGGGTCTTGTTCCCATCACATGTTAGCTTTGGTTGTGTATTTCCTCATTTACCCCCAGCAGGTCCCCTCCTGGCTATGGAGCGTGTCTTTGTGACATGGCCAGTGCCTTCCAGAAGGTGGTGGGACTTGCCCTCCTGCCGCTGGGGCTGGCGGTGCTGTCTTAGGCCCCACCTGGCGGCATCGGATGGAAAATCTCTGCTGAGGAGATGGGCCTTCCCCTCACGAAGTTACTTTTCAATAATAATGTTTAAATCACATGTAAATCACATTCACACTGAGAGTTTAGGAAGCACAGGGAGGCAACATCGAGAAGAAATCATGGACTCTGCACCATCACCTCACAGTGCTGAGTGTTGGTTGTGTCTCAGTGAAGCTGGGAAAAGGGACGCATAAAAGTTTCCTTTGCTGGAAAACAGAAAAGAAAAACCAGTGGCCATTTTCCTCCCAGAGATGACCATTGTTAGCATTTCCATTTATGTCTTTCCCGATTTTTCTATGTCTGTCTCTCTGTCATCTATAGATCTGTAATTTACAAAAGCAGAGTCATGCTCTGGATGCTTTGGCAAGCTGCTTTAAAAAAAATTGAAATTCTGTTTTAAAATATGTTTTTATTGATTTCAGAGAGAGGAAGGGAGAGGGAGAGAGAGAGAGAGAGAGAAACATCAATGATGGGAGAGAATATAGATCGGCTGCCTCCTGCATGCCCCACACTGGGAGTCGAGCCCCACAACCTGGGCATGTGCCCTGACGGGGCATCGAACTGTGACCTCCTGGTTCATAGGTCGGCATTCAACCACCGAGCCACTCCTGCCGGGCGGCAAACTGCGTTTTGGTTCAACGATACCTTGCGCACAGTTGTGTGTGTTGCTAAGTAAATTTCTACATTTCTAATAGATTGATAATATGATATTCCAGTGGAGGGAGAAAATGTGATTCATGTAATTAATTCTCTTTTGGGGGTGTTCATGGTTGTCAATGTAGCCAGGATATGAAACGTGATAATGAGCCGTGAAATCAAGCTTTTCATTCCCCGGGGAAACCCCAGCGAGCGTGCCCGCAGCGACAGTGCCTTCGGCTTGTCCATGTCACGGTGGCCCCTCTCTTCCTAGAGCTAGATGACCACACGCCGCCGTGCAACTGCTCCCCGCCGGCTCTCTGCGCCGCCATCTCCCACGGCATCTACTACCTCTACCCTTTCAACATCGAGTACCAGATCCTGGCTTCCACGATGCTCTACGTGCTGTGGAAGAACATCGGGCGCAGCGTGGACAGCCGTCAGCCCCGGAAGATGCAGTTCCGGTTCCAGGGGGTGGCGGTGGGCTCGGGCCTGGGCCTGGCCGTGCTGGCGGCCACCATCGGGGTGGTGGCGGTGTACCTGATCCACATCGGCCGCTCCAAGACCAAGAGCGAGGCTGCGCTCACCCTCTTCTACCTGTACGCCAGCGCCCTGCTGACGCTCATGGGGGCCGCGGGGCTGGCCGGCCTCCGGCTTTACAGGCTCCACGAGCAATCACTGGACGAGTCCAGAAACCCGGCCCGCAAACTGGACGCGGACCTCCTGGTGGGCACGGCCTCCGGCTCCTGGCTCCTGTCCTGGGGCTCCATCCTGGCCATCCTCTGCGCCGGGGCCCGCCCCGCCTACACCTGGTACAACCTGCCCTACTCCGTCCTGGTCATCGCGGAGAAGTACATCCAGAACCTGTTCATCATCGAGGCCGCGCACCGAGCGCCCGGCACGCCCCGCGAGGACATCGGGGCCCTGCGGGTGGCCGTGGTCTGCAACGGCAGGGCCGCACCGCTGGCTTCTTCCTGCCTCAAGAGCGATGCTGTGGCCCGGGACCTGGGCAGCCAGATGCCACCTGCGGCCAACGGAAGTCTGTGCCTGAGAGAAGTCGGTGGCCCAGGGCAGGCGGAGCCGAGCTGGGCAGGGGCCCCGGGCCCGGCCTGCCGCCCCCGCCTCGGGCAGGGCCGCACCCAGAGGAGCCTCCTGAGGAACATCGCAGCCTTCTTGTTCCTCTGCAACATCTCGGTAATCTGCTTCCCTCCTGCCCCAGCCCTGCACCCCCGCTTCTCTAGAACCTACTGCTGTGTACGAAACGACCCCCACACTCGGCAACGTAAACGCACCCACATTATCTTTCAGGGTGTCTCTGGGTCAGGAATCCAACCCTGGCTGGGCGTCTCTGCTCAGGGCCCCTCACGGGGCAGTCCAGCTGCCGGCCGGGCTGCAATCATTTCAAGGCTTGGCGGTGGGGTGGGAGGGGGCCGGTTTCCAGCCCACCTATGTGGCTGCTGGCAGGAGGCAGTTCCTTGCTGAGATCTCCCGCAGGTCCTGGCCACGTGGCCTCTCCGTAGGGCAGCTCACCACGTGGCAGCCGCTTCCTCTCTTGCAAGAGGGGATGAGCGAGGTGGGTCGCAGGGTCCTTGCAACCTAACCCCAGAAGTGACATCCCCTCACTTTGTCCTATTCTGTTTGTTGGAAGCGAGTCCCTAGGTTCAGCACAACACGAGGGGGCGGGGCTCCATGAGGTGGGGTCCCAGGGATCATCCGAGAGGCTGCCTGCACCGCGTGGGAAGGAGAGCTGCAGAGGCGAGCGGTCCATTTAAGGGGAGGCGGAGGAACAGGGACAGGGAGACTGAGGAGGGGGACCAGTGTGTAGGTTCCACGAGCAACAAAAATAATAGGTTTTGCAAATTAGTTGCCATTGTATTCTCATCGGAGCCCTCGGAGACAGGTGTTGGTGTTCCCATCTTACAGATGAGGAAACTGAGGCTTGGAGAAGCTGTAGCCTAGCAGTAGCAGGAGTAGCATGAACTCAGGTCTGGCTCCAAAGCAGGTGCTCCCCCCCCCGCCCCCCCGACCAGGGGGATGCGGGCAGGGTCTGGGCTGCGCTCTAAGCCGAGGACAGGCCAGCGAGGACACCACAGAACTCACAGCCCAGACCGTGTGGCCGAGGGCTCCAAGCACCATTGTAGGTACCTGCAGGCAGGTGTGGCCCACAGGCGCCCTCGGCTGTAGGTAAACCCTGGGGGCGCAGGGGGCACAGAGGGAGTTCCTGCCCAGACTGGTTGCATCCAGGAGGGCTTCCTGGGAGAGGTGGTGTCTCAGGACTTGGAGGAAGGTAGGATTTAGCAGAGGGAAGCCAGGTGGTCCCTGAGAGAGAGGCAGGAGCCGAGCCCTGAAGACTCGGGAAAGGAAGGCGCAGTGGGGACCGCACAGCCCTGGGGCAGAGGCTGCGCATCACTGACGGCGTGCCTCAGGCTCCCTGCCCCGGGGGCCCCGGGATTGGCTGGGGTCCCTCGGCGGCGGCCAGGACTGGTCTCCCTTCTCTTGCAGCTGTGGATCCCTCCTGCCTTCGGCTGCCGGCCCGAGTACGACAACGGCTTGGAGGAAATCGTCTTTGGCTTCGAGCCCTGGATCATCGTGGTCAACCTGGCCATGCCCTTCTCCATTTTCTACCGGATGCACGCAGCTGCCTCCCTCTTTGAGGTCTATTGTAAGATCTAGTCTGCGTGCACATGAAAGGCCGGGCGCGGGGTGCGCGAACAAGGGCGCTCCCCGGAGCCACCTGGGGTGGCCAGGCTGGGCAAACATTGCCTCACAGATGCCAGGCTTGCCTTTTGTCTGCCCGGGTTGTGTCCCGTGGGCCGGATGGCCCATCACCCCGGGTGAATGTCAACAAGTTAGGTCAGAATCGATGAGGCGGCTGAAATCCGTCCCTGTTCGTTCATTCTAGCCCAAGCCCATTTTATCTCCTTCCAAACGAGGGCCTCTGTTTTTGAAGAATGGGATCCTCGGTTGGAAAACTGTTTATCCCGTTTGTTTTTCATAAAAACCACCTTGTGTTTGCAATCCATCATGTGACTGCGTTTAGCCTTTCACTACCGTCTGCGGAGGTGAATCACCCCATAGACGGCACCCTCCCCGGAGCTGGCAAATGTCGATACGATCACATTTAGTCTCTATTGTACTTTCTGCCGGTGCTTAATTTTTTAACAGTTATTTTTATGGTTTGGATGGAAATTTTTGCGTCGATCCATCTAAAGACATATTTCTTACCTGAGACTTGGCACATTTTCGTTTGTGATCATTTTGAAGTTTTTTTAAAAATACGGACTTGACTGTGTTCTCTCTCACGGTAAGCACACACACGCTTTTTAGAATGTTTGGACAGTCCAGGAGACCAGAGAGACAAGAATCACCCAGAATGCCGCTGGTAAGCAGGCAGCCGCTCTGACATCGTGGTGGGCGCCTTTTAGCTGTGGATGCTGCGATGCTTGTCATCGCCGCCAGTGTCGCACTCGCCCGTGACGACGTGACAGCGTCCATTTTGTACGCATTTCCCCCACGTAGCCGTCTGCCACAGACCTCTCTCCGTTGCTACCCACGCTCTGTAAGTGTCATGTTAGTGCTGTGTTATAGTCTGCCCAGGGAATGTGCCGTGACTGACGGTTTCCTAGTGCTGGCTTTAGTGTCTATAACTTTTTGCTTTTATGAGCAACTCTGTGGCAATTAACCATATTTGTAAAGCCTTATCTACATTTAGAATTCTTCGTGAAGGTGTGTACTTACGCTCAGAATGCCTCGCCTAAAGGTTGCGGCTATCGGAAAGCCTTGTGAGGAATACGGACGGTTGGGAGGCCTTTGTATGTGTTTTTTCAGACTTATTTTAAAATCATAATAAAGTTAGTTTACTTATTATAAATACGAACATCTTTTCATCTGATTGTTGTTTTTTTGACAGCACAGGCAATGGGACATTAAGAAACACTGATTTTTTTTACATGATTAAAGTATGTTTATTTTATGAAAAAAAAACACACAACTAAAAATGGGCAGATATGCTAAAAACAAAGGAAAACATCACCAAGGGCGGTGGCTCTCCAGCTGTCGCAACCTGTTCCCTAGGGACCTACAGCGATGTTTGCAGATGTTTCCATGGCTACCATTAGGGGGTGTCACTGGCATCCAGTGGCTAGAGGGCTGGGGTGCTGCTGAAGTTCTGCAATGCACAGACAGGCCCCCACCACAGAGAGTTATCTGGCCCCAAATGTTAATAGTGCTGAGCTTGAGAGATTGTGATATAGCCCGGCCGGCGTGGCTCAGTGGTTGAGCATCAGCCTATGAACCAGGTGGTCACGGTTTGATTCCCGGTCAGGGCACATGCCAGGGCTGTGGGCTTGATCCCCAGTAGGGGGCGTGCAGGAGGCAGCCGATCAATGATTCTCTTTCATCATTGACAGTTCTCTCTCTCTCCCATCCTCTCTGAAATCAATAGAACTTTTTTTTTAAAAGAGGGAAATTGTGATATAGAGGTAATTGCTGTTAATCTTGGGCACCTAGTTAACTATTAGTACACACACACACACACACACACACACACACACACACGGATTGTTTTTATATATACTGAATTTGCATGTAACTTGCCTTTTTAAAAAAATATTTTGACCTGCTGGTCATGCTCTTCCACAGCACTGCTGTGTACATTCAGGGCAGAAACACCGGCTGTTGGAGGACGATGGTGGGTGCAGGGTGTCCTCGGGTGAGGAGAGTCCCCAGCTTGAGGGTGGCAGGGATGGCACTTTCCTGGGGTCTGACGGGAGTGGTCGTGACCTTCGCTCCCCCTCAGAGCAGGCCCGAGGGGAGCATGGGGAGGGTGAGTGGTGAGAGCAGTGTGTTCATGCTCAGAGGGATGGACATTCTGGCCTGGTGTTGTAGCCACACTAACATGAAACACCACCACAGTGATGATAATGCTAGTTGTCCAAAAGATGTAAGTTAAATGAAGTCACCTGCTAAAAACCCGTCCATGACTTCCCGTTGCTTTTGGAAGAAATGATAAACTCCTAACCGTGGTCTGTGGGGATCTTCACCAGCTGGCCTGATACTTCCTCTTCTCCTGCCAGTCCCTTCCTCTGCCTCCCTCCCCCAGGCACCCATTGGCACTGCTGCAGCCACATATGTCTCCCTCACTTCCTTGACTCTCCCAAACTCTTCTGTGCCCCGGGACCTTGGCACATGCTACTCTCTCGTGGGAGTGTATTTCTCTGGCTCCTTGAAATGGATCAGTCTCTTTCTCATCCTTTAGGCCCTGTGGGAGGTCCCTACATAGTGAGGTGTGCTCCGGCCATATACACTGAGTGAACAGATTATTATGATCTCTGAACCCATAATAATCTGGCCACTCAGTATATATATATTCATGCACTGGGCCTCATATATATATATGAGGCCCAGTGCATGAATTCGTGCATGGGTGGGGTCCGGCCAGCCTGGCCAGGGGGAGGGGACATTGGCGGTTGGCCAGCCTGCCTGCTGGTTGAACTCCTGGTCGAGGGGACAATTTGCATATTAGCCTTTTATTATATAGGATATACACTGAGTGGCCAGATTATTATGCATTCAGAGATCACAATAACCTGGCCACTCAGTTTATATTTTTTTAATCCTCACCCAAGGATATTTTTCCATTGATTTTTAGAGAGAGAGTGGAAGAGAGAGGGAGGCAAAGACAGACATATCGATGTGAGAGAAACACATCGATTGGTTGCCTCCTGCATGAGCCCCAAGGTGCCTGCAACTGAGGTAAGTGCCCTTGACCGGGATTGAACCCAGGACCCTGTGGTCCGCAGGCTGATGCTCTACCCACTGGTCCACACCGGCTAGGGCTGCTCTGGCCATCTGCATGCACACACTCCCCGTTACCCTTCACCACGACACCTTACACACAAGGTGTTTATTGTGTGTGCTTGTCTCTCCTGGAGAGGACTGTCTACCTTGTGAGAGTAGGGACTTTGCTGCTTTCTCTCCCAGGCTCTCACCACACAGTCACAGGAACACGTGGCTGCCCTCACACCACCAGACTGTTGCAGGGCGTGGGGCAGCGCCGGGAACACGGTGGGCACCCGTGATTGGTGAGTTTCCTGGAATAGTCTGTAAGACCTTGGCGAGACTCTGCCAGCTTCTGGTGAACGCCCCGCCCTCCATTCACCTGTTAGGCACAAGGTGGCGCTGGAAGCCTGGCTGGCAATAAAGAGCTCAGCAGAGCCCGTGGGTGTGGCTTAGTGGTTGAGCTCCCACCTATGAACTGGGAGGTCAGGGGTCAGCGCGCAGGTCCTCAGTAGGTGGCATGCAGGAAGCAGTCGATCAAGGATTCTCTCTCACCGGGGATGTTTCTATCTCTCTCCCCCTCTCTCCCTCTCTGAAAATCAATAAAAATATAGATTTTTAAAAAAGAGTTCAGCAGAACCCTGAGCTAGAACGCACTCCCCTCTGCTTGCTCCGACGACCAGGAGTGGGGCCACCTCCACGGAGGCTGGCGGGCTCTGCTCCTGCCCTTCGAAGGGAAGAAGCACACGGCCCCCCAAAGCGAGCATGTCTCACTCCAAGGCTAACGGGGCCCGATGGACGGGGCCTGCGGCCGGCGAGTGTGACATGCTTGCTCCAAAGCCTCTGGAGGGGGGCAGGGTGCCCCCTGGGGAGTGGGGAGGGGTGGGGCCGGTGGAGGGAACATCTTTGTTGAACCTTAACTAGTTCTCATCTTCCCTGTGAGAACTCAGAGTCCCCCCGTCCTCACCGGGGGATGGTGGCAGCCTTTTCCTGCGGCAGGAAGTGAAGGTCTGACAGCCCAAAGTGCCGCCTGCACGTCTCTGGCAGATGTTTCTGGAACACCAGTTTGGGGAGATTGGTCCACACCAAGCATAATAAGCCCGCCCGCTTTTGCTGGAGATTGGCATCGAGGTGGGCATGTGCATCATTTAGACCAGGTGCTGAGAAACGATGGCCCACGAGCCAAGAATGGTTTGTACAGTTTTTTTTTTCCAGTCTGTAGTGAGTTTCTTTCTGGGCCAACAGTTCTTTTGAGTCCCAATTTCAATGTCAAACAGTTCCTTATGTGTACATGTCAGCAATGATATTTCAGTTCTGGATGGTGGACAAATGGTGGTAATGCAGGTCCGACCCTCTCTGGTTTGGTCCTGGGCAACCTGCAGTGACGCACAGCTGCTGACTGCTAGTATGGCAAGGCGACGTCAGCGTCTTCCATCTCTGACTGCTTCTCTTCTGTCTTCATGGTTGGAGTAGGGTTTGTACATTTTTGAAAAGTTGTAAAAATATATATATATACACTGAATGGCCAGATTATTATGATCTCTGAACACATAATAATCTGGCCACTCAGTATATATCTATTAGAGGCCGGTGCATGAATTCGTGCATGGGTGGGGTCTGGCCAGCCTGGCCAGGGGGAGGGGACATGGGCGGTTGGCCGGCCTGCCTGCTGGTCGAACTCCTGGTCGAGGGTACAATTTGCATATTAGCCTTTTATTATATAGGATATTCACTGAGTGGCCAGATTATTATGCATTCAGAGATCATCATCATCTGGCCACTTAGTGTATATGGCCCATAAAGCCTACACTAGTTACTCTCTGGCTCTTTATAGAAAACGTTGGCTGCTCTAGACAATGGAAGTTAAGGGCGTCCGCTGAGTAGCCTGGGAGGAGTTGAAAGAGATGAGGTCTGCCTTTCTTCCTGCCTGACTGTGACTGTGGGATGAAGTCCAGCCCAGCGAGCCCGTGGGAGGGCAAACAGTGCCTCTCCAAGATGTCCTGGTCCTACGCCTGGAACCTGTGAGCATGCCAGCTCCGTGGCAAGGGGACCCTGAGGTGTAAGTCCAGGATCTTGAGGTGGAGAGGTTATCTGGGATTACCTGGGTGGATCCAATGTCATCACAAGTGTCCTTACAAAAGGAAGGCAGAAGGGGAGGCAATGTGACCACAGAGGCAGAGATTGGAGCGATGTGGCCACAAGCCACGGAATGCCGGCCACACCGGAAGCCAGCAGAGGCAGGGCTCAGTTCCTCCTCAAGGCCTCTGCTGGCCTTCAAACACCTTGATGTACTAGTAAGTCCAGTGAGACCCATTTTGGACGTCTCACCTCCAGAACTGTGAGATAATCACCTGGTGTTGTTTTAAGCCATCAGAACAAACTACCACAAACTCAATCTTGGCTCCATCCGCTTTTCTCCACTTCTGCTCCAGCCAGCCTACTTCAAGTCGCCGTCATCTGCTGATGGGTCTCTTGACGTAGCTTCCTCGTCAAAGGCAACTACGCACATCTTCCAAGCGCTTCTCATCGCTGGTGAGAGAGAGGACAAACTCCTCACCTTGGCCCCCGGGGTCCTGCGTGGTCCTTCGTGCCCACCCCTCCGGCCTCATCTCACATCACTTATGCTTCACTCTCCCCCTGTGCACCCTCACACTGGCCAGCTTCTTAGCTCTTTTAATGTGCTAGGCTCCCTCCTGCCTCAGGATCCTTGCACTCGCAGCTGCTTCTGGCTCCCACTCAGTTCTGCTCATGTCTCAGATCTCCACCCGAACATCAGTTTCTCGGGGAACTCACACTCACCCGAAGAACAGGCCCCCTGCCCCTGTGAGGAGCTCTGGCCACACCAGCCGGCTTTCCTTCACCGAGGCTGTCAGACCTTGTAATCACACACACATGTGTTGGATTGCTTGAGTCGCAGTCCTTTCAATTTTTAAATTTTTTGCCACTTAACTAGAAGCCTCAAGAGGGAGAGATGATGTCTGTTTTGTTCCCCAACTGTATCCCCAGTGTGCGGAGGAAGAGCCACAATCATCGGTGAGTGAACGGATGGACATTTAAAGGTCTTTTGAGATGAAAAATGGGAACTGAGAAATAGTTTCAATACTATGGACATCTCAGTTAAAAACATGTATTCTTTGGATATTTTGTTGTGCAGGTTAAAAAGTTACCTGTTTGCTTTTGGACAAGACAAACTCAGGCCAGTGAGGTCCCTTCTCCCTGACTCCATGCTAATTAAGCTCTAAAGCAGGCGTCCTCAAACTACGGCCCGCGGGCCACATGCGGGTGTTTTTGCCGTTTTGTTTTTTTACTTCAAAATAAGATATGCGCAGTGTGCATAGGAATTTGTTCATAGTTTGTTTTTTTTTTAAACTATAGTCCGGCCCTCCAGCGGTCTGAGGGACAGTGAACTGGCCCCCTGTTTAAAAAGTTTGAGGACCCCTGCTCTAACGGGACTCCCTGGCCTGGATGCACAGCTGATGGCAGAGTTAAAGGACTGCCCGAGGACACAGACTGTGCGCTCCGGGGATGGCACCGAGTCTTCCCCCCAGAATTCCGGTGCTTTGCACACTGTCGACCGGATCAGGTGTGTGCAATGACTAATTACGGCACACGCTGTTCATTGCCTTCCCGGTAGTGATTCCTTTGCTTGCTAAGAAAACCCTGATTTTGTTGGGGACGCAAAGCGCCCCGTCTCAGGTGATGGGTCATGGTTTGTTTAAGCCAAGCCTGGGCTTGCCGCGCCCTTCTCCTGGCACTTGAAACAGTTTACGGTCTGCCTTGTGGCCAGGGCGGCCATGTGACTCAGTTCTGGCCACTGAGACATAAGGTCCGTCTAAGATTTTCTTCATGGTGACCGGCAAGAGACACATAAAGAAAAGTCGCTCTGACGTGGCTTCCCTGCATTTTGCTCCTGGAGTTTGGATTTGGTCGTGGTGCCTGAAGCTGTAACAGCCACCCGGCGACCACGAGGCTCCAGGGTCACAAAGCCACAATGTGGATAAAGTAGAGAATTGGGTGAAAAGAGGAAAATAAAAAAAGAAAAGAATCTGGGTCCTCAGTTACATCGCTGAGGTTTTGCACCAGCTCTTGCCTGCTTCCTCTTAACTTCCTGTTACATTAGAGAATTAAATGTCTTTATTGTATAAGCCACGAGCAGTCAGGTTTTCTGATACTCACAGCTGAAGGCATTTCTAATCAATATATTCATTTAAGATTTCTTTTATTCTGAGATAATTTCAAACTTATAAAAAAGTGTACAACCTTCCCAGCCGACCACAGACCAGTAGTGAGAAAGAAGTGTTTGTTGTTTTAAGCCACTAAATTGGGGGGGGGGGGGGGCTATTTGTTATGCAGCATTATGATAACAAAACCTGACTAATACCAACTTACCATTTCCTAAGTACAGCATGTGATTTATTCATAATAGCTCTGCATAGTAAATATTGATGTTAGCATTTAAAAAATTTTCATTTTAAATTACAGTTGACGTTCAGTATTATTTTATATCAGTTTCAGATGTACCACATAGTGGTAGACAATTACATAATTTGCAACGTGATCCTCCCTATAGTTCAGGAACCCACCTGGCACCATACAGAGTTATTACAATACTAGAGGCCCGGTGCACAAATTCGTGCACGGGTGGGGTCCCTCGGCCTGCCTGGCAATCAAGGCCTATTGGGGGGGCCAGCCGGCCAGGGGGAAGGACCGTGGGAGGTTGGCCGGCTGGGGGGAAGTTGGCCAGCCGACCCCCTGATCAGGGTCAATTGGGGGGCTGGCTGAGAGGATGGGCTGTGGGAGGTTGGCTATAGGAGCGCACTGACCACCAGAGGGCAGCTCCTGCATTGAGCATCTGCTCCCTGGTGGTCAATGTGCATCATAGTGACTAGTGACTGGTCGACTGGTCGTTCCTGTCGTTAAGGTAACAATCACTTAGGCATATATATATATATATATATATATATATATATATATATATACTAATAAAAGGGTAATATGCTAATTAGACCAGGAGACCTTCCGGACAAAGCCATGGTGGCCGGGCCAAGGCAGAGGTGATTAGGGGCGATCAGGCCGGCAGGGGAGGGCAATTGGAGGTGATCAGGCCGGCAGGGGAGGGCAATTGGAGGTGATCAGGCCGGCAGGGGAGGGCAGTTGGGGGTGAGCAGGCCAGCAGGGGGTGGCAGTTGGGGGTGAGCAGGCCAGAAGGAGGGGCAGTTGGGGGCAATCAGGCTGGCAGGGGGTGGTATTTGGGGGCGATCAGGCTGGCTGGGGGGGCAGTTAGGGGTGATCAGGCCAGCAGGCAGAGTGGTTAGGGGCGATCAGGCAGGCAGGCAAGTAAGTGGTTAGGAGCCAGCAGTCCTGGATTGCGAGAGGGATGTCCTATTGCCCATTTATGATCTTCAGAGATCATAATAATCTGGCCACTCAGTGTATATATGATTATTGACTATATTCCTTATGCCAAACTTTATATCCTTGTGACTATTTTGTAACTACTAATCTGTACTTCTCAATCCCTTCACCTTTTTCATCCAGTCCCCCAACCCCTGCTCCCTTTAATGTTACCATTTTATTTTATTTTACTAGAGGCCCGATGCATGAAATTCATGCAAGGGGCTTGGCCCTCGCAGCCCCAGCTTCGTCCGGAAGGTCGTTCCATTGTTCGGCCATCTGGTCTAATTAGTGTATTATGCTTTTATTATTATAGATTATTATTTTTTTAAAATATATAGTTTTTATTGATTTCAGAGAGGAAGGGAGAGAGATAGAAACAGCAATGATGAGAATCATTGATCAGTGGCCTCCTGCATGCCCCCCACTGGGGATCAAGTCCACAACCCAGGCATGTGCCCTTGACTGGAATTGAACCGGGACACTTCAGTCTGCAGGCGGATGCTATATCCACTGAGCAAAACCAGCTAGGGCTAATGTTACCGTTTTAAAGATGAGGAAACTCAGGCTCAGAGAGGTTAAGTAACTTGCTCCAGGTCCCAGAGCTAGTAAGTCAGAGAGGGGAGATTTGAACCCAGGACTGTCTGACTTGCAAGCCCATCTCCCTTCCTCTATCTGCACGCCTACGCCACCTTCTGGCATAACTGTTTCCGGCTGCTCTCGGCTCCCCGTGCTTCTGAGCTGTGGAGGGCAGGGACCCGGGCACTGACCTTGGGGTTTGCCGAGGCCTCAGGTCACCATCCATCAGTGAGGTGGCTTTTCCAGCCGCAGGGTGGATGCGGATGACGGGCCATCTCTATCCTTCTGCCTGGGCTCTGCCGAGCCAGGCTGAGCACATCAGCAGGGCTGGCGCCGGGGGAGCTCAGGGGTGACCTGTCGCCAAGGAACCAGCCCCGTCTGGGTGTAAAACGGCGTGGATTCTCTGATAGCAGCCGGGGCAGCAGCCACAGCAAATCCTGGCTGCCGTCCTATCGATTCAGCCATTTGTCTCAGGGAGACAAATCCCATTTAGAATACGCCTTCGGAGAAAGGAGGATCAATGAGTTTACACAGAAGAATATTTGCCGACCGGATTAGGAAAACCCCGTGGGCTAAACCGTTCTTAGAAAATCCTCTTAGTACACTTTTCCAGGATCCAGGCGTGCGAGGGGATCGCCTCCTGGCCGTGTCCTCGGAAGACAGGGCCCGGCTGGGACCAGGTAAGAGATAAGGAGTTTATTAGCGTCTAGTTGGGGAGAGTCCTTGCCGGCGAGGCTGGCTTCTGAGGTTGACGGGAGACACTCCTCGGTTGCAGCTGTTTACTCTGCCCCGCTCTTCTGAAAACCGTGGAAAAGGGCCTGGGTGAGGAAGGGCAGCTACCGCCTCCACTGAACCATCATCTCCCCAGGCACGCTGCTCCGGAGCCGTCCCGGGAACAGGGGACAGAGGCGTGCGGCAGCGGCCGGCTGCATACTGATACTCTGCGCGCATAGGGTCTTGTCGGCGGAGAGAAAAGTCTTAGAGTTCTGAAGACCTACCCTTCCCCCATGGAGCGTCGCGCCTCTGAGCCTTTGCACATGCTGTTCCCTCTGTATGGACTGTCCCTCACCCCAGAGTGCTTTACCCGCAGCCCGCGTGTCCTCCCTTCTGTGCAGCCCTATCCCGGCCAGTCCACCCTGTTGCTCTCACGCCGCCATGTGACTAAGACACCTTGTTTATTTCCTGCGCGAGGCAGGGCCTTCTCAGTTGCAGGTGACAACTGGAACTCAACTCAGATGCGTGTCAGCAAAGGGTGACTCCCTGGTTTTTGTAACTGCGAAGGCCAGGCTGTGCCTGGAGCTAGAGGCTCAGAGACGTCCTTTTTCTCTCGAAGACACAGGTACAGCCAGAGGGAAAGGGAGGCTCAGAGCCACTCGTGGAGGATCTACTTTGGCCTCATCACACTTGCCTTTGAAACTACTTCTGATCAACCCATTGTGAAGATGAGGAAACTGAGGCTCAAAGGTACCAAGTAACTTGCCCAAGCTCCCACAGCTAGTAAATGCCGGTTCCTGCCTGCCCCGCCTTTCCTTCTCCCTGTCTTCCCTTTTGTCCACTTCACTGTGATTTCAAGCCAAAGAGGGACTTTCCCAGGGAAGCCTCCCTTAACTCTCGGGCCTCGGTCAGCCCCTCCTAATGCTCTGTACCTTTCCTTCCCAGCCCTTGGCACAGCTGGAACCTTCTCGGGACGATTCTCGGGTTAAAGTCTATCTCCAGCACCAGACTATAACCTTGAAGAGGGAAAGGACAATACATACATATATATTTTATACAACCTTGCATTCCTGGCGGATAAAACAGCATTTGGGACATAACAGGTGCTCGATAAATATTTGCTGAATAAAAGAATAAGAAACTGACATTCAAACCCTGGTCTCCAAAACCCAAGCTCTTTTCTGACCTCGTATGTTGGTGTTCTCCAGGACAGGAGGGGGTGGGGCCATCCGGAGTGAGGGGTTACCGTGTGACCCACTAGGAAGATGCCGTGTGTGCGAGAGCCGTGTGTAGGGTAGTGGCTTGAATCCAGGCTGCCTATGGACGAGGAGGAGCAACAAGAGAAGAAGCAGGAGCACCGAGCAAGGGCAAGGTGATGAAAAGAACAAAGACCTCACCTGACTGTCTAAGGATCGGGTCACAGGGAGCTCCCAGGCCTGTCCGTCGGGGGGTGACACGCTCATAGTTATATTTGACAAGGATCACTCTGCCTGTCGTTGAGCGGAGGGTAGACAGAGGCTCACAGCAGAACCCAGGATAGTGTCACCATAAAACAGGGCGGGGAGGACACAGTCCTGGACAGGGACGCCAGCGCCGGAGAGGAGTGGTCCAGCGCCTTGGAGATGGGGAGACAGGTGGCGAGTGTGACTGCAGTTCTAGGCGTGGGCATCTGGACAGATGATCTTGCCATCCCCCACAGCAGAGAGCAGGGGGGAGGGGTGTGAGGGGGAAGGGCTGAGCCAGCTGAGTCTGAGACGCTGGGGCCCTGAGGTGTGGCTCCAGGTGGTTCTGAGTGGAGGGGGAGGGTCCAGCCCCTGTTTCTAGACCTCACAGCGGGCCTCAGATGGGACGCTTCAGCCGGCGGATGCCCCATTCATTTCTCTCCAGCAGCCTTCCCACGAGCTGCACAGGGCAGCGATGGGCGGGTCGCAAGCGGAACTTGTCCGCGGGAGGCGTGGTGAGATCCTGGAACAGGGCTCTCCCTGCCCAGCCTTTCTCCACCTTTCTCTCTCTCTCTCTCTCTTTTTTCTTAATTTTAACCCTGGGCCACCCATTGAAGCCTCAGTTTCTCCTTCTGTGAAGCACTGAAGTGCTATTAATCCATCCCTCTCAGGGCGAATAAGGAGGAAGCCTGTGCTAGCGCCCTGCAGAGGGGAACCCCGCCCCCGCCCCCCCCCCCCCCCCAGCTGGGGCCCCTTCCTCTCCTTGTCTCCGGGTTCTCAGCAACTATTCCCCAAAGCACAGAGGCTCTAGAATTGGGGGTGTTGGTAGGGAAGAGGACTCTCTCAAGGCCAGGTGAACCCCCAATCTTAGAATGTGTGTGGAGGGGAGGCTGGGAGGCGGTCCTGGGAGACAGCCTCCTGCACAGGGGCCCCGGGGAGGGGAGGGGGTGGGCCTTCCCTGGCCGGTTTCAGGGACCCTCCCACCACCCGCAGGCGTCGGCGTCATTGCCCCATTTTGAGGATGAGGAGCCAAGGCCCAGGGAGGTCAGGTTTCGCGCTCAAGGTCACACAGCCTGGAATCAAGTCCGAAGTGGGACTCAGGTCTGCGAGAAACCCAGAGTCGCCCCTGTACCCCACAGGCACTCTTTCCCAGCCTGCAGGCCAGTGCTTCCCCCCCCCCCCCCCGCCGCCCCCATCCCTACCCCATCCCTACCCCACCCCACCTTCCTGCTGATTAAACATGGCCGTGGCCAGCACCCGCAGCAGGGCTGGGCCAGGCGCCTGTTTGTCTTCCCGGGCGCGTTCTGCCCGGCGCGCTGCGGGACTCTGGCAGTGGGGTGCCTCTAGGAGCTGCGGGTTCGTCCCCAGACTCTGCCAGGCAGGGCACCCGGAGACCCTGCCCAGGCACCGGCCGAGCGGGTGAGCAGGAGAGGGCGCCCCGGAACCCGTGGGGCGGGCGGGAGCGCGGGAGAGCGAAGACGCGGAGGCGCGGGGCAGGAGCGAGGGCCCGGGAGCCGCGGGGACCCAGGCAGCCGGCCGCTCCCGCCCCCGCCCCCTCGGTGGTGACTCGCTCCGTGCGTCCCCGGCTCGGAACCAGACCCAGCTCCGCGCGCCGGGGCGTTGCGGACTCCCAGGAACAGCCCCGCGGGCCCGGCTACTTCCTGTCCGCGTCCCCAGCGCCGGCTCCGAAGGGGCGCACCGCGGCCACCCAGCCGGAGGCGCCCGAGGCGAGAAGAGTCCCCGCGCGCCCCGGGGTCCCAGCGCAGCGCACGGTGAGCGCCCCCGGGGGGCTCTGGGATCCTTGGCCGCGGGTTCCCTCGCGCTACCCCCGGGTGCCCGATGGGGCCGCCCGGGGGGCACAGGACCGACGTTTGGAGCGCACGCAGCCCGCCCCTGCCGCCGAGTCCGAGTCCGACATGCTGCTGCGGGGGCGCAATGGCACGGAGTACCCCGCGCGGTTCGGGCGGCAGCAGCCGGTTCCAGGAGGCGCCCTGGAGGGAGCGGAGGGGGCGGCGCCGCTGGGGCCCGCGCAGGTGCTCACCGCCGGCCTCCTGACCCTGCTCATCGTCTGGACCCTGCTGGGCAACGCGCTGGTGTGCGCGGCCGTCGTGCGCAGCCGCCACTTGCGCGCCAGGATGACCCACGTGTTCATCGTGTCTCTGGCCGTGTCCGACCTCCTCGTGGCCTTGCTGGTCATGCCCTGGAAGGCTGTGGCGGAGGTGGCCGGCCACTGGCCCTTCGGCGCCTTCTGCGACGTGTGGGTGGCCTTCGACATCATGTGCTCCACCGCCTCCATCCTGAACCTGTGCGTCATCAGCGTGGACCGCTATTGGGCCATCTCCAGCCCCTTCCGCTACCAGCGGAGGATGACCCGGCGCGTGGCCCTGGGCATGGTGGGCCTGGCCTGGACCCTGTCCATCCTCATCTCCTTCATCCCGGTCCAGCTCCACTGGCACAGGGACGAGGCAGGCTCCCCGGGCGCCGTGGACCCGCCGCCAGCCGACCTGGCCAACGGGACGTCCTGGGGGAACGCGGGGGACCCCGAGGTGCGGGAGGAGAACTGTGACTCCAGCCTGAACCGCACTTACGCCATCGCCTCCTCGCTCATCAGCTTCTACATCCCGGTGGCCATCATGATCGTGACCTACGCGCGCATCTACCGCATCGCGCAGGCGCAGATCCGCAGGATTGCCTGCCTGGAGAGGGCGGGGCAGCGCGCGCAGCGTGGCGGGAGCCCCGTGGGCGGTGCGCCGGCGCCGGGCCTGCGGGCGTCCATCCAGAAGGAGACCAAGGTGCTGAAGACCCTGTCGGTGATCATGGGGGTCTTCGTGTGCTGCTGGCTGCCCTTCTTCCTCCTGAACTGCATGGCGCCCTTCTGCAGCCGCCGCCCCGAAGGCGCCCGCGCCGGCTTCCCCTGCGTCAGCGACACCACCTTCGACGTCTTCGTCTGGTTCGGCTGGGCCAACTCCTCCCTCAACCCCGTCATTTACGCCTTCAACGCGGACTTCCGGAAGGTGTTCGCCCAGCTGCTGGGGTGCGGCCGCCTCTGCTCCCCGCGCACCCGGGTGGCCACGGTGACCGGCAGCCACGAGCTCATCTCCTACGACCCGGACACCGTCTTCTCCGGGGAGACCGCCGCCGCCTACAGCCACGTGGTCCCCAGCGAGGTGACCCCCCGCCGCAGGGCGGGGGACCAGGAGGAGGAGGCGGAGGAGGGCCCTTGGAATCACATGGGCCGGATCTCTCAGGCGTCCCTAGAGGGTGACCCTGCCGCTGAGTCTGTCTGGGAGCTGGACTGTGAGGGGGAGACTTCTTTAGGCAAAACAACGCCTTTCACCTCAAGTGGGTTCCATTAAACTGCATACAAATGCCCTTCGTGGACCTACAGGGCTGCCCAGACACTACAGAGCACGGAGAACACACACACACACACACACACACACACACACACACACACACACACATTTACACACACACGTCCAGTGTTGCCCGGATCGTCATCGCTCCTCGCTCTGTGTAGTAGCGTTTGTGCTTAGAAACCTTACCTGATTGGTTTGTTGTAAGAATTGGCAGAAGCAATTGGAACAAACTCAGTCTAATATACCCCAGTCTGGCAGGTGTGGACTGACGGTCCTTTTAGAGGTGGTGTTTGGTCCTTAAAAAAAAAAAAAAAAAAAGTGGGACTTGGTCTTAAAAATATATACTCCTCCCTGCCCCTTTAAACCAATGGGTGGCTCAGTGACTGGGGCTCGGGCGGCTTTTTAAATAGGTTCAGTGTGTGTGCAGTGCTGACGGCGGGCGGCCCTCTTGTATCTTGCTTCCCGGGGGCCTGTGTGTAAGCAGCATCTGCTCTCCGTGTCCTCCGACGGCTGAGGAATTCTTCCCGACTTGTCCTGGTGTCTAATAAACACAGATTACGTGTGTGATGGGTGACTCTCTTGCTTTGCCAGATTGGTCTGCAGGATGGCTCCCGCAGAAACCATGAACGCATCCTTTCGAAGTCGGGAGGACCTTGCTGGGTCTGGAAGCACATGTTCGTTTCTTTCCTTTACTGCTTGGCCTTAAAGAGGCACGCAGGGCTGAAGGATCTTTTTGTTTGTTTGTTTATTTCTTGTTAATCCCCACCTGAGGATATTTTTCCCATTGATTTTTAGAGAAAGTAGGAGGGTGGGAGGAGGGGGGGGGAGAGAGAGAAACATTGATGTGAAAGAGACACATCGATTGGTTGTGCACACTCCCTGGCTGGGGTAGGGGAACAAACCTGCAACCCAGGTACGTGCCCTTGACCGGGAATGGACCCCTCGACCCTTTGGTGTGCAGGCTGACGCTCCACCACCGAGCACCTGGCCAGCGCATGGGCCAGGGCCGTGGTCGGCAAACCGCGGCTTGCGAGCCACATGCGGCTCTTTGGCCCCTTGAGTTTTTAGCAGAGGCCAGCTTAGGAGTACCCTAATGAAGTTAATAACAATGTACCTACCTATATAGTTTAAGTTTAAAAAATTTGGCTCTCAAAAGAAATTTCAATCGTTGTACTGTTGGTATTTGGCTCTGTTGACTAATGAGTTTGCCGACCACTGGGCCAGGGGATCTTCAAGAGCTTCCGATGCCTCAGAATTTTTTTTATTAGACACAGACGTCTGGAGTCGGTGCTGAGAGCTAGCTTCAATGCCACGGCATCAAACACGAGCACCCCAAGCCTGAGATTCTTGTGATCTGATTTGGAATACTCGTTTTAAAAGAACGTCACACAAAACAACTCTCTGATTCCTAGACGGGTTCTATCAGTTCAGGGAGGCGCTCACGTGGCATAGCGGCGAGATCTGGCTCAGCCTCGGCTGGAGTGTCGAAAGGCATGTGGCTTTTGACCAACCGTGCGTCCTGAGGGACTTTGACATGCTGACCTGCTTTGAAAAACAAATCCCAGTTTGAAACAGCGATTTTCATTTGTAGACAACAAGCAATGAGGGAATGCACTTTAACTAAAACGTGGGAGCGAGAGATGACATTTGAATGAACTTGAAAAACCTGTGCATTGAGGGGCTCCCCAAAATGCCCAATGAGGTCCAGTCATTTCCCTCCCCTGCCTGCAGTCTGCACAGGAAGGGGGGCGTCGTGTTCCAGAACCATCCCGGTCAAGAGCAGCGCGCCGCCGTCAGAGCTAAGTCTGAGCCCTGCTGGCGAAAGCGAAGGAAATGTGGATATGTAATTCCGTGCAGCCGGCCTCCCCTTTGAAGCAGGTTTATCAAGACCCAATCGATCCACTTGGCTCCTCTTAGGGATCACTTCATTGTTCGAGTCCACTGGCCAGCCATGTCTCGTTCACTGTAAGATGTGCAGTGCCCGGCACGTGATGCGTAACAGGTCGTTTGTTGAATGAACAAGTGACTATTCGGGAACGGCGAAATGGAAAGCAAATCCTATTTGGAACACTCATTTTCATATGTGATTTGGAACATTTCATTTTCCTATATGATTTAGTCAAATCGATGTTGGAGTCTGAGTTCCGTTTCTGACCTCCTGTGAACCGAGAGCGAACTGGGCCCCCGGGGAAGCACTGGGACGGTGCAAGGTGCCTGCTCTGTGGTTCAGGGAGTGGCTGCGTGACCTTGAACGAGTGGACGCAGCTCCCTGGCCTCAGGTTCCCGCTGCGTTTGTCCATTGTGCTCCGCGGTGCACATGTGAGTGGATGGAGTCCGGGGGGAACAAGGCTCCGTGTCCGTTTCCTCCCGGGGCGGCCTGGAGCGTTCCCTGCGCAGCGAGAAGCCCCTCGCGGGAGAGGAGTCTGCATTGTTTCCCACTCTCTGCCCTGGCGAACCCGTTAAAAGGGGAATTCCTTATTCCAGTTCTCCAGAGACCACCGTCTCAGGGAACCCAGTTAGAGAAACTCTGCTTGATCTGGACGTCTCGAAAATGCAGCTGTTTTAGACAGGCTGTTAGAAGCCAAAGCTTTTGTGGCAAACATTGTTCTAGACCCCCGTTCACATCATTTCTGTGTCGGGAAGTATGGGTTATGTGAGGATTTTGGAAGCCCCTTCTGAAAAATACCAATCAGTTCGACTGTTCACACGACCGTGTGGTGGGCACTGTTCTAGGGATGCAGTCACCCACCCGGTGCTCGGTGTCCTGAGCTGCTTTGTAGGGGGAGAGACACGCAGATGGGCCGGACTGGGCCAGGCTGACGGCAGTGCGTGGCCCTGTGCAGACGGAAATGTCCCGCCAGGCGGCCGTGATCGATGTGACGCCACAGGAAACAGCGAGAGCAGTGGCTAAGCTGGGTTACCCGGGGTGGTCCAGGAGGGCTTCTTGGAGGAGGCTGGTGGCGAGAGACCCAGATGAAGCAGTCGGGGTTGGAGCATCTCTCACGCCAGGAGGAAGAGTGCGCCAGGCAGAGGGGCTGGCTCCAGCCCGGGCCTGGGAACGGGACGGTGCTGGCCCCCGGGAGGAGAGAAAGGCCGCTCCTGTGGCTGAGGGCCTGAGGTCGGAGCTGTGAGGTGCTAGAACGCAGCCCTGTCTTCACCAGCTCGTTCAGCTGATGCTCAGCCCGGGGGCAGGCACTTTATTCCCCGCTCACAGATGAGGCGATGGAGGCATGAGGAGGTAACTCACCTGCCCAGGACCACAGAGCTTAGGAGCGGCAGAGCCGGGCGTGAACCTGGCAGCCCGGCCGTGGAGTCTACACCGCCCGGCAGCGGTGAGAGCGGCCGCAGGGCATCCCCCGTCAGACACTGCACTACACCTGGACCAGAACAGTCCTCCTTCCCGTGTTAGGAGCTGGTTACCTGCGGCGTTCCCATAGCCACCTTGCCGGCGCACCTGCGTTGGAGGGCGAGCAGCAGGCGGCAGTGGGGCAAAGGGCCGCGTCCTGAGCCCGTCCGTGGTAGATCCTCCTATTAACCCCACGTGCTAGGATTTTCCCATTTTACAGATCGGACCCTGAGGTCCAGAGAGGGTAGTTGCTTGTCCAATGTCCTGTCACTAGGAAGTGGTGGGACCAGGGTGTGCACCTGGGCCAGTGGTTCTCAATTGGGGTGACTTTGTCCTCCAGGGGCCATTTGGTCATTTTGGGTTGTCACAACTGCATGTGGGGTGCTCCGGCCGTCTAGTGGGTCATGGCCAGAGATGCTGCCAAACACCCTACTGTGCACAGGATGCCCCCCCCCCCGCCTTGCCCAGGACTATTCGGCGCTGAGAGGGCTTGACCCAGGCTGGTGGAGTCCAGGTCCCAGCTGCCTGTCTACAGAGCGCACTGCCCAGGCTAGCAAACAGCCCCCCAAATTAAACCACAGTGAGACATCCCCTCAACCTGTCAGAATGGCTACCGTCAACGAATCAGCAAACAGCACGTGTTGGTGAGGGTGCGGGGAAAGGGGAGCCTCGGGCACCATTGGTGGGAATGCAGACTGGGGCAGCCCCTGTGGAAAGCAGCGTGGAGGTTCTTCAAAAATTAGAAATGGAACTGCCTCATGACCCAGCGATTCCGCTTTTGGGAATTTATCTGAAGAAACCCCAGACACTAATTTGAAAGAATATATGCGCCCCTATGTTGGTAGCCGTGCTATTCACAATAGCCAAGGTTTGGAAGCAGCCCCAGTGCCCATCACAGACGAGTGGGTAAAAAAAGTGGTGGCACATTTACACAACGAAATACTACTCGGCCATAAAGCAGAAGGAAATCTGACCATTTGCACCAGCATGGATAGGCCTGGAGAGCACTCTGCTGAGGGAAATAAGCCAGCCAGAGAAAGACAGGTACTGTATCATCTCACTCATATGTGGCATCTAATGAACAAACGGAACTAACAAGCAAAGCAGAGACAGACTCATAGGTAGAGAGCAGGCAGACAGCTGCCGTTGGGGAGCGGGGTGCTGAGTGGGAGAGTGGAGGGATTGAGCAAAATAGAAAAAAGGAAAAACCTCTGGGCATGGACAATAAGCATGGTGATTGCCGGGGGAGGGTAGTGGGGGCAGGTGGAGGAGGGTTTGGGGGGATAATAGTGACAGATGGAGACTTGACTGGGGGTGGTGAACACACAATAGTGTAGAGATGATGTGTTGTGGAATTGTGCCCCTGAAACCTGTGTAATTTTGTTAACCAGTGTCACCCCAATAAATCCAATGAAAAGAAACAAGAAGAAACTCCACAGCCCCAAGTTCAAATTCCAGCTCCCCCCCGTTTAGTGGTTGTTTGGATCTGGGCACCTCTCTTAGCTTCAGTTTCTTTATCTGAGAAATGGGCTCACAGACCCCAAAGGTTTGGGGGAGGATTAAAACGGAATGTGTGAGACACTGAGGTTATTGTTGTGTTGTTCTTTTTCCTTCTCTCTTCTCCTTTTTATAAGAACGCTATGGTCTGACACATTTGACGGAGCCTTCGGGGTTCCTAGCTTGGGTGGAGCTACACTGTCCTGGGAGCTAAGGGCCGTGACAGCCGAGACCCGTCTCAGCTCTGCTTCCTCTCAGCCTAGAACAGGGGTGCCTGACACGGAGTAGGTGCTCTCTAAATGTCAGCCTCTTGACCTCGGCGTCTCTCTCTCTCTCTTTCTCTCTCTCTCTCTCTCTCTCTCTCTCTCTCTCTCTCTCTCTCTCACACACACACACACACACACACACACACACACACACACACCCCTCAGGTGTTTACACAGCGAGTCCCAGAGTGGTGTTGCCCATGGGGGGTGGTCCCCACAGTTGGGGCTGATCAGAGGCCTGCAGGGCTGCAAGCCACACAGGAAGTGTTACCATCACACAATACACATAAATGCTCTTTTATACCCAGCAGAGTGTGTGCAGTCTTCCCCCAGGGCTCACAAACACCTCGAGGCCCTTACAGTCTGTCCATTGAAGAGGAGAGACAGGCCCTAGCCAGTTTAGCTCAGTGGATAGAGCGCCGGCCTGTGGACTGAAGGGTCCTGGGTTCGATTCGGGTCAAAGGCACATGCTCAGGTTGCGGGCTCGATCCCCAGTAGGGGGCATGCAGGAGGCAGCCGATCAATGATTCTCTCTCATCATTGATGTTTCTCTCTCTCCCTCTCACTTCCTCTCTGAAATCAATAAAAATATATTATAAAAAAAATGGACACACACACATACACAAAAGAAGTGACAGGTGACCTGGGGCGGGGCCCAGAGGCTTATCATCCAGAGAGACTCCCCCTGAACTTGGGGTGGCTTTCTTTCCCGCACCCTGTCCAGCTCACGGGGCACAGAAGGGACATGTGAGCAGGTGAGCAGGGAGCACTTCCTTAAACTCGCGACTCACTCTCCTCACCCTATTCCGGGCTCCGTGTGATGGCAGGAACGACCCGTCCCCTCTTGGGGAAGGTCCATGGCTTGGTTGGCGAGACACGAAGTGGCAACTGAAAAAATGACGCTTCGTCCTAGGGAACAGCGAGATCTCCTCAGCCATTCCCGCCTCCCGGAGGCCTCCCTCCCCGTGGCCTCTCCTGCGTGGGGCTTCGGGGCAGGTGGGCTCCTTATAAGGGCTCACAGCTCACAGGTGTGCACCCGGGGCCGGGAGAGCCAGGTGGGCCCTGTGTCTCCTCTATGACTGGCCTCTGCGAACCACAGACATGAGTCCCTGAGGCCAGATATTGGTCAAGGGGAGGACATCAGACCCCGCTTCTTGATGGGAGGGGTGTCCAGGAATTCACAGATGTTTTACATTTTCTGTTTATTGAAAAATTATCCTATCTAATAAAGATGGAATATGCAAATTGACCACCACTCCACAATAAAGATGGCGTCGCCCACAGCCAATAAGGAGGAAATATGCAAATTGATGCAACAGAGGTGGCCAGGCCTCTGGGCAGTGCGCACGTGGGCAGGTACGGAGCAGCCGGGGCAGGGCGGGACACCTGCTATGAGGGGGTGCCGAGGGGTAGTGGAGGGAGTTACAGGAGGGCCCGAATAAAGGCGGAAGACGGCGGCCAGAGTGAAGGCCCGGGTCCTGGGTGCCGGAGGGAAGCTGGTGCCGGGAGCCAGGGGAAGGAAGGCCTATTCTTGCACAAATCTTTGTGCATTGGGCCTCTAGTTCTGATATACTATCAGACTTATAGAAAAGTTGCAAAATATTACAAAGGAATTTCTAAATGCCCTTGATTCAAGTCCCCCAAACATTAACATTTTAGTATGCTACTTGCTTTGTTCCTCTCTCTTTTTCTCTCTCCACTTAAGACACAATGTCCATTTACTCCCAAATATTTCATACTTCAGAGCATTTTTTCTACAAGCAAGGAGTTTTCTTTCTTTTTAAAAAATATTTTTATTGATTTCAGAGAGGTAGGGAGAGAGAGATAGAAACATCAATGATGAGAGAGAATCACTGATTGGCTGCCTCTTGCACACTCCCCACAGGAGATGATCAAGCCCACGACCCAGGCATGTGCCCTGACCGGGAATTGAACCCATGACCTACTGGTTCACAGGTCAATGCTCAACCACGGAGCCATGCTGGCTGGGCAGGAATTTTCTTATCGAATCTGCAGACCTTATTCAGAGTTCATGATGATGTCCTTTAGAACAAAACCTGAGACCCTGTTGCACTGAGCCGTTACATCTCTTTAGACCGTCTTTATTCCGAAACAGCTCCTGCCCGTCTCTCGTGACATTGACCTTCATGAGGAACACCCAGCCAGGCACTTGGGAGAATGTCCCTGCTGTTTCCTCCTGAGGAGAGTCTGAGCCTTGGGCGGGGACACCACGGAAGTGATGCCGAGTTCCTCCCAGAGCATCATGCCAGGGGGTGCGTGCCGCCAATGGATCTGCCATGAGCAACGTTAGCCCCCCCCGAAAGCTCTGTGTACCCTGTGCAATGCGTACGTATCCTTTGGAGAGGCACTTGGAGGCTGTGGAAATACCCTCTTCATCTTCCAACTTCCTCCCGTTGGTTTTAACATCGATGAAGGACCCTCCCCCGAGGCAATGATGATTGTGGTGGCCAAATGGCGTTCTTGAAAAATTCCACCATCTTTTTATTGTGGGTCTTCTACTGTAAGGCAAGGCATTGCTCTCTTGCTCTTTTGTTTTTAGCAGCAGTGTAGATTCTGGGATGCCTGGCTTCTTCAGCAGGTTGTAACCCTTTACTCTCCATGTTTATCATGATGTCTATACGGCCCCAGGTTTGGCCAGTGGGGGGCTTTGCAGTCAGCTCCTGTGTCCTTCATTGTTCTCCGAGCTGTTCGCTATTTCTTGGTACAAGACACCTTGTGTATCCCCTGCCTGAGCCCTGGAATCGGCCATGTCTCCAACACACCGATTGCTCTCAGCAGAGGGAGGTACGTAGGAATCTAACCCTGGGCACTGGGGTGCCATTGCTCCTGGGGTGACACAGCTGTTAGGCCCCCTCAGAGGACAGAGCTGGGAACCAGATACACTCCTATGTGCATCTGCTCGGACCCTTGAGCACCCGCGTCTATTTCTGTGTCTCGCTGTATACACATATTAAGTCCCATGGGTTCATTCTGATCCTTTATGGGCATATTTTGAAAGAATGACCCCTGGCTTAAATCTTTACTTCCTTCATTTCTTAGTTCACGAGACCAGGAAGTTAAAGGAATTCAGTTACCTGCCAAGGTGTGTTTTTCCCCTCCCATATTAAAATGGGGGTAGAAACTTGTAGTTCGTTGGCAGGGTTATGTGACATGACACGTGGCACGTGTGAGGCTATGCACGCAGTGAGAATTCGGAAACCGTCAGCTGTGTGATCGGGTGTCTAAGGCCCGAGAGCAAGGGCAGGCCCGCTCTGTGTCCGGGTAGCTCAGGGCCGGGAGCTCAGGGGCCAAGATCTAGGCGAGGGAGAGAATGAATCAACAGCAGCCCAGACTCGGCCACACCTGGAGCAGGAAGAGATGCCAAGCTTGATAAGGAGATAAACGGTTGGGAGCAGGGAGGGGTCAGAGGAGAATGTCCTGTTCTTCTTTTTGTTAAATTTACTTATTTGAGAGAGAGAGAGAGAGAGAGAGAGAGAGAGAGAGAGAGAGGGAGGTGGATTTGTTGTTCCACTTACTTATGCATTCTTTGTTTGCTTCTTGTATGTGCCCTGACCAGGGATTGAACCCACAACCTTGGCCTATCGGGACGATGCTCTAACCCACTGAGCTACCCGGCCAGGGCCTAAAGGAGAATGTTCTTGAGGCCAGATGGAAGCCCTGGAGCTCTAGGCCAACGTGAGAAGAACTCACAGGAGCATGAGTGTCCCCACTCACAAGTGGGCACAGAGCTGGTACCAAAGTGAGAGGAGGCGTGTAGGGAGGGGCCACGTGCTTTTTGCTTGTAGGAGGGACGTGGCTGGTTGTGTGTGGAGGTCAGACTGAGGCAGCCTCCGCGAGGGCCTCCTGTCTTCTCCCTGTGTAATTGCATCCACTTGAGTGTGGCTGAGCCTCATGGTTTGCATCTCATGAACAGAATATGGCCAACGTGATGGATGGATGCCACCTCTGAGTTTAGGTTCTGAAAGGACTGTTCTTTCCATCTCACCCATATTTCTGGCCCTCTCTCTCTCTCTCTTTTTTTTAAATACGTTTTTATTGACTTTATAGAAGAAAGAAGAGGGATATAGAGAGAGGAACATCTATGAGAGAGAAACACCATGGATCGGCTGCCTCCTGCACGCCCCCTACTGGGGATTGAGCCGCGAACCTGGGCATGTGCTCTGACCAGGAATCCAACCAGTGACCTCTTGCTTCCTGGGTCCGTGACGCTCAACCACTGGGCCACACCGGCCAGGCGCCCTTTCTCTTTCTTGTTTGGATGGAAGCCGGCTGCAATGCTGTGAGCTGTCCTGTGGGGAGGGCCGGTGGCCAGAAACGAAGGGAGGCCTCTGGCCAACAGGCACCCAGGACCCGAGCCTGACCTAGCCACGAGGGTGAACTTGGAGGGGAAGCCTTGGCTGAACCTATAGCCCGTTTGGCACCCTGACGGCCGCCTGGGAGAGACCCCAAACCAGAACACCCAGTGCAGCATGGCCTGGGCTCCCGGCCCACAGGAGCAGGGAGATCATAAACTCCCGCTGTTTCCGCTGCTACGTGTTGCGCTGATTTGTTCCTGAGTCAGAGATGTCTCGCTCAGAAGACAAGGGAGGAACGTGCTGTGCGCCTTTGAGTTGGGGGTCAGGGGGAAGGGTGCTCCCTGTCCTTGGACATCCGTTTCCAAAGGAGACCACCAGCCCCAAAACGTCCCTCCCCAGTCGCTCCTCCCGTGTAAATGACATTGGTGACGTTTATGCTTTCCCCACCACGCCTCCCGTGAAGATGGAACATCGTTCACTTGCTTTCGGATTAAATAGGGACATTCAGATGCTCAGGACTTGATTAATCCTGATGGAAAAAAGTGTGGAGAACGGCAGTTTACAACGGACAACTGTGAGCTCCTGGGAGGACAAACCAGCATTTCAAAGGCCTGGTCCGTGTCTGTTTTTGGTAGTCCACGAAAGAGAGCAGTTTTGTTTTGTTTTCTGTGCCAAGTGGCAGGAAGCCATTTTCAAAGAAGAGTGAAGGGGGGAAAAGGAGATTTCAAAAATGAACTGCAAACAAACTCAGAGGCACTGGGTCTTCATCACAGCAAACTCCTGCGGCGAGAGAGGCTGTTCAACTACAATCCAGAATCAAAGCAACTTCTGGTGAAATGATTGGGACATTTCGGGCAACAAAAAAGGAGTGTCGGGCAAGGAAGCACGATTTTGGGTTTGAGACCAGTTGTGTGATTTTTTTCATTTTTATTTATTTATTTATGTTTTTAAAAGATTTTTTTAAAATGGATTTTTAGAGAGGGAGGAAGGGAGAGAGAGAGCAAAACATCGAAGTAAGAGGGAAACATCAATCGGCTGCCTCCTGCATGTCCCCTACTGGGTTATGTGCCCTGATGGGAATCAAACCGGCGACCCCTTGGTACATGGGATGATGCCCAACCAACTGAGCCATACTGGCCAGGGCCCCGATGTGTGATTTTAAGTAAATGATTCAACATCTCCTGAGTTTGGTTCCTCACCTCTAATAATGAAAACCATCATGCCTACATCACAGGGCCATTATCTCATGGATCCTGTGGGGGTCAGAACAGGTCACCCCAAGGTGTGCCTCTGTGGCATGTGGATTATTTTGAGCTAAAGGTAACCTAAACCCTGTGGCCCCAAGGGAAACTTCTGCCCTGTCTCTAACTACCTAGGATAATTTGAATTAGGGCCTTGCCCATAATAAGAGATGGTCAGAGATAACCTTTTGAACTATCTCTATGGTAGGGCAAACTACAAATTACTGAACATCTGTTCTTCTTATCGTTAACATCCTCCCCTCGGAAGCCCTAAGGTGCCTTACATCATCCTTAGCTCAGAATGTCATAGACACCTCATTTCCCCTTTCTGTCTCTGAGCCTGTCAGGTACGTGGGGTTCCCATACAGACACATGTAGTTACATTTGGTTACTTTTCTCTTGCTAACCTGTCTCATTAGATCAGCTGAAAGAACCTCAGCGGGTAGAGGAAAGTCTCTTCCTTCCCACAATCCTTTGTGGCAGCTTGCTGTGGTCTAAATGCTTGTGTCCCCCTCCGTTTTATACATTGGCATCCTAACACCCAAAGTGATGGTATTAGAAGGTGGGGCCTTTGGGAGGTGCTTAGGGCAGGAGGTCAGAGTCCCCATGGTTGGGATTGGTGCTCTTATAAAAGAGATCAGAGGGAGTTCCCATCCCCTCTGCCACGTGAGGTTGAAGCTACAGCAAACACAGGGCTGTCTTGGAAACAAGCTCTCGCCAAACACTGAATCACCAGCACCTTGACCCTGGAGCTCCCAGCCTCCACGCTGTGAGGGATGAAGTTCTGTTGCTTATAAGCCACTTAGTCTGCATTATCTACACTAATAAAAGAGAAATATGTAAATTGACTGTACCGCTACAACACCCCAGCCAATCAGGAGTAAGTATGCAAATCAACCCAACAAAGATGACAGGTTAATTTGCATACACAGACGCAGAGCCAAGACTGAAGGCTCCACTCGAGTGAAGACTGAAGACGACTGAAGACTGAAGAGGCTTGGCTTCTCTGCTGCAGCTGGAGTGAAGGCCTGGGTCCTGGGTGCCGGAGGAAAACCGGTGCCGGCAGCCAGGGGAAGGAAGGCCTGTTGCACGAATCTTCATGCAACGGGCCTCTAGTTTTGTTATAACAGCCTGAGTGGACTGAGACACAGCCCTGTGCATAGGTGTGCTCATTCCCATTGTACAGCTGAAGATGCTCTACAGAGAGGTTCAGAGAGGTCATGCTGCTTGCTTTAGGTCACACAGCTAAGAAGTGGTGAGGTCTGGCTTGACACTATCCCACATGGTAAGAATGTGATGTGCAAACAAATTGCAAAACCAAACCAAACCCACGAGTCCCAGAGACGTCCTGCCCTCCTGCCCTGTGCCCCGTGCCAGGAGCCCGGAATTAAAGACCCATCGGCAGCGTATTCTGTGGAGCCCTCAGTGGTGCTGGAGGAGGAGCCTGGTGGTGGTGGAAGGTGGGATGATGCTTTTATTATTTATTTTATTTTTTATTTTTTATTTTTTATTTTTTTTCATGGACTCATACCAAATAAGCCTGGATTTATTCTTTTTTTTATATATATATTTTATTGATTTTTTACAGAGAGGAAGAGAGAGGGATAGAGAGTTAGAAACATCGATGAGAGAGAAACATCGATCAGCTGCCTCTTGCACACCCCCTACTGGGGATGTGCCCGCAACCAAGGTACATGCCCTTGACCGGAATCGAACCTGGGACCTTTCAGTCCGCAGGCCGACGCTCTATCCACTGAGCCAAACCGGTTTCGGCTTATTTTATTTTTTAAATAAATCTTTATTATTCAGATTATTACAGTTGTTCCTCTTTATTCCCCCCATAGCGCCCCTCCACCCAGTTCCCACCCCACCCCCTGGGATGATGCTTTTAGACTCAGCTTCGGAGTCGTGTGGCAGCTGCATGGGGGCCATCCAGGCAGGTGTATGAGGGGAGGACAGAGCAGAGGTCTGGACCTGGGCCCCCGGCACCAAAGATAATGGCCAACATTGGCCGCTTAGTTGGTGCTGGGCACTGTGCCAAAGGTTTCGGGGTGTCAACCCAGTCAGTCCTCACAGTGGCACAGGGACATGGCTGCTCTCGGTGTCCCGGCTGTGCAGAGCAGCGAGGGGACCTGCTTCTCAACCACGTGCAGGCAAAAGCGAAAACCTCAGGGAGAACAACCTCGGACGTCCCAGGCCTTCCTCTTTGGGGGTTCCCGGCTCCATCTTACCACTCGAGGTCCAATGTCCCCTCTACTGGAACCACTTTTGGTCCCCTAAGGGCTCCCGCACCGTTGTTTGCTGCACGTGAGTTCTCCTGGGCTCAGTGTGTGCCAGCACTGCTCTCCCTGAGAGCTGGGAAGCATTCCTCTGGTGCTTGGGCTCAGGGGCCCTCAGGAAAACACCTTCGCATGCCAGGAGGAGGGCCGGAAGCCTCACTTCCGGATCCGAAAGACAGAAGGAAAGGGTTGCCACCGGGGATGTTGAAGGAGGCGCTGACTGCCGGGGCCTGGCACAGGTCCCCCGCCCCGCCTTCAGTTTCCCTGCACAAGAGCAGGCCATGTTCATGCTCTCCGTCCCCAAAGGACCAGGGCCACGAGGGAGCGCCCTGAAGGTCATGAGAGCAGTGCTTTATTGGGTCCGCGCTACACGCACAGGCTGCGTGCGAAACAGTCTATAAACATTAATTCATGCGATGCTCACCACAAACCCAGGAGGCAAGTGCAATGAATAGGACCGCGTTGCAAATGACAAGCTTGAGGATTGGAGAGGTTCAGTGACTTGCCCAAGGCCACACAGCGAGTGTGGCCGATGGGAGTCCTGAGGGCCCAGGGGGACCCTCATATATCCCATCAGGCCACACTCTGTACCCCAGAGCCCAGTCTCCGTACCAAACACCTGCCTGTCGTGGCTCATGCTCCTGTGGGGGAGGGGGAAGCCCCCTTCTCCTCTTGGTTCTAATGGCTGGTCGAGTAATTAAAATAACATACAGTGGATTAACCGGAAAAAATAGAATGTAATACCTATGCACAGGGAACTCTCATGAACATGACGAATTACAAAAACTGGCTGGAGGTCTATGTCACTGTGGACTGAGGAGAAGGAAGTAAGGCAGTTTACAGGGAGATGAAGAGGGTTAATGTTTAGTAAAAACTGTTCGCTGGGCCTCGTGGAGACAATGGGCACCAGAGAGGACTTTGATCAAATGGGCCTGCTGAGGCTCCCCCCCCCCCCCCCCTTCCCCCGGCCTGCCACACCTAGTTCAGGTGAGATCAGCCGGCCGGCCTTCCATCCACATTCTTTCAGGCAGTTAGGGGGAGGCCAAAGGTTCTTCCTGAGCCTCCTGGCCCTTAAAAATAACCGTTTGAAAGAATTGATTTTCCAAAGAGGCATATTTGGGGGTGGCCAGCTCTGCTCCTCTTTCCCTCCCTTAGGCCTGAGTCCTGGGGCCCAGGGGGACCCTCATACATCCCATCCGGGCAGATCCATCCCATCTTTTCTTGAGCAGCCCTGGTCACAACCCTTTGAGGTTAGTAAGAGCGTTTTTCTGACCCTGCCATCGCCATCTGTCGCTGCTCCCCAGACCCATTCCCATGCCCACGGCTGTGCTAGGCCCGTGATCCTCATGAACGCAGGGGCCCTGGTTCACCTGGAGGCACCAAGTGCAAAGGAATGACATGAATGGGGTTGACCAGATGCCTCGCTGGAAGGTGTGTCATCTGTGGGCTCCTCGGCCACCCCACAGGAAGTCTGGGGCGTTGACCAGCTTTGTCTCTAGACCCGAGGCAGATGGTTTTCCCCGGGTTCTGAAACTGCCCCCACGTGCCTCTGGGTTTGGTTGTCTGGAGGCAGCAGAGAGAGCGGGGAGGTCAGTCTGGCTGGAGTGTGCGATGCCTGAAGGAAGCCAGCCCAGGGAGGCAGGGGGAGCTGAGTCATGTGGGCTCCCTGCCAGCCCAAGAGGTCGGGGCCGGGGAGCTGTGGGAGGCAGCTAGACAGACAAGAGCAGAGCGAGGCCGATGGGCCAGGTCCAGAAGGTCACCAGGGCGGAAAGCCCCGGGTGCCTAGCAACAGACAGACAGTTGTAGGGTGGGACCTTGTCCCCAGGTTGGCCTTTCCTCCCCGGCATATCGCTGGTGATGGGGTTTAGACCCCTGACCTTTCCTCCCTAGGATAACATTTAGGCCTCCGTTGTGTTTCAGCTCCAGGCCCAGAGAAGAAGCAAAACCAGACAATTAACTCCACGGCTGACCTCAGGACCGGCTGCATTAGATAATGGCCCCTGCCCTGGCGCCGACCAATCAACCAGTGACCCTGAAGGACCCACCTGGAAAGCTGCTGAATATTCTATCGAGAACTTCCCTGGGGACCTCCCTCCCCTACACTCTCTGCCCTTAAAACCCTCAGGATGAGGACCCAGCGTGCTCTCCCTCCTGGGAGTTCCCCTGGCTGTGCCTTCCTTTCTCCCTCTCCCTCCCCCCACCCCAGGCCTCAGTTTTACCTTCCTCACTTCTAAGCTCCAACGGCCCTTCCTCTCCCTCTACAACTTGTTTTCTGTGTCCATTTCTTCTACAAATCACGTCTTCTACCTCTGCGACTTTCTAAACAAGTGTTTGAGTCTTGGCTCTGAATTCTTTCCCAGCCAGAACTCAAGTACCGCGGTTGCTGAACCCAGGGCCAGTCTGACCCCACCGGTCTAACACCTCATGCCTTTCTCACCTCCCCCAACAGAGCCCCTGAGGGTCAGGCAGCAGGAACGATCACAGCATTCGCATTCGGATTCCTCTTCCGGCAGATACGCCGAGCAGGGCACGCAGAGGACGGAACAGAAGAGTAAGAACTGGACGATGGGAGACTGTCCCGTTGGCCAGATTGACCTCATGATGGGGCAGGTGATGGGGAGGCGGCTGCATTTGAGGCCTGAGAGCACAAGAAGCCTGGTGCAGAGGGGCGGCTGCTGACATAGCCTTGGTTACCGCGCAGGCGAGTCCTGGGCCCCGAAGATGTTCACATCCCAGTTCCCAGGGCCTGCGAATGGTACCTTCTATGGCAAAAGGGGGCACATTCCCTTATACGGCAAGAGACGTGATGAAGTTAAGGATCTTGGGCTGGAGGGATTATCCCGAGAGGCCAGGTCATCAGGGGGCTGAGCCGGCATCTGCTGGCTGGCTCCCGTCTCTGCCGCTTCTAACGGTGCCGCAGGCTGTCCCGTAGTGTGACCGGGACGCCTGGCCCGGCTGGGTTGGCTGCAGCGTTCCTTCTCTGTCCTTGTAGCCCTCTTCCCAAGCTTCCTTGGCCAGAGCAGTTGAGAGTCTAGTGCCATAAAGCAGACCATAACAAACACGAGACCCCAGAGAGAAGTCGCAATACATCCCTCAGAGGCGTGCTGCCGGCCGGCTGGCTCCTTTAACTCGCACAGGTCTGGGGAGAGAGGCTCCTTGACCTGATACCCAGCTCGGAGAGCCGGATTCCCACCAGCTCTCACCTGCACTGCGTGCCTCCTCCCTCAGGCCGCCCTCGCCGCCTCCTCCCACCATCGCAAAGCATTTTTAGCCAGAGGCCACGGCAATTAAAAACTCTATATACGCCAGCGTTCCTTTCCCTCACCTTCCCTTTTCTTTTTTAAAATCCTCACCCCAGGACATTTTTTCCATTGATTTCTAGAGAGTGGAAGGAAAGGAGGAAGGAGGAGAGAGAGAAACATCAACCAGAGGGAGACACATCGATTGGTTGCTTTCCCAGCTGGGCCCAGGGAATTGAACCTGCAACCCAGGTACGTGCCCTTGACTGGGAACCGAACCCACGACCCTTCGGTCTGCAGGCTGATGCTCTCACCACTGAGCAACACAGGCCAGGGCTTCCCTCACCGTTCTAGTAGACGTGCACTTGAGCTGGAGCGCCCGCTCTGCCTTATCTCCTGTTGGCCGTGGGATCCTGGCAGACGCCGCGCTGAGCGCCCTGGTGGTAGACACGCCCGGCTCTTTCAAGGAAACCTTGCCCGTCTCCCACTATCCACACGAAGCGGTATTCCCACATGAAGGGGTCGTAGAGGCTGCTGAGTCCACAGGAGGGCGGGCAGCTGAGATTCAGGTTGGTCCCCATCCCTCTCTGACCCTTTGGAGGGACTTTAGTCAGGGGCGGGGGTCTGTGCACCGGAGCACAGTGTCCCAAGGCTGCAGGCACAGGAGTAAGGCAGCTCCGGGCACCTCAGGAAGCTGTGGCCGTGGGCTGTCTTTTCCCTCCTGAGAAGCGCCCTGGTGTTGGCTGGGTCCTACCTGCTGCTTTAGCGTCAGCGCAGGCCCCCCACTATGCCCAGCTGCAGCCCAGAGGGTCAGAAGCAGCAGCTTCCCAGTCAGTCGAGAGCGTCTGCACCCTCACAGACGGCCACGATGTCCGATGTCCCGCATCCCCACACCCACCACTATCAGGGTCTGCGGAGGAGCCTGATTCCTTCGTGGGCTATTTATAACCAAATCAGAGCAGGATCTTTAGGTAAAGAGGATCCTCCCCTCCCTCCCGGGGTTGTCAATCTCTCCCCGTCACGTGATGCTCAGGCTGCAGTAATCAGACTTAACGAATGGACTCGTGAATTGGAAAGTGCTGAAGGCAAAGGAGTCTGTGACTCATCATCCCCTTCCCGTGCACAGAGCCTGCCTTGGACGCGGTCAGCTTCAGTTTTGTTTTCTGAACACACGGTCGGTTGCATCCTCTCTGGTTCGCTCTGGACGCCCTCCCTGGTTTCAGAGGGCTCTGGAAGGGTTGTCAATCAGTGCCCTGTGCCCCACCTACCACTTCTGGGTGGGGCATATGAGCAGCTGGGCCTCTTTGCGACTTGACCACTTGACGGGTAAACCAGTCTCTGGGAAGTTGATGCCTGCACTTTGCAGGTGGTGGGCTGTGTGCAGGGCCGGCCACAGTCCCCCCAAGCTGGCCACGTGACTTTGGATGCGTCCCAGCAGGAGGTGACATCTCTTTCCCTTCCCCCTGAATCTGGGCTGGTCCTAGACTTGCTTTGATCAGGGGAGGGGTGCCGTGTGAGTCCCCAGCGTCAGCCTCTGGCGACTTTGCAGGTTCTGTTCTCACCCTCTTAGAACGCTGCTGCTCTGTGATGGCCGGGGCCCTCGCTGAAACCGAAACACTTCATGCAGAGTCCACGCAGAGAGGGGTCTGCTGGCCCAGCTGCTCTAGCCATCCCAGTCGAGGCCCCTGACCTGTGAATGGGGCCACCTGAGGCCCCCGGCCTCCAGCTGATACCACCTGACCACAAGTGCCGGGGAGGGGGGGGATCCAGAAACACTGCTTGCACCCAGAGAACTGCCCAGTTTGCTCACCCACAGAACTGTGGGCAGGAGAATGCCCTTCCTTTCTTAAAAAATATTTGTATTGATTTCAGAGAGGAAGGGAGAGGGAGAGAGAGAGAGAAACATCAATGATGAGAGAGTATCATTGATTGGCTGCTTCTTCACACCTGCTACTGGGGGTCGAGCCCACAACTCAGGCAGGTGCCCTGACCGGGAATTGGTCGATGCTCAACAACTGAGCCATGCCAGCGGGCTCAACACAGTTCCAATTAAATGGAGACCGGGGACATGGATATGTCCTATCACTGCTGCATCCCCAGCACTTACCACAGTTTCTTGTACATAGTAGGTATTAAATAGAGAGCTGCTAGATGAGCAAATTAATTGTGAATAAGACAAGCTTTGAAACCGGGAGATTTTGACAGACAGAGGAATTAAGTGTAAAGATGTTAGAAATCACCAGGCCAGTGCAATTTGGCTGAAACCTAATGGCACAGAACACACCCAGCAAGTGAATGTGTATCGGTCAGCGCACTCTCTGGCAGGTGACCAGATTCTAACTCATGCGGGCTGAAACATTTTTTTACATGAAGCCTTTCCCTCGCTTAACTAGGGAGTCCGGTGAGGCTGGATTCAGGAGCTCAAATAACGCCCTTCGAGGTGCCCCTCCTTCTCGGTGCTTCGCGGTTCTGCTGGGCTCTGCTGGGCTTGCCACCCACTGGGGACAGATCTCTCTCTCAATGCATTACCATTGCTCTGGAACAAAACACCCCCAAATTTAGAGCCTAAAAGAACAGCATTTGCCCGGCCGGTGTGGCTTAATGGTTGAGCATCGATAAAGGCGAAGGGAACAAGAACATGGGTCCCAGCAGGAGGTGTGGGTGGGAGGATGGAGGCCGCGTTTCAGAGCCTGTGGACACCCCGATCCAGCGGCTCCAGTGGCTCCAGCACCACGCGCCTCTCGGATGGAGCGGGCGCTTCTCATCTCCTCGCTACCCATCCCTTGGTGATGGGCAGCATTGCAGTCCATGTCGGGGCTAGGCACAGAAAAGAACCTCTGAGAGAAGGCATTTTCAGGGACGGCTTAGAGTTTTACCCACGAGTGAAAGCAAATATTTTCCTGCTAGAATCGTGTTCAGTGTTTTCACACATATGATCCCCTCTGGTTCCCACAGCAAAACTGCAGAGTAGGTGTGCACACCTGCTGGACTTTGGGCATCATTTAACGCCGGTAGTCTTGATTCCACATCCAGAAGGGTTCAGCAATCTGGAGAGGGGGCTGTGTGTAGATTAAATAAGAGTCCAGAGACAAAACATAATTTTGAAAGGCATATTGGGGGAGGCAGAGGAGCTTGGCTGAAGAAACTAAGTTCTCCTTGTCTCAGGACCCCTTGCTTTTTATTAACACAAATTTTCCTAAGGCAAGGTGGAGATAATACACATCAAAGCGTAGGGTTTCCTCTACAGAGTCCATTGTCAGAATGGGGAATAGCCTGCAGCTGTTCAGGTGTTTGGCCAACAGGAGGCAATAACATGTAGATTAAGATGCCCTGAGCTGTCTGGCAGCAAACAGTCAATTTATGTATCCTTTTTAGGTTTGGGTAAATGCCTTTAGCCATTCCAGCAGGTGATAATATATGTGACTCAGCCCTTGTTGAGTCCCAAAGTTCCATCAACCTTTCGATGAAACTCTTACAATTATGATATGCTGGAATTGGCTTCCAGCACATACCCTCATAATGTCCATTTCTTTTCCTTCTTGGAATTCAACACAGTTCTTCTTCTTCTTCTTCTTCTTTTTTTTTTTTTTTACTTCCAGGCATTTTGAAGAAGGGGTGCTGGTGCCACACTCATGATTTTTCACAATCTAGACCCAAACCACCAACCTGCCTGACCTCCCGCTCTCCCCTCATATCCACACCAACAATTTGTTATTCTCGGAATTTGCCATTCCCACATCATTGACCCTTTTGTCTTCAATTCCTCCTCCTCCTCTTCTCAGTCAGAGGAAACTTGAATGTGCATCTGAGAGGCGGCTCACCTGCGGCCCTTCAGAAGCATCTATCCTAATCGTCCGAAGCCAGAGCCATTCTCTCCTCGGTCCCGCACCCTCCTCATGTTTCCATCATGGTGTTTAGTTATTGAACAAATATGTCATGAGCACTTACCAGGAACGCGGGGTCCTGAGGTGAATCAGTCGTTTTCTCGTAGGATCTCAGAGTCTAGTAGGGAAGGCGTTCAGGTAAACAAAGGTCACCACAATTTCAGCCCTAGCCGGTTTGGCTCAGTGGATAGAGCGATGGCCTGCGGACCGAAGGTTCCCAGGTTCGATTCTGGTTGCAGGCTCCTCCCCAGCCCAGGCTCTGGTCAGGGCTCGTGCAGGAGGCAACCAATCAATGTTTCTCTCACATCGATCTCTCCTCTGTCTTTGCCTCTCTCTTCCACTCTCTCTAAAATCAATGGAAAAATATCCTCGGGTGAGGATTAAAAAAAAAAAATCACCATGATTCTAACACAGTGACGAGTCCTCAGTAAAGGGGAACCCAGGCTTGTGTGGGGATGGAAAGGCCAGAACCCGGCAATCCTGGGCCCACAGGGAGCGTTCTAGAGGCTGGAGGGCCTCAGCGTCCTTGTAACAATGAATGGGAATTATCCACGTGGAGGGAAGGAGAGTGGCAGAGGCGCTACCAGACTTGGCTGAGCATCGGTGGTTTGTCTTTCCAAACATCTTCTCAGCCTCTTGAAGGGAGGGATTGGTGTCCTCCATCTCTGTATCCCCATGACCTAGGACTGGTGTAGAGCAGGTGCTCAACAGACGTTTGCGGGGTGAATGAGCTGGACTCCACTCCAGAGAATGTCAATTCTGTCCTTGCACAGGGCATCGTCTCTGAGCAGTGCCACCTAACTCACCGAATGAGAACGTGTAGCCAAGAATAATGGGTCTGTGTCAGCTGTCTGTGCATGACTGAACAAACTGCTCAAGCTTGACATCTTGAAGCAACACTTTCTTTTTAAAAAAAATATATTTTTATTGATCTCAGAGAGGGAGAGGGAGAAAGAGAGACAGAAACATCAATGATGAGAGAGAATCATGGACGGGCTGCCTCCTGCACACTCCACACTGGGGATCGAGCCCACATCCCGGACATGTGCCCTGATGGATAATCGAACTCTGACCTCCTGGTTCATAAGTCGATGCTCAACCACTGAGCCACGCCGGCCGGGCTAAAGCAACACTTTCTTCTTTCTTGTGACTCTGTGATTGGTTGGGTGAGCCTTCTGCTGCTTTCCTGGGGACTCACCCACACAGCTGCATCCAGGTGGAGGTCACCTGGGATGGGTCCTTCCTTCCCAAGGAGGCTGGCCTGGGCTCCCGCACACGATGGCGTCAGCATCTAAGAGGGAAAGCCTAGAGCACAAGCCCCCATTGAGCTTCTGCCTGTGTCACATTTTCTGAGTCTCAGTGGCCAAAACACGGTGTATGGATTCCATGCGATGGAGGATGACACTAGGGCTGTGACGCTTCGGTCCCCCACAGGTGAGCGGGCGGCGGGCTGTCACCGTGGAAGGGATCGATGTCCGGGTGGGTTCCCAGGTGGAGATGCACATCAGAGTGGTTGTTCCGGAGACAGGGTCCTGTAGAGCAGTGATGGGAACATTAAACTTGGCTGGACCTAGAGGGGGGAACACAGGGTCTGGATCAAATGAAAGGAACCCAGTAATGCGTACTTGACGGGTTTTCTCTCGCCTCATAGGCGACACTGTGGAGGTATTTTGCAAACTTGGAAAGAAGGGGAATGAATGTTGTCAGGCAGAAAACCCAGGTCAGCACCCCAGACAGCTCCGAGGCAAAGCAGCTGCACCCAGAGAATCCTGAACAAGAGTCCCTGCCGCTTAGCTGGACGTACCCGGGCCCAGGGAAGCAGCTTGCCCAGTGTCTAGACAACTGGATCGGCTCGATCCTTCTCATTTGCCGGGGCTGCTTCCTGTGGGGACTGTATGAACAGTTTAGGTTTGGTCAAGAGTATGAGGAACCCCAAGTGAGAGAGGTTCTGACTCTCGTAAGCGAAGGCCGTTGCTAGGCAGGTCGGGCAGTCATGGCCCCCCTGCTCCAGGAAGCCCAGACCCTGGATCCTCACTGCTCGCTGCCCCGCACCCTTAGGGGGGCCCTTTAGCTTCACGGTCTAAGGTGGGTGGCCAGTGTGCCTGTCACTGCAGCCACATGTTTTCATCGGCTCCTCCCTCCAATAAAGGCAATTTTTCTGGTGCCTAGTATGTACCAGAAAGAGGCTAAAGCCCGGCCGGCGTGACTCAGTGGTTGAATGTTGACCTATGAACCAGGAGGTCATGGTTTGATCCCCTGTCAAGGGCACATGCCCGGGCTGGGGACTCCATCCCCAGTGTGGGGTGAGCAGGAGGCAGCGATCAATGATTCTCTCTCACCGTTGATGTTTCTATCTCTCTCCCTCTTCCTTCCTCTCTGAAATCAATATTAAAAAAAAAAAAAGAAAGAAGCTAAAAGGTGTACATGTGTGGCAACAGAAAGTCAGCATTCGCCCTAGCTGGTTTGGCTCAGTGGATAGAGTGTTGACCTGCAGGCTGAAAGGTCCTGGGTTCGATTCCAGTCAAGGGCACATGCCCAGGGTTGCAGGCTCGATCCCCAGTAGGGGGGGTGTGCAGGAGGCAGCCGATCCATGATTCTCTCTCATCATTGATGTTTCTATCTCTCTCTCCCTCTCCCTTCCTCTATCTAAAATCAATAAAAATATATGTGTGTGTTGTTGTTTTTTTAAAGTCAGCATTCTTCGGATTCTGAGGAAGAGAGGAAGAGAGAAGCTTTTTGAGACATCGTGTGGAGAAGCAGCCAAGATGAGCCCTGGCTAGCCTGGGCGGGGCAGTGTTTGAGTCCGACACAGGCTACCTGGTGTGATTGTGCTTCAGAAAGATTGGGGGTTTTTGCAAACAGAAGGTTTGCGGCCACCTCACGTCAGCAGGTTTATCAGCACCATGTTTCCTGGTGAAGACGCCATGGAGATCATTGAAATGACAGCTAACGATTTATAACGTTTAATACACTTTGTTGATAAACAGTGGCAGGGTTGGGGAGGACTGGCTCCCATTTTGAAAGATGTTCTGCTGTGAATAAAACGTTACCACACAGCATCACACGCGACAGAGAAATCGTGCGTGAAAGGAACAGTTGATGGGTGTGGCAAGCGTCTTTGCTGTCTTAAGAAATTGCCTCCCCAACCTTCTTGCCTCCCCAACCTTCAGCCACCACCACCCCATCAATCACAGCCATCAACCCCGAGGCAAGACCCTCCACCAGCAAAAAGACTGACTCGCATCTGTAATAACCACCACCACCAACGAAAAGACTGCGACTTGCTGAAGGGCTCAGAAGACGGTAAGCGTTGGGGTTTTTTTTTTTTTTGGCAATAAATAGCTTTTAATTAAAGTATGTACATATTTCAGACATAATGCAACTGCACACAAGATAGACTACCACAGAGCATAAAAATAACTCTTACGTGCACCAGGAAACCACATATGTGTGTGACTCGTTTATTGTGAGACCTGCTTTCCTGTGGTGACCTGGAGCCGAGCCTGCAGACCCCGAGGTGCGCCTGTGTGTATACTTCTGTGCCTCTGGAGAACCCTGACTCACACGCTGTCTTCCAGGATCGGCAACCAGAAGCACACGCGGGGCAGACAGCACTAGGCCATCGCCGCGTTCTTCCCCTCCACGCCCGTGTGCAGCCTCAGAACCAGTCTTAGCATTGTTGATGGCTCCGACGGAAAAGCGTGCCATCTGCAGGGCCTGCCCCACCTACTGGAACGTTACTTCTTGCATCGGCCTCCTGGGTCTTCACTGCTGGGTTCTCTCTCTGGTCTCTGCGACACGTCTGGCCCTGGGAGGTGACGGTGTTTCAGGGCTGGAGGCCTTGAGCCCCATGGGACAGAGCCAAGGCAGGCAGAGCAGGGTGGGGGGTGGCACCAGGCTCCCCAGAGCCGGAGATCCACAGGGCAGAGCAGAGATGGGAACCAGGCATTTGCCAGGAGGTCTGAAGCGTCCTTCACCTGCGTTCTGAACATCTGCGCCCAGGACCCACGCTCAGGTTCACTGGGGATTCAGGATCCGACGGGGGCAGCTCACGGCTACGGAAGGTAGAGCAGGGACTCAAGGCCAGGGCCCCACGGCACTGCGTTCCTCCCTCCCCGATTTCAACTCGGAGCCCTGGGCTCAGACGTGAAGAAGGCAGGCCGGGGATCCATGTAGGAGAACGCGGGGTCTGCTAAGACATAGGGTGGCTGCTTCCAGCTTCCGGGAGAGTTTGGGGGACACAGCCGTGCACGAAACCCAAAGGGTTGCCGTATTAAATGAGCAAAGTTTCACTTTTAAATACTTCATAATGTTCAGCGTGCAGGGGGATCTTCGGTTTTCTGAAATGGTGAGACCATCCGTGCGGACCAGGGGTGGGAACGTCCGGCCCACAGGCTCTATAAAACCCTGGGAGCCATGTGCTCAGGCCCTGCCAAGGCATTAGGGGTGCGTTAATGAAATGCTTGGCCAAACAGAACAGGCTGATGTCTAAGTGGGTGATCTTGTATGGCCTGAGGACGATGTCACACATATCCAAGTGGCCCTTGGCAGAAAAAAGGTCCGGCCCCCCGCCCCGCCCACCCCCGTGGTTTAGACAATCCCACTTTTGACATAATTGTCCAGCGTGGAGGCGGCCTCTGGTTCCGGCCTGTCCGTGGCCTTGTCGTCCGTGACGGCCGAGTCTGTCTTCTCTGCTGGTGGGTAGGCCTTGTTCATTTTGGCAAATGCCTGGCTGATTTCGGCGTGGGTTCGGTTTTTGGTCTCAGGGAGGACAAAGTATAAGTAGAGAGCACCCGCGGAGCAGATGGCGGCAAAGACCAGGAAGCAGTAGGTGCCCAGGCTTTTCTGTGGAAAGGTGGAGACAAAAGCGTCAGATAGACAAACACCACGCTGGCCACGAAACCACCTCTGAGCAGACTGTTCTTTGTAAAAAAAAAAATTAATTAATTAAAAAAAAATTATATATATATATATATATATATATATATATATATATATATATATATAGAGAGAGAGAGAGAGAGAGAGAGAGAGAGAAACATCAATGATGACAGAACCGTTGATCGGCTGCCTCCTGCATGCCCCACACTGGGGATCGAGCCTGCAATGCGGGCATGTGCCCTGGACCAGAGTCGAATCCTGGACCGTTCAGTCCGCAGGCTGATGCTTGATTCCTGAGCCAAACCAGCGAGGGCCAGACTGTTCTTTATGGTCCCCATTCATCAGCCAACATTCCCAGGTGCGGCTCTGCACGCAAATGTGCCTTATAATCGTGTACAGGAGACGTCTCCCGTGAGGCATGAATAATCAGCTTCAAACCCCAGGAAAGATGAGGAAGTGGCAGTCTTTATTTGTTACTTTTTTATTTTATTTATTTTTTTATTTTTTTTGAGAAAAGTGGGCATATAGCCCGACCGGTGTGGCTCAGTGGTTGAGCATTGACTTGTGAACAGGAGATCACATTTTGATTCCCGGTCAGAGCACATGCCCGGGTTGTGGGCTCGATCCCCAGTGTGGGGCGTGCAGGAGGCAGCCGATTAGTGATTCTCTCTCATCATTGATGTTTCTGTTTCTCTGTCCCTCACCTTTTCTTGCTGAAACCAATAAAAAAAGAAAAAGAAAAATGGGCATATAAAACTTAATCATTGTGTAAGCCAATTACTATCTACGGTTATCCTTTTCAAAAAGTATGTTTTAAAAATTGGAATCGGCCCTAACCAGTTTGGCTCAGTGGATAGAGCGTCGGCCTGTGGACTGAAGGGTCCCAGGTTCGATTCCGGTCAAAGGCATGTACCTTGGTTACGGGCACATCCCCAGTTAAGGGGTGTGCAGGAGGCAGCTGATCGATGTTTCTCTCTTATTGATGTTTCTAATTCTATCTCTCACTCTTCCTCTCTGTAAAAAAATCAATAAAATATATATTTTTAAAAATTGGAATCGAACTTGACCTCCTGTTCATAGGTCAGTGCTCAACCACTGAACCACACTGGCTGGGCTATCTAACATTATCTTAAGTTCATATTTACCATTAACCACATTCTTCCTTCCCTCCAATATACACGTGAGAGAAGTGTGATATCAAAAGGCAGTGAAATTCCTCCATTCACAAGAAAAATAGGGAACATTACTAGGCCCAGATTACATCACTTTTTCTAACATGCAAAGATATAACTCACTGACTGTTACTCTGATGCAGCCTTGGACAAAGAAGAGAGAAATGTGGGATGCAGTCCCCCTAGCTCAGTGGTCGGCAAACTGTGGCTCGCGAGCCACATGCGGCTCTTTGGCTCCTTGAGTTTTTAGCAAAGGCCAGCTTAGGAGTACCCTAATTAAGTTAATAACGATGTACCTACCTACATAGTTTAAGTTTAAAAAATTTGGCTCTCAAAAGAAATTCCCATCGTTGTTCTGTTGATATTTGGCCCTGTTGACGAATGAGTTTGCCGACCACTGCTCTAGCTCATGCACCCTGCTTATGGCGCAAACGCTCGGACGAGAACGGCCCTGCCGGCTGCACTAGACCAGCTGCACCGGGCACCTCGGCAGCTCCTGTGCCCGCAGAGCCTGGCGCGTGTAGTTGCTCAGCAAATGTTTGTCCAGTAAAAGACTCTCAGGGTTCCAGCTGTCGGGGCTGTGCCCCCCCCCCCCCCAATGTGCCTCTCTTCTAGGGGCCCCAAAACCCATTAGCTGAGGATTCCCTGGGAAGGCTTGGTGACCACCTGGGAGAAGCAGGAAGGGGACTCACACATTTTATGGGGGTTCCCTGTCCTACACTGAGACCCGCCCCATCCTCGGTTCCTCCTGCTCACAGCCCCTGTTTCTCAGAGCCCAGCAGCTTTTCACGGACGCCCTACACTGACCCAGGGGGTTCCCGCAGCGGGGCTCTGGCTGGAATTCCTCCCTGCCTCTTCCAGACCCCCCAACCCCTGTCCATGTTTCTTGTGTGGCTCCTGGAGCTCCAGCCCAGTACCCTGCTGAAAGGGAGCCCGTGGCAATGAAGGCGACCCCCCTCGCAACACGCTGCTACTCGGCGCATGACTGTGTGGGAATCACACAGTGGCAGACACAGCAAAAAAGGTGAGCAGGATGCAGGTTTGAGGTTCTACCCAGCTTGCCTTGCATGCCCTCCACGACAGGAGGCTCACTCCCTCTGAGGCAGCCCTTAGCTGTAGGGAGCGCCTGGAAGGTGCAGGAGGGAGAAGGGGGAAAGGTTTGGGCCAAGGCACACTTCTCCCTCCAGTGGCTAGACCAGCCTCTGCTCTGTGACTCACCCCTCACTCTGAGGGCTGCCGAATCAGAGGGTACCCGGTGGGCGAGAGGCCCCAGCCAGCCATACCTGGATGAAGGGGAAGACGAGGCCCACGACGAAGTTGGAGAGCCAGTTGACCGTGCCCGCCACGATGAAGGCCGCCGGCCGCTGGGACTGCTGGAAGAACTCGCCGGTCAGGACAAAGGGGATGCCGCCTGCAGGGAGAGCCGGGGGGCGGAATTAGTCACCCCGAGGAGGAGGCCATGCTGCCAGCCTCCATCTCATGTGGCAGGGCAGGTGGCGGGAGAGCCCTCAGCCTGTGTGAGCAGCGGCCTCAGAGTGGGTTGTAGCCCAGAGCTCCGAAAGGCATGAACACCATCTCTGACCTGGCTCATCTGAACAAGAGGTCCCCCCCAGCCCGCCCCCCACACTCCCCCGTGCTCTCCGAATGGCCGGGCAGTGGAGGACTGCGTGTGCCAATTTGATGAAGCAGCAACTGACATTTACGGAATACGGAATACGTTGCGTTAGGAATGCTTATCATTTCACCTCTGGGAGTATTGGCTACCCTGTACCTGGGGCGGGGGGGTGGGGAGGGGGGGACTGCAGCCCAGAGAAGTGCCTTCACTTACCCAAGGTTACCCAGCTCTGAGGGGCGGAGCCAGGACGCAGGCCCTGACTTGGGTAGAAGTTTGCTCAGGCAGCACAGGTGCTGGGAGGCCTTTCCCTGCAGCCTCGGTTAAAATGCGCCCCCTACTGTTCACCCTGTCCCTCTGCATCCCCTACGTTGGTCCCCTCCTCCCCGTGGGACTTCCCTTGCCCTGGCTTTATATTTTTATATTTCTGGCCGTGCCTGGCTCCCTGTCTGGGAGTGTTAGCTCCGTGGGGGCTGTTCTAGCAGCTTCTCCCAACATCTGGGTCACAGCTGGGCACAGAGTAGGGGCTCGCTTACAGGTGCGAGAAATATGGACGTGAACAAAACGGGAAAATCCTTCCGACGGAAAGAGGGCCAGGCTACTGGGTCCCGTTCCGGTCCTCCGTGGTGTGAGGGCCGAGGCTTCTCGGTCCATCCAGGGCCTTTACTTGTAATCATTGTGATGGGCTGAAATGTGCGCCCCCCCCCCCACCAAATCCACATGTTCAAGTCCCACCCTCAGCACCCCAAAATGTAACTGTATGTGGAGATGGGATCTTTAAAGGGGTGATTAAGGTAAAAGGAGGTCATACGATGGCCCTGATCCATTCTGACTGGGGTCCTTAGAAGAAGAGGCAACTAGGCCCGGCCGTGTGGCTCAGTGGTTGAGCATCGACCTACGAACCAGGAGGTCAGGGTTCAATTCCTGGTCAGGGCACATGCCTGGGTTGCGGGCTTGGCCCCCAGTGTGGGGCAGTCTCCCCAGAGTCTGCCCACAGACACCAGGGGCGCCTCCCAGAGAGCAAGGCAGGGGCCACACCCCCTGAACTCCTTCTCAGTCTCCCGGGGACATGGACGCAGAGCCACGGCAGGGCAGGGCTCTCAGTCTCATCCACGCTGGCCATTTTACAGATGGGGAAACTGAGGCTCAAGGAGAGGCGAGGACTTTCCCATGAGGGCAATGCCAGAGCTGGGGCTGGACAGGAGTCCTGGGTGCACACACCAGACTCCCCTCTTGCAGGCACTGCAAGGTGGTGGCTAGGGGCTGGGAGTCCCGCATCGCCATCCTGGCTCCGTGCAAGTTCCCTCATCCCCACCTTCTCTTGAGCTGCCACGAGCCCTGCCTGAGCTAAGTATAGCAACGTGGTCAGTGATCAATACAGCTTAGCCATGGCCATTGTTATCATCATCATTGTATCTTCCACACGGAATTGAGACGTGTCGGTAGGTGGCCACAGACCGCACCTTGAGTATCATGAATTCATCCCAAACCCGTGTGTTTGCCTCACGCCCTCACAACCGTGAGTTGTTGTATGCCAGTGGTCGGCAAACTCATTAGTCAACAGAGCCAAATATCAACAGCACAACGATTGAAATTTCTTTTGAGAGCCAAATTTTTAAAACTTAAACTTCTTCTAACGTCACTTTTTCAAAACAGACTCGCCCAGGCCGTGGTATTTTGTGGAAGAGCCACACTCAAGGGACCAAAGAGCTGCATGTGGCTCGTGAGCTGCCGTTTGCCGACCATGGTTGTATGCTATCGCTAACGTGTCTTGGGCAGCACATTGCCCACCATCTGTGGGATGGAAATGAAGGCTGTCACTGAACTTGAATGGCTGGGAACTCTCTCTCTCCCCGCTCCATCCCCAATCAGGCTCTGCCCCTCCCTGAGCCCCTGACTCCCATGGTGGTGCTGCGAGCCGTGGGCCAGCTGGTGCAGAAGGGGGCGCCCTACCTGGGCCGCTGCAGAAGGACGCAATGATGGCCAGGATGCAGAGGATGCTCAGGTAAGGGATCCAGGGGGCCCGGTCCTGTGAGGGGGCAGCAGCGGGCAGGTGAGGAGGCAGGTGCGTCGAGGACCTCGGTTCCCACCCCAGCCCCTCCTCATCCATCTGTGTGACCTCTGACCTTACTAGCAAGGGAAGGGGGCTGGGGACCAGCACAGGGTCATGGTTCAAGGACGTCTTTGACCTGGTGAAGGTCACTTTACATCTATGAGCCCCGTTTCAGCGTCCAGAAAATGGGGATAATGATAACCCCCAAGCCATTCCAGCACCTATTTTACAGACACGAGGAGCAGAGAGGTTGAGCTGCCGAAAGTTTCGTGCGAGGAGGTGGGACAGCGGGGATTCACACCCAGGCGGGCTGGCCCCAGAGCCCCTGCTCGTACCACCAGCCAATGATGGGACAATTGCGCAAATGCTTTGTATGGCAGAGCCGGGCGTTTTAGGAAACATCAAGTGCAACCTCTTCCACTCCACAGAGGGGTAAACAGAGCTCAGAGAGGAGATGTAACTCACTCAACGTCACACAGCTCCTCAGGTCTCTGGTCTCCCAGGCCCAGACCCACCCCTCAAAGCCCCCCAGCAGCTTCCCAGCTGAGATGCCCCTGGGGGAGCCATGTCTGCAGGCGGTGCCACCTTCCCAAGCCCAGGCCCTGGGCACCGAAGCCGAGAGCCAGCCCCCGCCGAGCTCCCGAGGGCGGGACAGGCACGTGCTCTCACCTGCAGCGTCAGCGTGACCGTGAGGATCCCGAAGAAGAGGGTCATCAGCCCGAAGCCGCCGATGAGCAGGGGTCTCCGCCCCAGGCGCTCGATGACCAAGCCCTAGGTCAGGGTCAAAGAGGCATGGTTACTACGAGCAGCACGGGAAGGGGGTGCGGGGCTGGGAACCGGCACGGGGTCGTGGCTCAAGGACGGCTTTGACCTGAGACAGGCAGGTGACGCTCTCCACAGCCACACCCGGGAGGGGGGGGAGGCGGGGGGCAATGACCTTGATGAGAAGGAGGAAGGAAGTCCCGTGTGTCCACCCGTTCACCTTTCCTCCCATCTCCCTCGTGAGGGCCGTGGGCTTATCTGCTGCGGAGCCTGGACGAGGGGCCGAAAGGATGTGGCTGCGGCAGCCCTCCCCTCCCCCCACCTGGGAGCAGGCTGCATGGAGTCACGCTCTCTGCTCCTCTCCGCCCCGCGGTGCCCATTTCAGAGGCGAGGACCCGGGGTGGGCATGGGGCTGCCTTTTCCACACTCTGGGTGACACCAGCGACTGCAGCCCGGAAGCCGCGCCCCAGCCCAGCGTCCTGGGGCCGTGGGGTGGCACTGACCCCCACTCGCAGCCCTGGTGCCTGCCTTTCATTTGGGCCAGGGCAGGCTGTTCACTGAGCGCCTCAAACGCCAATGACCCCGAAGAAGGTGACTGTATCCGGGTTTCAGAGACAGGCTGGGTTAGTGGGCACACCTTTCTCCAAGCGGCTTTCGACGAGGCTCACGTGATTAAGCACCTAGGTCCCGAGGGTTTGCTCTGGGCCGGCGCCTGGCCTGGAGGAACGCGCAAAGACCAGGATGGCGGAGGTACAGTATGACAACGGCTGTCCCCCTTTCTTTCAATCTATTGTGCGACACACACGTGCCCACACGTGCATACATCCGTGAACACACGCCGAACACTGGAGCGAGATGACACGGCCCAGGTGGGGGCCAGCGCCCAGTATGCCAAACGGCTGACCTTGACCTTGACCTTGACACTGTGGGGTTGGGGGGTCCCTGAGGAGCCTCAACACACCAGCCTGAGGGACTCTCCCGGCAAAAGTGGGTTATTGCCAAAGCCTGAGCTATGGAAACCTGGGAGGAAGAAGGGGAACGGCTCGGTGACTGATCGCTCTGTCTTAGCAAAGACAGCAAAGGCGGATGGATGCAGGGAAATGCCCGCTTTCCGTCCCCGTCGCCTGCTGGCGATGCCGCTCTAAATACGCAGGCCGGCCTTCATCGTTGCTTCCAGGGACTTCCGTCTGGGGAGAAGCCGAGGCCTGGGAAGGCCATGGCTATTTTCAAGTTAACAGAGTTTTAAAGTCTGTGAACAGAGGACAGGGCCTCGGAAATAATTGTCTCCTCGGGACAGCTCTCTGTAAACTGAAACTTAAAAATAATTCGTTGAAACGTAAACTTTGCTTGGCAATTTCTGCGTCAAAGGAGAATGTGTGTGAGAACCGTGTATCTTTTTGGGCCAAAGGTATGAGAAGTGGAAAAGTTACATTTAAAGGACTATCATTCCAGGGTGGTTCATGAACCCTAAAAATAATAAACGAAAACGGCCTGGAGACATTTCATCCCAAGTGTAAACCCAGACGGGGATCGGGGCCAACTGGCCCGGAAGGCCAGGCTGCTGGAGCCCAGGCCCTCCCGTCCTCACTCCTGGGAATCGTCTTCCCTGGGGCGTCTGCAGCCCCAAGGGGGACACCCCCACCTGCTGCCCCTTTGAGAGGAAAGGGAACCTCTTAAGAGGCTCATGATCACCAAGTTGCACCGTTCTTAATTTGGGGCACATGGGGAAAGTCAGCTGTTAAAGAAAGCTCTTGCCCTAGCCCTGTGGTCGGCAAACTGCGGCTCGCAAGCCACATGTGGCTCTTTGGCCCCTTGAGTGTGGCTCTTCCACAAAATACCACAGCCTGGGCGAGTCTATTTTGAAGAAGTGGCGTTAGAAGAAGTTTAACAAATTTGGCTCTCAAAAGAAATTTCAGTCGTTGTCCTGTTGATATTTGGCTCTGTTGACTAATGAGTTTGCCGACCACTGTCCTAGCCGGTTTGGCTCAGTGGATAGAGTGTTGGCCTGCGGACCAAAGGGCCCCTCATTCGATCCTGGTCAAGGGCACGTAACGGGGTTGCAGGTTTCTCCCTGGTCAGGGATCATGCAGGAGGCAATCAATCGATGTGTTTCTCTCACATCGATGTTTCTCTCTGTCTTTCCCTCTCTCTCCCACTCTCTCTAAAAATCAATGGAAAAATATCCTTGGATGAGGATTAAAAAGCAAAAAAAAAGCTCTTGAGTGAAGTTGAGAAAGAGACACTGTGTGGACACGTGATGGGGAGTCGGTGCCTGGCCATTGGTACATGGAGCCGAGAGCCTGGTGGGCAGAGGGATGGGTGGTGGGAGCAGCCGGCACGAAGGGGACACAGCCTGCTGCCTTCACCGGAGCCAGCCAGGGCAGGGCGGGGACACAGCCCAGCCCCCCCACCTTCTGCTTGGCCGTCTCTCCCCCTCTCTCCTGTAACACGCGTTGGGGCCGGGAGCTCGAGGTGCCGCAGCGAACTCTAAAGGCTTTGACGCTGAAACCGCGGGACTGGTTGGGAGGCAGAGGGGTCTGTGGACAATGGAAACCGACAGGACGTTTTTCTTTCTTTGCTTCAACTCTACGGCGTCGTCCATTCCTGACAGCGACACGCACGTACTGCGACGCGTGAACGGTGAGAGTGACGCATGGGAATTCTGTTTCCCTGGCCGGAGGAAGCTCGGGCTCTCAGCTCCCAGGGATCGAGTCTCGAGCCTCGTGCTCACGGGCCGCCACCCCAGGTGGCTGGGGAGCTCGGGCTCCTGGGGCCAGGGGACACCTGCGGAAGTTCCCTCGTCGGAGAACTGACGCTGCACCAAGACCATCGGTGCGGAACCCAGCTGTTCCTGCAGAGTGACAGTCCTTCCGGGCTGCCCACGCCGATAGCAGGGCCAGGAGCCAACATCAACGGCAAGTCAAACATGTCTGTCTCACCTGCCTCACAAGTTGTGGTATACGTATGTAAATGCATATACCACCATGGCAATGAAGCTGTCCCTCCAAGGTCTGGGCCACATGGAGGCTCCCAAACCTCTAGATCAATGGTTCTCAACCTTCCTAATGCCGCGGCCCTTTAATACAGTTCCTCATGTGTGGTGACCCCCAACCATAAAATTATTTTCATTGCTACTTCATAACTGTAATTTTGCTACTGTTATGAATCGTAATGTAAATATCTGTGTTTTCCGATGGTCTTAGGCTCTATAGCAGCGGTTCTCAACCTGTGGGTCACTACAGGGTCGCCTAAGACCATCGGAAAACACAGATATTTACATTACGATTCATAACAGTAGCAAAATTACAGTTATGAAGTAGCAATGAAAATAATTTTATGGTTGGGGGTCACCACACATGAGGAACTGTATTAAAGGGCCTCGGCATTAGGAAGGTTGAGAACCACTGCTCTAGATCATGACAAGGTCCCTGGTGACGCCCTGGCATGAGCAGGGTGTGGGTGCACCACAGCTGCCTGTGGGCGGATGAATGCATGAATAGGTACGTATTCCACCAGGGCAATGACCGTCCCTCCCAGGTCTGGGCCACATGGAGGCGCCCAAACCTCAGAACACACATGGTCCAAACTGCAAGGCAGCAGCAGGCAGGCCTGAGCCTGCGGGCCAGGTGCTGATTTCAGGAATGCGAAGCCAGTGACCTCCTCCGGGGACTCACACTTCTAAGAAATACTTTGTCAAATGCTGCCAGCTTTTAAAGATGACGATCTGCCAGCCAGAGAGTGGGGAGCAGAAGGAGGAGTCGGGGAGACCAGGGTTGGAAGCATCACTGCCTGCCCACCGTCCTGTGTTTGCTCTTTTGAATGGGGGTGAAAACTGGACTTTCAGGACTGATGTGAGCCTTCGTGTGACCCCAGGGAGAGCACCGGGGTCTGGGGAGCAGCAGGGGCCCCGGATGTTAGCCCCCTCGCTCCCTCAGGTTCTGACCTACTGGCTGCGTGACCCTGGGTAAGTCACTGCTTTGAGATTAGGTTTCCTCAGCTATCCAGACTGTGAGAATCCCTGTGAAATCCTGCTCTCCGCCAGGGGGCTCATCGCAGCCTCGTCGAAAGGCAAGCGGGGGAACGTACCTGCTTAGAGCAGGCATCGCCACCGCTCACAGGGCGCCCATCACCTGCCCGGCTTGCATCGCTTTGTATTCCCTCACTTAATCCTCACTCACCCCTCCACCTCCCACCTGGAGGCAGGAGCCATGTCCTCATTATAGAAGTGGGGAAATCGAGCCACAGAGCTGGGGAATGACTTGCGCGGGGTCACGCAGCTCAAAAGGGTCGGAGCTGGGTCAGAAGCCAGGCAGTGTGGCTCTGAGCGGGGACTGCCCCCCACGCCCCGCAGACAACGGTTAAGGAAACTGCCGATTGCCCCGTTGTGAAGAAGGATGGCGCCTTCACACGAGTGCAGGTTCAGGGGCATGGTCTGCCTCCCTTCCTGTGTGTACGTCACACTTCCATAACATGTACTAACAAGCTGTAATGAAGCGGGAAATCATTCTGACATCAGCCTGTGGAACAAGCGCAGGATTAAGGTGGGAACACAGTAGGGCCGCTGTGTGTGTGTGGGGGGGGAATAAGACATGCATCTCTGGATAGATGGGGGTGGGGGGGGGGTGCCCAACTGCCTTGGGTATCAGGATCGTAGGTGGTTTCTTCTCTGTTTCTTTCTATTTCCCCGCGAATATTACGAATCTATCCTAATGAGCGCATGTTGATTTCTTGTTACAACAAAATACCCGAAAACCCCCCAAACAAACCCCATCATTTTATTTCCCCAACTGTGCTTTTCTGCTGATCAATTTAAAAATTAACAGTAACAGCTTGGGGGAGGGGGTCTGGTCTGTAACTCGAGACAAGAATTTCATAAAACTCTTGTGAAATATTGAAGCATTTTCCCTGCAATAAAAAGACTGTGGATGGGAGGAGAGGGAGGCAGACACCAGTCTCAACACTTTTATGGAATTTGCTTTCAAAAGCCGCTTGTTAAAACGCCCCGTTAAGATCAAGGAGCAGAAGTAAGTGTTCTATTGAAAATGAGTCTCTGCTGGTCTGCACCCGCCTCAGCTTTGCCGCACAAATCAGAGAGCAAGAGTGGGAGAAATCAGCTGCCCCATCAAGGTCAGAGAACAGGTCACTCTAACCCTCTTCTCTCTCCTTTGGAAAGGAACCCCAGGGTGGATTGTGAGCCGAGAGGGCACCCCTACAAGGCAGAGGAGATGGGAATAGCTCGTCAAAGGGGAAGCTGTCCCCTAGGGAGTGAGCGCCTTATCCAGCATCACGCGGCCAAGAAGATGCTGAGCCAGCATTCGGATCTGGATCCGGTACAGAGCGAGTGCAGACCTGGGCAGTTTCTGTGGGACTCTCCAGGCCCCCACTGCCCCCCCGCCCCACATGGGGACTCTCCAGGCCCCCACTGCCCCCCCGCCCCACATAGGGACTCTCCAGGTCCCCACTGCCCCCCCCCCCACATGGGGACTCTCCAGGCCCCTCTGCCCCGCCCCACATGGGGACTCTCCAGGCCCCTCTGCCCCGCCCCACATGGGGACCCTCCAGGCCCCTCTGCCCCACCCCACATGGGGACTCCCCAGGCCCCTCTGCCCCACCCCACATGGGGACTCCCCAGGCCCCTCTGCCCCGCCCCACATGGGGACTCTCCAGGCCCCGCTGCCCCGCCCCACATGTCTGTTTTGCAGCCAGAGGCTGAGAAAGAGTGGCGAGCGCTTTCTCGGATTGTAGACTGTGGCTCATCGTTGAAGCCCCTCTGTGTTGCACGAACCGAAGGGAATGTCTTTCTCCTTCTCTCTGCCTTGCAAACACCTACCTACCTGGGCTGGGAAGATGACAGTGCATGGTCTGAAACGTTTTTAAGGTCATGACCACAGACCTGAGTCTCCCGGGGCCTCTGGCAGGGACTCCTAGGGAGATACGCCCCTCCTCAGAGGGAGGTAGCAGCTGTCATCTGTGAGGAGGTAAGAGCTCCTAGGAGGGAGCGATTTTTTTAAAGGAGGAAAATGGTGAAGCAAAACAGACGTTCTCTAGATGGTGAGACAGCAGTGATGGACGGCACGGTCACTCCTCAGATCCACACACCCTCGGAGGGACCAAGGGCGCAGCCGCTATGGGGCCTGGTTCCCCGCGGCCCCGCTGACTCCCCTGCGAGTTCTCAGGGTAATCCTCCCTTTACTTACAGAGAAGACGGAAGCCAGGGTCTCAATGCCGCCAGTGCTCAGGGTGATGTAGGGGATATTTTCTGGAGCGATCCCTGCTTTCCCAAAGATGCTGTTGGTGTAGAACCAAATCTGCAGGCAGGGAAGGAAAAGAGGGAAGTCAGTCAGTGAGGGACGTCTACCTCCCAAACTAACACCGGGCACACGGTGGCCTCTGAGGTTCCCTGCCCCAGCCAGAGTCACAGGTACAGCTGCCTGGCAGGCCCACTGCCTGCTTCTCCCCTCCCAAAGGTCCCCCTCTTCAAACCAACAGACATCCCACATTCCCCCTCTTCATACCAACAGATCTCCCACATTCCCCCTCTTCATACCAACAGATCTCCCTCATTTCCCTGTCTTCATACCAACAGATCTCCCTCATTTCCCCTTCTTCATACTAACAGATCTCTCTCATCCCCCCTCTTCATACCAACAGATCTCTCTCATTCTCCCTCTTCATTCATACCAACAGATCTCCCACATTCCCCCTCTTCATACCAACAGATCACCCACATTCCCCGCTTCATACCAACAGATCTCCCGCATTCCCCCTCTTCATACCAACAGATCTCCCTCATCCCCCCTCTTCATACCAACAGATCTCCCACATTCCCCCTCTTCATACCAATAGATCTCCCTCATTTCCTCTCTTCATACCAGCAGACATCCCGCATTTCCCCCTCTTCATACCAACAGATCTCCCTCATTTCCCTGTCTTCATACCAACAGATCTCCCTCATTTCCCCTTCTTCATACTAACAGATCTCTCTCATCCCCCCTCTTCATACCAACAGATCTCTCTCATTCTCCCTCTTCATTCATACCAACAGATCTCCCACATTCCCCCTCTTCATACCAACAGATCACCCACATTCCCCGCTTCATACCAACAGATCTCCCACATTCCCCCTCTTCATACCAATAGATCTCCCTCATTTCCTCTCTTCATACCAGCAGACATCCCGCATTTCCCCCTCTTCATACCAACAGATCTCCCTCATTTCCCCTTCTTCATACTAACAGACCTACCTCATTTCCCCCTCTTCATACCAACAGATCTCCCTCATTCCCCCTCTTCATACCAACAGATCTCCCTCATTCTCCCTCTTCATTCATACCAATAGATCTCCCACATTCCCCCTCTTCATACCAACAGACCTCCCGCATTTCCCCCTCTTTAAACCAACAGATCTCCCGCATTCCTCCTCTTCATACCAACAGATCTCCCACATTTCCCCTCTTCATTCATACCAATAGATCTCCCACATTTCCCCTCTTCATTCATACCAACAGATCTCCCACATTTCCCCTCTTCATTCATACCAACAGATCTCCCACATTTCCCCTCTTCATTCATACCAACAGATCTCCCACATTTCCCCTTCTTCATACTAACAGACTAGGAGTGACAGGGGCTTGGCCAAGTGTGACAATGGGCTGTCAAAGAAGTGTTAGTGGCACTTCAAGGAAGTCTGGGTATTTATCCCAAAGTGTTGAAAGTAGGACCTCAAAGAGATATTGGCACTCCTGTGTTCAACAAAACATTATTCCCAATAGCTAAAACGTGGGAATAACCTAAAGGTTTATCCATGGATGAGTGGATAAAGAAAACACCTGTTAGGATGGTTGTTATTTTTTAAAGAAGGAATAACAAATGTTCGTGAGGATGTAGAGAAATGGAAACCCTTGCATAGTGTTGGTAGGAATGTAAATTGGTGTAACTACCATGGAAAAGAGTATGAAAGGTTCTCAACAGATTAAAACTAGAACTACCATCTGATCCAGCGATTCCACGTTTGGGTATTTATCCCAAAGGGTTGAAAGCAGGATCTCAAAGAGATATTGGCACTCCTGTGTTCAACAAAACATCATTCCCAATAGCCAAGATGTGGGAATAACCTAACGGTTTATCGATGGATGAATGGATAAGGAAATGCAGCCAATACACACAATGGAACATTAATCAGCCTTGAAAAAGAAGGGAATCCTGCAGCATGTGACATCATGGAGGACGTTCCCCTAAGTGGAATGAAGCCTGGAGGATGTTCCTCTAAGAGGAATAAAGCCAGTCACAGAAGGACAGGTACTGCCTGAGTCCACTTATATGAAACTAGTGTTCTGGTGCACGAAATTCATGCACATTAAAAGGGGATTAATTAGAGGAAATATTTTAATATTGCTATTTGCCCTTTCTCTATAACAGAAGTGTCCGAGATGAAAGAAAATTAGTAAAATGTATATGAAAATCTCCCTCCTGTCAGAGTCTGGGGCGCACCACGGTACCCAGAGTCAAGTCCCCACCCACCTGCGCACACCTTGAAATTGCGCGAGACCCAGACCCGGCTGGCCCCACCCCTTTCAAGCCCTGCAGGGTTGGGGGCACAGCCTCAGGTCCCCCATCAAGCCCCACCGGGTGGGGGATGCGGTCTCAGGTCCCCGGGCCCTGGTGCAAGGGCAGGAGGGTGCGAGGGCGTGACGACCATTTGCGTATTAGCTCTTTATTATATAGGATATCTGAAATAGTCAAACTCATAGAAGTGGAGAGTAGAATAGTGGTTGCTGGGGGTTAGGAGCAGGGGAAACGAGGAGCTCTGTTCAGTGTAAAGTCTCCGTTCCGGAAGGTGACTAAATTCTAACAATCGCTGCACATTGAGCCTGCAGTTGATATCGCACAGTGAACTCAAACATTTTCTAAGAGGGTGGATCTCATGTGGAAGGTTCTGACATCAATAAAACATCCATGAAAGGCGATCAGTGCGAGGGGCGCACATTCCGAAGCGGGGGTCTTGCCGCTGCTGACTTGGGGAAACACAAAATGCTTTCCCACCTATGCTCATGCCGCGGGGCCTACAGATGTGCCCTGGTGGAGTTTATACAGTTAACAGGGTATGCAAATCAGAAAACTACACCCGCACCGAGGCGAGAATGCTGCTCAGAAATATCATGATTCTCCATCTGAATGCCTCATTCAATACAGATCCTGTCTGTGGCTTCTTCGAGTCCAAGTCTGAGCATTAAGAAATAGATGCATTCTCCCTCTCTGCTGTCTCAGGCGGGGAGGGGAGGCTCTGAGACCCTGGGGCATGACCTTGACCTTGTGAAGAGGAGGCAACAGTAGGACTGGTCCAAGGTCACACCGGTGACCTAGCCCCTCCCTATTCTGCTGACTTTAACCAAGAAACAGGTAAAACCACCCTGGCTGTAACTTTCTACGCTGCCACTCTCCCCTCTCTGGATGGGAACCACTGTCTTTTCATATCACCTGCCCTAAACACCCCCAAACCCTCCCTGCCGGCTCTGGGGGGCGGGGGGCAGGCTCATGCTCATTCTGTGCAAACAAGAGGGGCTGTTTACCTTGGCGCCTTGGAAGGTCACCTCTGGGCCCGGCCACAGCTCTCCTGAGCACGTACGCGACCCCAGAGGGCACTGGGTGCTTCCGTGCAAAATCTCCTCTACATACCCCAGCCACGTGGCTGGCCTGCTGACTTGAACACCTGCATGAATGAGGAGCTCACCACTCCTGGCAGCAACCCACTGTTCTCCAGAAGCAACAATGATGATGATGATCGCATGTCAGCCTCCCTGTCCTCAAATTCCCAGATTCTAATTCTGGAGCAGGCAAGGGGTGGCTGAGCTCATCGGAGGGCTTGGGGGGTGGCTCCATGGGGGACCCACTCCTCCCACCTCCCCACCTATGTCAGCTCAGGCCCCAGGAAATGTACCCTTTAAAGCCTTGAGATTTTCTCAGGCCATAGTCGCCCACTGAAGCCAGCCCAGCTACAAGTACTTTATTTAAATCATCTCCATGTTTCTTCCTTATGACTTCCTAATTCCCGTTTTATGAAGAAGCTAGAGGCCCGATACATGAAGATTCGTGCAAGAATGGGCCTTCCTTCCCTTGGCTGCTGGCAGCGCCTTCGCTCTGGCTGGAGCCGCCTTTCCGCCTTCCCACACTGCCCAGAGGCCCGGAGTGGCTGGGGTGGTGTGGAACACCCCGCCCCCAGCCACTTGGCACCTGTGTATGCAAATTAACCCACCATCTTTGTTGGGTTAATTTGCATACTCACTCCTGATTGGCTGGTGGGCGTCGTGAAGGTGTGGTCAATTAGCACGTTACTCTTTTATTAAGTACATAAGACTTTTAAGGATTTCCAGGGATAAGTAATTACAGGGCTGGGCAGCATGTATTAAGGGATAAATCCACTAGCTGCTGCACTGAACACTTTGCACAGATTCTTTCTTTCAGTGTTATGTCATCCCATTTTACAGATGAGGAAACTGAGGATCAGATGATGTGGTTGCCCAATGGTGCAGAGCTGGGACTGGAACCTGGGCATCCAGGGCCCGAGCCTGACCCACCCACCCCTCGCCTCCCTCCGGTCCCTCTGACTGTGTGGGACGCTCACCGCGTTGAGGCCGCAGAGCTGGTAGCAGGCCATGGTGACCACCACGGTGATGACCTGCCAGCGGACGAAGGGGGTCCTGAGCAGCTCCAGCGTGGACACCAGGAGGATGTTCCTCTGCACGCGGCCCTCGGCCAGGGCCTCCTCCACCTCTCGGGACACGTCCTCCTTGCCCAGGAACATCTGGAAGGCTGCGCACGGGGACAGGCAGGGACGGTCAGCCGAGAGCAGCTGTTTGTGTGTCTGATGCTGGGCCCCGCAGGGACGGTCCCGCCCCCCAGGCACACACTTGGTCAGGGACAGAGCTGGCAGGGGCCTCTGAGGCCATGGTGTTTAAAAATAGGAAAGCAAAGCCCCTGAGCATGCGGTGACTTGCCCAGGGTCACCGGGCGACCAGGAGAAGAGGCGGGAGAGAACCAGGACCTCCCGAGTGCCCCAGAGCAACACCGAGTGCGCCCGGGGTTCAAGTCCTGTCTCTACACAGGACAGACGAACAGCTTGCAGTCACCCCGGCCTCCTGGAGCTGTGGAGTGGCTATGCTTTATTTAACACACTAACTCACACACAGGGAGTGCTCCCCACACACAGTGCCGGGAACCTCGTTTGCCTCTGCGCTCGTCCTCACTGGACGCATCAGGACGCCTGGCAGCCAGCTCCACAACCAGCAGGAGGACCTCTGGGCCCCTACCCCATGCCCCCTGAAATGCAGACACCTGGGTGGGGGGGAGCAGTCTCAGAGCTCATGTTCCCAGGATTCAGACGAACCCATGCGACCTAGGTCTTTGCCATGCCAAACGTGGCAAAATTCTGGCCTCAGCGAGCCTGTCATTTTTTTGCCCAGACCTGACTGCGCAGGCCTGCGGGTGGGTGCGTAAAGGTGGGCTGACTGGTCGGAACCCTGCGGCCATCATAACCAGATGGTGGGAGCGACTTAAAGGCAGATGCAGATGGTCAGCCGTGAGATGCATCCTCCTGCAGGCGAAGGGGCTGCCATGGCTCCAGAGGGTGGGGAGTGGGGTGGGGATGCGGGGGAGAGGGGCGGGAGGGGGGCAGCCTGTGGCCGACACTGTGGGCGGCAGCCTCAACCACACTGCTCTGAGCCCCGGGCAGGGGAAAGTGCTCTCCTTAAGGAGCAGAGAAGAAAAAGGCCGTGAAACTTGCTCCAGATTCTCCAAGAAGGCGGCCAACGAGGGCGTGGGTGTCGCACCCGGAAGTGACCTGGAGCTGCCTCAGAAAGTCGCTTCCGTAGCTGTGACTGATAGATCCTCCCTTCCCCCAACTGGTGGGTGGGCGGAGTAGGACGTAACCTGCACCTGCGGCCTGGACATACCTGAGCACCTAACCAGACACCTTATATGGACTACACATTGAACCGCCAATCAGCACCTGCCAGATACCCTAAGCCCTTGTCCCTAAGTACCTGAGTGACTAACTATGTACCTTATATGGACCATTCATTAAGCCACCAATCAGTGCGTGCCGAGTACACTAAGCCCCATCCGTTCCCATTCCTTCCCTCAAAAGGTGTGTTCCCCTCTGCAGGTGCTGCTGCTCTCCCCTGTGAGGCAGCCCGGCAGGTCCTTCTCTAATAAAGCCTGTGTCCTGGTTTTCGGCCTCGGTCTGATCTTTCAGTGACCTGGCCCTTCCCGGCGTTTACCATGGGCAAGTGCGAGTTGTGGCTGATGAGTGACGTCCTTTGCTTAACATAATTCACTTAATGTAACTGTGTGCTGCCGGGAACAAAGCTCCCGGCTTCATTGGATTTCCAGTCCCGCCGATGGTTGCCTTGGCAGGGCCTTCCCCTCCCTGCCTTACCACATCCTCTATCTGGTACTTCACTTCTGTTCAACCCAATGAACCCCTTCCCCCACAGTGGACGTGTGGGCTCTTTCCCCATTTTCAGGTGCTGGAAGCTTCCCCTCAACTGACAAGCGCAGCATGAATAAATCAGACCCGGCTGGGACTGAGTCGCAGGCCACTCTGAACTGGGGGCGGGGGGCGGGGGTGGGGGGAGTGGGGGGAAGCCTGGAAGGGGCCTTGGACTCCGATGGATGGATTGTACTGATGGCCCCCACCACGGCCTCCTGACATCTGTGTCCTTCACTCTATAACTGTGTAGCCCCTCCCACTCTGGCTCTGGGCTTGACCATGTGATTTACTTTGGCCAATGGGATTTGAGCTGATTTGAAGCTTGAGAAACTGCTCATTTTTCACTTCCTCTCTGGGACCTGTGCTCTCCAGGGGAAGGGGCCCAGCTAGCCTGCTGGGGGGTGAGGCCCCGGGAACAGAGGTGATGCCCCCCGAGGCCGGCCAGCTGACCACCAGGCATGTGAGAGAGCTGCCCCCAGACCAGAAGGGTTCTAAGGGCAGGCCCTGTGCGGATGAACAGGACGTCACAGCTGGCCCAACGCTTGCTAATGCCTTAAGCCAGGGAGTTTCTAGGTGGTGTGCTACGCGGCATTATTGCGACAATAGCTGACGCCACAGGGCCCCTTCCTCCCAAAGCACCAATAGACAGCCGAGCACCAAACACGGAGCGAGGTCGTGCAATGTGCTTTGTTTCTGTTCAGAGCTCCCACAGCAACACTGTCAGGGTTCAGATCCCAGCGCTGCTGTGTGCTCGCCCCGATGCGGGGTCAGGCGGCCCATCCTCACTGCTCTGTCTTACAGTGGGAATGATCATGTGACCTCCTCCCCATGGCTGCTGGGAGGGGCTACCCATCTAAGAGAGGTGCAGGGCTTAGCATGGACAGCTCTCTATGCAGATGGGCTGCTCAGGGTGTGCTGTGTCCCTGGAGGGCTGGAAGGCTATCTCCCGATAGGTCTACCCTTCCCCCCCACTCCCCTCCCACAGGATGCCCGGCACAGTAAATGCCCATTGTTTTCTGGGTGCCTGGGGTGAAATTAGCCCTTTTATTAGCACAGATGCACATTTTAATACTCCCTTTCAACCTAAGCCCAACACCTTTGTTCTTTTTATAGAGCGCACATCTAATAATATTAAGTATTTTTTTTTTAATAATTCGTCTTCTCGCTCACTCCCTCCTGTGCTATGAAGTAAATCTTTCAAGCCTTCTCCACTGTCTGGCATTTACTTACATGCACTGCCCATTCCAACTGCTCTTAATTGAACCGTTTCTAAGAGTTCTTTCCCGGTACAGCCAGAGGGTCAAGGGGCACCCTCCCCCACCAGGAGGAATCGCCCTCTTCCAACAGTTAGCCCTGCTGCTTTGGGGACCCCTCCCCTCGTCCTTCTCAGCCACATTCTCTCCACTGCAGACCCTCCACCTTCTGACCAGCAACCGCCTTCCCTGGAGCCTGCCGCCCCCACGGGCCCCACAGGAAGTCCCCAGGCGCTGCCCACTGAGGTTCCTCTGGGCATGAGGTGTGGGAGGAAAGGGACCCTCAGGTTCCAGTTCTTCTGTCAATTGCTGGGTCCCCTGTGGGCTTCTGGGAGAAAGAGACCTCAAGCCGCGCTCCCCCTGACCCCCAAACTCCACCACGTTTGTGCATAGAGGCTGGAGGAAGACCTGTTGTTCCCATCATGTTCAAAGGCCTCTGGAAACTCAAACCATAAACCCCAGCTGTGGGCAGGAAATGTCACCCCCGGGAGCCTCCGTTTCTAGAAACATGAAGGTAATGGAATGTTCTCTGATTTCACGTTATAGAAATGTAAACGGGAAAACACATCTGAATCACAAACTGCGAGACAAATGTGGGCAATTATTAATATTTCATTATGCCATTTGTGAGTTCAGAAAAAATGTTGCTTGAATTTTAAAAAAATGTTACACTAATTATATGAAGCAAGACTGTATGTCTCAACTTCTTTCTTGGGTGTGGACATTAGTGAAATTTAGATTAGAGGACAGGATCTGGATTAAAAAGTGGACAGAGTTCTCAGTAGCAATGACAGCAAATGATACCACAAACCATAGGTAGACAGACAGATAGACAGATAGATAGATGGATGGATGAATGGATAGATAGATGGATGATGTATAGTTGCATAGATAGATGGGTGGATATATGGAAAGATGGGTAGATGGGTGGATGGATGGATAGATGGAGAGATGGGTAGATAGATGGATGGATGGATGTATAGATGGGTGATGTATAGTTGCATAGATAGGTAGGTCGATGGATGGATGGATATATGGAGAGATGGGTAGATGGATGGATGGATGTGTAGATGGATGATATATAGATGCATAGATAGATGGATAAATGGGTGGATGGTTCGATGGATGGATGGAGAGATGGGTAGATGGATGGATGATGTATAGATGCATAGATAGATGGATAGATGGGCGGATGGATGGAGAGATGGGTAGATGGGTGGATAGATGTGTGGACGAAAGGAGCCACATGCTAACCTGACAAGCTCAGGGGAGGCCTGCGTGGCAGTCTTGCAAACTCAGAGACCTGGAATAACCACAAAGGATGGTTTGAAAATTAAATATTTAACTACAAACAGGTTATAGTGGGCAGTCATTCCTAAGCTGATACCTTCCCTGACAAAGATCAACTTAGATCTTCTTTCCTGAGCCCATTTGCCTTTTCGCCTCTAAGATAACATATCTGTGAGATGTCTGGGTAACTTGTAACTTCCTTCTTTTGCTGGAGCCCCTGGGGCACAACCAAATGTGGTAGGCGCCAGGACAGATGCCTCAAATTCCTTCATTATCCTGTTAATTGTTCCTGTACCCACCTAAGTATGTGTCCATCATTTTACTTTTTGTCCAATCCCAGGGGTTTCCCACCATTTGACTTTATCCAATGAATTTCATGTAGCCCACCTATGTCCCTCCTTTGATGGCAATGCTTAAATACAGATGTAACCCACCATTCTTCGGAGCATAATCTCAATTCGTTGAGGTTCTGCTTCCCGGCATATGTCGACAGTTTGGCTCAAATAAACTCACTAAAATTCTTTACAGGTTTCAATGGTTTTTTTCGTTAACATTACTTGGCGTAGTCGTGGCAGGATTCCAAAGAAAACTCACCCGGGATCATCCCTTGGACATGGACTTGGAGCTAGGATCCAGCAAAGGGCCCCTTGAGCCCACCGGTTCTCCGCCCATTGGGTGAACGTGGGTGAGTCGTCTCTTGGATCCAGGACCTTCCCTCGCTTTGGTAGAGGGTCTGACTTTATTTGAGCTGTTTTAAAATCCTCGAGGTGGAACCAGGGTTGACAGAACCCCAGGTTAAGGGTTGGCAGAACCCAGGCTAAGGCGGGACTGGAGAAAAAAAAAATGGGTGGCTGGTTTTGATTTTGGCTTTTCAATTGGAATTGCTGAGAGTCTGAGCAAAAGTAACTTTCGCCGTATAAATGAGCTGAACTCATTCAGCTCCGAAGATAAAGGGGCAACATTTTCTTTATTTTTAAAGAATAGTCCGATTCTGAGGTGTTCTTAGGTGACTAAGAATTTTGTGGAAGTGTCAGAAATGCAGGAGCCCCATCTGGAAGTTCCGACACAACTGTAATTAACTAAATGGCTTTTCTAGGGGGCCACCATAAGGTTTGGTCTGCCCGGGCCCCAAAATTTTTGTGGTTTTAGACAGCCGGGAGAGAAACTGAGGCCACATTTGACCTACTACATAACATATCTAAAGTTTGCTCAGACTACAGATATCCAAAAATAAAAAAATTTAACATGGGAAATTGTGCCTCCAAGGCTAGAAGCTCCCAAGACCCCAGCCCTCATTTAACACTCCTGATAAGAAGCCTTTACTTGCAAGTACTTAACAGAAATGAGAAAATTTAACTAGAAAATATTAACTGAGGAATGGCCAGAAAAAAGAAAGAAAAAAAAATGCAGTTTGTTTGGGGTACCTATGTTAATATTTTGCATGCAGGAAAAAAAAAAAATGCCGGCTCTGAAATTAAAGTGAATGAGTATATGGGAAGCGTATCTTGATTTGGAAACTAGAAGCTTCTAAGAAAAATTTTCTTCCAATAAGATGGAAATTAATAAAAAAGATTTTCAGAGACTGTTTCAGAACTATTTTGAAGTTAACAAATGTCTACAGCCATTTTTGAATAGTCCTTTGGGAATGTACTAAAATTCTAGAGAGGGGCAGTTCCCGACCGGGGACAAAAGACACTGCTTTGGTAATTTTAATGCTAGACATTCTCTGGTGTAAATTCTTAGTGTGTTTTCTGCGCGCCTGTATAAGAGTGTTAATGTTTTTGTGTCTCTTTGTTGTTGTTTAATTTGTTGAAAGAAGAGGCAAGTCCCGCTTTGGGGAAGCCTAGTTGTGTGTGGTGGGGTTGAAGGCGTGAGAGAGATTGCAAGAACGTCCCAGCAGCTGCCAAGAATTCTTATTAATCTTGGGGGCTCTTCTTGCTCTCCCTCTCAGGGTTCAGCCTCCAGAAACAGCTAGTGAGATTTCTGTCTGTTTGTCTGAAATATAATTGTGGCAGTCTATCTTTTAGGGATTTGGTTTGCTCTTTCCTTATTTGTTGTGAGAATAAACAAATCATCTTCTCTGTCAAAGAATAGTTTAGACAGCCTCCATTTTGGACTGTGACTTGGCAGCCGCCATGTTGACCGCATGGTTTGCTTCTTCCCTTGAAAGAGCAAGGGCCAACCCCTCCCTTTGAATTAGCCAATCGGGAAAGACCATGTGCCTGAGCTCCAATCAAGAGCAAGGACAGGTCACGTGCATCGTTAAGGCACTCTGCTTCAGAAAGAAACTTGCAAAGATTCTCAGAGCTAAGTTCAAACAGAAACTTTAGGAGGGTAGCATGTGTCCAGTCAGGGACACTGGCAAGCCAAGAGTCATGATTCCCTGTGGGGGCGTCTGCCAGTGATACTCTGGGTATTTGCGTTTCACATATTGGGAGTTTATGTATTATTTTCAATGCTCAATACACTGCTTGCAATAAGCCATGTGCCTCATTTTAAACTCTTACATATTATTCTTTATATGTTGAAATTATAATTGAATCTAAAGGTATACAAATTTTATATTATTCTCTATGTCATTTTACAGGGATTATTACTTACCAAGAAGTTGTTGTCTTGGAATGTTATATTTTATAGAAAAGCAAAGTTTTTATCAAATCTATAACCATGCCACTTTTAAATTTTTGTCATTTGTGGACAGCTTTATTCTGATGCATTTGTAGGTATATATGTCTAGAAAAATCCATGAAAAGGACTCAGATTTACTCTAACTTGCAGGCTTCTAAGCAGGTCATATTTTGAACTGGATGAAGATTTATAGAACTTCAAGGAATAAATAAACAAAAACAACTATGGGACTAAATGAATTGAAGATAATTATTCTTATGATTCTATTTAAAATATTGTTGACTCTTAAATCTCTTGTTTCCTGAATATAGGGAAAAGTAAAGAGCAGACATTCTGCATTATAGGAACTAACAAATTGGTAACAGATTCATTTCACAGTGCGCTCCCGGGAGACGAAGCGTTCAAAGATCATGGCTTACAACCAGGAGATTTGCTGTCTTAGAAAAGACACCAAATAAAAAACTCTCCAACCTCATTGGAGGGGACCTTACCAGGTATTACTAACTAACCCATGTGCAGCTAAGCTTAAAGGAGTTAGCTCATGGATTCACATTTCTCATTTAAAAAAGGCATCTGACTGAATGGACATCTACTCCCATCTCTGACACCATCTCCGTCTGCAGCGGAGATCACAGACTTTTCAAGGACGAGAAGTCGCTGACCACGGAGGCAGACAGCTATCCCAAGATGACGTCAACAAGGCCTGTATACTCACAAACTGATAGCTTGTTTTTATATCATCTGATTGATACTGATTGAATGTACATAAAATGATTTTCATATTATTATTATCCTTATGGTTCCCTAGTGGAAACAATGTCTACCCCCCAGACCTCTTTCTTTATTAGATATGAAAAATTTAACTTAGATACCTGCTAACCTTTCCTACCTACTATACAATGATGTTCTGGTTATCAGGTATGATAGTGAAATTAATGCCTTGTTAGCCACACATTGGTCTTCTGCTATCAATATAAGCTTTGGTTGTTGTTGTTGTTGTTTTCTGGCTCTATCTATTATAAAGGACCCACCTTAGGCAAATACCTCCAAGAATATTTCCCTGATAATTCCACTGGTAGAATTGTATATGGATGTAATCTGGATGAATATTGTATGGCTATAGAGATGGGTGATGAATAGCTAAGAAAAACACCTGGATATGATGGCCAAAGGCTTGCAGCAGCCTGTCCTATCTGTCATAGCATACCATGTCCTCGGACTCACCAGCCATGCTCTTGTGGCTGGATGTCTGTGAAACAAGAAAGAAATCAATGGATCCCATTTCAGAAATTATTGACATCATTTGGTGGGTAGAGATGTTTATAATTACCCCTCCATCCTTGCATCCTGGATGCTTGTGGGAAGCCCTATGGAATACTCAAACTCTAGCTCATTTGGGGGTCACCTTCCCATTTAACTATGGCATGGGAAACTCAACATTTTGGGCTCCACTCAGTATACCCTAACTGCTCCCAAGCCATAGCTACCCAATGGCAACAACATTTCTGGTGGATCCAACAACATTGGTCTCCCTAAAAGAAGCAAAAGAGGAATACTTGGAGGAGCAGGGGCTGGCCTTGGTATCCGGGACAAGCTGAAGTTGTATGTAGCTAATGAAGAATGTCATTCATTAGAAAAAGATTTTTATCTCAAATAGGTCACATAGAGGGAATGCTGTTTCTGGAAGAAGGAACAACAGTGGGAAGCAGCATGGAAAGATAATAAAGCCTTAGTTTAATGGATAGAACAGGCTCGACAGACTAAAAACTCATGCCCAAACCCAACAATGGGAACATGCTTGTGCCCTAATTCAACTGGGCCTGTTGTCTATGCTAATGCAAGGAATCTGAAGTGGCTATGAAACAATGGCCAACTATAATGGCTGCAGAAGCCCAGGCCAGACACTTATGGGACTCATATGGTTCCCCAGGCATTTGGAAAATTTTAAATGGGAAATGTGATCTACAATATTGTGTTTATTAAAAGCCCAGGTGCGAGTTAAATCCTAAGCTTAAAATTCCCAGTAGTTCAACTGGCCGGCGTAAGGACTATCCTCTATAGTACTAGAATACTTCCAATGGGAAGTAGATGGGCCATATTTAAAATAATAAACAATGTGAACCCATCTCACTGTCTGAAAATTGGAAAAGTGAATGGTTATGCCCTCAATCCATATGGAATACTGAATTCACCCAGTCCTGGCTTATTGTATCTATCCCAACAAATAACAATATAGTATATAGGAAAGGGGCGTTTTTGCTGGGAAGGGTTAAAAGCAATCTTTACTGTAGTATCACCAAGTTTACATTAAATAATACTAGAATATGGTGTAATACTGAAATTATAGTCAGAATGACTTTGCCTGGTGTTCATAAAATCTGTGATAATATTGATACTGAAAAACCAATGTATTGGGAAATTGAACTCCTCCCCATGAAGCCATTTTTATGGGAACTAATTGGCCAGAAGAAAATTAGAGCTTCTAGATAATGAAATAGTAGAGTCTTAATTCATTTGGCCAAACATATCATAAGGTACAAATGACAGTGGATGAAGGAGGAAAGCATAATTAGCTTAATAAAAGATTATGATAATACATGTAAAGGGTTTTTTGGTTAGCTGTGATGCTTGTTCCCCTTAGAATTTTCCTTGTCTAGTATTAGACATTTTCTGTTCCTAATCAGTGTTATTGGTTTACTATTGTTACTTTTGTTCTTGATATGTAAATGTTATATTAGATGCAGAAAAGCAAAACGTAAGACAAACAGCAAAAAGACTCGGATCATGGTGGCTCAAAATTAGAAATGATCCAGAATACTTTTTAACAAGGACATATAGGATTTGACTGCCTCCCATTTACCTGCCTTTTTAAAATATATAATTCGACCTTAAATGCCATCTAAGGTTATGGTCTTGCCCCATCCCCAGTGGTTCACCTGTTCAGCAAGACATGCTGACACTGAGACATCCTAGGAATGAGCCTTCCTAGCACCGTGGGACTCCATTATCCAACCAAAAGGTTGGTCATCAATGCATCCTTTGGATTGATTTATGACCAAAAGGGGAATGTGTGGACGAAAGGAGCCACATGCTAACCTGACAAGCTCAGGGGAGGCCTGCGTGGCAGTCTTGCAAACTCAGAGACCTGGAATAACCACAAAGGATGGTTTGAAAATTAAATATTTAACTACAAACAGGTTATAGTGGGCAGTCATTCCTAAGCTGATACCTTCCCTGACAAAGATCAACTTAGATCTTCTTTCCTGAGCCCATTTGCCTTTTCGCCTCTAAGATAACATATCTGTGAGATGTCTGGGTAACTTGTAACTTCCTTCTTTTGCTGGAGCCCCTGGGGCACAACCAAATGTGGTAGGCGCCAGGACAGATGCCTCAAATTCCTTCATTATCCTGTTAATTGTTCCTGTACCCACCTAAGTATGTGTCCATCATTTTACTTTTTGTCCAATCCCAGGGGTTTCCCACCATTTGACTTTATCCAATGAATTTCATGTAGCCCACCTATGTCCCTCCTTTGATGGCAATGCTTAAATACAGATGTAACCCACCATTCTTCGGAGCATAATCTCAATTCGTTGAGGTTCTGCTTCCCGGCATATGTCGACAGTTTGGCTCAAATAAACTCACTAAAATTCTTTACAGGTTTCAATGGTTTTTTTCGTTAACAGATGTGTAGATGGATGATATATAGATGCATAGATAGATGGATAGATGGGTGGATGGATGGAGGGATGGGTAGGTGTGTGTGTGTGTGTGTGTGTGTGTGTGTGTGTGTGTGTGTGTGGATGGATAGATAGATGAGTGTTCCGAGGCTCAGGAAGGTTAAAATAATTGCTCAAGGTCAGACGGCAGAGCCAGGAATTGCAGGCGGCGCTGGTTCTTCCCGCCCCTCATGCTTACCCATGCCATTGTCAATTGTGTCTCGTTTTATAAAACTGAACAAACGCATGCTGGTGCTCATGCGCGTGGTCTCTCTCAAGGCAGAATGGCTTTGCCTTTGGCGGCTCTGCAGAAATGCCCGATTCCAAAGGCTGAGCTTGCCTTGGGCGCAGCACGTCACCACTCAGGGGCTGAGGAGAGCCACCTAAGAGGACGCCATGCCCACGTGTGCCTCGTGCTTCTTTCCTGCAAGGGGATCCCGACTTCCTCGTGGGGGCTCCAGCCCCAGCTGCTGTGCTGCTGGTGTTCATCCTGTGCCTGCCATTCCCTTCCTTTGGAGTGAATGTTAACATGGAGAAGTAGGCAGCAAAGAAGAAAAGGCACAGAGGATGCCAGCAGAGACCCGAACCACTAAGAAATCTGTGTTCTGCCCTGACCGGTTTGGCTCAGTGGATAGAGCGTCGGTCTGCGGACTGAAGGATCCCAGGTTCGATTCCAGTCAAGGGCATGTACCTTGGTTGCGGGCACATCCCTGGTGGGGGGTGTGCAGGAGGCAGCTGATCGATGTTTCTCATCGATGTTTCTAACTCTCTATCCTTCTCCCTTCCTCTCTGTAAAAAATCAATGAAATATATTTAAAAAAAAGAAAGAAATCTGTGTTCCGTCATCTCTGCGGTCGGGACACCCCATGGAGACACCGTGGCACAGAAGTGAGCAGACCTGGGTCCTGTCCTGCTCTGTCCTGGCTTTTCCAGGCCCCCAGTGTGGCCTGCGCCCCCTCCCTGGGCCGCCAGAGCAGGCTGTGGGGAAGATGAAACAGAGTAGGCTGCCCCAGGGCACCCAGCACCACGCCTGCAGAGAGGGGTGGCCCAGGTCTCTGCACGCCCTGCGCACTGACCCTGTGAGACGCCGGAGCCGCGTGGGAAAGGCCGCGGGCCCTACCTTTCTCGGCCGCCGCCTGGTCGTGCTTCTCAAACAGCAGGTAGCGCGGGCTCTCGGGGAGGAAGGGCAGGCTCACCAGCTGGACCCCGGCGGGGATGAGGATCACTCCAAACAGGTAGGGCCAAGTGCTCTCCTGGAGGGAGAAGCGGGCCAATGAGTGGGCGTGGCAGAGGGAGGCGTCTACAGCTTTCCGACTCCACGGCCTCCACATCAGCCAGCCATGTGCCCTGGGAGGTGGGGGGAGAGGGAGCTGGCGTGACCCCACAAAGGCACTGGCACAGGGAGGTGGTCTCAGCAGTGACTGCACTGACAGGCGCAGGGAGGGGCTGCTCTCTCGTCACTGCCCCCTGGTGCTCTTTCTGAGCCACTGCACTTTCCCCTGGGGCCGAGCTCTCTCCCCGTCTTATTTTTACTTTGTTTGCACTGGCTCTTCGCTCTGCCTGGGATGGTGTCTCCCTCAAGGTCTGCACCCGCTTCTCCAGAAAGGCTCCCCGGCGCTCCCTGCTGCATCTGGGCTGCTCCGGGCTCCCTGGACCCCAGGCTTCCCACATGGCCACCACGCCCGTTGTCCCTTCCATCTGTCCCTCTAGCAGCACGGTCCTTGCAGGCAAGGACTTTGTCTACCCACCCCTGTGGGGCCTAGTGCACTGGGGATGCTCAGTAAATGTTGGTTGACCGGGGCAAAATGAGTTGGTTGGAATTATACGGATGTAGGAGGCCGAGATTGTTGGAGGCAAGTCCTCTGCTGTGGCCCAGAGGTGAGGCAAGGAGGGGTTGAATGGAAGGGCATCGAGGGGAGGGAGAGAGGCCCTGAATGAGATGGAGACCCGGAGGGAGATGGGCCAGACCAGCGGGGAGTGGGAAGAAGCCGGGTTGGGTGAGGGTACTGGCGGAGGCATCTCGGGGAAGGGCTAGGGCGTCGTTCCCCGGGATCTGCATGCAAGGCCTAAGGCCTCCCTCCAAGGCCACGGTGTCTAAGACAGGCTCCCTGCCCGCCTCCCTCCCGCTGTGTCTGCCTCATCACCCGCGAGGAGCCTGCTTCCTAGATCTGTGTCTCAGATGTGTGTCCTCCACTGAAACGCAAGCGAGGTGCATGAGGCAGGAACCCTGCCTGGCTGTTCTCCGCTGGATGGAGCCCAGAACAGTGCCAGGCACACAATCGACAATAAGTGTCCAATGAGTGAATACATCAGGAATGAACTAACTGCTCCCGCCCGCTATGGACACTAGGGGGCGTCTGATCACAGGCTGGGTCTGGGCACAGCGCCCCTGAGCACCCCAAACCTTGAGCCCTGGGTGAGGCGTGCACGGAAGCTTTCATTGGAAGCGTACTGAAGTGTATGTCCCCGCGCCTTCTCCTCCTGCCCCCTCCTGCCGGGACTCAGCCCCAGGCGAGGGGCATCAGCTGGGCTGTCCCAGTGCAGTGACCATCACTCCTGGTCTCATCTCCTCCCTCCCTGCTGGCCTTCTGTGTCAGTGGGAAGGGGAAGTGGCTGCATCCCTCCCTCGTCCTTGTCCGACACTCAGGGGGCAAGTCCTGGACTCATCGCCCCTCCTCTCTACCCCCAGGGCCACTGCCTCTGTTCCCCTCACCCCCTTGCCACACACACCAATCACAGCAGCCTCCGGCCAGGCCCTCTCCTCCCTTCTCCCCCTGTCCCACTCCCAACCCCAAAGCCGCCTTCCACTCAGATCTGGCTGAGTCACTCCCCTGCTCTAGTGCTGCCTGGGGCTCCCCCCCACCCCCACCCCCCCCCGGCACAATGTCAGCTGCAGCTCCGTGAACAGGGGCCTCATCTCACACTCCCCACGAGTGCTCTTCCCTCGGCCCCCAGCCACTTACGATTCTTTCCCGGGGCTGTTCCTCACCTCGTGGCCTTTTCTCTAGTTATTCCCTTTCTCTGCAGTGTCTTCTCTCCAAACCCCGCCGTCACCCGCCTAACTGCTGCTCACCCTTCAGGGCTCAATTTCAAGGCCACCTCTTCTGGGAAGCCTTCCTTGATCTCCTCCCCTCCCCCCCCCCCCCCCCCCGAACCTAGGTGAAGCGCACCTCCTTGCCAAGGCCACACAGCAAGGAAATGGTTGAACGGACTCAAAGCCAGGCCTTTCTGCTTCCAAAACGGAAAGCCAGAAACAGAAGACTGTGCGATCCCATATTTATATGGGAAAGGAAGACTCCAGAGTGAGGGAGAGCTAAGCAAAGCATCTTGGGAAGACGCCCAAAACACATTAAATGAAAAGCACGCTGCAGAACGATGCTGTGGCACGATGCCATTAAAAGAACTACGTAGGTTCATAAAGGTTTGCAAAAGCATAAACGAATGGTAATTGAGCTGTTCACAATAGCTGTGCGTGGGTGGATGTGAACATGCTGTGCGGTTAGAGTTGGTTATATATTCCTTATGTCCTTAAAAAGCCCAAACCCAACCAGAGGTACTCGGCAATCGCTTTTCTCCAATAGTGAGTGGGAGGCTGGATGCTCAGGAATTCCTAGGCATAGGGACAAGCTTTGTGGGGAGGGCTCCCCTCTGTCCTGCCAGGGGCACAGGGAGCTGAGAAGGTGACGTGAGAACAGACGCGGTTGGCCGAGAGCCACGCTTACCTTGCCCAGCAGCTCAGGCAGGCCCAGCAGCTGCCCGGTGAACACCCCGATGCAGATGAAGATGGCGGTCACCTGCCCCAGGGACCCCCGGATCTCCTTGGGCGAAATCTCGCTCAGGTACATGGGGAGCGCGCTGAGGGCGATGCCTGTGGAGGAAACAGGGCGCTTGTGGGAGAGCTGTCTCCTCCTCTGAGGAGCCCTCAGGCCACTGAGAGAGCCGTGACCTTGAGGAAGACTCTGGTCACGGCCCCTTCCTCTGCTTTCCCAGGACAAAAGCAGCACGCACCCAGCACCACGCCTGCGCTCTGCACACAGTGCCAACGCCTAACATGCCCGGAATCATTCAGTCCACAGGTGCGGCTGGGAGGTGGATTTCACAGAAGAGGAAAGAGCTAGGATGGTGACACTGTGGTGCTGCTGCAGGTGATGGTGGTGATGGTGGTGGTGGTGGTGGTGATGGTGGTGGTGGTGGTGGTGGTGGTGGTGATGGTGGCGGTGGTGGTGGTGGTGGTGGTGATGATGGTGGTGATGGTAGTGGTGGTGGTGATGGTGGTGGTGATGGTGATGGTGGTGATGGTGATGGTGGTAGTTGTAGTGGTGATGGTGATGGTGGTGGTGATGGTGATGGTGGTGGTGGTGATGTGGTAGTGGTGGTGGTGGTGGTGGTGGTGGTGGTGGTGGTGGTGGTAGTGGTGATGTGGTGGTGGTGGTGGTGGTGGTGGTGGTAGTGGTGGTGGTGGTGGTGGTGGTGATGGTGGTGGTGGTGGTGGTGGTGGTGGTGGTGATGGTGGTGTGCACTGAGAGGATGTGTCTTACCTCTTTTACTGAAATACATTAATGTTGTAGCATGTAGCTATAATTCATTCATTTTCATTGCTGTGTAGTATTCCATTATATAAATATACCACAATTTATCTCCCCTCCTGTTGGTGGACACTTCAGTGCTTTCCAGTTTGGGGTCAATACTAATAGTAACCCATGAACACAAGACTTTCATTGCACACGTATATATGTAAGTTGTTAAATACACTGTAATCATAATGTATGCACGTTCAGTGCTAGTAGTTAAGCCAGTTTCCTCAACGTTCATACCAATTTACCTCTGCTCCACGTAGTCACCAACATTTGGCATTAACAAACTTTTCAACTGTAGCCATTGTGGCTTCAATGTGCATTTCCTTAGTTACTGAAGCGATCTTCTGTACCTACTGGCCACTCTGTTCAGCCTCTCAGCCGCGTTTGTGTTGAGTTGCTTAGAACCAGCCATCGCTGTCCACTGGAGACCTTCTAACGCAGCCGACACGGGCTCGCACCCGGGAGAGTGGGCAGCACAGTCGTGCACAAACACAGAGTACCTCTGTGTGGGCCTGAGCCGCCTGGCCACCCACAGAGCTGCAGGCTCAGCAAATGGTATTTGCCTTCTGCCATTATGTCTTGGGTTGAGTTTTTACTTTTATGCAGTGAGATAAGACCTAACTGACACAGACAAGGTGATGGAATTAACCCAGGGACGTGGCAGAACCAGGCAGTCAGAACCCATAGCCCTGCCCTAAGCCATTTCCTGTCCCACGTCTCTGAGCGTTGGTGTCCTCACGGGAGTCAGCAGCACCCCCAGGAGTTGTCACTGCCCCTCCCGGCCACCGGAGCCTCACCTCCATCCACGCCCATGACGAAGCGGCCCACGATGAGCATCTCAAAGGCTCCTGCCTGGAGCGAGAAGGCCATCAACAGCGCGGCGGTAATCGCGAAGAAGTTGTTGACCAGTAACGTGCACTTCCTGGAGGGAAAGGAGGGGTTCAGACTTGACTTGGGGTGGCAAACACACAGAACAATATCTAGGCGATGTACCGTAGAATCATATACCTGGCGCCGATATAATTTTATTAACCAACGTCACCCCGATACATTCAATAAAAAATAAATTTAAAATAAAAGGAAGGGTTTGATGAAGAGGCCTGACCATGAGGCTGTCCATCCCAGGAGCGGGGTCCCCACTGGCCCCCCACAGCCACCTCTGGCTGTGTGATCCTGAGCCAGGTACTCGCTCCCTCTGGGTTCACCCTGGGGTTGATGATCACGCCCACGAATCGCTCTGTGCCGGGACTGTTCCCACTGTTTTGCGGACACATCGCTGAGACGCCATGGCTTAGCCGCATGACCTGTGTGGGGGCCTGGGACCGGGCTCCTGCACCCGCTCTGTCTTTATGAGCCGGGTGACTTCTCACTCGATTGCTCCGTGTTGTCCTTCCTAGCCTACAATGTGGTCGTCCTCGCTCCCTGCAGCGAACCCCGCTCTGTGACAGACGTCATTGTAAGCTCTTCACACGAGTCGCTCCGCTACTGCTCAAAATGAGCCTCTCAGGTGAGCCACGTTCCTATTCCTGCTTCATAGAGCAGTGAACCTGGACAGATGAGAAACTTGCTTGAGGTCCTACAGCTGGTGCGTCAAGGAGCTGGGCAAACACCTTAGCCTCTCGCAGGATGCTGTCCCCCAAAGACTCAGCGAGTTAACAGGTGGTCAACTGTATTATCGGTTGTAAGAAGCTGGGCACTTGCCAGGGGGCCTGTTACTGCTCTTTGGAGCCAGAGCTATTTTCACCGTTTCTGACTTATCTCCAACTTGCCCTAATTCCCCCCTCCCCCTCCTACATCTTCCTGGAGAATCCCCGAGTTACTGACCTATGCAACTCAGTGATGATGGTTCAAAGGCTGCTCATGGCCACACCGTCCCTGATAGCAAATGACGGCAGCGACCCAGTGTCCGCTAACAAGCAGCTATGGAAGGAAGTGATGATGCATCTGCCAAGCGCACGCTTGCAGACACTGAGTCAGAGACAACCCTCTACAGGCTGATACGGAAAGGTCTCCGGGCCACGCTGTGAAGTGCAAAGAGCAAGGTACAGCCCTGGGGAGACTGGGAAACTACCTGTATGAAAAGGGGTGTGTGTGGGGGTAGAGATGGGCACAAGCCTCAGAGGAGATACACAGAAAGTGGGTAACACCGGAGCCTCCAGAGGGGCCGTGAACTGCGTGAAGCACAGAGACTTTGAGCCATGGGTATCAGAGTCCAGGCGCGAAGCTGGGCCTGCAGCCAGCGCCTGGGCACCAGCATGGCCATCGTCCTGTCTCATGAGGGGGAAAAGGGGTCTGTCACTAGAGCCAGGCAAGCCGAGGACGAATGGCCCCAAGTGAGGGACTGGGGCTTAGAAACTTCTCTATGGACAGACTTCTCCAAGCCAGAGAGGCCAGGAGACAAGGAGCCTGCATCTCTGAGACCAGAGCTTGGGGCGGCTCACACCCTCCCTGTCCTCACCCCTCTCCCAAATCACAGACGAGGTTAACGTGCCCTGGCCGGGATGGGCCCCACGGTGGACCTGCCGGTGACCACGCAGAGGACTCCCAGGATGCCCAGCTCCATCTGAACTTCTCTCCCAGCCCCTTGCGCCGGCCCTGACCCCAGCCTTGCACACCGAGCTCAGCCTCCTCGTCCTCCCCGACGGCCCTCCCGGGGGATGAAGAATGAGGCCTCAAGCAGCATGGCCATCGACACCATGTGGCAGCCAAAGCGGGCTGGTGGCCACACAGACCCAGATCTGAATTTCGGGTCAAGTGCGTTCTTCGGAACCTGGGACACCTGCTGGGCCTCGCAGCCTCGATGCACCCCGTGTGGGAAGCATCGTCTGTCGAGCTTGGCATGTAGCAGGAGGGGGACAGACGGTAACAGTCTTCAATGCCTGCTGCTTCTCCTCCCCCCGGAGTGGCGATTCCAGCTGAGCCTTCACCCCAGTTTGGCTCTCTCTCTGTCGTTGATGCAAACAGGAGTCGGCAGCTGCCCGGGGCATGACAGCCCACACCTTTGACCTAATCTCTCTGCCTCTGAGGATCCGTCACTTAGAAGTTTAGTGTCTCCCAAAGGCGTTTCCTCTTTGGCTTTCCTTTCGCTTTCGTGGCCGCCACGCTGCTGAGGCCACCGTCATCGCCTTGGCCACCGTCATCGCCTTGGCCACCGTCATCACCTTGGCCGCACACGCGGGGAGATGAGGTGCTGGCTGAGAGGGAGGTGCCCGCCCCACGTCACACACCTGCCCAGGTGGGGACGCAGGACTTGCTGGCCCACGCATCCTGAGCCCAACCCCAGCGACACTTTCCTGTGCTATCTGCTCGGGGTCAGGGCTTCTATGGAAGCCTGTCTGAGCGCCTGGTGTTTTAAAAAGCAGAGCTCTGTGAGCACAGGGCGTGGTCCCACAGACACCGTGCTGCGTGCCGTGGCTCCGGCCTGCTCCGTGCCCCGGGGCCTGGTCCTCTGGACCTAACTCAGAAAGCTCCTGGTTCCTCTGGCTTCCACTTGGGTTAGACCACTGGTCGGCAAACTCATTAGTCAACAGAGCCAAATATCAACAGTACAACGATTGAAATTTCTTTTGAGAGCCAAATTTTTTAAACTTAAGCTATATAGGTAGGTACATTGTTATTAACTTAGTTAGGGTACTCCTAAGCTGGCCTTTGCTAAAAACTCAAGGGGCCAAAGAGCCGCATGTGGCTCGCAAGCCGCGGTTTGCTGACCACTGGGTTAGACCAATGGGAGGCGCCGGCAGCAGATTTGGGGGGCAGGGGGTTGGAGGAGAGAGAGGCCAGGGTGTTTCTTCCCGGCTCCCTCCCTGTTGGGACAGTAGAGTTTTGACCTCCCCAACCTCAGCTCCTGCTGGGCAGCCCGTCGTCCGCGGCTTCCCTGCCCCGTGGCCTCGGGGACCCTATTTCCGCCCCTTGCCCTTCCGACATTCAAGCCTCTCCAGCTGAACTCCGTGGCATTTTGTTGTCTGCGGGGTCCTGACGGGACACCGATATATTACGAACGTGATGGAGGGGATCCCCCCACACAGACAGCCCCCACTGACCTCCCACAAAACTTTCCGATCGGCTTCACCAGTAACGTCCCCACGAGTCCACCGATGGCGAATATGGACACGGTGACCGACCAGAGCAGCGTCAGAGTGTCGGGGTCGATCGGGTGTCCATGCCTTCTCTCCCACGTCTCATTGTAAAAGGCCTTGATGTACTGAAAGCAAACAACACACCGTTACTCCTCCTGCTCCCTCCGGCAGCCCGGAGTAGCTGTGACTAAACCAAACAGCTGCTGTAGAACCGGTCTCACGCCAGGCCTGCGCTGGGTTCTGCCTGAGCCTTAATCACGGAACCTTCTGACAAAGTCTGTGGATGGGCCCTATTTTTTTTGTTTGTTTGTTTTGTTAATTCTCATCCAAGGATACTTTTCCATTGATCTTTTAGAGAGAGTGGAAGAGAGAGGGAAAGATGGAGAGAAACATCAATGTGAGAGAAACACATCAATTGGTTGCCTCCTGCATGCGCCCCAATTAGGGCCCTGGGCTGGGGAGGAGCCTACAACCCAGGTACATGCCCTTGACCGGAATTGAACCCAGGACCCATTGGTCTGCAGGCTGACACTCTATCCACTGAGCCAAACCTGCTAGGGCGAAGGAAGGGAAAAGGAGAGAGAGATAGAAACATCAATGATGAGAGAGAATCATTGATCAGCTGCCTTCTGCACACCCCCTATCAGGGATTGGGCAACCTGGGCATGTGCCCTGACCAGGAATGAAACCAGTGACCTCCTGGTTCATGGGTTGACACTCAATCACTGAGCCACACCGGCCGGGCAGATGGGCCCTATTTTTTACCTCATTTTGCAGATAGAGAAAGTGAGGCTCTGAGAGACAATGTGACTTGCTTAGTAAGTGGCAAACCTGGGAGTCAGACTCAATCTGCCTCCAAACCTAGAGCGACCATGATACCTGGGCTTCTCCAACTTCGGTGCCCAGCAGAGTCACGCGGGCAATGTGTTTAAAATGCACATCCCTCACGTTCGAGAAAAAACTCTGTCCCCTCGGGGTGGGCCAAGACACAAGACCCAGGAAACTCGAGCCAGCAAAGGAGAACAAAGTGCTCATGTGCATGTCATTGAAATTGATGTGTTCTGTTCTTCAATGGACACAGTGACAACAAGGAAAGACAGGCCACACACTAAGGCCACACACCACATCTGCAACGCATCTGTTGCAAAGGACCGGCATCCACAGTCGATGAAGAACTCTGACACGTCAATGGGAAGACAGACGACCCACTTTCAAAATGGGCAAAAGACTCGAACAGACTGCAGAGAAAAGTCACGTGACCAGTAAGCTGATGACACGTTGCTCAACATTATTAGTCAACAGTGCAATGAGGTGCCACTTCATGCCCATGAGGTCCATCACCATCAATGCTGATGCAGTGGGTTTGGGATGGGGACGGGGTGAGTCTAATGTGAACCAAAGATGGAGGTCCCGGCCCTGCACTCCCCAAGCAGGTTCCATCCCTGAGATGTTCACAGCTTCCCCCGTTAGCCACCAGTGTCACCATAGCCAGCAGGTGACATTGTGGAAAAGTCATAGGTTCAGATTGCAGAGACCTGGGCATGAATCTCAGCATCTTGACTGGCTAACCATTTAAACCAGCTGGATCTCGGTCTCCTCATCTGCACACCGGGACTGATGACACCGATATCTCGGGGCTGTTGTGAGGGTCAAACAGGAGCATGGAGCAGGGCTGCCCAGGCCTTGGGTAGAGCTAGCACAGCCCGCAGGAGCCACTTCTCTGCTGGGTGATCTTGAGTAAGTTACACAAACTCTCTGTGCCTCGGGTGCCTCATCTGGGACACCCTTTCCCTCCGGAAGGCATTGCCATGGGGGTTTCATGTGAGGATGAGTAGAAAGTGCAGTGCTGGGTCCACAGAGGTGCGCAGTGAGAGCCGGAAGCTGGGTGGCTGGTGGTGGCATGGATGTCAGTGTGTCTGTATCTGTCAGGTCAGGGTCCTCGACGTGTCTATTGCGCGGGCTGACAGCTCTATGAATAATTTACCACTGTCTCCCCAGTCAGTCCCTCAGGGGCCAGGCCTGTGGCAGTGCATTGAACCGTGCAGGCTGCAGCCAGGTAGACCGGCTCAGGACACCTCCAGATGATGGCAGGAACTTGCTGGACAGGGGAGGGGAGTGACCCTGTAGCCTGTCTCATGATGTTCAGTTCCTTACTGAGTCACACCGAACCTGTCTGACTCTGTAGGTACAGTTATCCTCAGGAGCGCTATAAAGTGCACACAATAGGACACGTTTGTGGCCGGGCCAGAGGGCACACACTGCTGTGTAACACGGCCCAGGCCTGAGGGATCTGTGAAGACAGGCCACACGCCTGTGCAGCCAGAGAACCGTACGGACATCCTTATGAGAGTGCCCACCCCAAGCCAGGCTCTGGATGCCGGAAGCCAATTCCAGCATTTCATAATTGCAAGAGTTTCATCAAAAGGTTGATGGAACTTGGGGACTCAACAAGGGCTGAGTCACATATATTATCACCTGTTGGGAATGGCTAAAGGCATTTCCCCAAACCTGAAAAGGATGCATAAAATCATTGCTTGCTGCCAGACAGCTCAGGGCATCTTAATCTACATGTTATTGCCTCCTCCTGGCCAAACACCTGAACAGCCGAAGGCAATTCCCCAATCTGACAATGGATTCTGTAAACCCTACCCTTTGATGTGTATATCTCCACCTTGCCTTAGGACAAATTGTGTTAATAAAAAGCAAGGGGTCCTGAGACAAAGAGAATTTAGTTCCTTTAGCTAAGTCTTCTCTGACTCCCTATAATGCCTTCCAAAATTATGTTTCGTCTGTGGACTCTTAATTTATGCACAGCGCCTTCTCCAGATTGCTGAACCCTTCTAGATGCCGGATCAAGACCACTGGCATTATCTGGGGAATGAGGGCCACACGGACAACATCCCATGAGCCCCGCAGTGCCACCGAAGGTCCCCGCATGGCAGAGCTCAGGCTTCCCCCACCGAAACACGGCCCAAGGCTGCTCTCCCGAAAGGCCTGCTGGCACCATGGCCCTGGGTTGGCTACGGGGACTGTGGGTTCGGGAGGGCCCCCACCATTCCTGGGACCAAGCAGAGTGGCTCCCGGGCCTGGCCTGTGCACAGCCTGACACAGGCTGATCACCTCCGAGACGGAACTGGGGACCTGCCGAGCCCCTAACAAAAACCCTGACCGAGTCTCAGATGAGCTTCCCCGTGGACACCTGACAGGTGTTGTCCCAGCTCAGCGCGGGGGGCCGAGTGTGCACTGGGGGACCGAGTGTGTGCCGGGCCCGAGTGTGTGTGCCAGGGGCCTCTGCTGGGAGCATCCAGAGAAGGTGGAGCCTGTTTCCTGCGGGCTTCACACCCCCCCTTCCCCCCCCCCCCCCCCCGCTCCTTTTCCCTTTGCTGATTCTGCTTCCTGTCCTTTCACTGAATTAAGTCACAGCTGTGAGCGTGCCGGTGCTAGTTCCATGAGTCTCCCGGTTCGGCATCGGACCTGGGGGTGGTCTCAGACCTGACACACCTCCCAGGTCCTCGGGTCCATGCCCGGCTCCAGTTCTGACGGCTATTCAGCGTGCAGTGCTTTCTCCCCACTCCATGGCTCCCGGGGACTTGGGCTAACTGACAGGTGGGAAGGAAGCTTCTAGACTTCCGGGCAGCTGAGAATGCTTGGCTCCCACTGCTGGCTCTCACAGTGCTGAGAGAGGACGCTGCGAGGGATGGACCTGCACAGCTCTCTGGCCCTTCCTCCCCGCCCATGGCCTGAGGGTTTCCTGCTCTAGAACACGAAGAAAGTTCCATTTTCTCTTTGGCTCCAGGCAGAGGCAGGCAGGCAGACCCGTGTGTCCCAAACAGCCTTCTTATTAAAACGAAAGCAATCCTGAGCCTCACTCCTGCCAGACACTCCCCGGGGAGATTGCAGAGCTGTGTTGGGGGGTGCCGCACATCCACGTGGACCTGCCCTTCACTCTGAGAGCATTTCTGCGCCTCCCATGGGGCTGCTGGCTGGCTGGTGGGGATGAAAAGGGCGAACGTGTTCATTCCTGTCCAAGTTGCTCGCAACGCTCAGATCAGCCTGGAGGTGGCAAGCCCTTCAAGGGGCATTTATCTCTTCAGCCCATGCTCAGGGGGCAGGTTTGAGCACTGGTTGAGAATAACATCTTTGTAGAACAGGAATCATGACCGTGGCTTGCAGGTGGGGCTGCTAGAAGAGTTCCATGAGGTGTGTGGCCCTGGGCATGATGCCCAGCACATAGCAGGTACTCAGCAAATCCCAATGTCTTTCTCCTACAGGTCAGGAACAGCGCGTTTCTACTTGTCTGGGTGTGATCACACCAGCACGCTCCTGCCGAGGGCCGGGCCGGCTGAATCTCTGTTCCCCGTGTCCGTCAGCAGCCCCCTTGGCCTCTCCCCGCTCAGCAGAGCTTCCCCGAGCTTCCCCATGAGGCACAACAAAGGCACTTTCCAGAGGGACTTGTGAAATGAGAGCATTCTGAACTCAAGAGGCAGGCTTCCCAGCTCCACTAAGCTGGGGGCCCCCAGGGGGAAGCAGGCAGGGACAGCACCCACAGTCTGGATCATCAAGATGCCAGCACCCAGGCCTGGAGAGGGCTCCCCACCTCCCCAATCAGAGGCAGCTCTGCCAGCTCCAATCCCAACCCAACCTAACCCAACCAAACCATGACTCACAGCTCCCAACTTAAACAATGCAGCCGCATCGCATACTTGAGAAAAATTGACAGCAACCTAAGCGGCCACATAGGAAGGCGGGAGGGGCAGCAGCACACCGTGCTGAGAAATCCGGGGCTGGCCCAGCCCATGGCTCAGTGGTTGAGTGTCATCACATGAACCAGGAGGTCAAGGTTCAACTCCCTGTCAGGGCACATGCCTGGGTTTTGGGCTCCATCTCCAGTAGAGGGTTTGCAGGAGGCAGCCCATCAATGGTTCTCTCTCATCATTTGATTTTTCTATTTCTCTCTCCCTCCCCCTCCCCCTTCCTTTCTGAAATACTATCTAATAAAAAGGTAATATGCAAATTAGCCATCACTCCATCACAAAGATGGCGGCGCCCATAGCCACAAGATGGTGGTGCCCAGTCCTCTCAGCCCCGCTGGAGTCCCCCAGTTCTGGGGGGGCGGTTGCTGAGAGCAGGCACGTGAGCGGCCTGGCGGAATGCTTGCTTTGTTGCTGCGGCGACGAGGCAAGTGTTCCACCCCAGCCGCGGAGGGCCTCTGGCAGCGGGCACTGAGCGGCCAGGGGGTGGGGGTGAGGGGCAGGGAATGCTTGTGTCATTGCCCCGGCGATGAGGCAAGCGTTCTGCGCCTGGCCGCTGATGGGCCTCTGGGCCGCAGAGAGCCTCTGGTCAGCAGGCGCAGAGCAGCCAGGCCCCGCAGAGAGCTACTGGCACACAGATTCGTGCACAGGGCTACTAGTCAATAATAATAAAAAAAAAATCTTGGGATGGAGAATTTTCTATAACATGGGAAAATGCTGATTATGTAAGTATTGAGTAAAAAACAGATATATAAACAATCTTGGGGAGGGGAGTATATTTAGATAAAGCCTTAAAAATGAAAGAAATCTATTTTGTAAGATATTATAATGGTGGACACTTATGAAATGAGAGCATTCTGAACTCAAGAGGCCATTATACATTTGTCAAAACCCACAGAACGTACAGTACCAAGCGGGAACCTTACTGTGAACTATGGACTTCGATGTGTCAAGACAGGTTCACAGATTGTAACACACGCACCGCCCTGTGGGAGCTGTGGACCGTGGGGGACGCCGTGTGTAAGTGTGTGGCGGGGCCAAGGGGTACACGGGAAATCTGTACTTTCTGCTCCGTTTTGCTGCGAACCTAAAACTGCTCTCGAAAATAAAGTTTATTCACTAAAACAATTTTGGCCCTGACTGGTTTGGCTCAGTAGTTAGAGTGTTGGCCCGTGGATCCAAGGGGGTGGATTTGATTCCCGGTCAAGGGCATGTGCCTCAGTTCTGGGCTTGATCCCCAGCCCCATTGGGGTGCATGTGGGAGGCAACCAATCAATGTATGTGTCTCTCTCTCCTCCCCTCCTCCCTCCCTTCCACTCTGTCTGAAAATCAATGGAAAAAAAATATCCTCAGGTGAGAATTAAAAAAAACAACCCCAATTTTGAAACGATGACGGAATTGCCCCTTGCTCGTGTTCCCACGGTCGTTGCTCCACCCATGTCATTCCATCCCAGGTTAAGCGTTACCCGTCCCTCCTCCAGCCAGGAGTGCAAAGGTCCCCACCCTCTGCCGAGTTTCAGCTGAACTTTCCAGATGAAGCAGGAAGGCAGACTCCCAGGCCTCTTTGAAAGGCAAACACGGGCCAATCAGACCCCCCTCTCAGGATGCTGGCCCAACGACCACATCAAAGGCATCGAGCGCTGTAAGACTTAGGAGGGCCATGTCCACCCGCTGGCTTGCAAACTGTTTTCAGCAGCAGAATCAATTTTTCCAATGAACTTACACAGAGTTAACAGTAAAAAAAAAAAAAAAAAAAAAAAGGGGGTGGGGTGGGGGGGTCAATGGGGAAAAATAGGGACATCTGTAATCCTTTAAACAATAAAAATACATTAAAAATAAATGTTTTTAAAAATGTCCACAGCCTGGCTCTTGGCTGCCTCTTTGCTCCCGCCCTACGCGCTCCAAACACACCTGGCCTCAGCCACGTCACCCTGTGTTCCCGCAGCGTTCCCGCAGGTGTTTCGCATCCCAGGCCTCTGGGCCTTTGCTCCACCCTCAAGACATAGCGGGCATCACCTCCTCCAGGAAATCCTCCCTCACACCCACCCACCTTGCCCTAAGGGTGGTCGCCGGCCCAGTAGAAGCCAGCACCCCCAGGAATGGGGGGCACCGAACCCTCACAGCCCAGGGAGGTGAGAAGCAAACGTTGCCCTGCCCAGCAGCAGGGCGGTGTGGGGGCCTGGGGACATGGCACCTGGCGGCCCGGTTCCAGGGAAAACAAAGCCAGCAGGTTCCTGGGTGCCCTCTCGCTCAGATGAAAAGGCACGAACACAAACAGAACGGAGGAGGAGAAGCGGGCCCCTCTGTGGCCCCGCAGTGCCCTGGACTGAGACCCTCGGGATCCGCCCCGGCCCCTCCGGAGGCCCCCTCCTCTTCCCGCACTCTCCCAGGACACGCCCGCTCCAGCCTCAAGGAACTGCCGGGCCCCACACATGATCGCCATCCTCTGTTCTGTATCTTCCACCTCCCCTTCGAAGGCGGGGGCCGGTGCTTCTCTCTGCCCGGTCCCCCCAGACCCTCGGCTGGCACAGAACCTGCACCACCCAGCCCCGGGGGTAACACTCAGCTTGCCCATGCCTCCTCAGCGCCCCCTGCAGGGCGCGTCCCGTGGCCGCGGGGCACTCACCGGAGTGGGGGCGTTCACCACGGAGAGGTTGTACCCGTACAGGAAGGAGGAGCCGAAGGCGCCCAGGAGAGAGGCCGCGATGAGCGAGCAGGACCAGTTCTGGGGAAGGAGAGGACAGCGCGTCAGACCCGCCCGCGGCTGCACGCTGCTGTTTTAGCTGAACGTGGCCAGTTTCTGGCCCTCAGAGGAGCACAGAGCAAAGCCAGACACAGCTGCCAGCAGTAGCCGCTGGCCCTTCCTGAGAGCCATGGGCCAGGTTTGTTCTCAGCACTTTCTGGGAACGATGTCCTGGAACTCACCGATCACCGCTATTTTATCCGATTGCATAGGTGAGGAAACAGGCAGAGCTGCCCCGGGCGGGGAGGGGGGGTCTGGCTCAGACCCCATGGTCACCCTCCTGCCTCTTCCTCTGGGCGCCGTGTCAGGGCCCTGCGGCTCCTGCCAGCCACGCAGACGCACCCACCCGTGCACACACTGCTCCCGGCGGAGGGGAGGGGAGGGCCCCATCCCCTAGGCTGCTGGGAGCACCTGGGGACCAGGACCCGCAGACAGAGAGTTACTGCACTTGGCCCGGAGATCCAGGTCCGCCTCCGTGTAATCCTGCCCCGTGGCTCCCTCCAAGCACGGCCACAGCCACGGCAGAACCTCGGAGCAGAAACGTCCGGACCCCTAGGCAAAGGCTGGCCAGCTGGCAGGAGCTGGACACAGGAAGGGCTGCCATCCAAGGCTGGCCAGGGGGTGTGGGCCACTCGCCAGACGGAGGGGACCCAGGTGTCCTTGGACGGCACATTCTCTGCCATCGTTCAGTGAGTGTGTGTGTGTGTGTGTGTGTGTGCGCACGCGAGTGTGTGTGTGTGAGGATATGAGTGTGAGAGTGAGTGTATGTGTGAGTGAGTGTGTATGTGAGAGTGAGTGTATGTGAGAGTGTGAGTGTATTTGTGTGTGTGAGAGTGAGTGTATGTCAGTGTGAGTGAGTGTGTGAGTGTGAGTGTATGAGTGTGAGAGTGTGTATATGTGAGTGTATGAGAGTGTGAGAGAGTGTGAGAGTATGCAAGTGTGAGAGTGTGTGTGAATGTGTGTGAGAGCGTGTGAGGATGTGTATGTATGTGCAAGAGTGTGAGAGTATGCATGTGTGTGTGAATGTGTGTGTGTGTGTGAGGATGTGTGAGTGTGAAAGTGTGAGAGTGTGTGTGAGAATGTGTGTGCGTGTGTGTGAATGTGTGTGTGTGTGTGTGTGTGTGTGTGTGTGTGTGTGCGCGCGCTGTGAGTACCAGCCACTGACAAAGCTCCGGGGACACAGCAGTAAATGAGGCAGCTGAAGTCCAGAATTCAGGGAACTATGTCAGAAAGTTCTCAGCACTTTCTGGGAATGTCCCCTTGAAGGGACCCCGATAGCCACATCCCTGCTCTGCCCACCTTGTGGCCTCCTCTGGCATGGGATCCACGCCGGACGGCCCACCACTCCGCTGTGGCACCTGAGCCAGTTCCTGGACCTTCCTGGGCTCAACTTGCCCAGCTGTGAAATGGGGCCGCACAGGATGGAAGGGGTGGGTGTATTTGCTGGATGCGGAAGTGTAGAGTATCGTGTACATGTGGTGAGTGTTCAGAAAGGGTGTTTCCTGTTTTCTCTCCCCACGCCCTTCGACCCAGGCATACAGAACGGCTGCTGCCGAGCGACGTGCCAGGGCCTCTCCGGGCCTGGCTGGTGTGGCTACACCCCCCGAGGTCCCCCCTCCTAGAGACTACTTGTCTAGGACCCATCACCCTCGGCTCCTCCCTGAGAGCCCCACCTCCTGCTTTTCCATTCAGATCTGATGCTGCTCCATCGGACTCCCAGCTCTCACCACTGTGTGACCTTAGCCCAGTTACACAGCCGCTCTGTGACTCAGGTCCTCGCCTGTGAAATGGGGCTGATATTAACCCCCTCCTAAGATAGCGTGCTGAAGGAAGGAGTTCAAGCAGGTAAGGTCCGCACCTGTCCTATGTCAGGTGCCCAGGAGTGTCCCCAGCCGAGGCTGGACAGTGGGCGGGGCCTTACTAAGGGTGGACGTCTCGCTTCCTGCCCTCTGCTTCCAGGCACTGAGCCTGCTGCAGACGAGACGCTGGTGATCACAGGGAGGGCGAGACAGAGGATGGAACACAGCCCGCCCTCTGTATTCAGGGGTTCCACCTCCGTGGGTTCAGCCAACCACAGATTGGAAACATCCCCCCAAAGTTACGGTGCTGCTGACGTGTATTTCCTCGTCACCTGAATGATAGTTATGTCTGTACTGAACACTACGGCCTTTTAGTCTTGTCATTATTCCCTAAAGAACACAGTATAACCACTAGTTACACCACAGGGACACTGTGTTAGGTAGGATAAGTAAACTGGAGATGATTTAAAGCATACGGGAGGGTAAGGGTAGGTTATATGCAAACACTACGCCATCCTATATAATAAAAGGCTAATATGCAAATTGACCAAACGGCAGAATGACCGGTTGCTATGACACGCACTGATCACCAGGGGGCAGACGCTCAACACAGGAGCTGCCCCCTGGTGGTCAGTGTGCTCCCACAGTGGGAGCGCCACTCAGCCAGAATTGGGCTCACGGCTGGCGAGTGCAGTGGCGGTGCCGGGAGCCTCTCCCGCCTCCGTGGCAGCGCTAAGGATGTTCGACTGCTGGCTTACCAGGTGCGGGCCTAAGGTGTCAGTTGGACATCCCCCGAGGGCTCCCAGGCTGTGAGAGGGCGCAGGCCGGGCTGAGGGACACCCCCAAGTGCGCGAATTTCGTGCACCGGGCCTCTAGTTTCATATAAAGGACTGGAGCATCTGCGGATGTGCGTGTTGGAGGGAGTCCTAAACAAATCCCTGTGGATACCCAGGGACGAGTGTGTTTTTCTGCAGTAAGAGCAGCTTGAACTTAACGGGATCCATTGACGGGACAGAATCGCACTTTGGACAGAACACCATTCTCCATCGCCTGCCTGTAAACTCACCCATAGGGTCTCAGCTCAGATGCCACACCTCCTAACCCCCCACCCTGGCCTTGCTGGGCACCTTCTCTCCCTGGGCCTTTCTGGCTCCCCCCACCATCACTCCTGCTTGTCTGCACCATCAGAGGGGGGAGGAGGACACGGGGAGCCATCTTCTGGAGCCCCCCGCCCCTGCGTGCCCCCTGTGCCCACCACCCCTCACCATGGCCCCAGAGGCAGCGGGTGCCTGCTGTGGAGACAGGGGAGGAAAAAAGGGCCACTGCCCAGCAAGGTCTCGTTACACGAGCCCAGTCACCGCCAGAAGGTGCTGTCGGCCCCAGGACACAGGCCACAGGGTTGGAGCACCGATGGCCGAAGTCACCCGGACGGGATGCAAAGCCCCGTGGCCTCGGGGCAAGTAGTAACAGGCACGCACTGCGACCCACGCGGGGACCCCGAGCCCTCTGTGGGGGGACGGAGGCCCACGTCTCTGTTTACCTGCTTTCTCTTCCCACCTGGCTTCCCGCTCCTCGGCCAGGCCCCCTTGTGGGGCCCCGGGGGGCTGCGGCCCCGCGTGAGGGGCGCTGAGCCGGGCTCCTCCCGGGAGTCCATGCTCCGCTTCCCGCAGTGCCCAGGGCATCTCCGAGGGCAGGAGGCAGAGTCCACGGGAGGGGCGGCCCCGGCCGGAAGTGTGGCAATTCTCTTGTTTGAACAGGAAATGGGTAATTTTTTTTCCCTGATCCCCAGTGAAAACCGCAACGGGAGCAACAAGGGAAACCTGTCTTCTCAAGGATCACCCCTGGGTGTGAGTTTTCCTTTTAACGAGGCCGAGGCCAGCGCAGGGGGGGCGAGACCAGCAGAAAGCCAGGGCGGCTCCCGCGGGCCGGGGTGGGCCGTCCGCCCGCAGCCGTGGAAGCCCCGAGAAGTCAGGTGGTCCGGCCCGGCCCAGGCCTGAGGGTCGAGCCGATGAAATGTTTGACAAACAGAGCAGGCTGGTTTTTAAGATGATCATTGTGCATGGCCCGCGAATGATGTTATAAATATCCAAATGGCCCTGGGCAGGAAAAAGGTTCCCACCCTTGCCTTGAGGGTTGGGACGGACGGACGTTGCTGTAGAAGCCTGGTGGGAAGCCAAGCCCGACGCCAGCCCCCTTCCCTCTTGCGAGATGCTGTTGGCACAGGTGGCACAGACGGCCAATCGCCCTCTATGACTGCGCGTCCCCAGGCAAGCCGCTCTGCTTCTCTGAGCGACCCCCGTTTCCAAGCGCCAAAGGGGAGACGCTCCTGCCTGACTGTCCTGCAGAGTCACTCAGGGGCTCGGAGAGAAACCACGAAGCCCGTGCGCAGGTGGGCATGGCTGCCTGCAGCTCTAGACCTGCAGGGAGGAAAGAATCGGCCATGGGCTCGTTACCCATCCCGCTCACTCAGCATGGGCCTCCCTCGTGCCCGCCCCCGACTGGCTCAGGGGCAGCGTTCCGGCGACCAGACCCCTCATGCACACGAGGACGGGGTGAGACTTAATTTTCCTTGTGGCCCATCCGCCCCGAGTCAGAGAAGCACCTTTAAACCCTGGTCAGGACAGGTCGCCTTGGCCCTGTGCTCCCCGAGGCGGAGCAGGTGCTGAGGAGTGTTTGGGGGACGAAGAACCCCCGGAGGCCAGGGCGGCCTCAAGCCCACAGACAAGAAGCCAGCAGACGGGGCTAAATGGAAAGCGCATATTGAAATCAGACGCGGAGCCCCGCAGACGCGCTGGGAGCGGCCGTGTCACACGCATGTGCGAACGTCCAGCCCACGATGCACAACCTGGGGAAGCAGCCGCTGAGCGGGGAGCCAGGACTTCCCGAGGGACAAGCCAGCCCTCACCGTCGGGTGAGCGATTCCCTGAGCATGTGGAACAGTGCAATGGCCATTCTGCACATTGATCCCACAAGGAGACTCGGGCAGAACCGGCTCTTCTGGAATCGATTTGCAGCCCGCCCTGCCCCCCTCCACGCGCCCTCTCCCCCATCTAGGCGGAGCTGTGGTCCAGAGCAGGATGCTGACATAGACACTCTGAGCTGTAACATGTAATACGATGGCTGAGAATTCCCCGGGGAGACACAGAGGAAGTAGTGAGCCAGCCTGCGACTGAATCATGGAAGACTTCCTGGAAGAGGTGGCTCCTGGGTCACTAAACCTGGGGAATATGTTGGCCAAGAAGGGTGTGGTGTGGGAGGGCACTGACCCAAGGCCCGGGGTATTAGGGGGAGGGAAACAGTCGGGTGTGGCGGGGGCCTACGGAGGGAGGCAAGCACCCCAGACCAGTGCCTGCAGAGGGGAGCCGTGACTCAGCCCAATACAAGCCCTGAAAAGCCTCCGGTGTCCACCTGGAGGGAGTGTCCGTGGAAGGACGCTGGATGGCCTGGGCGGGTGGCCCTCCCCTTCACACCTGCGAGGTGAGGATAATGGCGCCCAGCCTGCCCAGTTCACACTTCCCGGGCCGTCTGGCCAGTATGCTCGTGTTGATCTTTGCCCTGCCAAGTAAAGGTTTCATATAAATGTGGACTTATTCTCCTCCGAGTCCTGGTAGCTCCCACACCCATCACAGGAGACCAGGCACACACGGGTGGAGGTCTGAGGCCGGCTCCACCTTGAACTGGCTGCATAGCCTTGGACGAGCGGCCTCAGCCCTCACCGAGCCAAGCCTCATCGCCGGTGAAACCTGGGTGGCGATGCCTTCACCCTGGTGTGCCGGGAGAAGCGAATGAGATCCCTGTGTGTGAAGGCCCAGCACAGAGCGGGTGCTGGCTGGCTCCTGGTTTTTGCACATGGTTTAGAGAGAGGGCCCAGGGAGTCCCGAGGAGTGGGGAAAGAGGCTTTCTAAGTGCTGAGGACTTCCTGGAGGAGGGGGCGGTGATCTGGGCCTGTGGCGGGTGGGGGACAGGTTACAGTGTATCCTGAAGGATGATGTCATCATCCCTTTCCACATCAATGTCCCCTGGGTCTAGGGCCGTGGTCAGCAAACTGCGGCTCTCGAGCCACATGCGGCTCTTTGGCCCCTTGAGTTTTTAGCAAAGGCCAGCTTAGGAGTACCCTAATTAAGTTAATAACAATGTACCTACCTATATAGTTTAAGTTAAAAATATTTGACTCTCAAAAGAAATTTCAATCGTTGTACTGTTGATATTTGGCTCTGTTGACTAATGAGTTTGCCGACCACTGGTCTAGGGGAAATGGAGATACCTCCCCCCTCCAAATCCGGAAGGTCACCCGCAGATAGGATTTTTATCAACCAAAGTTCAAGCCACCCAAGGCCTGTGCCTCACCACATACACTTTACGATTCACACGACTCCTTCCCACGTCACCCTGCGTGCAGCCTCTGCTCTCCTGGCCTGACCCCCCCGTGGCCTGCATGTCCCCGGGCGGGAGGGGCAAGGAGGGACAGCCCCGGTGTCCCCGGGCACTCCTGTAAGAGGTAAGGGAGCCAGGACTGACCGATTTCTTTTCCTCCAAATCGCTTTCCTTGTTAGCGGCCGGGCCCTTGTCACTGAGCTTCATGGCTTCTTTCTCGGGTTTGGGACTGGCCTCTCTTTGTTCCTGAGGAAGAAGAAAAAGGAAGAAGCCATTGGACTACTGCTGTCAGAGATAGGTAACTCAGGGGAGTCGGCGAGGGGTGCTGGTGGAGGCACCCACACGGGGGACCCCTGCTCCTGGGCACCCCCTGCTCCTCTCTGGCCTCAGCTTCTCCATTTGCGAGATGGTTGGGTTGACTACGTCTGTGTCTGGAATGCTGGCTGGATGGCTTTTAAATACAGGCCTCTCCCAGAACACCCCCGTCCACACGGCCATGCTTGCGCTGGGCACAGGTTGTGAACACTAGCCTTCCTGTCCCCACGATGTGAAAATAAAAGCCGGGGAAATTAAAACGAAGCGGCCCCTCCCCTGTCCAACCGGAAACAGTTACCCAAATTGTCACCTGGATCCCTGGCACGACAGAGCTAAGGAATGGGACAGCTGCTCTGAGATTGGGAATGTTTAGGCCCTTTGGCCCAACTACTCCATTTGTAGAAACTCATCCTGAAACAGTAAAAACTGTGCACCAAGATTTCAGCCAGAAATGGCACTGAAGCATTTCATTTCATGTTAGAAAAAATGGCACTCGCAATAGGAAAAAATATGTAAGAGGGAAGTTTAAATAAATGGCGGTACCTCCCAGGATAAAACGCACGGAGCACTTAAAACTTGACGTTAGAGAACGTTACTGTCCTGAGGAAATACTCAGGGTTACTCTCACTTGGCAAGAAGGGGAAGATCTATGAAAGAATATACATTAGTCAACATTAAAAATAGATGTACTCTTAATAGCCACTCTTTTTAAAACATATATTTTTATTGATTTCAGAGAAGAAGGGAGAGGGAGAGAGAGAAACATCAATGATGAGAGAGAAACATGGATCAGCTGCCTCCTGCACACCCGCTACTGGGGATCGAGCCCGCAACTGGCCAGGTGTCCTGACCAGGAATCGAACTGTGCCCTCCTGGTTCATACACTGATGCTCAACCACTGAGCCACACTGGCCGGGCTGAATAGCCACTCTTAAAACAACGTACTTAAACTACTCCCATGCGTTTTTTAAATGCGAAATTAAATTTAAAACAAAATATTTATACAGTCAGTTATTTATTCAACAAATATTTACTAAGCCCCTAGCATCCGGTGATGGGGTTGCAGTGTCGAGCAAGGCAGTCCTTGCCCTGCCTGCGTGGAGCTTACATGCTAGGAGAGACCGTTAGGAAGGGGGTGCAGACGGCCCACGGGCACGCAGACGGCTCACGGGCACGCAGACGGCTCACGGGCACACGGACGGCTCACGGGCACGCGGACGGCTCACGGGCACACAGACGGCTCATGGGCACACAGACGGCTCATGGGCACACAGATGGCTCACGGGCACACAGGCGTGAGCGGCATGTCCCAGGCGGGGTCCGGCCTGGGCTCCAGACCAGCAGAGGAAGGTCACAGCTGTGCGTGCTTACAAAATGAACGGCCTTGAAGCAGCTGTTCCCACTTGGCCGCGATATTTTAGCCATTTATCTTCTTCTTTTTCTGTGTTTTTCCAATTTTCTACACCGGGGAAAACAAAACAAAAACACCCACCTCTACAACTAGAAAAATGGATTTCTACATTTTCTTTAAATTAAAAAAAAAATTTTTGAAGAATTAAGCCCTTATGTTCTCAAGTAGCCAAAAAGATTTAAAAGATAAAATTCTGGAAGAAGACCGCTCTTGCAGCATCAGCTCTGGCCTGGCGGGAATGTGGCCGGGGGAGCTGCTGTGGCCAGCACTGGCGTGTGACCTCCGAGGCCCTCCCCTGCGAAACGCCACCTGCCTCATGCCAGCACCCCACAGGGACGCTCAGCTCACTGGACCGCCCCCCTCGGGCTCTCGGGGCTTCTCGGGCTGCCCCGTGGCCGGAGTCCTCTCCTTCCCCGTCTCACCGGCAAGGCTCCCGGCCCCGCTCCGCACCCTGCCCCCTGCCCCCTGGCACATCTGAAGGGCTTCCTCCGGGCCTCCCCAGCCTGTCCCGTGAGCCCCCCGAGCTGGGCCGACCAGCTGACTGCTCTCCTGTGTCCCCAGTGACCGGACGCGTCCTGGTCCTGGTGGTTCTCTGGAGGGGTCACCTCGGCCAGGCCGTGCCGTGTGGTTGGGCACCGGGAGAGCGGGCAAGCTGTTGCTGGGGTTTTAGAAACGAGGAATGGTCACTTTAAATAAAGTGGGTGACCCTCCGTGATACTGTGGGCGCCTCCTCCCGTCGCCTGGAGGCCCCGAGTGCAAACACAGAGGTGCCCCGAAGAGGAAGGAATTGGGCCTTGAGATGACAACACAGAAATTCTGCCTGTGGTCCCCGACTTCAAGTGAAAACGGCAACATCAACTCTTGGGACTTCTATGCTGGCTTGCCTGTGGGCTTGGGGCTTGCCAGCGCCCACAATTAAGTGAGCCAATTCCTTAAAATGCCTCTCTCTCTCTCTCTCCCCCCTCCCTTCTACCTCTATCTCTGTCCATACACATCACTATATCTAACATACAGATACATAGCCTTTGGTTCTGTTCCCTGGGGAACCCTGACCGATACCCTCCTCACACTGGGGCACAGCTGATTACCTCTCTGTCCACAGAGTCTGACACAGTGTCTGGCCCCAGAGGCGCCCGGGAAACAGAATGGGTGGGGTGCCAGAGAGGGGAAGGGAGAACTCAGACTGGGGTCAGATGGGATGGCCTGGGACAAAGGAGCCAGAATGGGGGCATCCATGGCCCGCCCTGCCCGCCTCCGGGGCCTGCATTCCCATCCAGCTTCTGTGAATGAATGGCTGTCACCACGTAGCTCCAGGGAGTGCCATTCGCACAGGTGACACTAAATGTCCCCCTTGAGTCATGCCACGTCTGTTTCCTTATCAACCGATCAAGGTAGTCATCATTCTCTCCCCTTAAGTGAGGCATCGGTTAGATACCAGGCCTGGAGGGAGGCCCAGCCAGCCCTCGCTGTCTAATTACTGACAGTGATTGATTGTTCGCCGGGCTGGAGACGCCGGGCAGTGACAGATGTGGCTGAGGCGTGTGTGAGGCACCCGGCTGCAAGTACTACTTGGGGTGCAAGTCCCGCAGAAGGAAGAGTGGTGCTGGGAGGAATCCGGGGTGGTGGGCAGCGTGGGAGGAGGGGTCAGGTCACCAGGGAGAGTGGAGAAAGAGAGGGGCCCTACAGAACCCCATCCTAAAAGGAGCAGGTGGGGGGGGGGGGGGAATGGCCCAGGAGGCCGAGCTGGAGGAAACAGGGAGAGGGGGGCGTTAGAAACGGGGAGACGGTAGTATCCAAACGCTGTCAGGAACCCACAGAGCGGAGCCCGAGGTGGGAGGGGTGCCCGCAGCCCAGTGGGGAGAGGCTTGCGTTCTTCCCAGGAGACACGGGAACGAGCCGGCACCGGGAAGGGGTGTGGGCGGTGGGTTGTGCTTCCTTCGGGGTCACGCCACTTCCGATGTATTCCCAGGCCAGCAGGGAAAGCGGGGGGTTTGCTAAGTCAGGGAGGACCCACCGCCCAGGGGAGCCGTAGGCAGCGGGGGTCTGAGACCGCGCAGCTCACCCTATAGCGACCCCCACAGAGCTGAGCATGACCTCATCATCCCCCCGAGACATCACGTCACAGGTGGGAAACCGCCCGCCTGCGCAGTGCAAGGCCAGGTGCAGGGAGCTGGCGCCCCAGGCAGCATAGAGCCGGGGCTTCAAGTCCTGGGTCTGCTGCTCCCTCGCTGTGTGACTTGGAGGAAGTTACCTAACCTCTCTGGACCCGTTTCCCTAGGGGATAATAACAGGGTCTGCCTCCCAGGGACACTGTGAGGATCGGTGAGTTACTGTGGGTGGAGCACATAGTACGTGCTCAGTGATCGCAAACTGCTGTCATCATCACCAGACCCTGCCGCGGGCCTCAGCCAGCACAGACAGGGAAGAAAGGAGGGGAAATCGCCTGGTGTTTGACTAAAGCACCCTGAACTGCCTCAGAGTAATTCTCTAAGGTTTCAACAGAATAACAAATAACACAGCATAACAAAATAAACGCAAGCTGGGGAACGGGGTCCTGAAAACGCGAGCTTCCTGTCTTTTGGATCCACAGTAACAATGCTGACATGGCTGCTTTCCAGCTCTAATGCGACGCCAGGGCCTGCCAGTGTGGCCCGGGCCACTCCGGAGGTACAGGGCTGAGGTACTCACCGCTGGATCCCCGCGTCCCGGGCCCCTGGGTGCCCGCCTGCCGCGATTCAGCAGCTCCATGGAGCAGACCTCGCTCCCGGCGATTTGAGGGGCGCCGCCCAGGCCGAAGCTGGGTTAAATACTTAGGGAACTACCTCCGCTACGCCTATTGCCGCTTCTCCCAATAATGAAGCCCTCATGGGCACCACCTGTGTCTGACCCGTGGCCTGTCCTGTTAGAAATAAAGCAAGGAAGCCCAGCTGGTGTGGCTCAGGGATTGAGTGCTGACCCGTGCACCAGGAGGTCCCTGGTTCGATTCCCGGCACGGGCACATGCCCCGGTTGTGGGCTCGATCCCCAGTCAGGGGGGGGGGGGGGGGGCGCGTGCAGGAGGCAGCCATTATTTCTATCTCCCTCTCTTCTCCCCCTCCTTTTCCCTGTCTCTGGAAATCAATCAAAACATTTCAAAAGAAGAAAGAAAGAAAGAAAGAAAGAAAGAAAGAAAGAAAGAAAGAAAGAAAGAAAGAAAGAAAGAGAGAGAAAGGAAAAGAAAGAAAAGAAAAGAAAAGAAAAGAAAAGAAAAGAAAAGAAAAGAAAAGAAAAAAGAAATAAAGCAAGTGAGCCTCGAAGTGTCTTTACCCAGCGACCTGTGGCCGAGCTCGGATCTGAATCCCACGGCTGGAAGGCAGACCCTCAGTACTGGCTTGTGTTGTGTAAAAGGACCAAGGCAGAGAACGGGCCCTGACTCGTCAAAACCCCACAGAAGGTCTCGACAGCAGCGGGCCTTGTTCTCCCAAACCTGGCACATGCCAATGGTGCCCTCTTCCCTGCAGGGCCGGGCGCCGCTGCCCTGAGCAAAGCCCAGGCTTCCAAAGCCGCTGGCGGACGCCCCTGAACAGGAAACTCAGCTGTCTGAGTAACACTTGCTGGGGCTTGACTCTTCATTTTCAGGATTAATTCTCTGCCGACTTGGCATGGAGCTAGAGCTAATCCCAAGACGAGCTAACGAAAAGGAATGTGGAAAACAGAGCAGCCGAGAGAGAGAAAGAGAGAGAGAGAGAGAGAGAGAGAGAGAGAGAGAGAGAAGGAAGGGAGCAGGGAGGGTGGGTGGTGGGAGGTTACAGTCCGGGCCACCAGCAGCCGTGGGAAGAATAGCCGGCATCGCTCATGGCCAATGTCATTGTTACATTCGCATCTGCCGGACACCACACTAGGCACTTAGTGTACATTTCCTCAACTCCGTCTTCACCACATTGATTTCCAAGTCCCTCCGTTTCAAGCCCCTCCTTTCACTGTTCGTAGGAGTCCCAGTCCCCCCCGAAACCGCTCCCCAAGCCGATCGAGGACTGCGAGGGAGCGTAGCTTACCTGCCCCCGAGCTTCGCTCGCCTGTCCCAGTCTAAAGAGCAAACAGATAGACCGGCTCCCGGTGAAAGCAGATATAAACCTGGGAAACTGTGAAAGACAACAGCGTTAATGATTACATGGCATCCAGCCCGCCTGTTGCCGTAAACAGGCCACGAGGCCTATCTTGACAAGCGATAAATGATTAACACACATGCCCAGGTTCGGGTCAGCAAGATCTGGACCAGGAGCTGGTGGCAGAGGTGTCCTGGCTGCCTAAGCCCCTGCCGGCTAACGGGTTGACCTTCCTGGGTGTCGGGTCCCTTCCCGCCGGTGTGAAGCTGTGACGGGCGTAGGACCAACGTGCCGGGCTGTGGGGAGGGTCAGGTGAGATGACATGCCGGACACGAATGAATGAGGCTGGTCAAGCCCTAAACCCAAAGGACCAGGAGGGCGTTCACTTCTCCTCTGTGGGTGCAGGAGGACGGTCAGCCGGGGAGAAAACACGAGAGCCATCACTCCTGTCGGAAGTGATGTGCATGAGCTAAGCCTTCCCCCTTCGGAACCCGGTGGGACAGAGGGCTGGAGGGCCGGACACGATGGAAGGGACCCAAGAGAGTGCCTGTGCAGCCGGTGCCAGTCCAGGCTCAGCCAAGGGCACCTGCCCAGAGAGAGGTGGGGGTGTGGGAAGTGGGGCACAGAAAGATGGGTGCCCGGGAGTCCCCCCCAGTATGGGAGAGGGATGCTGGGAGACAGGGCTGTGTGGGGAACATGGAAAAGGCCACCCGATTCCCCGGGCATCGACTGAGAGCAGCCGGACGGCCTTTCCCTGGCTAATCTCGTTTCCCAGCGCCTTCATGTTGACCAAGGGGTGGGCTGGTGACCCGGGGGAAGTCACCTGGGCCCTGGGAGACAGCTGCCCGCGATGCTCTTATCAACCTGCCTCTGAGGGCTGGCAAGCCGCACACCAGCGAGATGGCATGCGTGCGCCCGGTGATGTCGGCTGTGCTGCAGGCAACGCAAACACACCCAGGCGGAGGTGCTGGAGCCAGCCTCCCGCATACCCGGCTGGTGCCCACCCTCCTGGGCCCACGCAGCCGCCCAGCCTCGCTCTTGCTGTCTCGTCATGCCGGTGAACGGCCTGGCCTCTCCGACTGCACCTTGCTCGGCCTGCCTCGTTTCCGTAGCCTTTAGGGCACTTGCTTCTGCTTAGCTGCTTATCCTTGAACGCAGACATAACAAGCATTGGAGGAATTCTGCTTACGTTTTACAAAAACAAAAAAAATGAAAACAGAACAAAACAAAACGCAGCTCCTTGCTCGGAATCGCCTCCCCTGGGGCGATAAGGAAGTGTGTACCAAAATAATGAGTGTTTGTCCAGGGTTTATAGGAACACGGAGACCAAAACCACAGCAACTGGAGTCTGTTGCCGGAGAACAAAGTTCGCCTCCCGGCCCCTGCTGGCTCCTTGATGCCTGAGATCTTCAGTCCTCTCCTAACCTCAGTCCCTCCAGTGTCCCCTCCCTGTTGTGGAGCGAATGCGAGTGAACGACCACTGGAGTCCAGACCCACTGTGTTTTGCAAAAAACCTTGAGTCTAGCATAGTTCAGATAAGCAAGAGACCAAGGACGCCAGCAGAACAGGGTGTAGCTCTCCCTGCCGACGCCCCCCCTTTTCTGCATTAACCATTTACTCTGTCCTTAGCAGGGGAAATAAGGCAAGCGGTCTGAGATCCTGTATAACCAGGCTTTTTACACTTAAGGAACAGCTGCTCTCCCTCCCAGATTTTCCTTCTTTAGTCCAAGGCCCCAGAAGATCTCAACCTTCACCCCTTCTGATATCTCCAACCATCCCCTGTCCCCCAGCCTAGGGCTTCTCTATCTCAGCAGGCTGAGAGTGAATTCCACTGCCTCTACCCTTAAATGAACCCTAGAATTCCAAAATTTTAAACTAACACAGCAAAATTATAAATCAAGGAAAAGCAATGAAAAGTTCTCTACTGTTTCCCGGCTAAAGCAGGGTTTTCACTATCTTTCACACAGACTCTCACACTTACATTTCCTCCCGGAGGCCTGTCCGGTTCCCCCGGGCCCCAAACCTGGTCCAGTCACTGGAGGCCAAAAGGCCAGCACGCCGCGGCGCTCCTGCCCCAGCACTTCCCCTTTCCTGTGAATCAAAAGCGTTAACGGAGGCTCCGTAGTCATCCGCTCGCCGCTTGAATTCCTGAAATTTTTTCAAAAAACATTGCAGGAAGCCGAAACCGGTTTGGCTCAGTGGATAGAGCATCGGCCTGCGGACTCAAGGGTCCCAGGTTCGATTCCGGTCAAGGGCATGTACCTTGGTTGCGGGCACATCCCCAGTAGGCGGTGTGCAAGAGGCAGCTGGTCGATGTTTGTCTCTCATCGATGTTTCTAACTCCCTATCCCTCTCTCTTCCTCTCTGTAAAAAATCAATAAAATATATTTAAAAAAAAAAAACATTGCAAGAGAGTACAGACAGAACATGAAGCAGACTGACCCATTCTAATGATAAGAGACAATTAGACCACAATAACACAGAATAACAAAGACAATGACAACCAACTGAGGATCTCTGGGCACCGTCGTGTGCTGGGATCTGGTCTCAAAAGTAGCGCTGCGTCCAGCCTTCCAGAGACCCTAGATGGGCGCCCACAGAACCAGAAATAAGTTTCTTACCGGTAAAACCAGATCCAGGCGGCTCCGATCAGAGTCAATCAGGAAATTTAGCAGGCGGGGTCTCAGACCTCTACCAGTCCCGGGGCTGAGGAACGTCTCTCAGAGAACTCCCCCTGGGTTGGAGAGTCCGGGGACCCCGGTGGGCTTCGGTCACAGGACCAGTCAAAGGCTGGTTATCTCGCTGGGGCATCTCCAAATGTTGTGGAGCAAACTTGAGTGAATGACCACTGGAGTCCAGACCAAATTAAAATTTAGGGAGCCTTTATTAGCCGGGCGGCCGGGAGACCCGGCGACTGCTCTGCCATTCTCCACGCAGGGAGACCAGAGAGCAGCAGCGACCCTTTGTGTAGGACCGCTTTTAAGCACATTAACCACATCCTATTTTTGCAGAGCAAGCAACCCAAGACAAAACAGTTTTTCCCAAGCAACGTCAGGATCATGCCAATGACGACCATGTTATTCACAGGGTCATCCTGTTCTTCAGAAAGCTGACAGTGTTCTATGAAAGAAGGCTACATGCTGGGAAGGGGCCATGAGACCGTATCTCAAGGCCTGGCCTGGTGTCAGCACTGACAACTCTATCTGGGGCATAGTCCACGGCCTCTCTGGAAGCATGCTCAAAAATTCCCACTCTCTAACACTCCCCTTGACATAAAGAAAGCCCCGAATTCTGCGCTTTCATGAGGTGGTTCTTTGGGAGGCTCATCCACCATCCTCTTGGCTCGCTGGCTTTCCTGCCCAACACCTGTCACGTGCCTTATTGGCCGAGGTGCGGCGAGCGGCACAAACTTGAACTCTCACTGATGCCAGGATAGTTCAACCGTTGGTTCTGCAGCATCTGGATAGACAGTGTCAGAGGGTGACGAGGAGCCTGGGGTCTAAGGTCAGACCTCAGCGCCAGCTCGCTGCTCCCCAGCCACGTCACACCAGACACCTGTGCTTTGCGAAGTGGGGTAGGGGAGGACTCGTCTCAAGGTCATGTGAGGATTGAATGAGCTGCTGCCCCTGGCAATGCCTGCCCTGTCGCAAGCAGTAAATATTCACTGTTGCTATTATTATCGAGAAATCCTTTTTTTAAAATTTCTTTATTGATTAAGGTGTTACATATGTGTCCTTATTCCCCCATTCCCCCCATCCCCCCCCCACTCATGCCCTCACCCCCCTGTTGTCTGTGTCCATTGGTTAGGCTTATATGCATGCATACAAGTCCTTTGGTTGATCTCTCCCCCTTACCCCCACCCTCCCCTACCTTCCCTCTGAGGTTTGATGGTCTGACCGATGTTTCTCTGTCTCTGGATCTGTTTTTGTTCATTAGTTTATGTTGTTCATTATATTCCATAAATGAGTGAGATCATGTGATATTTATCTTTCTCTGACTGGCTTAGAGAAATCCCTTTTAAAAAAAAATTCTCACCAGATGATATTTTTTTCCATTGATTTTTAGAAAGAGTGGAAGAGAGAGGGAAAGAGAGAGAAATATTGATGTGAGAGAAACACATCAATTGGTTGCTTCCTGCATGGCCCTGATCAGGGCCCGGGCCGGGGAGGAGCCTGTAACTGAGGTACATGCCCTTGAGTGAAATTGAACCTGGGACCCTTCATCCTCAGGCTGATTGGTGCTCTTTCCACTGAACCAAACCAGCTAGGGCGGGAAATCTCTTGTTTTACCGTTATTTTTATTCTTGGATCTTTATTCTTTTTCAAATATTTACGGAGCACCTACTATGTGGCCATCGTACCGCTAGATCCTGAGATGGGTAAACCTGTTACTTCTATTGAGTAATTCAGAGTCTGGTCAGAAGGATGAGCCAGAAGGAGGGGCCTGTGTTCAATAAGCACCTACTATCTGCCAGGTGCTGGTTATAAGTAGCCTCACTTACTCCAAAAGGCAGATCCTGACGTTTTGTTATTTCCATTCTAGGCTGAGCATACCTGGGTTCTGGAGGTCAACCCACTTGCCCAAAGCACCACGGCTTGTGAATGAGAATTGAGGTTTAACCCTTTGCACTCACTTGCTTTTTTCTCGATTTCTTTATTCTACTCGGGATTTAATTTTTTAAATACCCCAGATTTTACAAAGCGCGGCAGTAGAATAAAAAACTGGAGTTTCTTTTCATACAAACTTATTTATTTGGATTTTTTTATATTTCAAATTATTGATACATTCAATACAATTCGACATACGAGCTGCTACCGATGCTAACCGTGTCAAGTCACACTCGACATCCGAGTGCAAAAGGTTAAAGTAAGACCACCCATGCCCGGCTGATGTGGCTCAGTGGCTGAGTATCGACCCATGAACCAAGGGGTCATGGGTTCAATTTCCAGTCAGGCACATGACCAGGTTGCTGGCTCAATCCCCGGTAGGGGGTGTGCAGGAGGCAAGTGATCGATGATTATCTCTCATCATTGATGTTTCTATCTCTCTTTCCCTCTTCCTTCCTCTCTGAAATCAATAAAAATATCCTATATAATAAAGAGAATATGCAAATTGACTGTCACCACAGTGGAGACGGGGTTTCCGTAACACAAGATGGCTGCACCCACAGCGGAGGTCGAGTTCCCTTAACGAGCCTTAACGAGCAATCAGTAGGGACCTGAGGCTGCACCCTTCCCCCCCCCCCCCGTGAGGCTTGACAGGGGACCTCAGGCCATGCCCCCCACCCTGGTGCCAGGCTGGGGGACCTCAGGCTGTGCCCCCTGCCCCGGCGCTGGGCCAGGGGACCTGAGACTGCGCCCCCTGCCCAGAGGGGCTTGACAAGGATGGGACCAGCTGGGTCTGGATCTAGCCTAATGGCGGGGGGGGGGGGGGGGGGCGACCAGGTCTGGGTCTCACGCGATTTTGAGGCGCATGTGGGTGGGTGGGGACTTGACTCTGGGTCCCGTGGTGCACCCCAGACTCTGACAGGAGGAAGGTTTTCATATACATTTTACTAATTTTCTTTCATCTCTGACACTTCTATTACAGAGAAAGGGCAGATAGCAATATTAAAATATTTCCTCTAATTCATCCCCTTTTAATGTGCGCGAATTTCATGCACCGGGCCACTAGTATTAAGATAAAATAAAATAAAACCACCCACTCTGCCAGCCTGACCGGATCACTGTGGGAAAACTCCTCCCAGAGGACACACCCATCAGGGAGCCTCAGGGCCTAGAGTTCAGAGAATCTCTCTCTTTTGCTTTTGGCAGCCCAGCATCCAGACTGCCCACTTTGGAGGGACTCCCACTCCTGGGTTTCGTGGGCTCATCCTTCCCACCACCTTCTCTAGAATTTCTCTCTAGCAACTGTCCTACTTCTCTGCAGCAGCATCCATTTCTCCATCTCTGTTCCAGGCTAGGACAAATGTCTTAATATCACCAATTAAAACAAACAAACTAACTAGAAAGGTGAGGATGTGGAGAAATTGGAGCCCTTGGACGTTGCTGGTGGGGATGTAACTGGTTTAGCCACTGTGGAAAGCAGCTTGATGGTGTCTGAACCATTAGACATAGAATCCCCATGTGGTCCAGCAACTCCAACCCCAGGTGCACACCCAGACCTGCAGACAGGTGTTCAAGACAAACACGTGTGCACGAATGCTCACTGTTCACAGTAGCCAAGAGGCGGGGCAGGCCAGATGCCCGTTGGCTAAGGAGAGGATAAGCGGTTGTGGTTTATCCACACAAAGGAATGACGATCTGATACGTGCGACAACGTGGAAGGACCTTGAGACCATTGTGCCAAGAGAAAAGAGCCTGACACAAAAGGTCACCTGTTTTATCATTCCGTGTCCATGCAATGTTCAGGTAAGACGATAGAGGCAGAAAGCAGACAAGTGGTGGCCGGGGGCTGGGGGAGGGTGCGAAGGGGAGCAGCTATTTAATGGGGAAGGGGTTTGCTTTAGGGGTGGTGAAAATGTTGGGGAACTAGACAGGTGTGGCTGCACGACACTGTGAAAGTGCTAAGTGCCACTGAACTGTTCACTTTAAAATGGTTAATTAGCATGGCTCGGTGGTTGAGCATCAACCTATGAACCAGGAGGTTGAAGGTTCGATTCTGGGTTGTGGGCTCGATCCCCAGTAGAGGGGGTATGCAGGAGGCAGCTGATCAATGATTCTCTCTCATCATTGATGTTTCTATTTCTCTTTCCCTCTCTCTTCCTCTCTGAAATCAATAAAAATATATTTTAAAAAAATAAAATGGTTAATTAATAAATCAAATAAAATGGTTAATTTGATAGTGAGTTTCATCTCAGTTTAAAAGCAACACTTATGCTGGCCCCAGGCCTCCTGTGATCACCTGTTTCCCATGCTCTCTGTTGCAGCAAAATCTCCCAAAGAGAATCCAGTCTCCGCTCTCTTCTCAGCTCCCGCCCAGCGGGGTTTGGACCCACCACATCACTCACGTTGCATTTCTGAGGACATCCTTGATCCACAGTCAGTGGTCAAGTCCCATCACCTCCCAGCAGCCTGGATGAAGCTGACCACACCTCTTCCTCTGGGTCCTCCTAGAAATGCCCTTTGCAGCCACTACACTGGCCTGCTCTTCCCTCCGCCTCCATGGCCACCCCTTCTTAGTCCATTCAGCTGCTCCCCTTGTCTACCAGACTTTGTGGTGGAGGGTCCCAGGACACAGCCCAAAGCCCCCCTTCTGTTCTACCCACACTCTTCCCATGAGTGACTCATCCAGATGCGTAGCCTTAAAACCAATGATATGCTGTTGACCCCCAATTCTGTCCCTCTGGCTCAGACCTCTCCTCCAGGTCCAGATGCATATGTCCACCCTCCAGTCAGTGCCCCCAGGTGGCTAAGCAGCGTCTTGAACATAGCCGGTCCTAAACTACACTTCCGACGTCCATGTTCCAGCCCCTCTAACTTCCCAAATATCAAAGACTCTTTCCTTCCTCCAGACTCCCTCCTAGTGCCTGTCCAAATCGTCAAAACTCTCGTCGATTCTGCTCTCAGTTCTATCCGGGGCAGATGACATCCTCTGTCACCTGGGAGACTGCCTGCCATGGCCTCCCGACAGCTGTCCCTGCTCACCCCCCACTCCCCAGACGGTTCCATCCAGCGGCATCTCGAGTGACTTCCTACAGCAAAAACCAGGCCAGGTGACCCATCCTGCTTAAAGCCTCCTTGACTTTCCTAGAGGCAGAGCCCCCAACCCCCTCGGCCCAGATTCAGACCCTCCTCCTCCTGTGCATCAGTGTGGTTTAGCGGGACGGACGCGGCTTTGGCCCCACAGTGACTCAGCTTCCATCCCTGACTGCCACCAACCAGTGTGTGACCTTGAGCAACTCCCTTGACCTCTCTCAGCTCAGCTTCCTTACCTGTGTCACAGGCATGACAATATGTCCCTGTGGGAGGAGGATAATAACGTGTGGACATAATACCAACACCTAGCAGAGACTCGTGAATTGGACCTATTTTTAACACCAGTAAGTCAATCATTCATGAAATTGAGCGTGTCCAAGATAAATATTTATACTTAGCTGCTCCTTCAGAGCTCCTCCCTGTTTTTTGTTCGGCTTGACCAGGGTTGACTAACAAGCCCGTAGGAGGCTTTGGCCGCCCTTTGTGGGCCTTAATGACCTTGGGATTCCCAGGGAGACTCGGTACGTGGTTTGGATGTCGAGGAAAGGCTGTGGACCGGATGCTGGCCAGCTTGCATCTTCCTTAGACTTGCACAGGCTCACGGGAGCTTCTTCACTGAGCTCTGAGCTCCCACACGGTTCTTTCTTTTTTCACTGCCCTCCCTCCACGTTCCTCTCCCCCTCCCCTACCTTCTCCTCCTCCTACCCTCTTCTTCTCCTCTCCCACCCCCTCTTCTCTCTGCACTCACTGCACAGGGTCTCCCATCCCATCTGTATGCTGACTCTCTCCATGCCATTAGACACCCCCTGCTCCCCCTTCAAACCTGCTCCTCTCCATCTTTACCTTCCAGGTAAATGGCATCGCCATTCTCGGCACTCTCCACACCCCAACTTAACCCTGCGATCCATCCAGAATCTGACCACTTTTCATCAAAAGTGTCTCTTCCACCCAAGTCTGAGCTACTTCCATGGCCTCTTGCCTCTGCCCCTGCCCCTCATACCACCACCATCACCATCATCACCACCATCACCACCACCATCACCACCACCATCACCACCACCATCACCATCACCACCACCATCACCATCACCATCACCATCACCATTACCACCACTATCACCACCACCACCATCACCACCACCATCACCACCATCATCACCTACACCTACATGGTCATGAAAACATAAATAGAAAAAATAAATGAACAGAATCCATGGGTCCCTTTGGGTTGTGTCCTCCACAGAGTTCTGAGTCTGTGGCCTGTACTGGCTCTTACCTTGAGGGTCAAGATGAAGAACCTTTCTCCCTGCCAGATAGATGAAGTCTCTGAGATCCACTTGACCTTGGAGCCCCAGCTGCTGGCCCACCTTCCCAGCTGAGGATGTGCATACAGAGTTCAGGCTGATGCTCTGCCCTAAGGCAGCAAAGACTCTTTCCCTGCTCAGGGACAGTCGCTGCCTCACACCCTGCACCGAGGACCCGGAATGCTGAGGGGACCTTCCTTGCTATCAGGAGCACTGACCCAGCACCTGTTCCCAAGACCCCTCGCTCAGCCAGTTGTCATTTCTGTGGCCCTGGGCCAACTCTTTTAAATGGAGATACCCACAGCACCTTAGTCTTCCAAGGTGGCAGTTACTTTTCTGGGTCTGACAAAGCTTGGGTCAGGGCAAGGTGACAGGGAGGAAAAACAAAACAGCAAATACCAGTGCTCTGGGCGCTGGACCTCTTTCCTTCTGTTTCCTGAGGAGCAGCTGCTGGGGAGGGGACATGGGAGCCGGCGGAGGATGCTCTCTGTGCCACAGCATGAGGAGGGAAGGCCAGGGAAGGCGAATTCTCCCTCCAGGTTGATGAGGGGCAAAGAGGCAAGGGAGGGGCAGAGTCAAGACTGACACCCCCACTGATCTCACCGATTTGCCCTGGCCAGCTGGACTCAACCTCATTGTTCAACTCTTCCAGCCCCAAATGAGCTCCTGGGACTCTAAACCTTCCAACCTGAGGAGCAGCCACAGGCCAGGCCACACATGGACACTTGTTTGCTGCATTTCGCCAAGCAAGCTCTCCTCTGGAGAAGAAATCATCTGTCCATCCTTCCATCCATCCAACCATCCACCCATCCTTCCTTCCATCCATCCATCCATCCATCCATCCATCCATCCATCCATCCATCCATCCTTCCATCCTTCCATCCTTCCATCCATCCATCTGTCCATCCATCCATCCATCTACTCATTTGTCAATCCATCCATCCATCCACCCATCCACTCATTTTCTTATTCACTTACTAGAGGCCCAATGCACGAAATTTGTGCAAGAGTAGGCCTTCCTTCCACTGGCTGCCGGCACCGGCTTCCCTGTGGCACCCGGGACCCAGGCTTCCCTCCAGCCACTAGCACCGGGGACCTGGGCTTCCCTCAGAGCCCCGGCTTCGTCCAGAAGGACGTCTGATCTAATATTGTGCTTATATTATTATAGATTATTTAAAAAGGCTTCCTGAGGACTTACTAAGAGCCCGGCTAGGCTGCTGGTTAGTTGCTGGAGATACAGAAATGAAACAGATCAAGTCCCTCCTGGAAGGAGCTCACAGTCATTGGAGGGAGACAGACTCATGCAGAGAGCTGTAGCTACATGGAACCTGTTCCTTCACTCACTCCACACACACTGACTGAGCCTGCCGTCCAGGCACTGCCCTAGGCACTGGGGTGGAGAGGGATGACTCCCAGGCAGAAATGCCCACCCTCGTGGAGCTTACATTCTAGGGAGGAAGACAGACCAGAATACCAAGCGCGTGTGTGAGTGACGCAGGGCCATGAAATGTGACAGGTGCCCTGTGTGAGTGACGCAGGGTCACGGAACGTGACAGGTGCCCTGTGTGAGTGACACAGGGCCACGGAACGTGACAGGTGTCCGTGTGTGAGTGACGCAGGGCCACGGAACGTGACAGGTGCCGTGTGTGAGTGACGCAGGGCCATGGAACGTGACAGGTGCCCTGTGTGAGTGACACAGGGCCACGGAACGTGACAGGTGTCCGTGTGTGAGTGACACAGGGCCACGGAACGTGACAGGTGCCGTGTGTGAGTGACGCAGGGCCATGGAACGTGACAGGTGCCCTGTGTGAGTGACGCAGGGCCATGGAACGTGACAGGTGCCCTGTGTGAGTGACGCAGGGCCATGGAACGTGACAGGTGCCCTGTGTGAGTGACACAGGGCCACGGAACGTGACAGGTGTCTGTGTGTGAGTGACACAGGGCCACGGAACGTGACAGGTGTCCGTGTGTGAGTGACGCAGGGCCACGGAACGTGACAGGTGCCCTGTGTGAGTGACGCAGAGCCATGGAACGTGACAGGTGCCCTGTGTGAGTGACACAGGGCCACGGAACGTGACAGGTGTCTGTGTGTGAGTGACGCAGGGCCACGGAACGTGACAGGTGTCCGTGTGTGAGTGACGCAGGGCCACGGAACGTGACAGGTGCCCTGTGTGAGTGACGCAGGGCCACGGAACGTGACAGGTGCCCTGTGTGAGTGACACAGGGCCATGGAACGTGACAGGTGCCCTGTGTGAGTGACGCAGGGCCACGGAACGTGACAGGTGCCCTGTGTGAGTGACACAGGGCCACGGAACGTGACAGGTGTCTGTGTGTGAGTGACACAGGGCCACGGAACGTGACAGGTGTCCGTGTGTGAGTGACGCAGGGCCACGGAACGTGACAGGTGCCCTGTGTGAGTGACGCAGGGCCACGGAACGTGACAGGTGTCCGTGTGTGAGTGACACAGGGCCACGGAACGTGACAGGTGTCCGTGTGTGAGTGACGCAGGGCCACGGAACGTGACAGGTGCCCTGTGTGAGTGACGCAGGGCCACGGAACGTGACAGGTGCCTGTGTGTGAGTGATGCAGGGCCACGGAACGTGACAGGTGCCGTGTGTGAGTGACGCAGGGCCATGGAACGTGACAGGTGCTGTGGGAAAACGGAAGAACGCGGACAGGATGCTGGGTTGGTGGCAGAGCTGGGGAGATGGCAGATTTTAAAAAGATGGTTCTGGAAGGCCTCCCTGGCACCATGCCAAACCACCGTTTCCTTTTGGGGAGGGAAACCGGAACTTCTCTCTGCGGTGGAACACTACAACGAATAAGATGGTGCAGAGTCAGGCACTTCGGGGGGCCCAGGAGGCCTCTCTCCATCCTCTCCAGGGGCCAGAGAGCCTCTGAACGTCTCACTCTATTTCCTCTTTGTGCCCTGGGCCCTGGAAAGTAGAAGTTCTGCTCTTAGGGGCTCGTGGTGACTGACTGAGTCTGTTATCCGGGCTGACATCACTGCCAAGAGCGAAGATTGTCTGTCTTGCGACGGAAGCTGGATGTTGGGTCTCGTCTGCCCACCCTTCCCCTGCCCTGCTGTCCCGCACCTGCTGGGCTCTCCCGAGACCCCACCCCACCCCCACCCCCACCCGAGCCCGGACTGTGTTCCTCCTCCCTGGTTCCGCGGCTCCCAGGCATTCTCTTCTCTCAAAACTCAACCGGAGCCTTGCCTTTCCCAAGAGCCCGCCCCCCCCCCCCCGCGCCCCACCCCATACCTACCCAGAAATCTCCCCGATAGAGCATCCTGTTTGATAAATGAGACCTGAGCTTGAAACCCTCGGAGCCAGTGCAGGCCCTTTTGCCTGGTGTTTATCATGCAGGCGCCACCTGTTATCATCTGGTTTTTATCTGGGCCCCACCCCCGGGAGAACCCTGCTGGCAGGGGATTTCTGAGGCCCCCGGCCTGGCAGCAGGGAGGTGGCATGCCAGGCAGCATCCTCGGCGCTGGGCTGGGCCTTTTCTGCTGTGGCACCCAGATGCCTGGTCTTTGAGCCCTCAGGTTCCAGGCACCACCGCTCAGTGACTCAGCTCGAGACCGACTCCAGGCCTCCTTCCCACGCTGCGGCCGCTCCCTCACACTGTCCTCCTTGGCCCTCGGCCCACTCTCAGCCCGCCCTTCGGGGCAGTGAGCTGTCAGGAGCACAGCTCTGGGTCTTCGGCAGCTGTCCCAGCCCCTTCACTCTGAGCTGCTTGGCCCCGAGCGATTCTTGCATCTTTCTGCCTTGGGCATCTGCACCTATGACATGGGAACGGAAGCAGCAAACCCCAGCTCATGGGCCGCTGGCCAGGGACTCGGGGATCCTTGGAGGGCTCGGCTGTGTGGCTGCCTCAGACAGTCTATAGCAAGCATGTCAAACTCCGTGGGCTGCGTGCCTTGTTTATTTGGCCCGTGTTTAGCCTTTGAGTGTGACATGTTTGGTCCACAGGGACAATGCCGTGGATAAATGTGAGTTGTCGCCGTTCAACCCGAACTCACAATTAACCCGACCCTTTACACGTTCACAATTTTTGTAATAAAGAAAAAAATTACAGCCTAACAGTTACGGTATAGAAATGAGAGCTGGCAACGTGTGGCCCACTGCTTGTAAATTGTGTGACCCTGAACAAGTTTCCTTAAATCTGAGGTTTAGTTTCCTCGTCTGTGATATTGAGAAGGCAACGCCTAATGCACACACTTTGTGTCATGGAGCCTCTCTTACAAGTTCTCCTCCCCAGAAAAAAAATCCTGTAACTGTGTGGTGATGGGTGCTAACTGAACTCACCGTGGTGGTCCTTCCACAATACATACATATATGTCAAATCATGTATGTTGCATACCTAAAACGGACACAATGTTCTATGTCAATTATATCTCAATCAAAAAAAAGGAAGGCATTTATTGAGTGCCCACTCTTTGTCCAGGGGCTTATCACAATCAGACACACAGGAAGCACCCCATAAACGTGGGCTGAATGGATGCAGGGCTGAGCGAATGGGTGAATGGAGATGATAAAACGAAGAGGAACCAGTCCCTTATCACAGAGGTTACAGTCTAATCAGGGAGACAGCCCAGCTGTAACTTCGAGGCCAGGTGATAAATTTTTTAAAGGGAACGCGCAGTGCTGAGAAAGCATGTCAGGAGATTGTTAAATCCACAGGCGATGGCTCAGAGGGCTCGACCGCAAAGGCAGTGCTAGGGCTGTGCTGCCAGAACAGGGCCCGGATTGAGGGGGGACCGTGCTCCTCATCTGGAAGGTGGAAAACAACAGTGTAGTAACCACTGGTTTTATCTACTCAGCACCTTTCCCTTCTCCTTTTGGAAGAGAGAAGAGCTACGCAAATACCCACTCCACACTGCCTGACCTGAGCATCAGCATGTTGGAGGGCGAGAGAGAGAAATTTTTTTTGCTCTCACTGAGTAAAAAATCAATAATCAAGATAATCACTTGCTGTGTCACTGTTTGGCTTTTACTTTCTCTATATATACACTGAGTGGCCAGATTATGATGATCTCTGAACGCATAATAATCTGGCCACTCAGTGTATATCCTATATAATAAAAGGCTGATATACAAATTGTCCCCTCGACCAGGAGTTCGACCAGCAGGCAGGCCGGCCAACTGCCCATGTCCCCTCCCCCTGGCCAGGCTGGCCGGACCCCAGCCATGCACGAATTCATGCACTAGGCCTCTAACATATATATATATACACACACACACACACACACACTGAGTGGCCAGATTGTTATGCGTTCAGAGATCATAATAATCTGGCCACTCAGTGTACAATCCCACATTCTCTGAAACACAGCCTGTGGCACCCTCGGGCCACTTCCCACATTATTTTTCTTCCTAAACTGGATCAAGCAGTCAGCCCCCTGAGTGTTGATTCGCCGTGTGAGTGCGAGGGTCTCACCGGTGAGACCAGGGCCGGCCACAGAGCACCGAGATGCTCTGGCGCTGCCACTCCTCCCTCGGAACAGAGTTCAGTGAAGGCGGGGAGCGGAGGCCACACAGCCTCGGGTCTCCTGTCTGCCCATGTTTCACATCGGGTGGCACCCAGTGATGCGGGCGGCGTCTCCCTCACCCCAGAGCGAGCCTCGGAGGACGAGCTGAGACTCCTGAGGTCTGCGGTAGGCATGGAGAGATTTTAGCACCCCCCCCAATAACAAACACCCCCCACCCGCAGCAGGAGAGAGAGAGGGGTGCCGAGAGCGGGCTGGCGGCTTCTGGAGGGTTTTCAGCGTTGCTAGCCGTGGGATCTGCTGCCACCCTCAGTCCTGCCACCGGAGCGGAAAGCAGCCAGAGACATCGTACTCCGATGAGCATGACTGTTTCAATAAAACTTTATTTACACAGGCGGGCAGTAGTTCTCTGCCCTCCACCCGGAGCCTCCGTGTGGGCTCACTAACGCTCTGACTCAATGCACCAGCAGTGGGCTGTCTGGGAGCAGGTCTCAGCAGCGCTTTCCTAAGAACTCAGACAGCGCCAGTGCCCCTGGCACCAAGCAGGGCCCGGGCAGCGCCCGCCCCTCATGCCACCAGGGCTTTGGGGAAGGGTGGCGGCAGGTGGCAGGTGGCTGAGTGAGTGGATGATGACGGTACGTCCTCGATAAACAGCAGTCTGCTCCCACGAAACCCTCAGGCTCTCATGAAGACACTTCCTCCTCCTCTGCCCCATCTGCGTGAACAGCACCACCAAGCTCCCCCTAGGGAGCAGCTCGAGGACCTGTCCTGGGTCCCCCATCCAGGTGGTCCCATCTCACTGGGAGGGGTCTCACCCGGTTCGCCCCATCCCCCTGCCGTTGTCCTGGGCCAGGACGTCAGCCTTCTGACCGGTCTCCCTGCCTCCAACCTCCAGCTTCCAACCCAGTTCCCTACAATCTTTTAAAAATATATATTTTTTTATTAATTTCATAGAAAAAGGGAGAAGGAGAGAGAGATAGAAACATCAGTGATGAGAGAGAATCATGGATCGGCTGCCTCCTGCTTGCCCCGCACTGGGGATCGAGCCCGCAACCCGAGCATGTGCCCTGACCGGGAATTGAACTGTGACCGCCTGGTTCGTAGGTAGACGCTCAACCCCTGAGCCACACCGGCTGGCCAGGCTTCCCTGCAGTCTTTTTTTTTTTTTTTAATTTCTTTATTAATTAAGGTATTACATGTGTCCTTATTCCCCCATTACCCCTCCATCCCCCCAACTCATGCCCTCACGCCCCTGGTGTCTGTGTCCATTGGTTAGGCTTATATGCATGCACACAAGTCCTTTGGTTGATCTCTCCCCCTTCCCCCCACCCTCCCCTACCTTCCCTCTGAGGTTTGACGTTCCCTGCAGTCTTACTGTTCTCAAAGGCCAACAGCCTGCTCAGAAGCCTTCGGCGGCCTCAGCTGCTTCTAGGCTAAGCCTCCAGCTTCTCCACTCCCAGACCCACGGGGGCACACAGAGCCCTGGCAGCGGGGCCTGCCCCTGCCCCTGCCCCTGCCCCTGCCCCGCCTCAGTTCCGGCGTGTGCCCTGCAGACAGCCCGCCCCAGGCACGAGAACGGTGCCCTTCCTCACTCACGTCTCCCTCTGCGGGGGTGTCCCCCAGCGGGCAGCAGTGCCCTGCGCCCACACTCTTCATCTGACCAATCCCCACCCCGTTTTAGGACTTGCCCCTCCCCATCCAAATTTCCCCATGCAGCCTGCAGGGGGCAGTCTCAGGCAGAGTTCACTTCCCCGCTGGAGTCCAGAATGCTTCATCCCAATGCCCTGGGCCGGGCCCAAGGAGGACACGCAGCCGACCGGTGGTGAAAGGCTGACTGGCCGCCGGCGTCTATTAGGGAGAACTGCTATTGATCAGGACCTAATGGTGATTGTTTGCATGACTCTTCAAAATTAATCCTTGAGCAAACCCATCAGAACCAAACGCCTAGCGAAGAAACTGCCCGGGAAACGCTCCTCACCCTGCCGAGCAGTGAGGCTTCCCAGGACGCGTGCTCGCTTCCCCGGGAGAAAGCGGCCTTCCACCCCTCTCCGTGGTGCTTCCTCCTCCGTCTCATCTGCTCCCGTGGTACAGCCGCGTGCCATTCCCAGGTGAGACTCAGAGAAGTCAGGCAACTTGCCTGCGGTCACACAGCCAGAATGGGCACCGACTGCCCTGTGGTCCCCCACTCGAAGCTGCCCCCGGAGACAAGAGAGCCACCCGCGGCTGCTGTGCCTTCTCGGTGGGATTGGCTGCTCTGTGCTAGTTAGAAGCCATCTGAACGCATTTTAAGCAAAAAGCCTCGTGCCCGGCCGGCGTGGCTCTGTGGTTGAGCATCGACCCATGAACCAGGAGGTCACGGTTCAATTCCCGGTCAGGGCACATGCCCGGATTGTGGGCTTGATCCTCAGTGTGGGGCGTGCAGGAGGCAGCCGATCAAGGATTCTCTCTCATCATTGATGTTTCTCTCTCTCTCTCTCTCTCTCTCTCTCTCTCTCTCTCTCTCTCTCTCTCCCTCTCCCTTCCACTCTGAAATCAATAAAAATATATTTAAAAAAGAAAAGCTTCGTGATGTACATATCCGGTGGCTGCTGGCCTTGTGATGGATGAACTGCAGTCCGTCCTGGCCCTTGCAGTGTGAACCTGACTTCGAGCCGCCCTACCTTTGTGGCTTGAGTGGGAAGGAGACAAGAGTCCCTCCTCTAAGCAGCGCCTATGAAGTGAAATCTTAGCTCCATGGCATTGGGACCTGGGTCTCCAGCCAGACATTTAGCTGGAGCGTCAGCACCCGTGACTCTCCCCTGGGTATCCGCCGCGCAGAACCTCTGCTTCTCACCGTGACCGTGGCTTGTCGACCTCCTTGCCCAGCGCAAACATCGGCACCGATGCTGCCAGCCCCCGTTTGGTGACACACCTGCTGGAGGTTTTGTGTTTGTTTTGTTTTTTAATCAGAACTGAAAACCAGGCTAATTGTTCCAAACACAGGCTTTCCTTTTGCTTGGCTGCCAAGGAAGCTGGAAAGGAGAGAGAGAAATGCAGAGAGACCGGCTGAGGCAGGCCGCCGGGAAAGGGAGGCGGCCGAGGACCGCAGGGTCGGCAGGTGTCGGGAAGGAGGAGCTAACCTTCTCTGCGTGGGAGAAGGCATCCAGGCTGAGGGACCACGTGGGAAAGACACACCAGTGTCCTGGGCCCCTGCTGCCTCGCTCTCAACCTCATCGACGCATCGGCAACACTTACTGGTTCTGGACCAGACGGCCCCCAGCCCCCTCTCTCCTCTGACACCTGCCCCCGCTCGCGGCTCCTCTCCTGCAGGGCCATCGCTCTGCGGCTTCCCCTGCTTGGAGGGCACTGTGTCCTGCCCTCCATTCCCATCCGCTCCTGGTTTTTGTCCTTCCTGGTCCCTGCCACTCCTTACACCTCCTGTCTGTGGACTGGTGCCTGCTGTCTTTCCGCCTCGCTCACCGATGTCCCTCCAGCGGCCGGCGTGGTGTCTGCCTCATAGAGAGCGCTCTGTGAAACGTGGGTGACGCGTGACGGCGGGCTGACCCGCACCCGGGCAGGCTTTCACGGGGGACCCGGACACGGACGGTTCTGGCCGTGCCGTGGGGGTCAAGCACTTCACCCATGTTGCCAAAACATCGGCTGGCGAAGTTACACACATCACTGAGCGCAGTGCCAGAGGGCGAGGAAGGAGAGGCCCCCCAGGTGAAGGCGACCTTTGACCCTTATGCCAGGGGCTGCTCAAAGGCGCGGCTGCAGGTCACTGACTGCGCACACTCACCCTGCAAACAGGAGCGGAGCCAGGGGTCGGTCCTGACCTCTCCACGCACGTCCACTCCGCGCCCCTTCAGCCACCTGGCTAATGCCTGACACCTTTCATTGACGACGCCCCGTCCCAGGCCACCCTCCCTCCCACAATGCTTCAGGTCATCACTTTTCCTTTTCCTCCCCGGCCCTCCCCCCCTATTTAAATGTTCACGTGGCCGAAACCGGTTTGGCTCAGTGGATAGAGCGTCGGCCTGCGGACTGAAGGGTCCCAGGTTCGATTCCGGTCAAGGGCATGTACCTTGGTTGCGGGCACATCCCCGGTAGGGGGTGTGCAGGAGGCAACTGGTCGATGTTTCTCTCTCATCGATGTTTCTAGCTCTCTATCCCTCTCCCTTCCTCTCTGTAAAAAATCAATAAAAAATATATATATATAAATGTTCACGTGTAAAACTGGAAGACTGGCTGCCTAGAGGGGATGCGGGGGGGGGGGGGGGGGAGGTGGCCAGGGCCCCAGAGAGCAGTGGTTCTATTTCTAGGGCCAGTGGCAAGCCCCACCCCCCCGCCCCCCCCATCACGTGTCGGGCCTGGCTGTCTGCTGGAGACGGGCGAGTGCAGAGAAACAAAGGAATAAAGTGTGCGCCTTCGCCTCTCTCATCTGATGTCATTCTCTTCCGAGTCTTATTTTTAACCGTTCATTAGAGAAACCTATTTTGGTCTTAGAAAAGTCAAGTTAAGAAAAAATATGGCTTTATTCTTTTTTTAAAAAGTGACCACATAGATAAAACCCAGCTCCTCTCCCCAGGTCCTCGGCCACAAGGACACCAGGAGCCCACGTCGGAGGGAGGGAAGCTTGAGGACTGTGTCAAGGTCACACTGCAAGGACGGAGACGAGGGGAGATTTGAACTCAGATCTGTCTGGTTCCATCGCCTGGGGTCTCTCCTGTGTGTTTCCTTCCCCCATCCGAGCACCCGGATGCTCCCCTTTCCTCTCCCTGTGAAGGCGCCTGGCTGGGTTTTCCAGGTCCCTGGTCACTTGGCTGAGCTCACCTTGTCCCCCTGCCGGAGCCCGGGATCTTAGCCCTCCTCTTTCCTCTTAAATGCAGTCACCCCCACCCCAACCCCCAGCCAACAGCCCCTCCTTGGGGTCACTCTGACCCTGTGCCAAGCACAGCGCCCCAGGGTCGTCCGGGCACCTGGCATGGATCCCTAAGGGAGCAGGTGAGCAATCCAGCGATGATGAAACTGTGATTCCTGTGCAGATGTTACACCTCACAACCACCCCCGGAGGGAATCATCCGTGTTTTCACAATGAAAACAACTGAGGCCAAGATCACCCAAAACGTGGTGAGCAGGGAGCAGAGCCGGAGTCGGGCCAAGCCTCCTAGACACCGAGTGGCCAGATTATGATGATCTCTGAATGCATAATAATCTGCCCACTCGGTGTATATCCTATATAATAAAAGGCTAATATGCAAGTTGTCCCCTCTACCAGGAGTTCGACCAGCAGGCAGGTCGGCCAACTGCCCATGTCCCCTCCCCATGGCTAGGCTGGCCGGACCCCACCCATGCATGAATTCATGCACCGGGCCTCTAATATATATATATATTTATACACTGAGTGGCCAGATTGTTATGCGTTCAGAGATCATAATAATCTGGCCACTCAGCGTAGCTCCCATGGCTGGAAGTGGGCCCACACTCACAGGGCCTGGGCTCCGACTCCGGCTGCGTGACCTTGGGCCAGTCCCGTCCCCTCTCTGGCTTTCTCGCCCTTCCTCTGGGGTGTAGAGACGGTAAACACCCTCCCTGCTTCACAGGGTCGCCCTGAGGGTTGTTTACTAACACGGACATGAGAAGTCCTCAGACCGGTGCCTGGCACTCGGCTTCACATAGGTTAGCTGCTCTGTTTCTTTAAGAAGTTTTGTTATAGGCAGCCCGCATCATGGGGGCCAGGTAAGACCTTAACTAAAGTCAGAATTCTAGAAGGTCAAGCTGACTCCGCAGCCCACGCCGCTGACCTTTTTCAGTAGCGCCTGTTTGTTCGGTTGCTCTTCTCCACAAAGGAAGAAGGAAGGAACACACAACAGAAGGCTCGTCAGTGTGATGGGAAAGGGTCTCCTCCCGCTCGCCCTCTTGTTTCTCATTATGGGGGGCGGGGGGGCGGTGCTAGTGGATGATGTAGGCATTCAGCAGAGCCGGAGCTGGCCTCGCAGCCTCGCCGTGTACAAGCAGGATGACCTTGACCACGTTCCTTAACCTCACAAACATCTGTTTATTCCGCTGTCAGACGGCGAGGAGAGTGCCAGCGTCGCTGGCCTGGGGGGGGGGGGGGCAGGACCTCTGACGCCCCATAGGGAGCGTTCCACCAGGATGGAGACCCTGACCCTCAGCAGCCCTGCCGCCCGCCCTGCAGGAGCGCCCTCATACCTGCCCCTGTCCCCTTGGGGCCTGGGAGAGTGTGTCCCGCTCGCTCCTGTCTCCAGAAGCAGAGGGATCGGGGCTTAAATAATGACTCTACTTCACTGGGGAGAGTGCGCCCCAGAGTTCCCCACACCCACATCCCCACCGAGGGTACCAAAGGCCATCGCTGGCAGAGAGAGGACCAGACCTCTGCCCCCTAGCTTCCCCACAGAGCACCCCCCACGCCATGAGTTTAACAGATTGCTCCCCAAATTAAAAACACAAGACACTACTCACCACCTCCGGTCTCCCGCTAAGACTCAGGGCCAGGACTCCCCGTGGGAGGAGCGCAGTTCAAGCCACACGTGGCGCCGTGGCGTTCCCATGGGCTGGATTCTTACGAACTTCCCGGAGCTCCCTGGCCTTTTCAGCAATGTTTTCCCCCAGCCTGCTCTTCCAGTCCGTCTATCAGATTCCTGCTGCCTTTTTAGGCTCCTCGCTCCTCCCTAAGTTAATTTCCTTTCAAGTGTTTCCCCATCCTAACCCAGGCTTTCTCAACCTTGGCACTGCCACACGTTTGGCAGGTGTTTCGGATCCAGGGGCTGTCCTGTGCTTTAGTTCGGAGGGTATTTAGAGCATCCCTGGCCGATACCCGCTAGATGCCAGCGGCAAGGTCTCCTGAGTTTGTCTACTGTGCCCTGACCAGACCACAAATGCCTCCATAATTGCCAACTGTCCCCTGGGGTGCCAAGTCGCCCTAGGCAGGAGCCACTGTGTTAATCCCACTGAGTTCTGTCCCTGTTGATGGAGTCACTTCAGGAGATCGTATTTCCATCTCTGTGCTTCTATGTCAGCGAGACCAAGTGCCGGGTAGCCATCTGCCCTGGACCGGGAACCCTGTGCTTCTAGTCCCTCCTTCTCCAGGCGTGGTGTCCATAGAGGAATGTGAGTTGGATGTTTATGCATGACCATGTTCAACAAGAAGCCAGTGTTGCTCGTGGCACTGTATGAGTCAGGGTTCTCCAGAAAACCAGAACGAACAGGATGTGTGTGTGTATAAAAAGAAATTTATTTTAAGGAACTGGCTCATGCAATTCATGGAGATTACAAGTCCAAAATCTGCAGGGTGGGCCAGCAGGCCTAAGACCCAGGGCAGAGTTGCTCTGAGCCCAAAGGCTGCCTGCTGAGAAATTCCTTCTAGATCAGGGAAAGTCAGTCGTTTCTCTATCCAGGCCATCAACTGATCGGATGAGGCCCACCCATATTAGGGAGGGTAATCTGCATTCCTCAAAGTCCGCAGATTTACTAGTAAATGTTGATGTCACCCCCCAAAAAACCTTCACCAAAACATCCAGAATAAGGTGTTTTTTAAAAAATACATATTTTATTGATTTTTTTACAGAGAGGAAGGGAGAGGGATAGAAAGTCAGAAACATCAACGAGAGAGAAACATCCATCAGCTGCCTCCTGCACTCCCCCTACTGGGGATGTGCCCGCAACCAAGGTACGTGCCCTTGGCGGAATCGAACCTGGGACCCTTCAGTCTGCAGGCCGACGCTCTATCCACTGAGCCAAACCAGTTAGGGCCAGAATAATGTTTGACCAAATATCTAGGCACCGTGGCCCAGCCAAGCTGACACAAACAACTAATCATCACGGGCAGTGATGACGAATTACTTTATGAAAAGGGGCGGTGATTACTGTCTGAAATGTCAATGCTACAGATGCCACACCGGGGCCACCAGCGGCTCTTCGGCCTGGTCAGAACAGTCACTTGGGGAGCCTTGAAAACATCCGGGTGCCAGAGCCGCCCTTGGAGAGGCAGGTGCATTTGGTGTGAGGCAGAGCTCAGGCAGTGATGCATCGTGGGAGATCCTCAGGTGGTCCCAGCCTGCGGCCAGGGTGGAGAGCCGCTGGGCTGAATGAATGACTGCATGACCCGTCCTGCCCCAGGACGGACCAGCAGAGATGAGCACAGACTTTGCAGGAGGCGGACTGGGCTTGAGGCCCCCTTCCCTTCAGGGGAGTATGGGGTGTTGGGATGGCCATTGTGCCTGCCTCAGCCTGGGAGCGGGGGTGAGAAGAAAATGCTTGGAAAGCACCCAGCACAATCCCCGGAGGGAGGGGACGTGTGTCCCATGCCAATAGGTACCTGTTCCCATCTCCCACTTGGCACAAACAGCCTGGCGTCCCTGCCTGTCGTGTGAAGTTCCTGTTGAACTCTAGTAACACTCCCGCTTTCTCTCACCTGGATTGAGCTGGGAGAGGACACTGCTAAAGACAGGCGCTGTCTCATCTTCACAGCGACCCGGCGAGGAAGACTCGATGGCAGACCCAGGCTCTGGAAGGAACTGGAGGCTCAGAGAGGTTAGGGGACCTGCCCGAGGCAGGTGCCGACAGTCCGGGATTTGCCTGACGCTCAAGGTTAAAGCCTTTGAGTATCTTGCATCCAGAAGACGGAAGTCCGAGCGATGGCCCCTGGGAAGGAGGAAGCTCCAAATGCCGCATGGTTTGCAGATGTCACACCGTGTGCCGAGGACGCCTGAGAAATAACAATACCTCTTTCAGAAGGAGTGTGCGGTTCCCCGAGACCTGGTGCATGTCCAAAGCCAGCACGTTCCCGGAAAAGAGCAGCCGTCAGTGGGGACCGTGCTTTAAAAGAAAGGGCTCCTTCACCACAGGAAGCAGCCATGCAACCCCCCTTCACAGGAAAGGCGAGGCCCGCGGTGCACCTGCCCGGCCGGCATCCCCAGGGGGTGGAAGGAGGCGTGGCCTTGGAGCGGGCCTGTGCACAGGGCAGACAGCGCCCAAACGTCCACTCTGCAAAGCAGTGACAGGTAACACAATTCCTTTCTTCTTTCAAGTCAAAATTAGGCATTGAAGTCATCTCTAAATGGTTTCAAAGATTTCAGAGTGTAACACATCGAGTGACTCTGGGTTCCTGGCAACTGCCAGCATCTGAGACGTAGGCGTCCGTCTGCCTGGGCACCGAGTCCCCGCAGGCTCACTCTAGACTCCGCCCCGAGGGCATGAGGCGCCTTCTGCTCGCTGTCCCCGGCACGTTCATTTCCAGACTCATTCACATGGGCTCACACTTTAAAAAAATTTAAATTGTGAAACATACTGTAGGTTTTAAAATAGCAATAAAATATGTAAATGTCCTATATAATAAAGAGGGAATATGCAAATTGACCCTCACATCATCACAAAGATAGTGGGCGCCCACAGCCAATAAGGAGGGAATATGCTAATTGACTGTCACACCCTCAAAGATGGCGGCGCCCACAGCCACAGGATGGTAGTGCCCAGTCTCCCCAGCCCCCCAGCTTCTCAGGGCCAGCCAGAGGCGCAGTCAAGCCTCAGATGGCAGCTGCCCAGCCGCCCAGGGCCGCCCAAGGCTCAGGTAACCAGGGCCAGCTGAGGCTTGCGCTGCCGGCAGTGGCGACAGCAGAAGTGGGGGCGTCACCTTCCCCTGATTGCCAGGTCACCTCCCGCCCCTGAGGGCTTCCAGACTGTGAGAGGGGGCAGGCCGGGCTGAGAGACTCCCCTCCAGTGCATGAATTTTCATGCACCGGGCCTCTAGTATATTTATATATTTATTATATATTACAAGGATATATTATACAATGTTATATACTTATATAAATATATCATATTTTACAAAAAATATATTTATATATGTATTATACATAATTTATATATAACCTGATATATAATCTTTATATCTTTTTTATATACGTATATACATATACAATTTAACAAATGATTGTATAAGCACCTGTGTAACTACCTTGGCAGACAAACTTTTTTTTAAATCCTCACCCAAGGATATAGATTTTTAAAATTGATTTTTAGAGAGGAAAGAAGCTACCTGGTCAGGGCATGATAGACAAACTCAGAAGGGAGGGAGAGAGAGAGAGAGAGAGAGAGAAGCATCAATGTGGGAGAAGGACATTGATTGTGGATCCAAAATGAGAAGACTAAGAAAAGCCGGTGAAACATACTTAAACCAACGTGAGGTGCTGTCAGCTTGCTGAGATGTAGATCAGGGCTCCCACCACATGCCAAAGACTTAAGAAATTCATACAAGAAGAAGTGAAAATAATAAATACACTGCCCTAGCCAGTTTGGCTCAGTGGATAGAGCCAAAGGGTCCCAGGTTTGATTCCAGTCAAGGACACATGCCTGGGTTGTGGGCTAAGTTCCTGGTAGAGGGCATGCAGGAGGCAGCCGGTCAATGACTCTCATCATTGATGTTTCTATCTCTCTCTCTCCCTCTCCTTTCCTCTTTGAAAGCAAAAAATATATATACTTAAAAAAAAAGAATAAATTCACTAAAATGATCCCCTCACTCACGCAGATTGAATTGGGATGTCCTGCAGGGCAGAATTGGTTTTCAAGTCAGGACACCCCGTGTTGGAGAGGTGTAACTCATTAAGAGGAAAGCAAATCAACAGGATTTTTTTGGACAGTTTGGCAAAACGTCCGACATCTTAAAAATGTACATTTGTTCTAGTTACCCCGTTTATAATAGTTTATCTCAAATAATAATCCTAAATGCAATGGTGGATTTAAAACACGTTCAGCAAGACATTTGCACTGGCAAAGACGGACACCGAGTAAATATTAGGAGGATGCTTAAATAAACGAATCCACTTGTTGGGTCAAGGCTGATCGTTAAGGGGATGTTTGCTACGGCTTTGAATGCCAGCCATAAGTTCTGTGGCTGTAAATTAAACAAAAACAAGCCGGCAGCCCTGTAGCGGACGCTTCCCACCGACAGCAGCTCTTTAGTGCCGTTGGGCAGGTTGGGGTCAAGTCCCAGCGACCCCACCTGGACGCCGTGGGTGTTTGGGAAGTTGCTGAGTCCTTCCGAGCCTCGGTTCCGCTCACAGTTCTGTTTTCAGGGTCCAATGCGATCACACAAGCACAGCAGCCTGTGCATTCCGGACACTTGAGGAACGCCACCTGCCTCTTCCTTCGGTTCATTACGCTGAGTGCGGTGGGGGTCAGGGAGCACGTGGAGAGGAGGGGACAGAGTAAAAAATCACCTGCAGACTGACTGTAAGCTTGAAACATGCTCAGGTGGCGGGACAGGGTTGAGGGAGGTGGAGGCATTGAGCAAAAAAGAAAAAAAGAGAGAACTCGTGGCATGGACAATAGCGTGGTGATTGTGGGGGACGGGGGGGGGGGGGAGGTGGAAGCGGGCCGAGAGGGGATGAATGGTGGTGGAAAAAAATAAAATAGAATGTATGAAAAATAAATTAAAGAATAAAAATATGTCTTTCTCCACTAAGACCTAAAAGGATGCAAACAGTTGGTTTTCCTTTTCAATTTTTAAAGACAAGCAGGAAAGAGGTGCCTGTGTTCCCGCGAGGGCTTCCGTCTCAGGGGTGACAGTCTTGTTCCCAGGTCCCGCCTCAGCTGAAAGGGGAGAAATCTCACCCCAATCTTGTCCCCTAGTGACGGACACCTAGTAATACTTCTACCCAGGTGGGCAGCGGGTCTGGTGTGACTACAGAGGGGAGGTTGGGAGATGACAAAAGCACCTCCCCCAGTGTACACAGCCTGCCACACTGGCCTTCACTCGCACCATCGCCATCACGGAGCGCCTGCAGATTCTCAGGCCCCAGGCTGAGAGGCTCCGCAGTGAAGCTGGGAAACGTGTGGTGTGTGAAACGTAGGGGAGCTAATAAAGATAGCCCTCGCCGGTTTGGCTCAGTGGATAGAGCATCAACCTGCTGACTGAAGGGGTGCGGGTTGGATTCCAGTCAAGGGCACGTACCTTGGTTGCAGGCTCCTCCCCGGCCCCGGGCCCTGGTCTGGGTGCGTGCAGGAGGCAACCAATCAATGTATTTCTCTCACATTGATATTTCTCTCTGTCTTTCCCTCTCTCTTCCACTCTCTCTCACTAAAAAAAACAAAAAGAAAGAATAAAAAAAATAAAAGTAATGTGCCCCAGGTGTTATAACCAGGGGACCTTCCTTTAAAAAAAAAATACTTAAAAAAAAGCAAGTTAATAAATACAGAACTCAATGTATATATCCGTGCATATATGGTATGCCTACCATATGGTATACTAATGTGTAGGAATATACCTAGATATATATCTATCTGTACTAGAGGCACGATGTAAGAAATTTGTGCATGGGGGCGGGGGGGGTGTCCCTCAGCCCGGCCTGCACCCTCTCTCATCTGGGACACCTCAGGGGATGTCCGACTGCAGGGATCCCTGCAGGATCGGGCCTAAACTGGCAGTCGGACATCCCTCTCGCAATCCGGGACCACTGGCTCCTAACTGCTCGCCTGCCTGCCTGCCTGATCACCTTTAACCACTTGCCTGCCTGCCTGATTGCCCCTAACCGCCTCTGCCTCGGCCCCCACACCCGGGACCCGAGCTTCCCTCCCTCTGGCCGGCCACAGGCACCCGGCTTTGTCAAGAAGGACGTCCAGAATGATGTCTGGTCTATCCGGTCTAATTAACATATTACCCTTTTATTAGTGTAGATATGAGTAATTTTTCACGTGTGTACATACCTGTGTAGCAACCATTCAGATGAACACATAGGACAGTCTGGCCCTGGCCGGGTAGCTCAGTTGGTTAGAGCATCATCCCAGTAAACCAGGATATAGAACAGTTCCAACACCCCGACGGCCCCTCCTTAAGCCAGAACCCCTACCCCCAGGCCAGGTAACCATTATTCTGTCACACAGATTAGCTGAGTCTGTTCGTAAACTTTGGATAAGGCAGGGGTGGGAACGTCCCGCTCTAGGGCCTTAATCATGTGGTCTGGCCCTGCCAAGGCATTAGGGGTGAGTTAATTAAATGCTTGACCAAATACAGCAGGCTGATTTTTTTAAAAAATCTTTATTGTTGAGAGTATTACAGATGTCTTTTTCTCCCCCCACAGCCCCCATCCAGTTCCCACCCCACCCAGGATTTCATCACCTTATTGTCTGTGTCATAGGTAATGCATATCCTGTATAATAAAGATGTAATATGCAAATGGTCATTATGCCGTGAAGCGTAATGACCGACGGCGTAATGACCGGATCACAGATCAGCAGGAGGGTGGGGCAGCGAGCTACAAGTGGGCGGTGGAGAGCTACAGGAGGGGGCAGGGCAGCAAGCTATGAGGGTAAGTGGGGGAGCTACAGGAGGGTGGAGCAGCGGGCAGAGGGCAACTGGAGGGCGGCAGTGAGCTACTGGTGAGCTACTGGTGCACGGATTCGTGTGCAGGGCTGCTAGTATGTATATAAGCTCTTTGGTTAATCTCTCTCTGCCCTCCCTCCCCGCTTCCCTCTGAGATTTGTTAGTCGGTTTCATGTTTCCATGCCTCTGGTTCTATTTTATTCATCAGTTTATTTTATTCATTAGATTCCTTGTTTATTTGCTTTGATTTTTAGATTCAGTTGTTGGTAGATATGTATTTATTGCCATTTTATTGTTCATATTTTTTCTCTTTTTTTCTTCCTCTTCTTCCTCTTCTGAAAGAATACCCTTCAACATTTCATGTAATACTGGTTTGGTGGTGATGAACTCCTTTAGCTTTTTCTTGTCTGTGAAGCTCCTTCTCTGACCTTCAATTCAAAATGATAGCAGGCTAGTTTTTAAGTTGATAATTGGCATGGCTAGTGAGTGATGTCATAACTACCCAAATGGCCCTTGGCAGAAAAACGGTTCCCCGCCCCTGGTGTAAAGGGAACCACTCCTTTGTGTCCAGGTTCTGTTCACGAGCTGCATCCCTCGGTGTAGTCTGTCTGGGCGGCCGAGTGGGGATGAGCCCACATTCCTCCGTCCTCCCGTCAGTGGGCACCTGGGCTGACCCCTGGCTGAGGCTCTTCGCACCGTGCTGCTCAGATGTTCTATCGAATGTCGTGCTGGACAGACACCCTTTGTTCTCTCGTCCATCCGTGGAGCACCAGGACACGATGTGTTTAATTCTAGTGGACACGGCCACGTATAAAAATCTGTATTTTTATGAGTTTCTGGTGCAGGTGGTCTTGGACTGCACTTTGAGAAACACCGCAAAGCTAAAAACCCGATCATGTGAGCAAACACAGTCCCTTCAGTTCGCCCTTTCTCGGGCCACCGGCAGGGAAGGGCTCGCTTATCTGAGATGCTGGCGGGGGACGTGGGGGCCGCAGAGAATGAGACGTTACTATCCCAGGGCGCCTCTTTGGCAGGGTGACAGCGGAGGCCAGTGGTGGGGACACTGTCTTCCTTGGTCCACTGGCCACTTTAACACAGATGCAGGGCTTCTCCGAGGCCAGGCCAGGGAAACAGGACTCCGCTGGCGGGGGCGGGGAAGCCTGCTCTGTGCTGGCCACGCTGGCTGTGGGCCCTGCCTCAGCCTCTGCCCAGCCTGGTCGCACGCTGCTCTCTGCTGTTTGTCGCTGAGCACTACAGCCAGGGGCCTGCGCAACCCAACAGCAGGCAGGCCTCCAGGGATGGGAGGCCCTCACGTGGAGGCAGGCGGAGAGGGAGTGGAGGCCGTACTACATCCTGAGCCCCGACCCACCCCAGGCTGGTCTCCTGTGCATGGTTCGGGTTCCTCCCACAGCTTCCTAACAGAATCACGTGTTTAAATCCTTTAGCTCACCATCAACACCTCATCTCGCAGCTGAGTGAGTCCCCAGAGCTGACTGTGGTGTCGGGCTCCTAAGAGAGAATCAGTGAGTAGCTCATGAACATGAGTGACTAAGTGACTGGCGTGGACTTGGAATAAAGTGAGGAAGGCGAGTGGCTCATGTAGGGACTTTTGAAGAGAACTAAGCTGTTAGGATCACAGTTCTTCTACTTCTGCACCCCCACCCCCACCCCCACCCAGCTCTTCCAGACACAGGGACCTCTTCTCTGCACTGGCAACGTCTGGAGATGTTTCTGGTTGTCACACTGCGGCACCTAAGTGTGCAGAGGACAGGGACACCGCCCAGCCTCCTGCAAGGTACAGTCGCCCGCCACGCAGTGCCAACCATTCCTAGAAGGGACGCTGACCAGAAAAGCAGACTCCTAGAAATCTAGGGCTCAATATACATCAAGAGTGTGAGGTTGTAGCTGTTCATCTCCAGAGACAGGGGAGGGGTTCAAGCAGGAACGCTGGGTGGCATTGAACCCTGCCTAGCTGGTTCCCAGGACGGTCACGTCCCAGTCCTGTTTGGCTTTCTGAGCATCCGCCCCGACCTGAGGGACCACCTGCTCCAGAAGGCCTACCCTGCTTACCCCCGGGACAGGGCACTATTTGTTGTATAGTGTCATTAGCTGGGTAATAACCGCGTCCTACTTTCACGGTGTAATTACCATGTGCGCTTGCTAATTGCCTTTTACACCTGTAGCGATACTGCCTCACACTTCCTGCATTCACGGTGGGATTCCTGGGCATCTCACGCAGTCCCTGTGCAGCCGAGATGTGCCACCATCACCCCACTTTACAGATGCGGGAACGATGGAGTCGTAGACTCTGCCAGTGCCCCAGGTGCGCCCCACCCCTTTCTGTCCGTCAGCTTAGGAAAGGCTAAAACAGCTCAGTGCACGGATGGGACAGGCCCAGTGCTTCCAGCTCACAGAGGACACTGAGGCTCAGAGACCAGGGAGGTGAGGGGGCCCAGGTCACAGTGACGTGGTGGTCGGACAGGAACAGGACCCAGTGTCAGCCCCTTCCCCAGGGCCTCTCGCCCATCGGCTGGCGCACCTCACAGTCCCAGTGCCTGAGCCTGAGCCTGAGCGCCTCCCCCAGCCCCAGGGGCCCGCCACACAGAGTCAGCATCCACAGTGAAGAGAAAAGATATTTAATCATCTCTCGCTCTAATCTCACAAAGCGCCGTGTTTTCACAAGTGCGGGGAGGGATTGCTCTCAGCAGCATTTACCAGTGATTCCGACACACGCAAGAAAACGCCCAGTCACCGTGTTGATGCTCACTTTAATTTCCGCACTGAAAAGAGACGGTGCACCGATGACAGCTTACAGTGACGCATCTTAACCTTTAAATTAACCTTCGCTTTGGGGGCGGGAGGGGGAGAAAGGAAAACATGGAAGGGTGACAGTGACATGGGGACCAGGACACCTCGGTCTGCTAACAAGGGTTCCTGGAGACATCGCCCTCAACCCATGAGCTAGTCAACAAGACAGGCAACAGTTCAGACACATTAAAAAAACTAAAAAAAAGAAAAACTAAAAAAAGAAAAACAAAAACCCATCACGGTTCATTCTTAAAATCAAGCACAAAAACCGATAGTGGATACGAGGTCCTGCGTGCCCGTCTGCTTCGAGGCCTTCTGGGGGCGACTGCACAGCGTGGCTCACGCAGTGACTGCGTGACACCGGGGCCACAGCACCCCGGCCCCGCGGAGCCGCAGGTGCGCCCTCTCCCGGCGCAGCCCCGCCTGCAGGTGGGCTGGGACACGCCTCCCCGAAAGCGGCAGCCCCGCAGCCCGGGAGCAGGCTGTGTGCTTTGGAGGCGCTGCCTCTGGAATGTGCCACGGGCTGGCTGGGGGGGGTTGAGTTACGCTCCACACACTGTTTAAGTGCTCACTTTATTTCTCATGTGCAAACTGTCACTGTCTAAAGCTTTCAGAAGGACGTGTATAGATACGAACACCCTGCAGAGACAAGGGTCATCGGGAGCCGGGCCCCTGCTCCGGGCGGGCTGGGGCGGTACAGAGATTTGGAGAAAGGCCGTGTTCTGCTGCGCTTGAACTCTAGTCCCTGATTCGGCCGTGCGGAGGCGGGTCCTCAGTAGCTGATTGTCCACTCTTTGACGGAGGCATCGTGGGAGGTGGTGACCAGCGTGTGCTCGTCCAGCCAGGCCAGGCTGCTGACGTGGTGGAGCCGGTGTGCATCTGAGGAGAAAGACACCCTTGAAGGAGAGCCCAGCTGCTCGGCTCCTCCGCACACCGTGGACGGGGAGGACGAAGCAGCCTGTGGGGGCCCGGACTCGATTGTTAGGAATCCCCTTCCCCTCGCTGCAGAAGGATCAGGGGCTGGGAGGGAGGAGAAGCGGGCGTCCCCTCCGCTGGCGCTGACACTCAGGACACTGACCTACACAGGACGACCCCGCCCGGGACGTGAGCCACGAGGGACGACAGCGCCTGTGACGTGGGCTGCTGCCTCATGTGGAAATGACGTGTTGGAGTAAATAAAATTAACCATTAAAAATAACTTCCTGTTTCTTTTTTAACGTGGCTGCTAGAAAAATGTAAAGCCCCCAGGATGGCTGTCCTGAGGCTGCTGTCGGAGAGTGCGGGGCTGAGGGGGGTGGGGTGGGAGGGGAAGGGAGGAGGAGATGGCCCGAATGCTTGTCCTCAACATTTCTAAGGTGAAAAGCTAATCTGGCTCAAGGTGACGGTATGAGAAGATCAGGCCACGGACGGGAGTGCTCTTACAAGATGTCACAGAGCCCTGCCGCCGCGGGCACAGCGAGAAGTCCCGACCTGGACGAGGCCCCACGGACCACGCCGGTACCCTGACTTCGGGCTTCCCCTCCAGAGCTGTGAGCGACTAGTTTCTGTTACGGGTAAGCCCGTGTGGACTGACTCAGCAGCCGAATGGACTCCGACAGAGATGTCAGAGGCCCGACTCAGCACGGGGCCTGTGGATGGAGACCCCCAGCTACCACTCCTGCTGTCAGTCCGAGGGCCCAGCTCAGCCGGCAGAGCCTGGCTGGATGGGGAAGGAGGAGACACGCCTTCACCGGTGGCCTCCCCGGAAGGACAAAGGGGACACTGGAGCCCGGGGCCAGCTGCCTGGGAGCCGATGGGGGTGAGAGTCACCTTGGATCTTGACTCTGGTCTCGGGGTCACTCAGGGTCCAGACGTACACCATCATGTCCATGCCCCCGGAGGCAAAATGCTCGTTGTCTGGTGACCAGGCCAGGCAGACGATCTTCGCATGGTGCCCGTAAAACACATTGTTCTCCTAGTTGCGGGATAAAAACAGAGGCAGCAGAGGTCAGGGGTCAGGCCAGGGATGGATCCTCACCAACCCTCCCAGAGACCAGGAAGCCAGGCGACGCCTCCCGCTCTCGGCCTCCTTGTCAGAACCCCACGAAGTCCCTGCTGCTTGAAGATGCAGCCCCGCATCAAGCACCGGCACCGTCCGACCCCTCAGCCCAGCGAGGGGACACGGAAGGGCCTGGCCAGGGAACTGCGGGGATGGAAGGCATGAGCCCCCGCCCCCCCTCCGCGGGGCCGGGCCGCCTGGGCAGAGGAGGAGGCTCTGCCCGCGGCCACTTCCAGAGCGTGCCCCGGCCCGAAGCCCTCTCGCTACGGGGTTGCTAGCAGCACATCCCATCTTGCCAACCCCCAGAAATGGCCCGGATTGTCTTTCTCGTTTGCCTCTGGCGGCCTCTGTGGATTCTGCTCCCGTGAGTTACTCAGGGGTCTCAAGGCTCCTAACAGGCAAACCAGACCACTGAACACGTGATCTCGTGGCACCAGGCGGAACACACCATAGGGTGGTGTTTATCTTGACAGGTGAATGCCAGCAAACATGTACTCTTGTTCACGTGTGTCTCTTGTTATGCGAACATTTTACAGCGGGATAAAATGTTAATGGGAGAGTCTAGCTGGTGAATTCTTTTAACTCTGCTGTAGCTTTCAGAACTGTCCGTGTTGGGGGTGGGGGGTCGCTGGCGGTGGGGAGGCCCAGGGACTGGGGACCCGCCCCCGTCCTGTGCTGCCCCCTGCCTCTCACCCCGCCAGGGACCAGGTCTCTCCAAAGCACGACCCCGTTTGTGAGCAGGACGGGCGCCGCCCAGGGCAGCGGTGCTGTGAAACAGGAACTCACTCCCACGTGCAAAGCGCCCTCGGCTGCTCCCTGCGCCCTATTGCTGGGAGCAGATGAGCTGCCAGGTGCCCTGGCGACTGGGTCCTCCTCCCCACCACCTCCCAGTGTCCCGCAAGTGCACGCAGTGCTGGGACAACCAGCGCGCGTCTTTCCTGGACCCAGACAGCGATGAGCCGAGAGAAAAACCGAGCCCAGGCCCTCTGACAGAGAGAACAGGCCTCAGGGCGAGGCGGGCACCTAGCCAGGCCCGGCTAAGCCCTCGGCACCTTCACAGCCGCCGCCGCCCAGCTCCCTCGCTTCCTCGGAACTGTAATCTATCTTGCCAAGAACACAGCTCCCACGGCAGGATCTGCCCCACGTCGGTCACGCTCTAAGAGCAAAGTTGCCTGCTCCCGTGCACCTACCTGGTTGGTGACAGGAGGGAAAGGCCGTGGCTCCCACCCGCCACCCGCACGGCCCGCCACGGGGACACAGGACAGCCTGCCACTCACCGCGTAGCCGTCGGCAACGCTGAAGACCGTGACCACCTTGCTGGCGTCGCACACGGCGAGGAAGGCGCCGTCGTGGGAGTAGGCCAGGTCTGTCACGGGACCCTTGGCCTCCAGGAGCTTGCCCTCGTCCTTCAGCGAGGTGCCCAGGATGGAGTACAGGCGGACATTCCCGTCCTGCAGGGGTCAGGGACGGGGCAGTGACTCGGGGAGGTGCTCCAGGGAGGGGCCCTAGGCACCCCGATTCTGATTCTGTGTCTGGGTGCTCGGGAGTCTATTTTACAAACACTCCAGAAAGTTCCAGCGAGGGCTCCCAGGCCAGGCTCTGAGAACATCGACACTCGTCAGCTCTCTGTGCTCCCAGCACTCAGCAGCGCCTTCCAGCACCTGCTCCCTGGCAAACCTCCCTCTGCCCAGCTCTTCCAAAGGGCTTGTGCCTGCCATGCAGCCCACTCGCTGCCCCTAAGCCCCAGGGGTCCTTGGTCAGGGATGCCCATGGCCGACCGCTGCCCAGCTCCCAACAGCCGGAGCCTCCGAGGGGCCTGGGCATCTGTGGGTGGTTCTGCCTGCACTTGGGAGCCTGACCAGGGTGGATGCACCTCAGGTGCCTCCCCTTCGGGGCAGGGAGCCCTCAATTTTATGCCCCTGGGGCCTGGCACTGAGAAGTGCAACACTCACTGGACTGAGTTGGCGAGGGTGGCAAGGGTGAGCACACGGGACGGAGCTAGAAGGAAAGGGCGTAACCGGGGCAGGTGGTGTCCCTGCAACCGCCTGAGGCCGCCCGGGACAAGCCAGGGCCCAGCCTGCACTCAGGCCGCTGAGCTGCCCGTGTCCCAGAGGCGGTTCTAGGTCCCCGGGTGGGTCTGAAACGTCCCTTCCTTGGTGCCGTGCACAGAACCAGGACAGGACTCGCCAGGGGCTGGGCAGACCTTGGGGACTGAGGGTCACCATGGAGGTGTCCTGGCTGGTTCCCAGGGGCCCAGTGCCACTCCCCCCACACTCACAGCCCAGGCACCCAGGGCAGAGGGCCTTACCGTGGCCCCGACAGCCACCATGTCCCCGCCGGGGTGCACGGCCACCACCTCGGGCTCGTAGCCGGGGCTGTCGATGCTGAAGCACTTCTTCTGGTCCTTCAGCAGGACGATCTGGAGACACAGGCAGCGGTCAGAGCGGGAGCCGGCACGCGGCTCAGCTCCGGTCGGGGCTCCCTTTCCGGCCTTGCTGCGGGCGGACCGTGCGGGCCAGCCTCAGGCCTGGGACCCCGATGATGCTTCCTGCCTCGTCAGTCAATGGGACAGCGACGGGTCCTAGTCACAGGACTGCAGGGAACACTGGCCGTGACGCCACGCCATCACCCCTACTGCCGCCATCACCACCACAGCACCTATTTCCCCCGACAGAGGGCGGGGCAGCTCCCGAAGCCTGAGTCTCAGCCCCCTTGGGGTAAGACAGGATCCAGGGCACAGGTGAATGCCTAACAAAGCCAACCAACCAGCAGCCATGCCCACGGAGTGAGCCACTACCTGGCTGAGAGCTGCAGGCCTGAGTCCCTGGGAGGAGGCGGATCATCGCCCGTGCACACAGAGCACCTGCCACAGGCCCACAGCCCACTCCCTCTTGCAAAGGCCAGGGGTTCAGAGGCCTGGAAAGCGCCCTCTCGAGGAAGCATCCACCCGCCCATCCAAGAACCTCGCCTTCCAGTCCCTCCCCGACGCGGCTCAGGCGCTCCAAGGCATTACTCCTCTGCCCGCCACTGACCACCGGCCGTGGCAGTAATTGCCTGGCAGGAAGTCGGGTTATCTAGGACACAGAATCCATTCTCCCCGAAGCAATTAAGCTCACAGAACGGGGAGGGGCTGTGGATGCTGAATGGCAGCTTCTTTAGCAGGGTTCGCCACTCCTGCCAGCACGGGCCTGGCCACTCCTGCCAGCTGGGGCCCAGTCACACCTGCCTTCCTGACCCCCACGCTGGGATGCCCAGGTCTGCCGGGAGATGGTGTCTGCCACAGAGCAGAATGCTGTACAAAGTGGGTCAGGCCTGGGTCTCAGGCAAGGGCGTTTCATTCCAGAAATTCCAAGAGAGACAGTATGTAGGGACCTCAACCAGAATGAATGAGGACCAGGCTGGGGAGCTAGAGCCGCAAACTCCTCCCTGGCTCGAGCCCCTGCCATCAGGTGGCCTTGGGAAGTCACCAGATCACCCAGGCTTCAGCCTCCTCCTTAAGAAAGGGGCTTACAGAGGTGCAGGGGCCATAACCCTCCTGTGAGCTGTCAGAGAGGAGGAAACGGAGCCCAGAGGGGGTGAGGGAAATGCCTGAGGTCACACAGCGCCGCCCCTGGAGGGCTGGGATCACGAACATGAGTGAAGCCTCAGCCCTGCTCTGCCTCTCGGAGGCCTCACAGCAATGGACACACAGGGCCTGACGCTCGAGTGCAGGATCTGACCGGCTGCCTGGGCTCAAATCCCAGCCCTGCCCTTTGCCAGGTGCACACTTTGGGCAACAACTTCCCCTCTGTGCCTCCGTGTGCTCATCTGGAAGAAGCGGATGACCCCACACGTAACTGACAGGACTGCTGAGTGAACATGCTGAAGGCCAGCGAGGGCAAAGAGCTCAATGAAAAGGTCTGTTCGAGCCACTGAGCCATGGGATGGGACGGGACGGGACGGGATGGGATAGGATTCAGAGATGGGACGCTGCCCAGCTGCCCACCCTGCCAGCCAACACCACGGGGCCATACCTGCCCGATGCACACAACCACCGTGTATCCTCCAGGGCCAACCGCCACGCACTTGGGTTGAACGTCCAGCTTCACCACCCCCTGTCCGCTGTCGGAGAGAAGGAGAGCACATGACGGCCATGCCGGGGGCTCAGGTAGGTGCGCACACACCGACTATGAACCCGCGGCAGCTCCGGCTGCTCCGGAGGACGTGCTGCTGTAACCCACGGGGTGGGGGCGGGGGGTCGGCTAAACCCGGGGGAATGACTCAGTCTGGGAGAAAGCTGGAAATCACGGCGGGGTGGAGGGTGGGGGCCTGGGGAAGGGTGACGAGAGGAACAAAGGGAGTAATTGCTGCTGCTATTTAAAGCGGTTAAGTACCCACCCCCCCACTGCACCGTGTCACTGCTCTGGCTTCCTGTCCAAAGACCGTTTCCTGGGTGCAGACAGTACTGAGCTCTGCCCTCCTCATCCCAGGCCGTGACCAGTCTACTCAGCAACTCACTTTAAAATACATGGTGTCCCCAGAAATGCATACACGCGCTCTGAATAATTATGAAGGCCGTGATTATTAAAATTCATTTCATTTTCAAAACTGAGCTGTCAGCTGCTCAAGGGTGTATACATTTTTTTGGACACCCTGTATAATCCGTTGTTTTTAATGGGTAAAAATTGTGTTCTTACTTTCAGCTGATACTATGAAAACACATTCTAGAAAAATTTGCACACACAAGAACTTCCTTGAAAATAATAAACCGAGGCAAGTTCCACGTAACTGGGCCAAGCGTGGGGTCCCAAAGGCTCAGGGAACAGGCCCGTGAGAAGGCGGCCAGGCTGTGGCTCTGCCCACCGAGGGTTCTCTCACCCACCGAGGCTCAGGGGCAGTGCGGCTCCGGGGGAAGGCAATGCTGGGGTCACTGGACAGCGGGAAGAGGACTGGGGCCGGAGGTCCAGGTTCTGGGGTGGTTCCTGCGCTCATCCTGAGGCCTAACTGACCAGTCCCGAAAGGCAAGCGAGCCACAGCACGCATGTCCGCTACGATGGGTGCCGTGCCCAGTGAGGGTCACCAAGACGACCCCCAGGAGCCTGCCGCCTCTGGGAGGACGGTGGCGTCTATACAACTAACCGCAGAGTGAGGTCTGGGGAGAGGGTGCTGGAGGTGGAGGCTGCCTGCGGGTAGGGACAGGACCCCCCTTCCTCCTCGCCCGGCCCGGGAAACTGCAGAGTGATTGTTAGAGCAACCAGCCCGCTCCCTGGACTGCCAATCAAACCCCAGGGCAAACCGAATGCGACACTGCTTCTCACTCACATCTCCCAGTGCCCGTCTGTCCGTGGGGCACCTGCCATACGCCAGGCACTCTCTGGCCTCACTGGCGCCAGTCACCTCACCTTACTGGTGAGGAACAGCCGAGGAGGGGGCGCGGTGAGACCTGTGCCCGGGCCTCCCAGGCTACACCTGGTCACGGTCTGCGCGCACCTGGCCTCTAACCCAGCTCCTGGCCAAGAGCCCAGCAACAGAGTGAGTGCCCAGGACACGAAGCGAAGAGGGAGGAGACGGTGAGAGTGGTGACTGCGGCAGGCACAGCGCCCTCTCGGGGCGGAGGTGAGTCCCGGAGCCGCGGGCAGCTCACCTGTAGTCCCGCAGCGTGAGGTTGGTGTACCGCACCGTGTCGTCCATGCTGCAGCTCACCAGCTGCCCGGACTCGTCCACGGTCATCCTGGACACCTGGTTCGTGTGGCCCTTCCCAGTGAAGGAGTCGTTCTCCCCGGTCTCGGAATCCCAGTAATGTGGGGGGCGGTTAAGGGAAAGTCGGACCTCCAGAATGGGGGGCGGGGGTGCCCACAGCCAATCCCTGTCCCAGGCAGCCAGTGAGGGACAGGACAGTAAGCACTGGGCCTGAGGCGAGCTCCCCGTGCTCATCCACGCCTCAATCTCAGAGCCGTCCAAGTAAACCAGCAAGGCTGCCGACCCGATGCAGGGCATTCATAACCCAACGTGCCGGGTCAAAGCCTCCTGCGGTAGCGGTGCACAGGCCAGCGGAGCTGAGGTCACAGAACTGCGCCGAGCGAGTAGTTAAGAGCGTAGACAGATCACAACCCAACTACGGAGGCCGTTGCTGTGTAACAGCCAGCGCTGTGCTCTGCTCCTTCTGGAACCTGCTGTGGAGCCCATGTCCACCAGCAGGAGGCTGGCCGTGCCCGCTGCTCAGCAGATGGACACCAAGCTGCCCCAGGTAAAGCCTGGGCCGACCCATCACAGGGGGCCATGTTCGTGCCCTGTGAGCGCCAGGTGCTTGGGTGTGAGATGGTTTAAATGACGAGATTCTTCTTTCACATCAGCGAGTGAGCCTCCCATTCCCAATGCAGTTCCAGTTCCCGCTGGGAAGCTGGTGTGCGCTCCGCGCTGACCCTCCTGTGATGGGGACTCCAGCCTGGGACCCGGCAGGAAACGTCAGGATCGAGGGTAACGTGTGTGCACTGACACAGGGTGGGGATGCGTGGGTGCCGGGAGGGGAGAACCCAGGCCATCTGAAGGCAGTGGCTGCACACCCCACCAGGAGAGGCAGGTTCTAGCACCTTCTCTCCCCCCTGGACATATGCCCCCTTTCCCCTGCATCTCTTTACATGTAAAGGGGCTGAGGGCGACTTATCTGCCTCCCTCTCTTGGGACCGTGGGGAGACTCCCTGGATCTCATGAAAATGACGAAGGTCTGTAGATGGGTCTGTGGAGGCGTGAGAAACGGGGAGTCCCGGTCAGCCCCTTCCAGCTGCAGCACAGAGACTGGGAAACTGTCTACACGAGGGCAGCTCAATGATGTCCCCAACTGGGAGCCAGGCCTGGGTATGGGCACCTGTGGGGGGCACCCGACAGACACCTGCTCCAATGTTCAGGACGGTCCTGGGAGGAGGGATTCCCAGCCCCGGCCAAGAGCACCGGGTGGGGTGGGAGGGGAGGCAAGGGCGGTCACACACGCGTCTATCTCAGTGCTGACTGGAGAAGGGCGGCTCGGTTCTGGTTCCAGCCCCGCTGCCCAAGGGGCTGTTGGCCTTGGGTAAGGCGCTTCAGCAATCTAAGCTGGTTTTCCCATTTCTAAACTAGAGGGCTCTACTAAGAGGTCCCAGGTCCTTTAGAACCTGAGACTCACCAAGTGGATTGCTGGGAGAGGGACGGGCCAGGACTAGTCACAGACAGGGGAGCACCACTCAAGGCTACAGAGTGAGAGGTGACCCGCCAGGTCACGGCCATGGCACTCGAGTGGCTGCTGACAGCTGGCTGGCCTTGCCTCTGGCACCACCCGAGCAGGAAGCTCCACCTCGCCCGCCAACGGCCCCGAGCCAGCTCCGAGTCAAAGGATATTGATGTGTCCGTCGTGGCTCCCGGAGTAGATGTAGGACTTGCCGCCGTTTTTATGCACCGTCAGGCACTGGATTGACTTGCTGTGACCCTGTGGAGGAGGCAGGGCGGGGAGCTGAGGACATGCCAGCCGGCCTCTGCGACTTCCAACTGCTCCCTACCAACTCCGCCCGACCCCGAGCTCCCAGACGATGCCCCGAGTGTCCCAGCAGAGGCGGGTCTGCAGCGGTGGCAGCAGGTCAGCCCGAGCTCCTGGTCGGGCTGCAAGTTTCCCGAGATGACAAAACCACTGGGGCTGACAGCGGGAGAGGGCAGAGGGCAGGCCCTGGGGAGCAGGGACAAGATCCGGGTGGGGTCTTCCCGCCCCTCTGCTCCTCCCTGCTGCCCTGACCCCTGGCCAGGCACTTGAGGCCTCCACACCTCAGGCTCCATCACTTCCGAGTTCACCTCCTCACTCGCCTCCAGCCCCTCATGCCCAGGGGGCTCCCCGTGTGCAGTCCCATGTTCAAATCCCGCATGAAGTCCAGGCCCGCCTTAGGCCACCTGGTCCTCCTCCTCGAGGTTCTCGTGGCTCCCCAGGTCTGTGACGGTGCTCCACTTACCCTGTCTGGGCTCTGGGGGTCATAGCCCGTGAGCCCCTAACTGAGGGAGGCTGAACCCCTCAGGACAGGAGGAGGGGTGAGGGCCCCTGGCCTCCCACCTTGCTAAACACAAATTCCCCCCAAACAACCAGCATCCTGCCACTTTACCAGAGCCCCGGGCCCGCCTCCCGTCAGCCCCCCTAGCCTCTCCCTTTCTGCCTTACACAGCAGGTGCCTCGGGCAGCCTCACCTTGATGACCCGCAGGGGTTTGCTGGGATTGTTCTTGTCCAGGTAATTGATGTACCCAGACAGGGAGATGCTGAGCAGGTGGTCCTTCTGCCACAAGCAGCCCAGCTGCTGGTCCAGAACGTTGGAGCCCATGGGGAACGTGGTGACGACCGAGTTCACATTGACGTCCCAAATTTTCGAGGTTTTGTCTCCGGAAGCAGAAAGCAAATGAGTGCTATCAGGACTCCAACTAATCTACTCAAACAAGACGGTGTGCACGCGTCAGATTTCAGTGGGAAGTGGCCTCAGAAAGCAGCCCGGCCACAGCCCCCACTTCCGAGCAGGGAGAAGCAAAACCAGAGTGGGGGGCAAGTCGGGGCACGGACGGGACGAGTGTCCAGGCCATGTCATCCGATGGACGTGACCCCGAAGCTCTGGACCATCCCCCGACTCTGTAGCTTCTAACTGCAAATCTGTTCGGCGAATGCAAACCGGCCCGACCACGACCACAGACGAAGCCACGGAACACAAGCCCATACTCACAGCATAAATGCCTCCGTCGTGAGCCTTGCTCCCGCCCAGGGCGCACACGTTCTCTCCCGTCTTCCCGTCGTAGATGTGTATCTTTCAACAGAGGGAGGCTGTGGGTTACTGTGTGCACGCTGAGTGCTCTTCCTGATCACTGTTCTGTCAGTTCCCGACCGACACTCAGAGAATTACCCTAAAGCTCTGCTCCATTGAAGGGGAGACAGAGCCGTGTCTCCAGTGCTTTGGTGACAGCCCCGTTCCAGGTGGGAAAGAGGGAGATTCCTACGTTCCCACGCCGAGACCGGCTTTAGTGAGTTTGTTCTGAACAGTCACCGAGGACGATCAGAGGAGCCCCCCTCCACGGCCCCAGCCCGGCCCGGCCCTCACCTGGCCGTCAGCGCTGGCCGTAGCAAATCTGTTCCCGTCGGGGGAGAAGCGCACGCAGTTGACGAAGCGGCTGTGGTCCTGTGGAAAGGGGACCGTTATCCACCCGCGGATGGGGGTCCAGGAAAGCTCTCTGGGAAGCACACAGCCTGCCTCACCGCTACTGCTGCTAACCGAGCCCACAGCCACAGGAGGACCCCGCAGCTCCTGTCAGCGAGGGCTGGCTCAGCTCCTGCCTCGCCCTGGCCCATCTCTCTGCCTGGAGGGCCCCTGAACACCCCGGCCAAGGCTCCGTCTGCTACGCCGTGTTCCCTCATCTTGGGGCAGAAGCACCCTCTTCCCTCTCCCCCGGAGCAAGCTCCAGCCCAAGCCCGTGCTGCTGTGATGGTGAGGCCTCCTGCCCGAGGCCCCAGGCCTGGCCCAGGCCCAGCTCAGCTGTGGGGTTTGTACTCCTGGCTCCTGTGTCCGCTGACCCCCGCTCTAAGGGTGTGTGCTGTTCCCTTCAGTCCTAGGCACGCGGAGCGGGAGGACAGGGCTTCCCAGTGGGGCACCCACCCACTGAACCAAAGTGAAATTGAGTCCAAGTTCCAACCCGGGCTCTCAGGCCTTGACTGCCCTGCCTTCACTGCCACACCCACCATCCTACCACTGCGAGGGCCTCGGGGCCTCCAGGCACCTGTTACAGGAGACACCAGACCCGAGGCCAGGCTGTGCGGAGCCGGTCTCCAGTTTCCCCTCCAGAGCTCTTGGCTGAGCCAGCTCCGGGCCCCGAGCAGGAGGCTGGCAGGCAGGGGCCCCTGGCGGGGAGCCACCTGAGGTCAGATTCTTAACTACTCAGGCCACCTGCAACTACTCTGCTGTCCACTCCAGGCTGGAAGGAAGCCAGCCACACAGCAGGGTCCACCCGCCCTGCCTCGGGACCAGCGATGCGCGAAGCCAGGGGCAGGAGGGTCTGAGACACCGCCTCCTCGTAACCCCCAGTCCTCAGGGCAGCCCCGAGGTGAAAGGAAAGCTCTGAAAACAAACCACGGCTCAAACCCTGGACATCTGGCCAGACGGCCAGTTCTCTCGTCCCTGCTGCTCCAGGTTTCCTCCACAGAGTGGACAAGGCAGGGGGGCTGGGTCAGGGGGGCTCGGGACCTTGTGACTAAGAGGCTTGGCAGGCGGGGAAGAGGGGACAGGGCTCCCTCACTAAGAACGGGGAGCTGGCCACAGCGGAGCGGGCCTCGGGGCCTCGGGGTGCCACCGTGGGCACTGCCCCTCTGCCCTGGGCGCAGGAACAGGCTGTGGACTAGAGGCACTGAGCCACCTATGGGTTGTCACAAACTGCACTTTCACTGGTTCCCCGAGAACGAAGCGCCCCCCATACAACCTGGCTCACTGAAGTCAGGACGCCCTCCTGAAAGGCAGTACCGGGCGACTAGGCCCTTGTCCTCCCCTCCTGATTCCACACGCCCTTGGTGGTCCCATTAGGGTGCCACCGCCTCTCCTTCGAAAGGCTGTCCCCCAGCACCGGTCCCGTCTCCTCAGTCACAGCACTCAGCGGGCCCCGACGCGGCGGGACACGGTCCAGGGAAGGTGCCTATGTGCCCCTGCAGGCCCGGGAACGATGCGGGCTCCCGGGGGGGGGGGGGGGGGGGGCGGGCCACAGACCAGTGCCACTCCCACTCCAAGCCCCGGTGCTGGGTGGCTTTAAAGTCTCCTCTCAGCTTTCCCTGCGATTGGAGCCAAGAGTCCAGAAGAGCAGGAGACTGCTGTCTGCTCCTGAAATAGCCCATTAACCTAAAGAGGGAGGGAGCCCCACAGCCCATTAACCAAAGAGGGGGGCTAAAAATAGCCCTTCCCACGGGAGGGGCCGGGACAGAGGAGGAACGGGCTGGGCAGCATCTGGGGCGGGTTCCAAACTTGAGCATCTCACAGCTGCCCAACCTGGCCGCCACCTACCGCACTGGGGCTTGTGGCCCTGTCCCACCCCATCAGCCCGCTGGGTCACAGCATGGGCCTGTGGGCTGGCTCAGCCTCCGCGGTCCCGATGGGGAAGGTACTGGGTGGCTGGTCCCCGCCTGCTGACCTTTAGTCACAGCAGCACTTACTGAAGCTCCCCAAATCCTCCCTTGTCATTGCCTCCGGCCCCCATCTCCGCCCTCTCACCACGGAGAAAGCGGAGGCGTAAAGCAAATTAGGTGATGATGAAGTCATGCACCCAAGTCCATGTCATTGACAGGACAGACCCCGGGCTCCACAGCCTGATTCCAGTGTGCACAGGTGGACTAGCCCCAGCTCAGGTGTCCCCGCTGGGAGCCCTCCCTGGTCCCACCTGCCTTGTGCCCTGGTCCGGAGCGCCTGGGGACAAACAGGCTCCGACACCTGTGCCCACCATCACCTCCTCCCTTCGGGGCTCCGAGACGCGGCTCCTCCCTGACCTGGGAATGCCGCCTGGCCCTCCCTCAGCCGCTGCCCCTCCCACACCTGGCTTCCCCTCACTCTGCCAGGTCCCCCCTGTAGGGCACCTGGAGAGGCAGCCCCGCGCCCTTCACCTGCCTCAGCTGCACCGAGAACAAAGGAGACCGCCCTCCACCTGCCTCTCCTGGCACCAAAGGGACAAAGGCTTGTTCTAATCTTCCTTGGGCCACTCGCTGTCCAGCCAGGCACCTGCTGTCAGCCAAGGTCAAGCCTTTGTGTCAGCCAGGAGCACGTGGAAAGCTGGGACTGAGACCCCACAACCTGGGACATTTCACCAGGGCATTTACAGCATCTAATTCCTCTCCTGTGCCCCTTTACAGGCGTGTCCCTGCCCCTCACCTTTCCCGGGAAGGCGCTGGAGACAAACCTGCGTGTCTCTGGAGGCCCACCTCCTGTCACCTTGGTGGCTCAGCTGGTCTCAAGATGGCACAACCAGAGAGCAGGCTGACACCAGCCCTGGGCTCCCTTGCTAACACAGCAACTGCAGACCAGGATGCTGGTCTAGTCACATGGCTCGTAGGTGCTCGGGACTCCCACCCCAGAATGCACACTGCATCCCAGACGAAGCCCGGCCCTGTGCAGGGCCCCTCCTGCTGGAACTGGAACATCCACACCGTCCTAGTGCAGGATTAGGAGGACTGGGGACCGTGTGGCGTCCCCTCACAAACCCTGCTTTCCGTCTACACACCAATGGTGTGCGCCCGTGACCTCTGCCATCCGCATCTAACAGGTTTAGGCTCCACGGGCTTCAAAGCCCCCCTCCAGAGAGAAGCCCACTTACGCCAATGGTAAACTTGAACTTGAATGGTGGCCCCTCGAAGAAGGCGGCACAGTTATCGTCACTGCCCGTCACCAGCCGGTATGGCCTGCTCTGCTTGATGTCCACGCTGTTGATGACTTTGTTGTGTCCCGTGATCTCGCCCACAGAAGAGCCGCTGTCCCACAGGAAGACGGCTCCAAACCTTTATCCAACGAGAGGAGTCACAGGACAAAGAATCAGTCCCGAGAAGCTGGATGAGACACGGGCAGCTGAGTGTCCAATTCAGCCCCGGCTCATGACCGTACTTCACACTCTCATCCAAATCACACACTGATGATACTGCGGTTTTGGCTCAACGCAGTATCTGTCAAAAGCATCGAGACCACATGTCTGCGGAAGGGGCTGGAGGTCCGTGTTTGTGTGGCCCAGGGCCAGCAAGCCTCCCTAAGAAAGCATCCGCCAGGGGACCGGTTTTATGGTTAGTTTCCTTACTGGGCAGGACACGAAATACACCTGCCATCCCCTCTGAGAGGAGACGATGCCTCGCTTTCGGCTGGCATTCTGTGAAAATGTATTGTTTTGGTTACTATTTGCAATCTAATGAAAAAGAATTGTTAAGACCAACAAGAATGCCCAGCTGGTGTGGCTCAGTGGTCGAGCATCGACCCACGCACCAAGAGGTTGCCAGTTCAATTCCTGGTCGGGCACATGCCCGAATTGCATACGGGCGTGCAGGAAGCAGCTGATCGATGATTCTCTCTCATTGATATTTCTACCGCTCTCTCCTCTCCCTCAAATCAATAAATACATAAAAAAAAAAAAGAATTACCTGAAACTCTACGGAAGAACTGATACCTACCACAATACGCATTAAAAAGAGGTTCCCAATAAGGGAGACAGGCATATGCCTGCCAAGTTCAAGTCCTGGAGGGCAGCCATGGTACCCTAGAGGAAACCCTGACTGCACTGGGAATAAGAAAACCAGGGTTCCTCTCTGGTCACTAGACCTGGAGTGCAGCAGCCACTGAGGGCCACCTACTCAGGGTCCACTCACCCCGTCTTCCTTAGTGAGGGGCCCTGGGGTGATGTGCCCAGCTGGGGAAATGTCAGTCTCCCTTGCAGCTGCTGGGAGGGAGGGACCCACTCCTGCTCGGTAAGAGCTGCAGCTCGTTCACTTCCTCCCTTTGCTGCTTCCTGCTGCTGGCAGGTGGCATGATGATGGCGGAGTTCCAGGACTCCAGAGGCAGGCAGAGGTGCCGGGCCCTGAGACAACCCCGAGGAGCGCCCCCAGTTACATGTCACTGAAGCCCACCCTGAAGGAGCCCGTGGCCCGGGCCGCTCACACCTCTGTGAGGAGGCTGAGCCTGGCACCTATGGGGACCGAACACACACTCGTCCCAGCTGGCACACTGAAGTCACTGCACCCCTCCCACCAGGGACACCCAGAAAGAAGATCAGGGGACATGGAGGGGAGGGCCAAGGCCAGACTCACTTCTCCCTGCCTTCCCCGACCACGGCGATCCTCTTACTGTCTTCTGTCCACGCAATGTCCTTGATCTTCCCAGCGAAAGGCTGGTACTCGTACTTCAGAAGGTGCTCCTTCTGCGTGGTGTCCCAGATCCGCAGCTTCCCAGACACATCTGCGGACATAGCGGGTGGCGGGAGCCCCGGTCACCACGGGTCCAGGGCTGCAGAGCTGTGCAGCCTGGGGCACGGGCCTCCGGCAGTTGGCCAAGGCCGCCTGGGAGGAGGGGTGTGGTGTAGGTCACCAATCCCCAGCCACTCGCTGACCAGCACCTGCTGCCTCCACGAGGCCCGCTACTGGGTGTGTGCCCCTCACCAGATTCCGTGATCACCAGATTCCAAGATGTGCACAGGCAATTGGAAGCCCAGGGACACAGGTGGCAAACCCCAGGCACCAGACGCAGTCTCGCTTTATGACCATCTCTTTCCTTGTAGGGGACCTAAATGGCACACGAGCCTCGGTAACTAACTTCCTCAACACGGGGACTGGAAGTTCTTCCAGTGCACAAGGTGAGTATACCAGTGACATCTGCCTCTCTCCTACATGGCCGCGGCATTACTAACAGAATCAAAGTGCGCAGCTGGGCAGCCCGGTGCATGCCAGGCGTGCGTGGTGGCCCCCATGGGGATCTGTCGACCCCACTCCCTCGAAGCCCCACTGCACCTCAGGCAGTCAGCAGCCTCACTCATCACAGCACAGCCCAACCCCACGACTCTGCTGCAGTGTGAGTAAGCCTTATGGGAGACGCACAGGGAGGTGCGGGAAAGAGGGGTACTACAGACAGAACGGGGTGCCAGGCCTCGGAGCTTCTGCCTCAGATCAGTGATAGAGTAGCAGTCCCTCCCTCCCTGCCACGAGCCAACCACCACATTCCAAGCACCAACCCCCTCACGCCCCTCCCGCATGAGCACAATTCCCACATTCACAGGAAAAATGGAGGACTTGATGCGAATTCTGGAGGCTTAACTCCTCAGCCCGGAGGGGTCTGGGAAGCCCTCCCAGCAGGTGAGCAGGCGCTGTGCTCCCAGGACACATTTCAGCACCTAACTAACTGGACAGCGGTTCCGGGAGACAGCTTTTGTCCTGTCCAGGTGGGGCCCTGGGGAGAGAGCCCCACACTCCACATGCAGCCCTGCCCTGTGCGACTCTGCGGCCCTCAGGCACCCATAACCTTGCCACCACGGGGGGACGTGCCAGGGGAGGGCTGTCCCGAAGAGGAACGAGTGGACAGGAGTAAAGTCTCATCAAACCAGCCCTCGGGACACCAGACTCCTGTTAGGGGATAGTCACAACCAGTCAGTGAGTTGGCTAAGGCTCCACAGCAGCCCCACACTTGAGAGCAAACATCTGGCATCTGGTCCAGCTGTGGGACAGAGAGGAGACACACTGCCGCCTCAGGCACATCACTCACTGAGGGGCTCCCATGGGCCCTGGTCTGCTCTGGGCCCAAATCTAGAAAGATGACCTGGCATGTCACCTGAGGGGAGTTCCAAAGGACCTGGACTCTTTAGGTCCCTTTGCTGAACAAACTGGCCGACAGTGTCAGGGAGGGGTTCGCATGCACCCTGGGCACACAGCAGGCCGTCCAGCGCCTGTGCTGAGCCACGGAGAACACAGCCACAGCACAGACCCCGGCACCCACCTGCGCACAGGCTGCATCCTGCTCCCCCACCTCCCTGGGCTCCGCACATGGCCGGCCTGTGCTCCACAGCCCAGGCTCCACTCCAAGCATGCAGTCCTCTCCCCACCGCCTCCCCGGCCAGACCAGCAGCCTCCTCCATCAGCCCTGCTTGCTCATAAAGTTCTTTTCAGAAGCAACTGCAGCCAGAAAAACACATCGGGCTGGAGACCAGGCACCCGGGCCCCGTCTGACGAGGGCAGCCCTGGTGCGGTCACCAGAGGATGACAGAGTGCCATGGGTGCCAAGCCTCATACTACGTGCACAGCAGGTATCAGGAACATTAGCCAGGGAGCACAGTGGACAAGCACCTGCCTGGGGTCTCAAGGGGGAGAGACAACAAATACACGGCCACCATGTATGGGCTGCCCCCGAATCCTCTGCTCACCATGGCTCTGCAGCCTGGTCTCCACGTCCCTCCCGAGCAACGCTCACATCCTTCTCTGGGCTCGGGGCCCCACTCCCGAAAGCCTGCCCCATGCAGCCTAGGTCACCTGGGAATCACTGCCTGGGTGCCCGGGGACTGAGCACGGGCACAGACCGCCACCTCCAGGAGGGCACTGGAGCTGCCCTGAAGACGGCGCCACACTGAGGAGCACCGCGTGGCACTGTGCTCCCTGAAGGCAGACATGGACCGCCTTGCCCATGCCTGGGACCCTGGGCCCTGGAGTGGGCTTCCTCACACAACAGGCCTCCTGGAGGGTTCAAACATTCAGCAAATGGGGACCAGCCAGACTTACAGGAACCTAGGATCCAGCAGAGGGCTGGCACCCCGTCTGGGAGTGAGCGGCAGGTTTCCCCAGGCCCTGGCCCCCCGCCCCACACAGGCACAGCAGGTACCAGGAACGTTAGTTAGCCAGAGCACAGCGCTCCCCCAGCTTCCTCCTCCTCCACACTGCACCCCCACCCCCACCCGGTTTAATTCAGCCCAGGACGCTCCTTTCCTCTCTGCAGGAAGCGAGTCCTGTCTCCAAGCTGGGCAGAGGACCAGCGCGCTGCAGAGTAAATGTGATCTCCGCCCAAGAGCACCTGCACCCGCGGGCAGCCCCTGGGTCCTCCATTCAATGAGGGCGTTTGTAAGAAAGTGTCCAGCTGACCCTTCTCTTGTGTCGACTGTCCTCGCTGACTCGGCATTAGCATCTGAGGCCACTGATTACTGTCTGAGCACCACGCCTGGGGACACGGGGCGGGGCAGGGCAGGCCTGGCCTCGCCAGTGATTCAGCAGCCAGGCTCCAGGCTCCAGGCACCAGGGAGGAACGCTGTGCCAAGCAGGCAGTGGGGGCCCTCCAACCACATCTCTCTCCTGAGAAGACACGCTTTTAAAGGTACCAGGGCCAAATCTTGGGATTTTAACGAAGAGACACGTTGCTGGCAAGCTAGGCCAGAATAAAAAACCTCCCAGGGCTAAAATAAATCACAGGATAGAAATTAGAGCAAGTTTTACAGATGGAGTTAGAGTAGGTCAAAACACAGAAATCATTCAGAGCCCAGTACATGCCAGACTCCTGACCAAGCCCTCCACATACAACCCCGGCCGGCCGGCACTGGTGCGCACCGGTTTCGGTGACAGACTGCTGTCAGGTGCCCACTACGCAAGAGCTGTCCTAGCATTTTACATACATTGCACACTGGACCCTTCCCAACCGGCCTGGTGGGTTCTTGCAGCCCCGTTCAAAGAAGAGAACACTAAGGCCCAGGAAGGCTGCGCAGCCAGGGAGGGTGGTCCCGTCAGGGACAGGGCCATGCCTGGCCTGCCATGCCCAGAGCAAGGGCAGTGTAGACAAAACAGCCACCAGCGTGTTTGAATCCTGGCCCTTCCCTACTCGCCCATCAGTTCCTTCAGCACTTTGGTTCTGCCTGTCCCTCTCTGGGGACGGGAGGCGGCCCACATCAGCTCCTTCACCTGGCTCTCCCTGGGGCCTGAGACAGGCCAGGCACGGGCCAGGCAGAGAGTAAATAGCTGCTGAGTGTGTGAATGAATGATGTGTGGGGTCAGGGTAACTCACTGTAATTTCTGTGCCTCCCTTTCTCATCTGCAAATGGTAAGAGGTCTACCTCAAAGGATTAGGTGAATAAAGACAGCACCCGAGAAGGTACGGATCTGCGTGCCCAGCTGCTCCCTGAGCCGGTGCCCAGCTGGAGAGCAAAGGGTGAGAGAATGAGAGGAGCTTTGGCGGAGGCGGAGGCCGGCATTGCGCTCGGTCCCAGGAAAGGAGCAGCAGGAAAGGGAACACAGACAAAGCTAAGTTCAGAAACACACACACACACACACACACTCACACACACACACACACACGCACACACACACGCAGGCTCCAGTGATCACGACGCAGCCACCGCAAAGGCCCTGGCCAGCCTCACAAAAGCACTGCTGCTGACCTCCGAGGCTGGAACCAGCAGGCAGGCTGCAAGCTAGAAAGCAGCGGAGTGGGCTCTTCAGTGGCTTCTACTTTTCTTGTCAGCCCTCAGAAACTGATCACATGGGTCCCCCCTACCACCCCACATTCCTCCACACCCTCCCCACCACCCTCCCAAGGCAGGAGCCCAGCCTGGCCCCAGGGCCACCACCAGCCACACGCACACAGGTACCTCCAGAGGCGATGTAGAATCCGCTGGGCGCGTACTTGGCCACCACCACCTGATGGGCATGCTCGGTGTAGATGTCAGCAAGGGCTGGGTTCTGCAGGGAGGAGACCCGAGTGAACACGAGGCAGGTAGAAGCAGTCAAACTACTTTCCGCTCTCCCAATGGATGGATGTGGGGGAAATGACACACCCACAAAACTTACTAGTAAGTCAAAAGCACCACAAAGAAAATCCCAGAAGTGTACACACCCACTGCCTGCCTCTCGCTGGGTGACAGAATTCTAGGTCATTTTACCTCTTTCTCTTTTGTCTATGGTTATAGAAGTCAAGGTAATGTTCGCTCCTATGCATCTGTGAAATATGCACATGAAACAGAAGTTTCATTTTTAAAAAATCGGATCCTAATTGTCCCCTATTTATGCAGGCTGCAGCTGCATTCTTCAAGTCAAGCTGGTCCCGCCTGCTCAGAGCCAGCCCTGCCCCAGCTGCCACGCAGGGCAGGACCCAAACAGGGCCTCTGGCTTTGAGGAAGGAGAACAGAGCAGGGCACATGGCTGGAGGCTCTCCTGTCAAAGCCCTCGGGTGGGAAACGCGGATCCCCACCCCTTTGTGTAGCACGGAGTGAAGGCTGGCTGGGCTCTGCAGCAAGATGGCCAGCACCTGGGACTAGGAGCAGCTGGACTACTCAACAGTGAGGTCTTAACATATGATTTACGGAAAGTAGATCCCCCTCAACCCCAACACACACACACACACACACACACACACACACACACACACACACACCCAGGCCTCAGCAAACCTGGACCACGCTGAGATGCTCCCAATTTGTCCCCACAGCTGTGTTTGCTTTCAGGAGGAATAAAGACTCGGTCACTGAGTCCCTGACACCCGCGGTCAGCTTTCTATGAACCACATGCTCTTTGAAAAGAGGCAGCTTCCCACAGACCAGGGTATGGACACATACCCTGAAGCAGCTGCTGCAGGTGCTACTAACTTGGCCCCCCCACAACTGTCCCCCCACCTGCTCCGACCACCTGGTAATCTCCCTTCCCTCATCTCTTTGCAAGATCAGAGGCCTGCATTCTGCTCAGCCTCCTGGCCACAGGATCCCTACACACCCCACCCCACCCAACCAGAGGCCAGAGAAGAACACCCTAAATTCTAGCCCCATCAACCACTGGCCACCTTCCACCAATCTTGGCAGCCCCAAGTCTCTGTAAATGCTGTTCCCTCGACCAGCAACATTTCTCCCTGGCTGCTAACACTACTTATGCATCAGACCTAATTGAAGAGCCGCCTCCTCCATGAAGCCTCCTGTGATGCCCTGCCCTCTCTTCTGTGCTTCCCAAGCATTCCATATGTCCAGAGGCAGCTATGACATGCACAACGGTCCCTCACGTCCACGTGCATTTATCTCTTTAGCCATCACAGCAGTCAGCAAACAGCTGGCACTCAATCAATGCTTTCTGAAGGAAAGGAACTCTGAGCAGCCCTCCCTCAGATCCCATGTCTGCCCCTAAGACTTAATACTTATTATTATGTGATGAAGTAGGCACTTGATATATGTGGCTCATAAGTTAATTAGCCTTGGAATAAACATTTGCTAATGAAATTAGAAGATAGCAGGTATCCAATAAGGATATCATGAATGGCAGAAAAGCAAATAAAAAGGCGCTCAGCATCATACTAGTCCGTTAGGAAATGCAAATCAAAACCACAATGAGATACTACTATGTACCCACTAGAACCAATGAAGTTAAAAGATGTTAGCAAGCATGAGGGGGCGGGGGAGGGGCGCACTGGAATTATTGCTGGTGGGAATTTAAAATAGCCTGGCTGGTTACTTATAGCTAAACATAGACTCACCCACAAAAACCCAGCAATCCACTTCCAAGAGAAAGAGACGCACACGTCCACAAAAAGTCCTGTGCATGAAGTCAGAGGTGGAAACTAGAAAGCCCTCAAAGGTCTCCCGGAGAAACAAACTGATTGGCCATCAAGAGGAACAGCTACCACCTCTCCCAACTGCGAGGATGCACCCCAAACACAACCAGGACTGCTTTCTGGGAAATCCTAGAAAAGGAAACCTAAAGCGACAGGAAGCAGGCCGGTCCCTGCTAGGGGCTGGGGGCGGAGGGAGCCGACTGACTGCACGGGGCAGAAGGGGCTTTGTAGAATGACTGGAATGTTCCATGTTATGATTATGGATTCTGGGGGCGATCACTAACTATGTATAGTTGACGGAACTCAAGTTGTACATACTTAAAATGGAGGGATGTCTCTCGCATCTAAATCACCCCTCAACAAAACTAACATGCCTGGTATCCATTAGATGTCTGCCTATTTCCTGCCAGAGCAGCCCTCACTCACGCCCCGACACCGACAGGCTCCCTCACAAAGAAGCCGCCACGCTGTGTGCACAGCCACCACCACCACCACCACCACCGAGGGCCTCCTTCAGGTCAGCTGCTAGGATGACCAGGTCTTACACCCACACAGTGGGCACCTACCCACCCACGCTGGCACCCACAGCCCGGAGACCTGGCCACCACCCGCTCTGCCTTTAAAAAGGGTGGGCTCCGCAGAGGCCTCTGGGGAGGGAGGGACGCCCCTGGGAGGAGGCTCTGTCCTAAGAATTCCTTCCCCTAAATGGGCAGGGCATCTGCGAGCACAGGGCGTGTGAAACTCCCAAGGTTGTCCCGGGCAGGCTCCGCACCGGAATCCTGGGCTGGACGAGACATCCCTCTTCCAAGTAACACCGGCCAGTGGGGGTGGGGAGTGGGACACAGGAGTCACCAGGCTGAATATGGCTGCCTGAGTCAGCGGCCACTGCTCTGCCACAGGGAAGCTGGCCACCGGAGGCAGAAATGACACCCCCCTGTCCCCAACGTGTCCTGCCGCAGGGCAGGCTCATTCCACATCAGCAGTGCCCACTCAAGCCTTCCAGGGGCAGCCTCCCTCCCCCTCCCCCTCATCTCCTGCTGTCTGGAGGAACAAAAGCAGGATTTGGGATGAGTAGTGATTTGAGGATGAGCTCTGAACCACAGAAAATGAGTCGGGGGGAGGGAAGCCCAGTCTGGGAGCATCTGGAGCCCTCCGCTGGGGCCAGGCTCCCTCTCCCATCCTCAGGAGACCTCCAGATCAGGGCTCTAGTGTCCACCAAGGGGTGCGGAGGCTGGGCACACTCCCCTGGGACTTCCTTCCTGTGCTCTCGCAGTCAGAAGCCCTGGCACTAGAGGCTCTGCGGGTGCCACGTGGATGTGGGCAGAGGCTGACGGAGCCACTAGAAGCCGTTGCCTTGCCTGCTACCCCAGCCCTGCCCCTCACTCCGCAGCCCTGCCCAGTCTTCTAACAGCTCCCAAGCCCACCTCCTCTTTGTACCCGACCCAGATTCTGTCTATTTCTTCCCATTCCCCCTGGAACCATGAAAATATATTTTAAACCCATCTTTCCTTCCGTCAATCCACCGTGGTCTCTGGGTCCCAACTCTGATCACCTCATTCCCTCCTTAGAATCCCTCCTTCAGGGGCTGCAGGACCTGAGCCCACTCTTCTCAGACCCCCCGAGGTCCCTTCCTGCCCAGGGCCCACCTCAGGGCTGGAACAGGAGCCGTCCTGGCCCCACACCCCGCCCCACATCCCACAGGTTTCCCCCTGCTGAACTCAGGGCCCAGCTCAGGCCTGCCTGACGCTCAGCCACTTCCCTAAATCCCTGGGCTGGAGCCTCGATGCTGAAGGCTGCCAGAGCAGTCACTACTGTGCCGAGACGCAGGACCACGGGCCGCCCCTGGTCCACCCCATCTCACGAACAAGGTGAGGGTGCTCCCACCATGCGGTTGGAGGGCAGGTTCAGGCTCTCGCCTCAGAGCCTGTCCCTGCCTTGAACCTGTGCAGGGGCCTTCCCAGGAGCAGCACCCCACGCAAACTCTGCCCTGCCCAGGAGAGTGGCTACGCCGCGTCCTGAGCCACCCCTGCACCCCTTTCACATTTCTGTCTGGTGCTGAGCTAGGGGACAGAGGCACCAGAGCATTTTACAGGAACGGCTGAGTGACAGCCGGGTCACAGGGCATGGCAGCCTTTCCCTCAGCTCGTGGCCGGTGAACCAGATGGGCTGTGAGGTGGGAAAGGCCGATGGACCACCCGCTGCAGAAGCGGTCTGACACGACACAGCTCACGAAGGGTGTCTGAGCTCCTGCAGCTGCGGAAGGTTCCCTGGAGCAGCTAGAGAAAGCCTGGGCGCCCTCCACTCTGGCCAGGCAAGGTGAGCATGAGTCCAGGAGGGCTGAGTTCCCAGAGTCCTGGCTTTCTAAACACTCCAGCTCCTGAGAGCAGTTTCGGGTAGCTGGACCTGCGAGTTAACAATCCGCAGGGCCCTCTCTCTGTCCACGGGTGACTAAGGCCAAGTTCAAATTACCGCCCAATACCCAGCTCCAAAGCAGCTACACACAAACCTGTGCTTCTAGACCCGCAGGCCTGAACCCAGAGGCTAAGCCCCTCCTACCACGTGACCTCAAAGGACAACAAGAATGGATTCCTTCCCTCCCCAGATCAAGTCTGGGCTGGCACTGGGGACCTGGTGAGCACTGCCCTCCCACCCCTGAAAGCCTTCTCCTTCCTGCCTCCCAGCTCAGTCCCCTCCCAATGAAGCAAACCAAGCCTTAGGCATGACCCTGGGCATGACCCACTGGACACAAGACAGTTATCTCCCCACCTGTCTTCCCATCCCTCTGCCTGCCCTGGGCCTTGTGAGTCTGGGCGGAAAACTAGGAGCGGCTGCTCTGGTTCAAATCCCAACACCTCCTGGGCCTCAGTGCCTGTCTCTAAGAAGACAGCAGTCACCCAATCGGGGGTTGTGAAGACGAAGGCAGACCATGCACCATCACAGCCCAGGCAACCTTCCAGAGATGCTTGTGATTTAGCTCAGTTAACCCTTTGCACTCGGATGTCGAGTGTAACTCGACACGGTTAGCAGTAGAATAAAGGAATCGAGAAAAGCAAGCGAGTGCAAAGGGTTTTAAATCTCACTAATGCTATAACACTAGAGGCCCGATGCACAAAATACGTGCAAGGGGTTGCAGCCCCGGTTTCATCTGGAAGGTCATCCAGAAGGTTGTTCGGCTGTCGGTCTAATTAGCATATTATGCTTTTTTTTATTATAGATGATTCTTACTGATATGGAAACTGTTCTAAGAAGGCACTGCTTGGCCACTGCCGGGCACAAAATGTGCCCATCAAAATCCAGCTCGATGCCAGAGGTGGTGCACGGGGCTGTGCTGGACTGGAATCAGCCAGAGCTCCCGGAGAACGGGCCAGAATGCGTGACACTCACATCCAGGCTATGGTAGAGGGACGGCCCTTTTCTGGGTGAGGCTCTGGAAAGCAGAAGAAGCCGCCACAAGCCAGTAACCAAAGCGTGAAATCCAGCTCTTCCTAAGGGCTGCCCCACCATGAAGCCGGGAGACTCCACCACTGAGACCTTGCGAGTAAAAAGGGCCCTTTGCACTTCACGCACGCCATCTGTAAGAAGGCCCTGCATGGGGAAGGGCGTGGGGGCAGCTGGGTGGCGGGGAAGGGCATTTTCCAAGGGCTGGGACTGGATGGGGATTTGAGTGAGCATCTCCAACCATTCCCAGGCAGAGTCAACTTCCACAACACAGCCAGAAATACGACAGCTCTCCACTGGCCTCAAGCGCGTGGCTGCAACCTTTCTTTTTATCTCAAAGGGCTTTGATGCATCTCTCCACACCTCCATCAGCAGAGTAAGCAACGTTCGAAACCACCCTGCAGGAGCCCACAATGGTGCCAAGAGGACGCAGTCAAGCTTCTTCCAACCTCGGTGTAAATGTAGTCCTATCCAGATTCTCCCCATCTCTGCTGTCTCAATCTTCCTGGAGAACTCTTACTCATCCTCCAAAACCCAACTCAAATATGCCCTTGTTCCGGAAGACTTCATTGCTGCTGGGACACAGATGGTTCTTCCCTCTTGTTCCCAAATCGGTATGGACACTGTTCTTTCCAAGTGCTTAACCTAATGCATTAGAATGTTCTCTATCAGGGTTCTTCAATGGCCACTGCTGACACTTTGGGCCAAGAGTAGTCTTTGTTGTAGGATGTTTGGCAACATCCCTTGACTCTACCCCACTAGATACCAGTAGCACAAAAATGCCTCAGACCCTGCCAAATATCCACCAGGGGGGTGGGGGCAAAACTGCCCGAGAACCACCGATTTCAATCTTGGGCGCCGTGGCCACGGGCAGGGCTCAGCAAGCCAGGGGCTGAACGTGTGTGGGAACCATCAGGAAGCAAGGGCTGACTGTGCCAGCTGACGAGCACTTGCTGAGGGATGCATTAATCTGTGAGCAGCCTCCTCATTGGTCACCCTGCCTCAAATCTCAGACACAGGATAATCCGTCTACTGCAGAACCTTCTGTACCCTCTGGACCACAGCCGGGCTCTGGAGGGCTGCCTGACATCTACCACCAAAGCCCTGCACACCTGTCCTGCATGTTCTCCTCACACCCAGTGCTCCAGCCAAACTGTCTCTCCAGGCCCCGAAACTGCGGGACCCTCTCACCACCCACAATCCTCCTGACTGGCACCACGGATCCTCCAGGTGTCTTCCGGAGCCCGTAGGTGCTCGGAGCCTCCTATGCTGAGTGGCCCACAGCGCCTCTGCTTCTTCCTTGTCAGTCTGAACTTGAAGTTCCCGAGTTGGTTCTCCCGGCGAGACTGAGCACTGAGGACAGGCTTAGGGCCTTTGGGGCAGTGTGAGGGCCTCACCATCCAGCCTCTTCCCACGCCTCTCAGCCACAGGGCGGGAGAGCGCAGGAGCGCTGGCTCTCAGGCAGCCAGTCCAGTGCGGTGCTGAGAGCAGCCCGGAGGAGCCAGGCGCCGGCAGGGAGCCCAGGCCGGGCTGTGTTTCTGTACCCCAGGAGAGAAGATGGTGGCCTGGATGAGGGGGGCAGCAGAGGAAGCCCTGAAAACTTGTCAGATTCTGAAGTTGCTCTGAATAGCCTCCATAGGGTTCCGAGAGGAATTAAATACGGTGTGGGAGGGAAGGGGGAGTCAAGTGCAAGGTGTGAGGCCTGAACGGCTGGGGAACTGTATTGCTCTTCTGGAGGAGGGACACATGGGAAACCCTAACATGGTTTCAGGCGTGTTACGGGTGAGATGCCAATCAGACTTCCATGGTCTGGTCCACGCCTTCTTTCCCATCTCTTCTCTACTCCGAGCCTGTACTCTAACCGCCGCCTTCCCTCCTGGTCCGTGCAGGCGGATGAGGACTTCTTTTTCACAGGAGTAATTCTGCCCTAATAACCACCGTACCACTTTACTGCACAACCGATGGCCCACCAATCAAACACGGCCACGTGCCCCATCCACACCCAGAGCAGGGACAGCCACAGCAGCAGCAGCCCGTGCTGCCCTGGTCCTGCAGAACCTTCCAGAGATGGGAAGTGAAAGCAAAGGCATCCTCAAGAGAGGATGTAGTGTAAAAGTGAAGACCTCAGAAGAAAGAGTGTGCATTCCCAGGCCAGGGGACGCCTCTGTGGCTTGTCCATGGCTGTGACCAGCTTCTCCATCGGAACCAGCTCCTTCACCTTACTGAGTCTGACACCCTTCAGAGCGAGGGGCCCATGCTGGGGTTGGAGTTGCTGCAGTGTAAGAATCGTTCATGGTACCAGACACAGTAGGTACACCTCATGTGAGGCCTGCATCTGGACTGAATACACCGGCCATGATGCGCCTGCCTTGTCAGGGGCAAGTCCAGGGGGTGCACGGTCTGTTTGCCAAACCTCAAGTATCCACTCAGGCCATCTCCACTTTTCTCCAAACGTGAGGCCCTCACCCTGGGGACCTCGGGATCAGCACGATCTAAGCCCTTGGCAATGTTTCCCCTCGGTCTGAGCGAGACAGGATCAGCTTTCTAGGAATCCGTGTGACTAGCAGAGTAGCTGTTAGCACCTTCAAAGCACATTCACAACCACCCACCCCCTCACTCGAGGTGCCCAGCAGCCCTGGGCAGACACTGCCAGCGGAGCTCCGTCTTGCAGCAGAGCAACAGCAGCGGCTGGCTTCACCAGAGGCGGGGGCAGCCAGCAGCACCTGACCCGGAAGCCGAGGCCCAGGGCCCCTCATTCCCTCAGCCGGTTGTGAGGTTCCTGAAGGTAAGCACGTCTGACCAGTGACAATCCCAACCCACAGAGCGTAATCGCTCACCACGATGTGTGTGAATTGAAGTTGACACCCTGGGGAGCATCGCCAGGCAAAACCACCCACCTGCATACTGTGCAAAAGGCCCAAGCCCAGCTCAGGAGAACCCCCCACCCCGATGGTCCTATTGGCACCTCTGGCTTCCCTCCCCCATTCTGGGTCTCCCCCCCGCCCCTCCCCAGCGGAGTCAGGGAGAAGCAGCATTTCAGTGTGCCATCCTGGTCATTTCAATCATCACAGAGGAGCAGCAGGAATGTGCGAGGATTTCCCTGGGATTTGGCTCTGGAAGCATTCTCAGCCTGGGGACAGGATGCCAGCCTGTGCCAGTGACTCATGGGAATTAAGGGGTGTCTGATTTTGCCCTGGGGCTGAAATCCGCAGGAGGAAGATGAGGCTGGAGTGCAGTTGCCCAGCTCAGGGACACTGGGAGACCCTGGGTGTTAATGGTGATTAAACGTAAGTGCCATTTACCAAGCGCTGGGTGTGTGCCAGGCATGCGGGGCTGCAGGGAGGCCTCGTCTCATTCAGTGGGCAGGGCAGCCAGGGGAAGTGGGGGGAGCCTCATCTCATCATCTCCACTTTGCCGAGGAGGAAACTGGGGCTCAGGGAGGCCTGAGTCAGCAACCGCCCCCCCCCCCCAGGTCAAGGAGCAGGGATCGGCCTGTGACCCCCCAAGTCCAGAGCCCTCATGCTTATGGACTGAACTAATCGGAGCCTCAGTTTCCACAAGAAGAGAGAGAACCCGGCCTGGATAAACTTGAAACCGTCTTCCCGGGCTTCTGAGGTGTGGTCCCAGCGCTGAGGGGGCGTGGCGTCCTCCTCCCAGGCCACAGGGCCGGAGAGGAACCGGCGGGAGGGGAAGGGGAATTCACCCCGGAGCTGCGCTGCGTGGGGACGGGACGGGCGGCTGGCGGGGGGCAGGGGGCAGGGGTACTCACATCGATGTTCCTTAGAATGACGCACTTCCCATTGGTGTAAAGGAAATTATTGCCCTTGGGGTCGCCGCCGATGATTTTGGAGACGCCCCTCTCCACCTGGGGGAGGCTGGCGAACACCTTCTCTGCAGAGACACAAACGCAGCGGCGCACGTTAGGGGCGCCCCGCCCGGCCGAGGGCAGAGGGGAGGCGAGCGGGGGCTCGGGACCGGTCTCAGCCGGTCACCTGTTGCCTCCACCCGGAGGGCCGGCCGCCACTTGGAAGGAGCGCCGGGGACCGTGCGACTTCCTGGTCCACGATCCCCTCGCCAGCCCCGTCCGGGGCCAGGGGGGCTCCACAGGCCCGGCCCGCACCTCCAACTTTGGGGGTTCCCGGGCCGGGGCCGCCCCCGAGGGCGGCGGGGCGCTCGTGGGCCCGCGCCCGCGCCCCTCCCCCGCGCCCGTGGACCCCCGCCGAGCCGCCCACGCCCCGCGATGGCCGCTGGCCGAGGGGGCAGGCAGCGCGGGCGCCCACCCGGGGGCCCCCGGCCCGGCACTTACTGATCTCGTACGGCATCCTCGCCCACTTGTTACCGCGCCGCGCTCGCCGAGACCCTCGGGGACCGCCCGCGCCGTGAATCAGACCTGGCCGAGGCCGAGCCGGGGAGAGGAGCGAAAGGCGGCGCCGGGCGTGCCGGACGCGGAGGGGGCGGTCCGAGGCCGCGGCTCCAAGGTCCGCTCGCGCCCTGCCCTGCGCGCTGCCGCAGCGGACGCGCCGAACCCGGAAGCGCGGCCCCGCGCGCGGCTCGCCCCCAGCTTTGACCATATATAGTCAAGCGCTCGGCTCGGCGCGGCGGCCCCGCGAGCATGCGCGGACGGCCCTCCCCCCCACCACCACCACCCGCGCGCCGGCCCCGCCCTGACGCCCCGCCCCCGGAAACACGTCACCGCGCGGCCCCTTGAAAAAGCGGCGCGGGCTCCGTCCTGCGTCCGAATTTTCCCGGGAGCGGGCGGGCCGGGCTCTGCAGCTGCGGGGCGAAGGCAGGGTGTTCTGTGCTGGAGCTTTGGGGGCGCCGAAAGCACCAGCGCGTGGTTTTGGGGGGGCTCGGGAAGTCTTTTTCATGGCCGTGTTTGTGTCGCTGGCGTTCCCCAGCCGTTAGCTTCCGGCCCTGCGGGCGCCTTGTGTTTGCAGAAGCTGTGAGGCGCCCGCTGGGGGGTTTGCAAACATAGTGCTTTCTTTCTTTCTCTTTTTCTAAAAAAAGCATGAGTCATTGGGAGTCGCCCTCCCCCGAAAAGGGCTGCTGGTGGAAGGAACTTTTCTCAAAAAGTTTATTTTAGAAAGCGAAGAAGCCAAGAAAAGCAAGAGGTGGGGGCTGGGAGGGGGAAGGGTGTCGGTTCTAAGAAGCCCAGGGTTTATTTCCTCATCGAGAAAGCGGAAGGAAAAGGGGGATTTCATCTTATAAGATGGAGGCAGTGGCCCATAGGGGAAAATCAAGGGCTCTGAGGTGTGTTCCTTGGAGCCTCGCCTTGGGGTGGGTGAGGGGGTCCTATATCTCTCGGAGTTGGGGGACAGGGTAAATGTGAGAGCATATAAAAGTACCTCTCTCTCTACTTAACTGTTTTCTAGCTTGGGCTTAAATCCTTGACTTTCTAATCTGACGGGAAATTCCGTTTCAAAATGTATCCAGGTTAATCATTCCTGGCCTCCCTCGGCTATTGCTGGGTTATTCATTGCAGGCGTGTCCAATTTGATTGCTTGGCTTGTGCTCCTGTCTCTCTCCCCTCACCCCCCAATCTCAGTCTGTTTTCCAGATTGCAGCCTGGGTGTGTAATTGAAAATTTAAATCTCACTCTTAGTTTAAAAACTACAGGAACTCCCAAACCTCAAAGGAGAAGCTTAAAGTCCTTGAGATGGCCTACCTGGCCCTTTGAGAGGTCTTGGGGATTCTCATCTACATCAGCCCTCTACCCTCAGCAGTACCCTCCCTGCCTGCTTTTCTCTTGCAAGGTGACCTTGGCGTCCCAGGGCCTCTGACATTTGTTCTCTACCTGGAATTTTGTCCAAAATTACTTAGGCTTAAGTGTCAACAGTTTCTTGATGAACGTCACCTACCCTGACTACCTTATTTTTAAATGGCAACCTTCCAGCCCTTACAAACACTTCTGATACTCCCTTCCCTGGCTTCTGTCTGGAGTACGACTATTCCTGGCACATGGTAGATGGCTCCCATGGATGACCCAGCACCCCAAATGCAACCTTCAATCAAAAAGCAATGGGTGTGAAGGCAGTTTTGTGAACTAAAAGGACCCTAGAAATGTTGACTTTGTGCAAAGCGGTGTGATTTCGAAAGCAGAAATGCAAAACAAGTGGGGCTGTGACTGTTCTGAGAAACGGGGTTTTAATGACCAGGCCTTAATGGGACTGGGGTTAAAGCAGGTGTGACAACTGAAGTTCACCCCTAGAGCATTTATGTGATGGACAGACCGACTGGGATGTAAAACTAAGGCACCCCCCGCCCCCGCCCAGCTCTTGCAAGCTGGTAACCCGTATGCAGGTGTGCAAAGCCTTGTTGGACTTAACGCTGTTCAAAATGAGACTCTAAACCAAACCCCTGGGCGCATGCTAGGCTCTGTGTAAGTTGTATGTTGGTCTGGGGCTTAAGAAGCTCGGGGTAGGATTGGGATGATGGTGATAAAAATAAGTATGTCTGCAAAAAGATTGGCAGGCAGCTGCCGGGGTTGAAAGGAGAGGGCAGGGGTTATTCCCTGGTTCCTCTGCCGGGTGATCTCTCAGCTGTAAGGGCTCAGTAACACCTGACTGGTGTCAGCTGTGCTGCCTGGCTGTGGTTCCAGCACTTTTTTTTCTTGGGTTTTCCTATTCCCCACATGCACCTTCATTATAATAGAACTAGAGGCCCAGTGCATGAAATTCGTGCATGGGTAGGGTCCCTAGGCCTGGCTGGTGATCAGAGCCGATTGGGGCCTTCCAGCTGCCAATCGAACTCCCGAGGGGACACTTGCCATATTAGCCTTTTATATATATAGATCCCTAACAGAGGGTGCCCTCAGACTTCAGTGTGGACCCTGAAAGGTCTCTATCCCAGCGATTCACTGCTCTACATGTCAGCACAGGCACTTCTCTACGTCTATCCTCCATGCTTTTGTTAAAACCCTGACCTGCCCATGTAAGCCTGTACACTTCTATAACCAACTGCCTCCCTGCATCTTGGTGGGAGTGTTGAAAGCCAATCTCTTCAATTGAATTCTCAAGTAGTATTTGTTCCACATGCGCTCCTAGGCCTGCTGGATTGATCAGCCTCCCTGTCTACCGCCTGGGAAACAGCAATGGGAACAGGGACCACGTGTTTTTCAAAACTTAGCGAAGGGCCCACCCAGTGAGCAGAATGACTTTGCTGATATGTGTCCTAGAGGGAACGACCAAAAAGAGCATCGCCAGAATTTGCATTAAATTCCAAAGCGTAAATTAATGTGGCTTCAAAACATACTGTTCAGGCAACAGCTGAAACAGCTCTTCTTGAGAAGTCGGAGGCTGGCCTTGGATACAGGGGTTTCAGATTGGATAACGTGGACGAAACCCTTAGGATTGGTTTTAGGTGTGTAGGCGGCCTTACAGCCTCCCCTTGCAGAGGGAGGTGGGTTCTGGTCAATTCTGCTGATGCTTTGCAGTGAAATGAGGGCTGGGGACGCGACTCTCTGGGAATCCACCTCGCCCTGAGCATGCGTAGCCTCAGCCCTGTTTCCTCTTCCTTAAACGGGGATATACCGGAGGCCTGTGCGGCTCCTGCTCTCAGCAGCTTCGGGGAGGAACGAAGAGAAAGGAGGGATGGGACAGGAGTTCTGAACTTAAACCTACTTGCTCACTTGCAACCCTCACGTTCTCATGTGCGGGCTTCCTGTTGGTTTGACCTCCTCCTTCCTGTTGTTTAAGAGTGTTGGGCAAAGGACTCTGCCAGGAGCAGCAGGAAGCATGGCGGGTGAGCTTCTTCCTCGGGCAGCTCCCGTCTGGACTAGTCCATGTCCTGGAAGGACAGGCCCCTTCCCCCTCTAGGAATCTTAGTCTCTCTCCTGGGTCCTTCCCCGGAGTTTGTAAACAAGCTTAGATAAGCCACACTAAGGACCACCTGCAAAGTGTCCCTGGAATAGATCCCCTCCACCTTTACTTCCTTATACCCACCTCACATCCATCACCTCCAGTTCTCACCGGGAGTGGCCCCTCACTTCCCAGTTCCCAGAAGCGGTCCCAGGTTGGATCTAGGCTCCGCTCCTAGTCCACTCAGCCATGAAGTGGGGTGGTGTGATGTCACGTGGTGCTAACTTAGCTCCAAGGTACCGCCTGCTGATTCTGAAAAGCTGGGGTGGGGCTTTGGGCTTTCCTACTAGAAGGGAGACATTTAGGGCTGGGCCATCACCCCAAGAGCGCTCTATTGCTTTTGTCCTCCATGCTTCTGTCAGAGGATTAATGAAACAAAACCCTGGCCTGACTATATAAATCTATACAAAAAGCCCAGCTGACGTGGCTCCGTGGTTGAGCGTTGACCTATGAACCAGGAGGTCACAGTTCAGATTTCCAGTCAGAGCATATGCCTGGGTTGGGGGCTTGATCCCCAGTTTGGGGCGTGCAGGAAGCAACCAATCAATGATTCTCTCTCATCATTGATGTTTCTATCTCTCCTTCTCTCTTCCTCTCTGAAATCAATAACAATATAAAAATAAACCAAACAAAAGCGTTAACCTCTGGTTAACGTGAGAACAATTCTTCCAACGTGAGAACCATTGGCTCTCTCCAACCCTGGGTGCAGACTTGGGGCTGGGTCCCTCCTTGGGCTGCTCAATTGAAAACACATGGTATTTAACAAGGTCCCACAAGAGGGCGCTGTGCTTTGTAAAGAGGCAAATGTGTGGCAGGTGTAACCAGCGCTGTGAGGGTCTTCAGCTCCCTCCCTGCAAGCTGTGGACCCTGTGCCTGAGTTCCGTTCCCATTCGAGGTTGTCTCCAGAAGCTGGACCTCCAGGAGGACGCTACCAATGCGTACTAGGCGTACCGGCTAATAATGCGGATTTTGTAATCAGAGAAAACACAGTAATTTCAAGAGAAACATCAAAAGTGCTTTATTCAAAGTAATGTCCATCGCTAGCTACACATTTCCCCCCTCTTTCAGGTAATGTGGATACCGTCCCAATAGAACTTGTTTTGAGGCAAACCATTCAGAGGCCCAATTTTCCACTTCATACATTTTGAAGTGCTGCTCAGAAAGTGCGTGTGCCATCGATCGGAACAAGTGGTCATCTGAAGGAGCAAGGTCTGAGGAATACAGCGGGTGGGTTAATACTTCCCAGGCAAGATCTTTTAACGTGAATTTAACTGGTTTTGAAGTGTGTGTTGGTGCATCATCATGAAGCAAAATTCCTTTGCCGTGTCTTCTGGCCCATTCTGGTCGTTTCACAATCAGAGCATGGTTCAAATTGATTATTTGCTGTTGGTAGCAGTCAGTATTAATGGTTTCACCTGGTTTTAGAAGCTCATAGTACACCACACCTTCCTGATCCCACCAAATGCAGAGCATTGTTTCTTTCCGAAGCGATTTGGCCTTGCAGTCGATGTTGATGGTTGACCTGGATCAACCCATGATTTTGTGCATTTGGGATTCTCAAAATAAATCCACTTTTCATTGCCAGTCACAATTTGATCCAAAAAAGATTTTCTTTCGTGCCGTTGAAACAACATTTTACTGATGACTTTTTGGTTTTCCATGTGTCTTTCATTCAGTTGATGTGGCACCCATTTTCCTTCCTTTAAAATCTTTCCCATTGCTTGTAAATGACCAGAAATTGTTTGCTGAGCAACGTTTAATCTTCAAGTTGTTTTTGAGTTTGACATGCATCTTCATCCAATAATGCTTGTAATAGTTGGTCTTCAAACTTTTTCGGTTGACCTGGACGTTCTTTCACATCAAAATCATCACTTTTAAAGCGTTTAAACCAGCGTTCACTAGTATCTTGAGATGCAGCATAAGCTTCCCGAAGTATACGCTAACTTTCAGCAGCACTTTTCTTCAAAATAATGAATTAAAACTTCCCGCAAATGCTTCTTTTGGCATGAAATTCAACATTTTTAAGCGTAAAATATCTGATGTTAACACCTTCAGAAAATTTGACATATGAAGTTTTGAAGCTTGCTGTCAATACAACAGCATTGCATACATATCAAATCGCATATATATCAACATATGTGTAACTCCTTCTATTGAAAAAAAATATGTATTAACTGGTACACCTAGTAGCCTCAGGCTAGTTTGAACAGTTCAGGGAAATACATCCTTAAGTTCCTGACTTGTTTCTTTAAACCATCATGTCATCATCAGCTAAACCTGCGCTATCTGATCCCTCTCAGGTCCGGGTGAGAGTTAACTGCTGTCACCAGCAAACCTGCCTCAGACTTGGCCCTCGGCCCGTATTCTGCGCTGCACCCCGCCCTCCCCCACCCCATCCCCACCGAGCAGCAAGGGTCTGGCCCAGTCACTGCCACTCTCTGCCCCTCTTTTCATTTTGCACAAAGCACTCCAGTGAGTGAAATTAGGCGCGTTTTGTCCTTTTCCACCTGATTTATTCCACTTAGCATAGCAGCCTCAGGACCCACCCATGTTGTTGCAAATAACAAATGAACAAAACAGATCCCTAAATACAGACGACAAAATAGTGGGTACCAGAGGGGAAGGGAGTAGAAGGGAGAGGGTGGTTGGGGAAAGGGGGTCAGATGTATGGTAATAGAAAGAGACTAGACTTTGTTGTTAACCAGTTACCTCACTGAATTTTTAAAATTGAAACTTTTATTAAAAAAAACACACACAAAACGCCTCCCATGAACTGTGAAATGGACACATTCTTCTCCCTCTCCTGCTGCCTGAGACCCTGAGTGTCTGAGCCAAACCCCCTGTTTATAAAGACACAGCTGCATCGGGTTAAGGGCCACCCTCCAGTATGAGCTCATCTTAACGAGGCACAGGTGGTGGCCGAGGACAGGTGAGGGGTCTTGCCCTCGGCCTCCCTGAGGGACCTTTCTGGAACATCAGACCCTGCTCTTCTACCAGGGACACTCTGTGAGGATGCTCTCCCTCGGGTCAGAGGTTACCACCGGCTCAAGTTCAGAAGTAGAGCCCAAGCTGTTCTTCTGTGAGAAAGGGCCGGACCTTTGCGAGGTGTCGTGTTCTTGAGTGGGTGACTTCCTCTGTCATGTCCTAGTGACTGGTCCAGTTCAGCTCAAGGATGATGGTGGCCACCCTCCAGCTGAAGAGCTGTGTCCCTTTTGGACAGACACTCAGAATACAGTCCTTCTGTCTACTCTCCTGACGAGATCTCAGAAAATGTTCTGGCCAGTGTTGTTTGTTTTTACCTGGCCAGTTCTGCTCGCTGTGTGACTGCTCGACCCTGGCACTGACGTGTCCCGGGTGCACCCAGGAAGCAGGCGCGTGGGCCACGTGACCCTGGGCATCCTGCAGAGCTGTGTGGCGGGGGCAGGTCTGAGGGCCATGCTGGTGCCCTTGCAGATGACCTGAGACTTGGGTCAAGGTGCTTTGCTCTCTGCAGAAAGCAGCCCCGTACAACCCCAGGCCTGCCCCTGCTGTCTGGTCAGCGGGCGGTTCTTGTGGCTGCTGCAGGCACGACATCTTGCGCACTGAGGACAGGGTGTGTTCCAGCCGCGATCCTGCGGACCTGGCTCCAATCCCCCTCCCAAGGGGTCACATGTTTCCCTATAAGCGGGAGCCTGTTGTTGCCCAGACACTCGGGGAGTGTCGCAGCATTCCAGAAATCCACCCAGCTCCTCCTGACCGCTGCCTCCTGTTTCCAAACGCCTTTCACACTCCTGGTCTTCTCTGCTCTGCTGGTGTGGCTCAGTGGTTGAGCATCGACCTACGAACCAGGAGGTCACAGTTCGATTCCCGGTCAGGGCCCATGCCCGGGTGGCAGGCTCCATCCCCAGTGTGGGGTGTGCAGGAGGCAGCCGATCCATGGTTCTCTCATCATTGATGTTTCTATCTCTCTCCCTCCCTTCCTCTCTGAAGTCAATAAAAAATGATTTTTAAAAAAGGTGAACGAGGGCCCAGGGCCTTGCCGCAAGAGCAGAAGACACAAGGCGAGGTATGTTGGCCTAGGAGGGCTCTGGCCGGTTTGCTTCCCTGGAGGCGGGGACAGTGATGATCTGGACACACTGGTTTTTCCTCCGCTCAGTGGGGGAGAGGTGATCTGACCGGTAGATCAGCCCAGGGAATGGGCTAGGCATAGTTGAGCCTCCACGGAGTCTGCCCCCTCCAAGGGGTCACATGTTTCCCTGAAAGCGGGAGCCTGTTGTTGCCCAGACCTGCGCGTGGCTGGAGAGGTGTCTTTGCTGGGGCTGCCGTAACTGAGGACCACAGCTGAGGGGCCGGAACGACAGACCGTCTCCGGCTGGAGGCTGGCCATCGGGTCAAGGCCTCAGCTGCATCGGCGCCTTCTGCAGGCTGCGAGGAAGAGTGGGCTCCGTGTCCCCAGCTCCGGGGGCATCACCCCGATCTCGGTCCATGTTCACATGATGTTCTCCTTGAGTGAGTCTGTGAACCACCACCCCCGCTTTTATAACACCAGCCATGTTGGAATAAGCCCACCCTATCCAGTACGACCTCTGCTTAACTAATGACACCGGCAGTAGCCCTGTTCTGCATAAGGCCCCACTCTGAGGTCTTGTGTACTGGGACTTGACTGTGCCATTGTGGGGGACACAACTCAACCCGTAACAGCCGGTGAGAGGAGCTTGCCTGTTTTACCTCCGTCACCCTCCACCCGGAGCCCCAGCCCTGGCCCGAGCCCCTGGAGGGAAGGACACCGACATTGCAGTTGGCGGCCACCCGCTCTGGCAGAGGCGCTTGCCCTGTAGGTCTGCCACCCCTTCTGGGCACCTGCTCTGGGAAAAGCCCAACCAGGGCACAGAGTGAGAGTACAGGCAGGCGTCCCACCAAAGACTCCCCAAGAGGGTGATGATGGAGCAGCGACTCCCTGTTAGACACATTCCTAAGCTCCCTTAGGCTCTGCTTGGGACTCGGCCCTCCTGGCGATTGTCCTGCTATTCTCATTGTAGGTCTCACGATGAACCGCCTCGCCGTTTCCAGGGGTCCGCCTACACCTGGCCCCACCTGTGCCTGGTCTGACCATTTTCTCTGACCATTACAATGGGCGTAAATACCCCGCTCCCCCTACTCGGCCCCGCTGATGCCATCTAGGCCTCGGCCCCTCTGCTAGCAAATGTAATCATAAACTTGATATTCTTGACCCCTTTTGACCTTGTGCGTTCCTCCTTCAGCGACCCTGACACTCCACGCCCCGCCTCCAGATCTGGCTTCTATTCTAAATCACTCAAATGCCTTTAAATAGCCACTGGGGCAGTTGTGTTATGTCTGGGGGCTGCTTGGCTCTGGTGGTGCCCGTGGGGCTGTGGGCACAATGCCTCAGCCCAGCTGGCGTGAAACACTTCGCGTCCAGGCGCAGCCACAGAGGCCAGGACCCGCTCTGCCTCGGTGCCCCCAGCTGGCATCTGGGCCCAGAGGAGCCACAGGCTCCTCGTCCCTGACGGGCTGGGCTCCAGGCCCTCCCAGGGCGTTGCTGGGACTGCACAGGAAGGACCTCTGTCTGCAGGCCACTGGAGCCCTGTGCGATGTTCATTTTCAAGTCGATAGCCCGAAGGGAGATGGCAGAGGTGCGGTTGGGGTGAGCGAGCTCAGCCGCTGCTGCCAACATGATGGATCAAGCAGCACCACTGACACACCTTTGGGAACAGCTGGCATCTGGTTTTAGTTTCCAACAAGGTTTGGAGTCTCATTCTGGGCATGTCTGCACCATTGAAACCCTAAATATCTCTGCTGTAGCTTAGTTCTCAGGAGGCTGGTACGTCTGTGTGACCTAGCGAGGGATTCCCCAAACTGGGGGATGGTGCAGCGCGGGCCACAGCAGGTTTACCGCCGTGGCCGTGTGGGTCCTCAGGGGAGGCCGCCCTGCAGGGTAGAGATGACGAAGGCTGGGCGGCACCATTTGTGCACATCGGCCACGCTCCCGGTTCCTGCCCGGCGTGTGCTGATTGTTGAACAAATGACTCTTAGTCACTGCACCACAAGGAATCAACGGGAGGAGGCTAATCCAAGAGTGGTGGAGTGAAGACTAACGTTCTCACTGGTGTTCTTGGCACCATCTAAAGCAGGCGTCCTCAAACTACGGCCCGCGGGCCACATGCGGGTGCTTTTGCCGTTTTGTTTTTTTACTTCAAAATAAAATATGTGCAGTGTGCATAGGAATTTGTTCATAGATTTTTTAAACTATAGTCCGGCCCTCCAACGGTCTGAGGGACAGTGAACTGGCCCCCTGTTTAAAAAGTGTGAGGACCCCTGTTCTAAAGCTTAGAAACCACAAAGGTTTAATCCTGGGCAGAGCTGACATGGACTCGGCTGTTCAATGGATGTCAGCTTATTTATTATAATACTTCAGGATTGGCCCAGCCAGTGTGGCTCAGTGGTTGAGCGTGGACCTATGAACCAGGAGGTCAATTCCCAATCAGGGCACATGCCTGGGTTGTGGGCTCGATCCCCAGTGTGGGGCATGCAGGAGGCAGTCGATCCATGATTTCCCTCTCATCATTGACGTTTCTATCTCCCTCTCCCTTCCTCTCTGAAAGCAATAACAAAACATTTCAGTATTGGTTCACAAAACCCTCCTCTGTGTGCCCCTCCAAGTACTCCACTACCTTCTACCAAAACACTATCATCCGTGACCTTAGAGAAATGAAGCCAGCACATCAGGGAATTCAGTTTCATGGACTGTCATTCATGGACCCAGGCTTACATGTTGGAGGAAGAGGCTGCATATACCCACTGCATGCATGACACACACGCTGAGAGGGCAGGCGCAAATGGAAGGCGTTCTGGAGCTCAGTGTCCCAAACTCAGTCTTGCTGGGACCTGGCTGGATGGGAAATGGTTTCTGCAGATGGAGCAGTGCCTTGTATGTGCCGGGTACAGGCCGGGGTGGCAGGGCTGTGGAAGAGGGGACGTGTTCCCTCATTTCTGTAAGGAGGTCGGGGCCTGTTTTGCCGGGAGCCAATTCCAGCATGTCATAATTGCAAGAGTTTCATCAAAAAGTTGATGGAACTTGGGGACTCAACAAGGGCCGAGTCACATATGTAATCACCTGTTGGAATGGCTAAAGGCATTTCCCCCAAACCTGAAAAGGTTGATTGTTTACTGCCAGACAGCTCAGGGCATCTTAATCTACAGGTTATTGCCTCCTACTGGAGAAACACCTGAACAGCTGTAGGCTATTCCCAATCTGACAATGCTTCTGTACCTAACCCTACCCTTTGAAGTGTATCTCCACCTTGCCTTAGGACAATTTGTGTTAATAAAAGCAAGGGGTCCTGAGACAAGGAGAACTTAGCTCCTTTAGCTAAAGCTCCTCTGACCCCCAATGCCTTTCAAAATTATCTTTTGTCTTTGGACTCCTACTTAATCTACACACAGCCTTTCTCCAGATTGCTGAACCCTTCTTAATGCTGGAACAAGAACCCCGGCACTGTTGTATAGGAGAAATGACTGGAGTGAAAGCCTGAGGGAGTGTGTGTGTGATGGTCAAGAAGTATTTATGGCCTGGCCAGCATGGCTCAGTGGTTGAGCCTCAACCTATGAACCAGGAGGTCACAGGTTCAATTCCCAGTCAGGGCACATTTCTAGGTTTCGGGCCCGATCCCTAAAGTGTGAGCTTGATCCCTAGTGTGAGGTGTGCAGGAGGCAGCCGATCAATGATTCTTTCTCATCATTGCTGTTTCTATCTCTTTCCCTCTCCCTTCCTCTCTGAAACCAATAAAAACAATTTAAAAAGTTTTTTTTGTGTGTCCAATACTCCACAACTCTTGGAATTAACCTCCTCCCGTTGATTCCTTGTGGTGCAGTGACTAAGAATCATTTGTTCAACAATCAGCACACGCCGGGCAGGAACCGGGAGTGTGGCCAATGTGCACAAATGGTGCCGCCCAGCCTTCGTCATCTCTACCCTGCAGGGTGGCCTCCCCTGAGGACCCACGCTCCCACAGCAGTAAACCTGCTGTGGCCCGCGCTGCACCATCCCCCAGTTTGGGGAATCCCTCGCTAGGTCACACAGACAAACTAGCTTCCTTAGAACTAAGCTACAGCAGAGATATTTAAGGTTTCAATGGGACAGACATGCCCAGAATGAGACTCCAAACCTTGATGGAAACTAAAATAGATGCCAGCTGTTCCCAAAGGTATGTCAGTGGCCCCTATGTCGACTAGTTGGGTATGTAAGTCTCCTGTGCCGGGTGGAGGCTGCCCTGCCCTTCCTGGGGCGGTTGCTGCCTTTTCTGAATCCAAGGTTGGATGGCTCAGGGCGATGTCCTTCCTCTTCCTCGCTGTCTTCACTCTCTGTGTGTTCTGTTGCTTTGTGTCCCAGCCTGGCTTAGTCCCGAGTGTCCAGACCTTAGGTGGTGGCGGCTTGCGCCCTCCCAGTTTGGCAGAGTGATAAGCTACGATTTCCAGCTAGTCTTGCTTCCCCACTCTATCAGCCAGTCCCGATGCTAACAGAGCTATAGACATCTCAGCATCATTTCTTGGAGTTTCAGTTCTTATGTTCTCTGCCCCTGGCTTCTGCCTAGCACCGGAGGGCTGAGGGTGGCCACCTGAATCACCCACCAGAGGGGCCAGCTCGTGAACTTCCTCCTCGTTGCGGCGTGCAATGCACAGTTCCTCAAGTGTACGAGGCTGTCTAGCATTCTCAGGGTCTCCCCATACTCACGCGGCAGCCCACTGGATCCAGCATCCGGGCCACCCCTCCCCACATAAATGCAGGTGGCCAACCCTGGACTCCCCCTGCGGATGCCTCTCTTCCAAGGCCCATGGCTTCTGTCCCCTGGCTGGCTTGCAAAGTGCTCATATTCGCAGACCCGAGGGAAGGGCCGGGCCTGAAATCCTACCTCGGTAAGGGGAGGGCAGAGAGAGACCCGAGGAAGCGCAGGCCCTCCAGTCTGGCCATGGGCAGTTTATGACAGGAAGCTTGCAGCTTCCTGTGACTGCAGGATGAGAGGGATCCCCGCACCACTTCCAGACACCAACGAATGACACAGGGTGGAGGGGAGATAGTCCCGGGGTGAATCACACGTGCTGAGCAGATGGGGAACCGGCGCTCAGTGGGAGGCTGGGAGCGGGTGCTGACGGGTCAGGATGAACGTTGCTGAAGATCGGTCCCCACGAGGGCTCACGGGAAGCGATCTCTGCTCTGGCCCGGGCCGGCCGCCATCACCTTTATGGAGCAGTCTCTCAAGCACCCTCTGTCTTGGCGTTGTCCCCACTCAATGCAAACATCTGCATGTAGAATGCACAGCTGCCTCTCTAACCCTCCCGACCTGGGCAGAAAGAACTGCCTTGAGCCCTAGTTAAAGCTGAAGAGGACTTGGAGTCCCCAGGGCACATCCCCTAAAGCTCTATCTGACTGCGTCGGGAATCAGCCAGTTCCCTCTGTGACTAGCCGGTTAGCGACACTAATGAGCTGAGTTAGGCTTCGTGTAATGGGGGTTGGCTGAGCTAATCGTGCTGGGAAAGGACATAAACTTCCGTGCTGGGAAGTTAGCTGGAGACATACGGGGATATCTGTCTGTAAAAACATAGACGTGGCCCATGAAATCACTACTGAGACGCACATTACTTTGACGTGCTACATACTAGCCACCCAAGTGAGGCAGCACTTCTTGATAGCCAGCTGCTGCTTTAAGTCATCCATGCACACGTGACTCGTTGAATTGAGGTAGGCTTGGTCTTACCAGTCATTATCTGTGTTATTGGCCCAGCACTGTCCGATGGCCCAGTCCTTGTTCGTAGCTCTTAGGCGGTGTGGGGACCACTAGGGGCCTAGTGCTGGAGACTGACTGCCCAGGCGAGGGAAGTTGGGTTACTTGGAGGGGTTGGGAGGTAAAGGGCGGGAACCTCTAACAGAGGAGCCTGGGTGAGCACAGGCCCAGCTGGGTTTGAAGCAGCTCATCTCCATGCATGAAGCCACTTGTCTGCACCCTCAGTCTCAGCAGACGTCAGGGTCTGACCAGCTTCTTTCCCGGGCTCTGAAGGGGCTTGGGGTGGGGTGGGGTTTGGAAGCCGGGACACCACACTGGCGTGTGGGGCCCAGAGGGGAGCCCAGCTGCTCACTTGCCCTGGCCCAGGTCTCGAGGTGCCTTTGGCCGGCCTCCTCTTGCTGGGGCCATGCTCAGTGGGAAAACTCAGACACGTTAAGATACCCGAGGGCACGGGAGGGGAGCAGAGAGCTGCCGGCCATGCGGCCCGTGCGTGTGCAGAGCCCTGCAGAGGTTGACCCCACTGAGAGACTCAGTGACCTCTGAGCATGGAATTTACCCAGAGAAACCTGCTCAACGAGGCAGGGCTGGCTGCCTCCCAGCGCCTTCTTAGTGAGCTGGAGCCAGAGGGCAGATCGGGAGCGCAAGGCTCCACCCTGGAGCATCAGCCTCCCCGGCCCCTCATTGTAGGTGTTTTAGTATCTCCTTCACCAATCAGGACAGAGGCGCCCCTGACGTGACCAGGGTATGGGAAGTGTGCCCCTTACATCATGAGCAGCCACAGCCAGAGCCTGCCTCTCCGTGCTGCCCCTGTGTGACCACACTGCCTCGTTCTCACAACTCACCTTCAGTTCCTTTTCCCTGCGAATGGGGGGAGGTCGTGTGCCTTTCCTGGAAGGATTCGTTCAGCTGTGGAGATTAAGGTCTGAGGGTCAGGGTGCCAGGGTCTCCCGGGTGGGGTCAGGACTGGAAGGTTCAACATCCACAGTCTGCTGCTGTGATGCGCCACGGCCACCAGGTGGTGCCAGAGGGCACCCCAAATACACATGTGAACCAGGTAAGGACAGAATAAGGACCAAAGGTCATACAGACAAGCAAAAAGGCGTTCAAATAGTGTCTTTATAGGATGCTTAAAACTCATTTGTGGCTCTAAGAAGGTTCCCTCCCTCCCGTTCCACACTCCGCTTCGCTGCTGCTTTGATCTGGTGACAGGTTTTCTTTTTTTTTTCTAATTCCCATTTATTTTTGGCTCTTGGGGCAATGTCAATATGAAAAAGAGCAAATTCAACACAAAACAGACATTTGAAGGGTAGCGTAGGACAAAACCAAGGGTAGGGGGGAAAGGCAATAGCAAAAGAAGAAAAGGGGCGTTGCCAAAAGACGGGGAGTGTCCTGTCCCCTCTCCTCCGGGAATGACTCCCCCCATCTAGGTGGCAGCATCTACCTTTCTATAGACATACTAGGGGCCCAGTGCATGAATTTGTGCACCTTAAAAGGAACTGTGGACTGCGAGGCTGCAGTGGGCACAGGGGCGGGTCTCAGCCCATCCTCCGTACCCCCCTCCCGCCTCGGCCCCCGGTCCCCTGTCTGCTGGCAGCTCCGTTCCTGCCACTGCTGCTCTGATGAGCTGATGGCACCAGCCCTGCTCACATGGCGTGCAGCCATTGGGGCCAGCAGCAGCAGTGGGTGCGAGTGGGGCTGGCGCCATCAGTGGGTGCAAGCGGCAACTGCTGCCCCGATCACCCCGCAGGAGCTGGGGGAGGTGAAGAAGTGCTCAGGGGTGACCAGGGCCAGCAGCCACCACTCGCACCTGCTGACAAGGCTGAGTGATCGGGACTGGCTCTGGGCACCGGCAGCAGGTGCAAGTGCCCAGCGGTTCTGTGGCACGTGAGAGCAAAGAGTTTTCAGTAACCACCAGAGGCTTGCCCCAATGACAGTGACCAGTGCCCTGCCTTGGTCTGGCGCCCCTGCTCACCTGCTCCACCATCCCACCACAGCTGATGCCTGCCATATCCCACGCTCTGCTGCTGACTCCCACCATGTTTCATGCGTGCCCCCTGGTGGTCAGCACAAGTCATAGCGACCAGTTCGGTTGTTCCGCCGTTTGGTCTATTTGCATATTAGGATTTTATGCAAATGTTTTATTTAGACAGGACTGTGATTGCTTTTAGGGTAAGAAAAGGTGGAGATGGGGAGGGCCTTTCTTGAGGCTTAGGGACCAAGGCTGGTCACTCTAACCCCTTCTCCCCCCTCTCCATCCAGAGAAAGGAAGCGGTTCCATGTGAGAGGGAGGTAATGTGCAGGAGGGCAGGACCTCACCTGATAGAGCGGGGCACACCCTGCAAAGGAAACAGCTCAGGACAGAGCTTGGAGACTGAAATTGAGAGAATACTCTTAACAGAAGGAGCAAGAAAACATACCTGGAACCAGGTCTTCAACAGCCTGAATACACAACTGCTCTGGAACGGGAAACCCCACCCATCCCGTAGAGACCTCTACCGGCTGGAGCCAGCACAGTGCCCTTCCCCTGGGCTGCCATGTGGACTTGGATGGGGTTTCCACACACAGCCCCAGATGGGATCTGGATGAGACCCCACATCTTGGAGAACTATGTTGACTCTATGTAGTCCTCCCCCATTTCCCAAATTAACTATTTTCCAGTCTCTTCATTTGTGTGCGGCCTTCTCCAGAACACGGAACCCTGAACAGGAACTCTGAACCATGCGGGACGTGGAAGGGGCTCCCCCCCCCCCCCCGCCCCCGGCCGCCCAGCCTCCATTCTGACTTTATTAACAGTTTTTGGTTTTACAACATTTGGTAAGGTAAGCATTCTCCTGACTGACAGACTATCCATTCCCATAAAACATTCAGATAAAAAAGACAAATTATTTGCATAAACCTGCTTAAACATCCCCACATTCATAATCCCATCAAACCTTTTATCAGGTGAGCAACCTTTATGTTCTCTCAGTCTAATTCTGGCCCAAATCAGGGCTTCACAAATGGGTTTTGGTACCACAGTTTGTGAGGCTCCCATGTCAAGGAGTCCAGAAACTTCTCTACCTCCTGACCATTTTACCCACTCTGGTGCAAAGGCTTAGGATCCCCAGTGAGGGGTTGAGTCAAGGGACTCTGTTTTTTTGTTTTGTTTTTGTCAGCCTTCATCTTGATTCATCTCCCTAGACCAGTGGTCGGCAAACTGCGGCTCGCAAACCACATTCGGCTCTTTGGCCCTTGAGTGTGGCTCTTCCACAAAATACCATGGCCTGGGCAAGTCTATTTTGAAGAAGTGGTGTTAGAAGAAGTTTAAGTTTAAAAAATTTGGCTCTCAAAAGAAATTTCAATCGTTATACTGTTGATATTTGGCTCTGTTGACTAATGAGCTTGCCGACCACTGCCCTAGACATTGCTCAAAGCAATCCCAGGTTAGATTTCTCATATCTTTGAACAAGGACAAATAGAGCAGATTTGTATGGGGGTTCAGTCGGGGGTCCTTTTGCCCTGCACCACCTTGGGTAGTACTGTATTCAAACCTTTGCTTGAACCCCATCATTGTCCATTTTATTCATATCTAACCATTGATGGCCACTGTGGTTGGGGTCTGAGCATGGGCTCCTTCTCTGGGTGGTTCAGTGGCATAAATTCTGGGCAGGTTCATCAGCTGAGATTAGCATAAGCAAAGACAGAGAGTCCTTAGTGGCAATAGCTTTGGGGTTCCTAACAGCCAGGAGGCCTGCTTGGCTTGTTGATGGTGAAGTTAGCTAGGGTCTTCAGTCCTCCTTTTCTTCCAAAATGGGAGGTTACAGCTGAGGGGATCCCTGTGGATCACAAGCCATATGGGACTGGGGGTGGGCTGACACAGGGAAATGTTGCCTATGATTTTCTAGGTGACCATCTTTGATATCTGTGTTCCACTGGGTTACAGTAGCTCCTGCATTGTACTCCAGAGCTCCCTGAGCTATTTTTATCAGTAAGCAGGGGTAATCATTGTTTTTCTAGAAGATACAAATGCTAGGACCTCCTAGTCCACCAATCTTGCTGATGATATGCATCAAAATGTTTGTCTCTTTCTTTTGTTTAAGAAATAATGATTGTCGCTGGGGAACAGGAATTTTTAAATGGTATTGACTTTAGCTGGGGTGCTTTCATGGTGCTAAGCTAACTGGGAGAGGCGAGGATCCAAGGAAAACTAGCTGATTCTGCTTCCTCCAAAGGCACCGATGACTGTCCTTCATACTGACATTTGGCTCAGGACATTCAGAGGACAGAAATTTTAGGCAGCGATGAAAGGTAGATTTCTACCTTATCCTGTTTGGTTCAGTGGATAGAGCATCCGCCTGTGAACTGAAGGAGCCCGGTCAAGGGCACATGCATGGGTTGCAAGTTTGATCCAGGGCACATGCACGAAGCAGCCAATTGATGTCTCTCTTACATCGATGTTCCTCTATCTGTATGTCTGTCTCCTTTCCTTCTACTTTCTCTAAAAGTCACTGGAAAAATATCCTCGGGTGAGGATTAAAAAAAAATAAAAAAGGAAGAGGGATTTCTTCTTATAGAAAAAGAAATAACGGGTCTGTTTAGACTGGAGTTGATCCATTAAAGTATTTGGGAACGTCTCTTTGACAAGATTTTGGATCATAAACCTTAAGATCTGTGGATGAATCAGCCATCACACTGATGATCAATCCCAACCATATCCCCTCAATCAGGTCACTTGGGGAAGAGGTACTGATCTAGACTGCTGGGGCGATCCTTCCCAGGTATGGCTTATAGTTGTATAAACCGATCTATGTCATAGGGATTGGAGGCCCACGAGGATAAGAGACCCCCAGACGTATCTGTTGTAGGTCATGAGTCTGAAACCCCATGATGCATTCCACACAGGCACCAGTCCCTCCAGGTTGCTGGGTACTAGAAGTCTTAGGTGTTTCATGGTTGTAAGCATTCACAATGCTGGGACGCAGGGGACGAGTGTTTGTAGAAGGTACAGGTAAAGGAGTCCCCTCCTTTGCTGAAATGGTTTGGTTTGGTGCTTCTAGTGCCAGACTTGGCTGACTTTATAGCAGCTGTTTTCCTCCTTTTGACCCGCTGGTTCTTGAACCAAGTCTTGATTACTAGCTCATCAAGTTGCATGGCTGGAGTAAGCTCTGCCATCGTATTCCAATGTGGGTACATGGTCTTTTAAAATGTATCTTTCAGTAATTCCCAGGTGTTCTGGACTAAAGCTTGTGTGGTATCGGCGAGCAGACCTTGGCTTTTCGGTCATAATGCCTTTTGCAAGTAGTAGAATGCTTCTGAGTTCCTGAATTTTGTCTGTGTTCCTACTGTGTTTAAAGGTCTAATATATCCTCATTTGATGTCTTTAAAAGAACTTAAGGTTGGGCACTGTCTTTCCTCAAGTTATTTTCAGGGTGTAGTTCCATGTGTTCTTATTCTGTATTAGTTTTGGAGGAAGTGTGGAGAGACAAGGACCAGAGGCAGCTGCTATTGTCTTCAGCGCCTCTTCCTCTTCTCCCTGATAAAAACTAAATTTCCTAACACAAGTGTGAAGTAGTGGCAGCATCACTACTCCTGCACTTTAGGGCTATTCTGCAGTAAAATAAGGGTGATTTGTTGGTCTAACAACCAAGACAGCTACTGAATGCCCTACAGGAAGGGAATTGACACAGCATGGGTATGCTGGACAAAGGGATGATTTCATCATGCTGCTCAAAACAGCATGCAACCTAAGCTTATTTTTTATTTCTGGAGTTTTCCATTTAATATTTTGGACCATGGTTCAGCCTCAATTATCTCTAAAGGCAGGGCAGATCTCAGTGATAGACACTGAGGATATTATGGGGAAAATCAGTACATGCTGGGGACAATGCCCATAGTCAACATCTGCACTTTCTCTGAGAAGATGGGGGCCTGATCTGAAAGGCACAGGCAGAGAATGCTGAACCCATCTCAGTCACATGGTAACCCACCACTGAGCTCACCTCGGTTCAGTGAGCTGGAACTACTCCCATTGAGGATGTCACCAGTGGCTGCAGGACGTCCTCTTGATCCTCAGGGATGAGGTCATGGTACTTCTGGGGTGCTCTGTCCTGACTGCCCTCACAGAAGGACCGTTTTCATCCCAAGGAGTCTTAGGTTGCTGCTTAGCACCATGGAATGACATTTCTGAGCTTGAATTTGGCTCTTCATGTTGATTCTGAATTTCTTTTCTTCCTCAGAAATCAGAGCTACAGACTCTTAATGGCAGGCATGACTTGTTTGCAGCTCCTGTCAGTGGGTTCTATCAAGGCTGCTTCAGAGGGTTGTGCTTTGTGCCTGAGGTTGAGCAACCATCCGAGATTTTGGTGAAAACCCAAGGGCTGAGAAACAGATTGAAGGAGCTTGTAATGGGATGCAGGCAACAGGAGTGTGATTGTCTTCCACAGCTGTGCCCAAAACCAGTAAGCACAAAGAATGTACCATGGAACCATGCCTAGCCTCTGCCACACTAGCCCAGAAGAATGACAAACCTCCTGGGTTCTCTTCTTAGAAGAAGAGGGATAAGGGCTCAGTGTTTACTAGAGTAAGGCTACCATGATTCCGAAGCTGAATTCCTTGAGCTCTGGCCTATTTAAAATCAAGTGTACCAATTAAAGGTGTTTGGAAGTATCATTTTGTTGAGCAGTCATTGGTCAGAATTTGCATTCTGTGTGTGAGCCATACTGAAAATTGGTGCCAGCTTCTACAGGTAGGACACTGAGGAAGAGAGATTAGCTAGGATGCTGAAATCATCTTTCTGGAGAAGGTGCAGGGTTGCACAAATTTACCTTTGTTTCAGAAAATGGAGACCCAACAAGGTCCAGAGATCCCCAGCCATGTCTGCTGGCCATCCTGATGAATTTTATTTTATTTCTGAAGATCTAATGGGGTTTATTAAGTAATTCCTGAATAGAAAGCATCCCGTCTACGAACTACCTCAGAGTGCTCTCAAGGGGTTGTACAAAATAGAAGTTTGAAGTTTGCTTTCAGAGAGAAAGGGAGAGGGAGAGAGAGGGAGAGACATCAATGATGAGAGAGAACCACTGATCGGCTGCCTCCTGCATGCCCCACACTAGGGATCGAACCTGCAACCCGGGCATGTGCCCTGACCAGGAATTGAACCCTGACCTCCTGGTTCATAGGTCTCCACTCAACCACAGAGCCACACTGGATGAGCAGGTAAACCATTTTTATTAATGGACTAGAGACTCGGTGCACGAATTTGTGCACAGGTGGGGTCTGGCCTACCCCGATCGAGGCCGATTGGCAGCTGGCCGGTGTGTGTGGGGGGAGGGGATGCGGAAGGTTGGCCGGCCGGCCCTGCCCTCTGGTCGAACTCTTGGTAGAGGGGACAATTTGCATATTAGCCTTCTATTATATAGGATATTAAATAACGTGGAGGAGAAGCTGATTCTGGGTCTTGTTTACACTTCTTTTGTTTACACAAGCTCTTCATGATACTTGCCTGTTTTTTGGGGACATTTTCTTAGCACGAGCATCTTCTAGTTCTTGGCCTTATAATAGTGGGATGCCACCTCCAGAAGCCAACTGCTCTCAATCTCCAAACCTGTCTCACGAATTTCTTGGTGGTAAGGACAAGTTCATACTAGAGCAGTCCGCGAGGATGTTCCTCAAACAGCTCATGATGAATTTTAAATGGAGGCATTATCCCCATGGGGTACCAGGAGAGTCAGGTGTATCAGTGTCATAGGCATGAAAATGCCAGGATCTATGGGAGAATGTTTGCAGGGGTTCTAATGAGCCCTTGCCCCCTCCTCCTCCTGCAATGAAGAGTCTGTTTGTGCTTCTGATGACGGCAATTGCTGAATTTTGTGCTGTTTCCTCCATTTGAGGCAAAAGTGCTTGAGCTACTGGCTCATCCAGGCTGAGAGTTGAATCAGTTCTCTAGGTAACCTGGGTGTGTGAGATGGCTGAACACATCTAACAATACTCTTCCCCTGTAAATTCCCTGTAGCCCAATGGGCACACTTTGACTCTGCTGTCAAAGACTCTTTGGGGGAGTACAATAGTCCAATCAGCTGGGTCACTTCTAAGTTCCTCTGCCTTAATTTATTGTCTCATTTGGCCTTTTTTAAAAAAATTTCTTTATTGATTAAGGTATCACATATTTGTCTCGTCCCCCCATTCCCATCCCACACCCCTCCCCACACATGCCCCCACCCCCCTGTTGTCCTTAACTGCTGTTTAGGCTCTTATGCCTGCACACAAGTCCTTTGGTTGATCTCCCCCTTTACCCCCACCCTTCCCTACCCTCCCCCCGAGGCCCGACAGTCTGATTCATGCCTCCTTGTTTCTGGGTCTGTTCTTGTTCATCAGTCTATGTTGTTCATTATTTCCCCTAGATGAGTGAGATCATGTGCTATTAGAAATACACTTATAAGAACCGAAAATGAGACAAGCAATAATGGTTATGGTGACAGGCAAATGAATCAGTCTGTAGTGAGTTTCTTTCTGGGCCAACAGTTCTTTTGAGACCCAATTTCAATGTCCAACAGTTCCTTATGTGTACATGTCAGCACTGACATTTCAGTTCTGGATGGTGGACAAATGGTGGTAATGCAGGTCCGACTCTGTCCGGTTTGGTCCTGGGCAATCTGCAGTGATGCACAGCTGCTAACTGCTAGTATGGGAAGGCCACATCAGCGTCTTCCGTCTCTGGACTGCTTCTCTTCTGTCTTCATGGCTGGAGTAGTCCTGTCGATTCCTCTCTTGCTGGAATCCACATGGTCTCAGAGTTGTTTTCTGAAAATATACAAACATATTCTCGACCAAAGGTTAATAAAGGAATATTTTCTATAAATTTGACTGGGGATCCTTTTTCAATTTTTGCCCAAATGATTTTCCTCTGGCTTGTTTTGTCACCTTGTGTGTTTTTCATGGGTGTCTTGCTTTTAGCCTTACAATTTTCTAAGGTATTGGCCTTTTTTAAAAAAAAATTATTTTTATTGTTGACGTTGTCACAGATGTCCCATGTTTGCACCACCTTTTTGTATCACACATCTTATCCCAGTTTCTTCCCCTTAAGTAGCAGGAAGTGTGGTTTTTTACCACTGTCATTGGTTACCTAAAGATGGGATTAGCAGAAACTTGTGCTCGATGCAGAATTCTAAGATGGCCCCAGGACCTCTACCCGCTGGTGTCATGACCATAAATAGACTGCCTTGGAGGGCAGGGGTTGAGGGATTTTCCAGTTGTGCTTAGGACCTCATATCAGGTGGCTGTAACTCAAGAGGGAGATCACTCTGGTTTGTCCTGATTCAGATAGTTTAATGAGATCTTGGGTTTGCCCTGACGGTGGGACTCCAGTATCTGCAGAGACTCTTCCTCCCCTTTGGCTTTGATAATGTGCCAGTCACAAGGAATTGAATCCTGCCAATAACTGAGTGATCTTGGAAGTAGATTCTGTCCCAGTCAAGCCTCCAGATGGGAATGCAGCCCAGCTGTCACCTTGCAGACTTCTGACCCACAGTCACCAGGAGATAACAAATGGACATTGTTTTAGCCACTCTGTTAGTGGTCATTTGCTCTAGAGCTAGAGAATACAATAACCTTTCTGAAGCCTCTCCCCACCTGACCTACTCCAGGGTTTGTAGAGCTGTTGATGCAGAAGGAGTTAGGTGGCGCCGCCCTCAGGGCTGTTACTGTAACTGCATGGGTATATATATTTCCATAGTTCTACTCTATTATAGCACTTCACTGTGCAGTGACAGGTCAGCATTGGAGACAGATAATTCCCATCCTTTCCTTGTCACATCGATGTAGCTGCTCCTCCTTTCCCCCCCTTATCTGCCCTTTAGTGTTGAAAGTAGCTGGGTGACATCACTGTTGTCTCATTAGGGTTCTCCTCAAAATATACACACATTACATGGAGGAAGCTTCTGGTGTGGAGGCCCCAGGTGTGGGCAGTTCTCTGGTGCAGCCTCAGGGGCCGGTGGTAGGTGCATGACTGGTGGTCTCTTCTCTCGCCCTGAGCGCACACATAGGGCTTCTCGCCCCGTGGATCCTCTTCTGAGCCAGCAGCTGGTTCTGTGGCTGAAGGCCCTGGCGCACTGGTAGCACCTGAAAAGCTTCTCTTGGCGCGTGAATCCGCTGATGCACATGGAGGTCCGAGGCCTGGAAGAAGCCTTTGCCACACGGGCGCAAACCAAGGTCCTCTCATTGTGTCTTCTCTGATGCAGTTTGAACCGAGAGAAATACCCGAAGGGCTGGGGACACTTCTCACATTGGTAGGACTTCTGGGCACGGTGGCTTCTGTCTCCCACCTCCATGGGCACATCTTGGTGAGGCCCTTCCTGGGATGTGGAGGCGCCCCGACTTGCTGTTCTGGAGCTGAGTGGATTCTCCAGGGAAAGCCCTCCCTCTTCAGACCCAGGACAGTCCTCTCCCTGGATAATGAGTAGGGAAGGTGTTTGATTGCCTTGACTAGACGGGCTGCCACCATTTTCTTTATCTTCATCTCCTGGTCCTGTTTGCAGGGATGTATCTTGGGGAGTCCGGGAGTGTCCTTGTGTTGACCACCGTTGAGTTTGCTGTTGACCGCTGCTCCTTGAAGTGGGCAATGACTTAAGGGCATGTTCTCAGAAAAGAGGGCTTCCTGTCCCTGTCTGTGGTTGTGGACCAAGCCAGGGGCTTCATGCTCTCATCACTCCGGTCCTTCATGAATGCCTCCAGATCTCTGCCACTCGACTCCCACTTCTCCTCCAATGAGGCCCTGTTGCTGCGGTGCCTGCTGAGCATGAACTGCTCCAGCCCCGGATGGGAAATCATCTTGTCCTTGTTGTGTCTTTCTGGCTGCAGCCATGAGTGAAATGACTGATAGAGACTTTGCAGCTCCTGCCTCACACACCCGTTTGTAAATGAGTTGAGCCCAGTGCTGGAAAGCTGACCTCCTCTCCCTCCTCTCCCTCCTCTCCCTCCTCTCCCTCCTCTCCCTCCTCTCCCTCCTCTCCCTCCTCTCCCTCCTCTCCCTCCTCTCCCTCCTCTCCCTCCTCTCCCTCCTCTCCCTCCTGGTGGGCAGGTCCTCGGCGAGATCTAAGCTCTAGGTTTTCTGACCCAGGACCATTCTTGGATGGTTCACCTTGAGATGAGATTTTGAGACCCAAAGCCATTCTTAACACAGATTTTCAGAAAGAGTCAACTTCGGGAATGCACTCTCTGCTGGGTTGTTTCTCTGGGGATCTGTTTCAATGCTAACTGGTAAACGACTAAGTGCTGCAGTTCTCATGAAGACGGCTGTTCAAACCCCATAATCCTGGCCCAGAGCTGAGCTGCTGTGGGGCTTCATTGTCAGCCCTGGTGCCTCTCGGCACACCGTTCTTTATATTCCTGCCATTTGGGGGCTAATGTGACTTAAATGCTTGCTGCTTATGTTCTAGCTTGCTACATTTTTCTTGTCAGTGCTTGAGCTTCTAACAACTGTTTCCTTCTGTCTTGACTGTGAGCCATGTATGCTTTTCCTGCGGTGGGGGGTGGGGGGGGAAGAGTTTAAATTCCAATCTCTGACTTTTCTCTTCATGTAGTCCCACCATGTCTAGCGAAGTTTGACTTGGGAAGTACTTTCTCTTTTGAAATTCCCAGGACTAACCCCAAAACAAAGGTGAGGTGTGTTTAAAACCCTTGTCCTGCCTTTACTTCCCCCCGGGCATGGTGGTTTAGACACGTGCTGATGGGCCAAGTGGAGCAGCGTGATGAGATCCCGCACAGTCCTCTGCCCCACTCGGGACAGGGAGCACTCTTTGTCCGGTGCATCCAGGCTGTCTTAGCTGTCATTGCATCTGCTGTCCTGTGTTGCATTGATTCTGTTGAGCCCTTATTCTACTCATAATGGCCCCATAGTGCAAGAGTAGTGATGCGGGCAATCCGGGCACACCAAAGAGAAGCCCTAAAGTGGACATATAAGAAAAAACATAGGGTTCAGACTCTTCGTGGTTTCAGGCATCCACGGGGAATATCTCAGGCGTATCCCCTGCAGATATGTGGGGACGACTGTACCTCCACGAAGCTCTGAGGGGTTAAGAGCCATTTACTAGTAGAATGAAATGCCTTTATCCTGTGCTGTAGCCCATAGCCTAGGAGTTTTCTCTGGACTCATTGAACACTGCCATCTGGTGTGTCAGAGGAGGAACTAGCAGAGATTCAATTCCCAGGAGGAAATGGAAGCAACAAAAAACAACAAAAGTTATGGCTGCACCAATTTACATTCCCACCGAGGGTGTGCACAGGGTCCCTTTCCCCCACACCCTGGATAACACTTGTTAGTTGTCTTTCTGAGAAAAAGTCACCCCAGCAGGTGTGAGGGGAGGCCTCGCTGTGGCTTTGATGTGCATTCCCCTGGGGATTAGTGATGGCGAACACTTTTTCATGGACACTTGCTCATTGGTGTCTCCTTTGGGAAAATGTCTCTTCTGGTCCTTTGCTCCTTTTAAAATTGGATTATTTTTCTGTTTATTATTTTTGCTATTGAGGTATATATTCTGAATATCAACCCTGATCAGATATATGTTTGCAAATATTTTCTCCCTTTCTGTCAGTTGCCTTTTCATTTTGTTGTTGATTCCTTTGCTGTACTGACACTTTTTAGTTTGTAGTCCCATTTTTTAAAAAATGTTTGCTTTTGTGTTGTTTTGTCTGTGCTCTTGGTGTCAGATCCAAAAACCATGATTGCCAGGACCAATGTCAAGGAGCTCCCCCAGTGTTTTCTTCTGGGAGTTTCAGGTCTCGCGCTTACATCTTGAATCCTTGTCAGGTTGATGTTTGTGTGCGGTGTAAGAGAGTGGTCCAATTCCATTCTCTTGAGGGGGCTGCCCAGTTTTCCCAGCACCATTTATGGAAGAGGCTGTCCTGTCCCCATTGTGCGGGAAAGTTATGGATCCTCTTCCCAGAAGAGAAGCCTGCTCGGTCCAAACATAATGTTGTTGCCAAGTTCAAGTGTTTCTGATTCCATGAAAGTGCATCACTGGCTCCCTTACAGGATGATTTCTAATTATCTTATTGCCCAGCCAGTGTGGCTCAGTGATTGGGCATTGACCCATGAACCAAGAGACCACCGGTTTGATTCCCGGTCAGGGAACATTCCTGGGTTGTGGCCCCAATCCCCAGAAGGGCAGTGTGCAGGAGGCAGCCAATCAATGATGATTCTCTCATGGATGTTTCTTCTATCTTTCTGTCCCTCTCCCTTCTTCTCTCTAAAAATCAATAAAACATTAAAAAAAAAACCTTATTAATTGACATATCTTTCTAACTTTTTTCAAGGCCATAACAGACCCACATAATCAAGCGCAGATTGTGTCTGAAGAAATATACATTCTTTTGAAGCCAGAGTGGTCACAACTGCTGTTAAATTTTTTTTTTTGGAGCAAAGATGTTATTTACTGCCAAGAAGAAAGTGTTTAAAAGTGCAATCCTCCCAAACAGTTCTCCCTATGTTCTTGTTTCAGTGGGAGACAACCTGCACCTTTTGGTCATTCCGTCTAAAGCCCGGAATCACCCTTACTCTCCATCCTCCCTCTGTCCCTTAGACCAGCCAGTCCTGCTGGTCTTTTCTCTCTCCTCTTGGTCCAGTCTGCTTTTCACCATCTTGGCTCCCACCACTTTCCCTCTGGATTACCTACCACAAGAGTGTCCTCACTAGCCTTTTGGTCTCTGGTCTTATTTCATGTTCCTTTGGTGGGACCAAAGAAAATGGATTTATTTAAAACCCATCTACCCATGACATTCCTCTGCTTAAAACCCTTTGAGATCATCGTACCCCAGGGTAACAGCCTGCCTCTCCCCATGGTACATGAAGTCTTTCAAACAGTGTTCAGCTCTTCTCTGCTTCCCACATTACTGTCCAGAAACAGCCCTCTCTGTAGTTACCCACGGACAGGACGCTGGAGCCCACTTCGGGGCCTTGCTCATCACGTTCGGAAGGCAGCATGGTTTGTCTCTGTTAAAACGTAGGCTCTGGAATGATACTGTCCTAGGTTTGAATCCTTGTTCGGGTGTGTGCTGACGGCTTCTTGGGCAAGCCAGTTGTCTAGCCTCAGTTGTCTCATTTGAAAAATAGGGGTGCTAACAATAGCTGTTTCATGAGCATGTTGCCACAGGAATTTAAAAACCTGGATCAAATTCCAGTGTGTGTGTGTGTGTGTGTGTGTGTGTGTGTGTGTGTGTGTGTGTGTGACGGCGGGTGTTTCCACACCAACAACAGTTATGACACCAGCTGGGTCCCCTACAATTCAATTCAATCTTCACGCTAGATACCGAAAGATAACATCCAACTCCGTAAGTTATGGGCTTAGTTCTACAAAACTGTCCTCCCTCCACCCCCAGATGTACTCACCAGCCTAGGTCGCCGCCTGCTTCTGACTCAATGGTTATAGATTGGAGATTCCAACACCCCCTCTTTGTGTTCAGTTTGCTGGCGTGGCTCACAGAGCTCAGAAACATGTTACTCACTAGGTCACTGGTTTATTACAAAAGGATATAACTAGGAACAGCCAGATGGGATGCATGGGACAAGGAATGGAAATGGTGTGGAGGTTCCTCGCCCTCTCCAGGTGAGCCTCTCTTCCAGCACCTACATGTTCATAAATCAAGTAGCTCTCCGAACTCAGTCCTTTTTGGGGTTTTAGGAGGGCTTTGTTGCCTAGGCATGTTGCATTAAATCATTGCCCATTGGCAACTGAACTCAACCTGTAGCCCCTCTGCCTTCCCGGAGGTTTTGGTGGGACTGAGCAGTGGTTGGTTCCACCAGTCTCCATCCTTAGGTGAGGTCAGTAGTTGCTTAGGAAATTCTAAGATTCAGGACTCTGCCAGAAATGGCCGAAGATCAAATACATATTTCTCATTATAAATCACAATGCCACAGGGGCTTCATGGGAAGCAGGTAGCACACTGGAAGGCAGTGAGATTTGGCGGGTGTTAGACATCATTTCCTCTGTCTAGAGCTCTCTCATCACTGAATTTACCCTGCTCCCTCTGCTTGGCTCGCTCCTTCTTAACCTTTGCCTCAGCTCTGGTATCTCTTTCAGAAGGCCCTTCCCAGCCCCCGGGGCTGGGACCACCTCCATCCTTGCTCTCACTGAGCTGATCAGACTCAGCTCATCTGAGCTCCTTGGGGGATGAGACAGTGTTTTCATCTCTGCATCTCCAGCTCCTCACAATCTGGGGGCTGAGTTGAATAGAAATGTTATCTTCCTCCTCAGCCTCTGACAGGGAGCACGAGGACCCAGCATTAACCACACTCGTTTCCTTGGATCCTCTCGCTTGCTACTTTTCATTTATTTTCCAAGTCCACATAATTGAGGTCTATTATTCCTGTCTGTTTCTATCCTGTCGGGCTCGACAGGTGACACATTGGGAGAGACAGGGCTAATGAATATGAATGGAGAGGAATTGGCAAACATTCTCTTTTCCCTACCAAAAAAAAAAAAAAAAAAAGAGAGAAAAAAAAAGCAGCCCTTTTCCCATTGTTCATCGGCCTTGGAATGATGGATTTCAAAAATGGAATCAACTCCTTTTATTACAGCACATTATCTAGGTCCAGCTGAGGACCCCAACGCCTTCTGCAAGGAAAGCGAGTCTAGAGGGATATTGAAGACTGGTTTCTACCAGCCCCTTGCCCTTCACCCCCCCACCCTAACCCTCAGTGACTGGATGGTCCACACACAGTTCCCAGGTCATCACGGCATCTAGGAGTTAGAGTGAGAACTTGGATGGCCAGGGCAAAAGGCTTGTGAGCTTAGTCTGTTTTATGAATCAGACCCCTATGGATGCTGCTCGATGTTTGTAATGAATTTGGAAATGAGTTTGCATGTCTATGTGTGCCACGCCAGCACAGCCAAGGGTTCAGGGAGCCTGAGCGGGGGCGACGAAGGATGGAGAAATGATAGACAAAGAGAAAAAGCTGGGTCTAGGTGGATCTTCTGTGCTTTGATGAGGCCACAGAACAGATCCAGACTGCAAAGCTGAGGCTTTATTTATAATCAGGGACAAATAAGGTAATCTACAATGTTGTTGTAAGTTTCACTTGTTTTGGCAGCACTTGCTGCCCCTCCCACAGCCCACTAGCTACCCAGGAAAGATCTAGGGAGCAGTCACAAGATCAAGCTTAACTATGCTTAGAGGACTGTGCCCTCCAAGCTGGGACTTGTTTGTGACTTTGCCAGCAGGTCAGTCCGAGGCTTAACCCTATAACTGCTTACTACATCTCACCCTTTCTTTTAAATTTAAGCTACTAATAATGGAAGTAAAATTTAAACATCAAGAACAAATTTCTGACTATTAAAACATTAACAAAACAATGCCAATGCAAAATCTAGACATGGCTATTAATAAAACAATGCCAATGCAACACAACAATAATGCCAATGCAACACAACAATAATGCCAATGCAACACAACAATAATGCTAATGCAACACAACAATAAAGAAATCAAACTATAGTAACATTTTCCTACTAAATGAAAGTTTCTTTTGCTGATTTACTCAAGAGTCCTCGGACTTGGCTGTGAAAGAGTTTGCAGAAGACTGGCAGCTAACCAATGCTAGCATGGCCAGAAACATGGTCGAGGGAGTCGCCTCCACTTCTTGCTTTCTGCCATCTGCTGGGCCTCAGTTGTTAACTTCTTCAGCTGACCCCATGTTGGCACCTCGGTTTCTTGCGTAGCCTTCGTCATCTTCCTTTTCCGCTTTGCTGTCATGGGGCAACTTTCAGTCATCGGGGCAACTTTCAGTCTTTTGAACGATGGGACAAGGAGCTTCTCTGGGTCCATGGTGGTGATGCACGTAATGCTCTGGCACCCAAATTGGCTGCGCTGCTCCTTCTGGAAAGATTACAAACACAACCTCTTCCCCACATCATTACTGGATCTGGTCCAAACCACTGTCCAGTTTGTGCATCCTTCCATCAGGCTAACCCCGCGGATGCTATTGTACAGGAGGCCCGATGCCTTTCGGCTGCTGTACAACCCTCTGCATCGCAGTTCAAAAAATTTAAAGTATAAAAAACATGACTGAGTTTGTTTTGAAGTGACACATAACATCCATCTCCCCCTTTCTGTTTTAGTAATACTTTAGTTGGAGAATGAGCCAAATATAGCCATTCAACAATTCCAGGAGCTTGCCAAATGACCCCAGTGGGTGTATGTGTCATAAGGAAAATTAAAACCTGTAAGGGAAGGGAGTAATCAATTCTAGTAAGTTGTGCTGAACTTAAGGCATCCTCAACTTTATGTAAGGCTGTCTTGGCTTTCTCTGTCAAGCAGCGTGGGGATGACGGAGATGCATTTCCCCTTAGTATATGAAATAAAGGACTTAAGTCAGCAGTGGTTAATTTTAAAGCAGGTCAAACCCAGTTAATATCTCCTAATAATTTTTGGAAATCATTTAATGTAAGTAAAGTGTCAGTCCGAATTTGAATTTTCTGAGGTTTTATTGTTTTCCCTCAATAATGCTGCCAAGATAAGAAAAAGGAAATGTCCTTTGAACCTTTTCAGGTGCTATGCATAACCCAGCACAATGCAGGGAATCCTGTATTATAAGAGATATTTAGTTACTTCATTTTTCCCTTCTTACAGGCCAAAACATTTAAAATATATTTATTAATTTTTACTTGATAAGGCTTTCCATGAAATTTCAAGTGTATCAGATTCTGTTAAATTTAAAAAGATTTTCTTTAAGAAGAGAGAATAAATTTCTTGTATTACTCCGGGCCCTTGGAGCTTTCCAAGAATCATCTCTGTTAAAGCCTTGACATTTTAACATGAAAAAAAAACCATCAAACAAATATCTATATATGATTTAAATATTATAATACCTTTATAATTATCTTAAGATATTAATTAGATTTTAAACTAGTTTTTGCATAGAAAAATTTTGGTTGGGATCACAGAATGAATCCTCTTTTTTAATTAGACCAATAATAAGCAACTTATTTTGAATTCCTAATTATTAGAGAAAACACAACGTTTTCTTTTCTCAAAAATAAATTCTTATACTTTAGGCATTTAATTACCACAACTATATAATTTCTCCCAATTTAATTTGCACTTGGAACTTTTAAAGCTGGCAAGTCAAATATATTTAGCATTTCCTAGATTAATAACACTTTATATTTTTAAGAATAAGCAGTAGCAAGCCTGCAAGTATTCAAATGCAAAGATTGTCCTTAAAGAATGGTTACTGGTGGGAAACTGATTTCAAAGATTCTTTAAGAGTTTGCCACCCCAACAGGGGAAAAAAAACTTTTAGGCTACTGAAACAGGTTTTTTGGCCCCAGCCGCTTGACTCTTCAAAACGACCAAGATTTTTCTGCTGGGGAAGTCAAGAAGCAAAACTGTAGCCATTCAAATGAACACACTCTTCAAAGATAGCTGCTGGCAGGAAACTGGTCTACCTGTATGCTGGGGGAAGGGCAACTACCCTTCCTCCTCCATTAACCAAGGGCGTAGCCAGTTACCTGGGCTATTTAGATCTTTATAATTAATACATTATCTATATTTCAACAATTTTTTTTTGAGATTCAAATCCAATTCCAATTATTTTAAGGCATTTACTTTGGATAAATTCTATAACAATTTACTGGTTTTCTTAAAGTTAACTTTTTAACAAGGTTCATTAATATTTTGAAAACTACTCTTTATTATGGAAATGCGAATCCTGTTGCTGGAATTTGCTTGAATTTTTTTGGAGAACACTTTTTCCCCATTTTTCTTAGAAAAGAAAAAAAACAGTTCTGGGTTTTTCATTTTCTATAGCTTTTGCAGAGAGATTCCAGCTTAAGACAATCTAAATGTCCAAAATCGGACTATGCGCGCATTCTGTCTTACAGCTCGGTTCTCTCCCCACCAGCACAGAAATTCCAGACACATTTCTAAATTTTTAAGACTTTTTCATGGCGAAAAAGGAAACTTTAAATTAGCATACTGAGTGGGCTTCCATATTGGATAGCCACGTGTTTCCCTTCCCCCACATCCTGCTTACTTCGGGGGAAGTTTCAGCAACAGATCTTAAATTTTTTTTTCTTTTTTGCTTTTTGAAGTAATAACTAATCACCCAATTTGGCCAAGATTTGCATTTCCCTGCCACATTCCTCTACTCCCCTTCTGGAGTGGGCTCTAGGCAGTCCTGAATCAGGGACCACAGACTGAAAGCAGAGGCAGGCATTTCCTCTGGACCTTCAGCTATATAATGATCGCGAAGTTGTTTTCCTACCTTCTCCCATGACTCTATATTTAAAACCATGGGCAGGTTTTCCAAAAAATCGAAAAGCTGTTCAGACCTCACAGAACAGCCCCTTGCTTGGAGCATAGCCTTAAGCATGGATATGCATACATTCTTTCCTTGCGATCCTGAATTTCCCATGTTTTTACACCTAGCTAGTACTAAATTGCACTCCTTACCTTCCTTTTTGCACGTGCTTCACTGGAGCATCCTTTCACCTGACAATTTGCAGTTCCCTCACACTCAGGTCCGCATTGAGTGCCACTTGGGCCGAACTCAGCACCGCGTTGGGCGCCACTTTGGCCTTGCCTGCACAGCCAAGGGTTCGGTGAGCCTGAGGGAGGTGGTGAAGGATGGAGAAATGATAGACAAAGAGAAAAAGCTGGGTCTAGGTGGATCTTCTGTGCCTTGATGAGGCCACAGAACAGATCCAGACTGCAAAGCTGAGGCTTTATTTATAATCAGGGACAAACAAGGTAATCTACAATGTTGTTGTAAGTTTCACTTGTTTTGGCAGCACTTGCTGCCCCTCCCACAGCCCACTAGCTACCCAGGAAAGATCTAGGGAGCAGTCACAAGATCAAGCTTAATTATGCTTAGAGGACTGTGCCCTGCAAACTGGGACTTGTTTGTGACTTTGCCAGCAGGTCAGTCCGAGGCTTAACCCTATAACCGCTTCCTACATCTATGTATCCCTTGTATAGGTGAAGAAGTCATGGCTCAGACAGGTTAAATAATCTCCCCAGCATCACCCAGCTAGGAACTGTGAGTATTTATTTTCCACAAGCGCTGTTGGGAGGAGAAAGCTATGCATGTAACGCCCAGCGGCGTGCTGGCACCCAGGAGCACACCACCTTCGCACACCTAGCCAGTGTCCCCAATAGTACGCTTTCCAGGTTTTTGTGTCTCCTATGCCGGATGTCCTGTCATCCCTCCCCACACCTCTCACATTTTCACCTGTAGAGGGGATTTTCTGCTCCAGCCCTCTTCCCCGTGACCTTCACGGTGGGCAGAGGAGGAAGAGGCAGTCCTGTCAGGTTCAGTTTAGTGATCTGAGCACCTCGGGGGCCACCTGGCTGCCTATTCTCTCCTGGATTCACCTCGCCCACAGGATGCATGCTCTGTTTCCTCTTGTGGGCACTTTTAGGGAAGTCCTTCCATCCGGTCAGTGGCTGGGCATCATTCTCTACATGAATGCAAACTATCAGGGGACCCATCATGACCACAAATATTCACGACGTTCTCCACTCTAGTTGTGTCAGCAATGAAGTTGACATGTTTAATGCCATCTGTCTGACTTCGTGGTCATCTCCTGGTTGATTCCAACTTTGGGAGTGGATTAAAGGGTTTTAAGGAGGCCAATTGAACCTGGCCAGACTGGCTCAGTTGGTTGAGCATTGTCCCAGTTTGATTCCTGGTCAGGGCACATGCCTGGGTTGCAGGCTTGATCCCTGGTAGGGGGAATGCAAAAGGTAGCCGATGGATGTTTCTTTCTCTCTCCCTCTCTCTCTCCCTTCCTGTCTCTCTATTCTCCGGTGAAGATTAAAAAGGCCAGTTGATAATACTAATCTTGATCTATTGGCTAGGGACTTTGAAACGCACATTCTGCTGGCTGGGAATAAAAATAAGATGCAGGATCAAGGCTTTGGGCTTAGCCAGGGGATTAAGACCTCAGATTTTAACTCAATAGCAGATGGTGGACCAGAGAGTTTATTTCTCTGCTCACAAGTGAGGAGCTGTTTGTACTTGACGAGGACTTAGCAGAAGCTCGGTGATGCTCTCTGGCTGATCTTACCTGTCTGGGCATGAGCAGCCATCCCTTGGCGAAGCGTGGTTGAGGCAGAGGTGATGGGAAAAGTGTCTTTGAGCTTTGGTTAAGGCTCCCTCCCAAATAGGCAAATCTGTCTTACATAACTGACCAGACATAGATGGATGTCCCCGTTTTTACTGTTTCTTAGCCAAATCTGCAGGCCAGAACTTTAAGCTGAAAAGACAGCTGTAATTCCTGCGGGGCTGAGAGCACTCCTGTAGGCTTTATGGAAGTCACATGAAGTTAGCCCTGCACCAGCTGCCACAAATTTGGTTCCCGCTTGTGCTGTGTTGAGTTGCCTTGGTTTCCTGGCTTCTGGTGGGGTTCTTTCTTCTGGAAGGTAGGAAGCTCACCTGAGAACCTGGTTCAGATGTCCTGAATTAAGGCCCCTTCCAGCTCTACCGGATGATGATGATGATGATGATGATGATGATGATGATAAATAGCATTATCATGGTCTAGTCCAACCCCCACATCAGACATCTTAAAAATGCATTTTTCTCCTAAAACAAAGCATAGTTCTGAGAGGGTGGAGAGCAAAGTCACTGGGAGACAGAGGGGAGGGAAGGGGGACAGAAGGAGAGGCTGGTCACAGATCAAATGCTGGCCTCCAGAGACAGCTGACAACCGGTTTGATGGCTCCCTCTGCTGGTCCTCCCCTTGAACAAAAACACAGCCGAACGAAGCTGGTTAGAAAGATTATGTTAAACTTAATAACACTGTAGCATCTGTACTCGACTAAAGGCAGGAAGCAGAAACAGTGCCTGGAAAATAAGTTCTTTATTTCTCTAGATTTTCAAAGAAGCAATACATTCAATGGTAAAACATGTATTTGTAAGAGACTGGGTTTTTGCAAGGAACACAACACTTTTTGTTAAATACAGGAGAGGCTACCTGGCTGAACAGAGACGCTTTTTGGGATCTTGTATAATGACATCAAGTGGAAGCGCTGGGAGGGCTAGAGCCGTTTCTGTGCTTCCTGGGAGCCCTGGGTGCTGAGCAGCCCCGGGTGCTGCCCCCGGCCCCGCCCCCTGGGCCTACACCCTCTTCACTCCTTTCACCATGAGGCAAGCAAACACCATCAGGACCGTTTTAGGGTTCACTTCAACCAGGATTTCCAGAAGGGCATACACTCCTGCTCCAATTTCCCGGGCCATAGAGATGGTGTACTTTGCACTGCGGAGTTTCTCTTCCTTGTTCAGGCTTTCTGTCTTCAGAGGTCAGAGCTCATGGGAGCTGGTTGAATGGCAGCGATGAGATCCAGAACAGGGAAGCTCGTACTCCTCTCAGGGCCCTTGAACTAGCGATGTTTCCTTTACCCGGTTGACAATAATGTCATTATTGGCCTTTTGCCCATCTCCAATTTCTTCCAGAATATTCAGTGTGTATCTGTTGAGCTGTTCTGCCCACCTGTACTGCTGGGTTTGGAGCCTAGTTCCCACCCCCCCCTTGCTGCTGGGACTTTTGGCCCCACCTGCTGAGACCAGCTGAGGGGAGATCTGGGTGCCCTAAAGTGGGGTGTGGAAAGGGGGAGACTGCACAGCTGGGCTTTTCAGACTGTCTCCCGGGAGGTTTCTGTCTGGGACCCCGACGGGGCGAGTGCTGAGCTGTGTGGCTACATTGCAGGGAGACAAATCCAAGCTCCCTGTGAGTTAGCCCCTGCCACCTTGGGAAGGAGAAGCGCCAGGTCTCAGCTTTCAGGAGAGGAGAGCTGAGTTCTTTACCGACTGGGCCACGACAGCATGTCGGTTTGTATCTTTCCAAACTGATTTCTCTCTGACCAGGACAGCTGGTCCAGCCTGAGGACACTCCCCTTCAGTTCCCCACCACCGTCCCTCCTGAGTGCCCCCCCTCCCCCACCACCACTTCCCCTGCTTCGTGTTACCATTAATTATAGCCCTGGGCTCTGCATCTGGCGCCTTCTCTGATAACAGTGTGCTTCTTCTCCACTGCTCATGAGTCCTTTTCCTCCCTCGTGTTTTCTAAGGGTAAGAGCAGCGCCCTGGCAACGTCTAAGCCCTCACCTGGAGGTGGGGGTGGGGTGAGTCAGAGCAGGTGCTCTGGGGAAAGGAAACAATGAGCCGGAGGAAGGGACTGATGAAGTCGTGTTTTAGGCCAGTGCTCCTCACGTTGTCATATGCATACAAGTCACTCGGAGGTGTGCAGGTTCTGATTCAGGAGGTGAGCGAAGGGACCAGAGACTGTAGTTCTTACAAAATATCCGGTGATGCTGATGCTGTAACGCTGAGGCTGCTAATACATTTGGGCACAGAGAGAGGGAGGTACCTGCTCAGAGTCATAGTTATTTTGACAAGGTGTTGGATTACCCAATGTCCCAGGTGCTTCCCCTACATGTCCTAATCTCTCTTGCAGTTGAAGCTGTTCAACTAACTCCAGCCAATGGGCTGCTGGGGACATGGCATATGTCACCTCCTAGCTGAGGCCATTAGGAGCCAGCCCTCCCTGCCCCCCAGCCCTCTCTTCTCTATTTTGTACCACTCCGATTCCTAACCCTGTTGGAACAGAAAGGAGGGCATCAGTGGACAGCAGGGCACATGGGTACTCTATCATCTGAAATGTGGCCCCCAAAGTAAGATCAGCAGGAGTGCTGCCCAACCCGAAGGGCCCGACACATGAGGACACAGAAATTATCACTGAATTTAAACCACTGCAAGTTTGAGTTTTGTAAGCTGATTATTCTGACTAGTATGACTTGCACCGAAAAACGCAGTTCGGCTGCCTACTGCAGGGAAAGCCAAACTCCTGAGGCAGATGCAAAAGGAAAGAGGTTTCCTTCAGGTGCCGCATGACCTGGGAGAATGGTGAGCTCCTGTCTCAAAGACCAGCTCCCCTTCCTGCTCAAGCCCGTTCTTATAGGGAGAGGGAGGGGAGGGTTTCTCCCCTATCCAATAGTCTTGCTAGCTTTTGGTGTTCTTGGGTACTGTCCATTCATCTTTCCAATTTTCGGCGCACTCAGTATAGAACCTCCCCAGGCACCATTTTAGCCAATGTGGGGGACTCCTGGTGCTCTGACTGCCTATGACAGGGGTGGGGAATGTCCGGCCCACGCACCATATAAGGCCCGGGAAATCATTTGGTCTAGCCCTGCCAAGCCATTAGGGGCGAGTGAATTAAATGTTTGATCAAATATAGCAGGTTAATATTTAAGTTGATAATTTTGTATGGCCCATGAATGATTGTTATAAAGATCCCCTTGTAAGGGTAAATGGATGAAGGTCTCATTTGTAGACACTTTCAGCTGTCAAGGGGCATAGTCTCACCGATCCCCAGGTCCAGAGATTCTTGCTATCTATTCAAGGAAGAAGGGGGTCAGGAAAGGAGGGAAGCCTTTACACGAGGGAGAAGGGTTGCTGTCTTCGGAAGGCAGCAGAGGGGTGCCTAGAGGATGTGATAGCTGAACAAGCGAAGCTGATACCCTGCTTCATATTTCAAGCCCATTGCCAATGGGCTTCCAAAGTGAAAACTGCTGTGTAGACGAGCAATCAATTGTCTAGTGAGGGGCATGCCTCCTAGTGCAGGGGGAATTGTAGTGAAATCAGAAACTGCAGAGGCTAACGAATCCCCATGACCTAATCCTGAGTGGGGCCTTGTGGGGCACACTCTACAGCGGGATACGTTCCTGCTGAGTGACTCCTCTGGGGAATGTGGACAAAGGAGTTATCGGTCCAAGCATGGGCATCAAGTATTGCAATTGTCAAAAAAATAAAAATTAATATTGTGAGGGTCACAGAGAGGGGAGGGCAGGGTCTGAGTGGAGCCAGGCAAAAGGGGGGAGAATGGGGACATCTGTCATGTCAACAATAAAAATAAGTAACATTGTCACTTAGCTTCTGAAGGTGCTGTCCCTTTCCCAAAGAGGGGTTTTAAATAATTCAGGAGTGCAGGTCCAGCTTCCCCTCCTGGTACCCACGGCAGCAGCCAGATTTGAGCTTTAGGGAAGTGTGTTGTCAGCAGGATGGCATAGGGACAGGTCCTTTGCTTGGCTAACTGCTGTTCAGGACCTTGAGTCTTCCAGGTCTTGAGTAAGACTTGTTCCAGCCAGAGACTGACCTGCAGTGGTGGGGAGGCAGATGAGCCTGCAATGGGCAAAGTTGTGTGAAGTTGTCAGTGTTTGCCCTCAATGTTGTATATACTAGTATTGTTTGATTTTTTTGACTCATGTTCTACATCTAAAGGGAGTGTTTCTGAAACAGAAACTTGGAAGGGTCTCCCATAAATTATTCCAAAAGGGCTTAATTTCAGCCCACTTCAGGGCGCTACCCTAATCCAGAGCAGGGCAATAGGGAATGTCTGGTCACATTTCAAATGTGTTTCCTGGCATATTTCTTTATATATATATATATATATATATATATATATATATATATACACACACACATATATACACACACACACACACAAATATGCGCAAAATGTTTATTAACGTACAGTTCATTTTCATGATTTAAAAGCATCTGCAGAAATGAGTGCTTTTTTGGCAAAGCCTGTGTCACACTGGTGACGGCCTGGTCCCCGCCTGCTGATAGCGCGAATCCCTGGAACCGCGCCTGTCGGGTCATTGCGCTGCACTTGTGCCCGCAGCTCCTCGGCGCCTGCGGTTTTGTGTGAACTTCATCTCTTGCGTGCCCCCATGAAAAGTCTGGTGGATACGTTTTCTTTGTTCAAAGCTCAGTCTGGCTTCACCCATTATTTCAAATCGGTTAAACCTCCAGTCCCACGGCTCCTCCCTCTGCTCTGGCATATTTCGCTAGGGTCTTTATTGAGTGGTTCCTTTTCTCAGACTTCCATGTAGAACAGGGTCTCCAAGATGCATGTAGTTTCCATTGAATCTGTAGTGCCTGACCTATCTCCTGGGAGATTTCCGAAGTGAATGGTGGTCCATTGTCAAGTTGAATGCTGTAAGGAAGTCCAATCCTAGGGATTATTTCTTTGAGTGGAAGTTTGCTCACTCATTTGCCTTCTCGGTTCTAGTGGGATATGTCTCTGCCCATCTAGAAAAGGTGTCTACAAAAACGAATAAAAATTTAAAGTTTCCTGTGGTTTTAGGCATCTGTGTAGTCAACTTGCCAGGCCTCAAACGGGCATCCCCCTTTCTATTGTCCTCCCTTTTCCCGTTGGGGCACATTCTGTGTTAGGATTGTTTGGTGCATATCTGACAGGCTTGGGATCTTCTGAATGGCCCTTTGTAAACGAGGGCCCTTCAAATGTGGTCTAACGAGGTCCACTAAAGCATCTCTTTCATAATGGGTCCCTTCCTGTAGGTGTTCTAGAATGGAATATACTAGAGCTTCAGGGAGCAAGGTCACACCTTGAGTGTTGATCCATATAGAATGAGGGTCAGTGTTAGAGAATCCCCGTTCATGGGCCTACTCCTCCTCTGGGTCTGTGCAATGGGGTTTAATTTCCAACAAGTCCAGGTGGGCAATTAAAGCCCCAAGAAGTGACGATCCTCAGGCGGTTTGTCTTGCTGCTTTGTCGGCCGTTTGGTTTCCCTGGCTTGTTTGGCACCCGTCCCCGTGTCCCGGGCAGGGCATTATGGCAATCTGGTTCAGTAAATTCACTACCTCAAGCATTTTAAAATCTCTTTTGCATGTTTGATACCCTTATTCCCCCAGGGTAAGAGCCCTCTTTCTTTCCATATTGCCCCAGGGGCATGGACTGTCTGGAAGGGATATTTGGGGTCAGTATGGATGCTAACATTCTTTCCCTGGGATCATTCTAAGGCTCTGGTGAGGGCTGTCAGTTCAGCCTTTTGTGCCGAAGTTCCTACAGTGCGGTCCTGGGCTCCTGTTACCTTGTCTGTGGTGACTGCCACGTCCCTGGCTCGTGAAGCTGCTCCTGTCCGGATGGAATTCCAGCCAGGTTCTGTCAGCGCTGGTTTAACAGATCTGGTAGCTGGACTACACTTGGCCAATGATTTCTGAGCAAGTGTTGAAGGTCTGAGCTTCCCGCTGAGTCCAGAAGTAGGATGGCTGGGTTTAAGATAGAGGTGTTTTGTAAGGTAACATTTGGGTTGTCTAATAAAGTGGCCTGATATTTTCCCATGTGCCCCGCTGTCAGCCGATGCCCTCCTTTCTGTTCCAATAGGGTTGGGAATTGGAGTGGTATGAATACCGAAGCAGGTTGCCCAGAGTGCATTTCTCTGCTTCCTGTAAGGAATCTCAGGTAGCTGCTATTGCTCAGAGGCAAGGCGCCATTCTTTGGTCCTGTGATCTAGTTTCTTTGAGAAATAGGCTATGCCTTGAGGGGTATTTCCCCAGGGTCTGGATTAGCATCCCAAATCCAATTCCTTGCCTTTCATGAATGTATAATTTGAAAGATTTCTGTAAACTGGGCAATCCTAGTTGGGGAGCAAAAATGAGTTTTCCCCTCAAGGTGTCATAATGCTACCTTGCAGTCTCTTGTCCATTCAAGGATTCCTGATTTCAATTGAATATCCCTTAAATATTCTGCTAATATTTCCCCAAATATGGTGGGGGGATTCTTAAAGCCGTGTGCAACACAGTCCAACTGCATTGGAGTGTGGCTTTAGTTTCTGGGTCCTGCCATTCAAAGGCAAATAATTGAGCCTGTTCATCTATTGGGACACAGAAAAAAACATCCTTCATGTCTAGGACTGAAAAGTATTTGCCGTCCCTGGGCATCGTGGTCAACAAACTATAAGGGTTGGGCGCCGTAGGATGGATGTCCTGCACAACATCATTTATGGCCCTGAGAACCTGTACAAATCGGTATTAATCCGATTAGAGCTTTTTGACAGGCAAAATGGGAGTGTTAGAGGGAGACTGGCATGCACGAATTAATCCTGGTTTTAAGAATTTCTGCAATACTGGTTGAATTCCCTCTAAAGCTTCCTTTTTATGGGGGTACTGTTTCTTTTGTGGGATCGATGCCCCTTCCTTTAGGTTTTTATGGGTTGGATGCTAACGGCTCTACCTGGGGTTCTGTCAGCCTAAGTGGCTCAATCAGCTTGTTTGTAGATCTCGGGTGGGAAGAGTTCACCTTCAGGTCCCTCCGGGCAGGGCAGGAGCACCTGGAGCTGCAGAGCATGTTCTGGCAAGACTTCTAAACATAACTGCTGCTTCTCAGGGGAAAAGGGATTTGTGCATGCAACTTACAAAGCAAATCTCAGCCCAACCATGGCATGGGCAGTCTGGCGTGTAGAGAAAACTATGGGTAAGTTTTTGGTCTGAAGCGGGCATTCTATAGGTTGAAGGAATGCCTGTTTTGTAATTGTCTGGTCACTCCAGGAGATACAAAGAACTCATACAACCCAACACCAGCAAGACAATCCAATTTAAAAATGGGCAAAGGACCTGAATAGACACTTCTCCAAAGTGGACATACAGATGGCCAACAGACACATGAAAAAGTGCTCAATGTCACTGATCATCAGAGATGCAAATTAAAACAATGAGGTACCATCTCACACCTGTCAGAATGGCTACCATCAGTAAGTCAACAGACAAGTGCTGGCGAGGATGTGGAGAAAAGGGAATCTGAGGACACTGCTGGTGGGAATGCAGATTGGTGCAGCCACTATGGAAAACAGTATGGAGTTTCCTCAAAAAAAAAATTAAGAATAGAACTGCCTTTTGACCTAGTGCAGTGGTCGGCAAACTCATTAGTCAACAGAGCCAAATATCAACAGTACAACGATTGAAATTTCTTTTGAGAGCCAAATTTTTTAAACTTAAACTTCTTCTAACGCCACTTCTTCAAAATAGACTCGCCCAGGCCGTGGTATTTTGTGGAAGAGCCACACTCAAGGGGCCAAAGAGTCGCATGTGGCTCGCGAGCCGCAGTTTGCTGACCACTGACCTAGTGATCCCACTTCTGGGGATATATCCTAAAAATCCCAAAACGCCAATCAGAAAGAATTGATGCAACCCTATGCTTATAGCAGCACAATTTACAATAGCTAAGATCTGGAAACAGCTTAAGTGCCTATCGGTAGATGGGTGGCTACAAAAAGCTGTGATACATTTACACAATGTAATACTATGCAGCTGTAAAAAAGAAGGATCTCTTACCCTTTGTGACAGCATGGATGGACCTGGAGAGTATTATGTTAAGAGAAATAAACCAAACAGAGAAAGACAGGTATCACATGACCTCACTTATATGTGGAATCTAATGAACAAAATAAACTGAACAAAATAGGTCCAGAGATTGACAGACTTCAGAGGAAAGGGGGAAGGGGAGACAGGAAGAGATTATCCAAAGAACATATATGCATAAGACCATGTACACAGACAATAGTGTGGTGAAGGCCTTGGTTGGGGGAGGGTTCAGGGGGGCGGTAAAGAGGAGAAAGTGGGTGTAATACCATCAACAATAAAAAAGAATGAACTTTGAAGAAGAATCGTAATAAACAGCCGAGCTCAGCAGCACAGAGACTCAGCCATAGGTCTACTCACACATGGAAGCTGGAACCGGGGAGAAAAGCATAGACTCTGCAAAAATGGGTGTTTGCACAACCGAGTGAATACCTGGGCTGACTTTCGTGAGGATATACATCTAATGTGATTTAGGTATTTTTCATATTAAAAAACTTTGGACCCAGAAATCCTTTTGAAATGCCTATAACTGACAGCTTGTGTTTTATGATGGTGCCCACTATTTTATGGAAATTCATTTTTAATAAAAAATTTAATATAAAAGACTATCTTTGTGACCTAAACGTAGGGAAGGATTTCTAAAATAAAGCACAAAAAGCCCCAAAACCTGCCCTAACCGGTGTGGCTCAGTGGATAGAGTGTCGGCCTGCGGACTCAAGGGTCCCGGGTTCGATTCCCGGTCAAGGGCATGTACCTTGGTGGCGAGCACATCCCCAGTATGAGATGTGCAGGAGGCAGCTGATCAATGTTTCTCATCAATGTTTCTGACTCTCTATCCCTCTCCCTTCCTCTCTGCAAAAAAAAAAAAAGCCCCAAAACCTAAAGGAATTTTTTTTCCTTATGGATTTAAAAAAAAGTCTATATTTTCTTTTAAAAGTTTAAAATAAGTAGTTCAATAGTAAATGGACAAAATACCAGCAGCCGTGCACAGAAAATGAAAATGTCCAACGTGCAAAAGTACACTATCCCACTAGGAATCGAGGAATGAAAACGGAAATAATACAGTGCTTCATCCAGTTTCAATATTTATTGCCAAATAGTATGTTGACATTCCTATTTCTCCGTGTCTTCACCGGCTCTCAGAAGACAGTCTTATTTCCCAGCTACCACGCTGGCAAGTTGCTTTCCACGCAGGCGACTACCATTTACACTCCCAGCACCACCCGTGATCCGCGGCCAGCGATCATCAGTGGTCGATTTGCTGCCCTTTCCTTCTGCACACGGACGGGCTGCAGAGCCCCTTGGGAGGCTGTGGCCTCTTCCGGACACTGGGTTGTCAGTGGAGCGCTGTTGCTTCTCTGCCTGTGCAGCGTCCTCTCCTCTTGCTCCTTCTCTGCTGGGGTGATGATGCCCAGGTGTTCAGATGGCTCAGCTATGAGACCCCCCTCCCCCCAATCAGATGAGATCCCTGCCAGACTGTGCACATGCCGTGTGAATGAGAAATAAACATTTGTTTGGCTGACCAACTAAGGTTGTTGCAAAATAGTCTCAAAGTCTCAGGTGTAACCACTCTCTAGGGGACAGACCTAGACCTAGAACTGCTGGGAATGAGGGGAGGGAATGAATGCAGAACTGGCATTCCCTAAACCAGAGTTAGTGAAACCTAGTCTACCCCAGTTTTAGAGACACGGACATAAATGACACCATTCCTCCCCACAAAAATGGGTAAATAACACTGTACATGTCTTGGGTCAAATATATTTAATTTCATCTCTTTCTATGCTTTGAAATGTCGTTACTGAAAAAGTGAAGATGACAGACACGGCTCACATCCTTTCTCTATTGGACAGCACTGTGCCAGACGGAGTCCAAAATCCTTACCAAGGCGTCTCAGCCCAACCAGCGTGCCTGATACCAGCTGCAACCTTAAGGCAAGTCTCGCTGAGCTCAGCCTGAGGCCGCAGAAGGCACTGCCTGTTGCAAAACAGAGCATTCCAGACCGAGGGGTTCCCGGTACTTCCTGCGCTCATCAACCTTTCTGAGCGTCAGTGTTCTTACTGATGAAATGTGGATGAATGACTGCCACTTCCTAACTTCATGGCCTTGAAGTCAGTTTCTGCCCAAGTCCCCGCTTCTGTTCCTAGCCGTCCTGGTGGTCCAGGCTTACACAACCCCCTTCAGACCTTCACTGCCTATTGATGTCTACTGCCCCCTAAATAACCAGGGGCAACAATTTAGGAGCCTCCATCTGTAGGGTTAGAGGACAACAACCCACTGCAATTGGGATAACAATCAGCCAAACTGCTGCCCTGAAGCAACTCCCATCTCCTCTTTGTTCTCCTTCAAGTCTCTTTTCCCTTTGACCTGCTTGGGTGCTGGGAGTGAGAGGAGGGAATGAAGCCCTCTCCAAATATCCTCACTCCCCTTCTCCCCATGTAAGAGTGGTCCCGAGGCTTCTCAATGGCTTGAGCACTCCCACCCAGGACCCCTCCCTGTGGAGAGCTATGCAGGTTAAGTGCCCGTACATTCTCCCATGAGGCCACTGACCATGGTGCAAAGATTGACACTGCTGCCCACACCAGCACCTTGCAGATTTCAGCCAGAGCAAAACAAAAATGTACCCTGGCCCCTAGCTGGTTTGGCTCAGTGGATAGAGCATCGGCCTGCAGACTGAAGGGTCCCAGGATCGATTCCGGTCAAGGGCACATGCCTGGGTTGCAGGCTCAATCCCCAGTAGGGGGTGTGCAGGAGGCAGCCAATCAATGATTCTCTCTCAGCTATAAGACGCCCCCCCCACACACACACATCAGAGGCGATCCCTGTACCCTGCCCCAACCCAGGCCTTCACCACACTATTGTGTGTCCATGGTCTTATGCTTATATGTTCTTTGGCTAATCTCACTGATGTTTCTCTCTCTCTCCCTCCCTCTCCCTTCCTCTCTGAAATCAATAAAAATATATTTAATAAAAAAATGTCACCTGGCCTCCTCTCAGGGTGCATAGTTAACCAGCGGGGCATGGAATTCAGAACAGACCCCCGGGGAAGCACGGGCCCTGCACTGTGTACGTTGACGCTGCCTGGACTGTACGTGGGTCAGGAATGTACCGCGTGCAGGTAGGCTGTGCAAGAGCGAGCCACACTGCTTAACATTTGAAATGAAAGGGCAGAGAAATGTTGACAGTTGCTTTATTTAACAAAATTTACTCCAACTTCTAAATCTCTATATAAATGTTTCCAAAGCGCAGCAGCACACAGTTAACACAGAACCTCTAGGGGTGCTTGAAACGGGCTATGCAAGGTTTTATTTTTTTCTCATGTTGACACTGACAGGTTCACAGCGTCTTCGAAAGGCGGGGCAGCATCACACCTTCACTTCCTGCGACGGCTTCTACGGGAGGTCCCAGAGCAGGAGGCAGGGGCTTTGGAGGGTTAATACATTGTGTTCCATTTAGTTCAACAGCACTTGGCCCAGAACAGGGGCTCACAAAATTGTTTGGGGCTGGGGAAAAAATTTGAGTAAAATATAATCTATTGTCATTAGAAAAAACAAACAACTTTCACTCTTTGTCATACCATAAATATAAGATCATCTCATTTCTGCTCCCCAAAAGAAAATCTGTTAAAAATAAGCGTAAAATGATGTCATTAGTAAGTACTATTAGTAAAGTTTAGTGAAAGGAGGTCCTTCAAAATCATGGCAAGAAAGAGCACATAAATACTCAACCCAGTTCTGCTCCCTTCTCCAATCTTGTTAGAAATGACGCTACAGCGCATTTCACACTTACCTACATGCTAACAAGCTATTTCCTAACGCTCTTCACATAGGGAAGGAAGACAGCCAGTCTTTGCGTCCTCACTTTTTACGACTCCCAGGAGCCTTCCTGATTCCTGAACAAGTACTGTCATTCTGAACCCCCTCATGAACGTGAGCTCTGTACAAGGACGTAAGCTGCTTTAGGTAATACTTGCAAAAGGGTTGATGCTGCAAAGTGTAAATACTTCATGTTGACACTTAACACTGACCCGATTCATGGCTCTCTCCCGAAAGGCCAGTCTAAGCTTTCAGGAAAGTTGTGACTATGTAGTGAGGTATAGGAGGAGAAAGAAAATCACAGCCTTCTCTTCTCGGAATGTCTCAGGAGGCTCCTTTCACGTTGGAGGGGCACAGACCTACACACGGGCAAACCTGCGCATGGTCTCCTGTATGCAGCGAGGCAGGTGCGCTCCACTGCCCAGAACGCCCCGACGGGAAATGTGCGGGACCGAGGCCTGTGATGAAATGATCGCCGGGGTGGCCACTCAGTTTGTTCATACAAATCCGACCCACTCTCGACTGTGCTTTCATTTGCTCAAAGTGAGATCAGACCATTATAAAAAGGTACTTCCAAAATAAGTTATTTCTAGAATATAAAACATTTTATATTTTCCAAACCACCTAATTTCATTATAAAATAGGAAATCAGAAAATTAGGTATTAGTTTTCATATGGTAAAAAATACTGATATGTGTACATACACATATATACACATAAAAAATCCACATTTCAACAAAAATTAACCAACTCAGTGGTCATGTCCCAAATTACACATAAGACATGTTAACTACTGTAATGAGAAACAATGACACAGAAGAACTGCAACACCCCCCCACCCCCATCAGAGGGTAATCTAAGACTTTCCCTGTGGGGAAAAAATATCCCTCTCTGACTACCCAATGCAACAGGAATCTCTCTTGCGTCTTCCTCAGCTCTGACAACCCCAGCGGCATTCCCTGCCCCAGCACAGGCCTGAATGCCACAGCAAGGAGCACTCAAGGGCCGGGCTGCCGTGTGTCTGAGCCATTCGCCTTCTGCAGGACGGTTGGGGCCCAGCTGAGTGGGCAAGGAAGGACTAAGACGCAGTCCAAGCTCCATCTGCCAACTGAGTACTGCCCAAGAGGGCGGGCTGTTTTCTGATGCACACGAAGGTGCTGTTCAGCTCAGCATCGGTCTTGACACCTGATGATGGAGAGGGGAGCAGGAATGTTCTGAGTTGCTTCCTAGCAAAGCGAGCAGTGGGGAAAGCATGACTGTGGCAAAGGTCAATTAGAAGCACATTGTTACTATCAATGAAGACCCGGGATAGTGTTCCTATAATCTTAACAAAGATGGTGGGACGTTTGCATTTTGTTGATTCATGCCCATTTTTAGTATTTTCACGAGGGGCAACTTTTAAGGGGCCTCAAAGGCACAAAAGCAAAGGGACAGGAGGTGAGTGGGGAGTTGTCTGAACAGGCCCCCCTGTGGAATAAGGTAAGTGGCAAAGGAGAGAAGGCTGCAACCTGGGATGGAGGGCAGTGTCTGTGAGCCCTGCGTGATGGATGGAGAGTTAGTTCCCAAATGAAAACTCAGCCACCTTAAAGTCACAGCTGTCTCCACAATCTGACCTTGCATTATCTTCCCAGGTTTGATCTATGTTGTAAGAGGCCCGCATATCCACATTTTAAACTGGCTACTTTGATTATGAGAGGGGTAAGGACAAACAAAAGACTTAATTTGAGATATTTTCCCTTTGTGACCATTTCTTTTTTATTTGCAAAAAGGCACATTCCTTCCCCAATTGTCATAAATTAAGATGTTCAAGAAAGAATGCAAAAGCTTGAAAATGTTTTCTTTCTCCCCTAACACACACTGTGGAAGGAGCAAATTCAGGCAAAACTTGACAATCATTCTTTCAAACAGTCCCAAAAAGCACAGTTCTGTGCTGTAAAGAACACTTAATGAGGATGATAGAGGGGGTGAGGGATTTAAAAGAATGGCCACTTTTCCGTACCCAAATTTAAGATAACAGTAGAAAATATAATTTCCATTATGTACCAAATATTCAGGAGACGAGTTAATGCAAAGAAAAAGTGGATGAGCACACCAACCATGGGTTTAACTGATCAGTAGCATTCTGGGATATGAGCATGTGTAAGATACTCTAAACTCACCCTCTCACTGGATGACAAGAGGTTTGTATCCACTCAGAAACCGGGCTGCTAAACAGAAAGATCTCAGATCCCACTGAAAATTTGTTGTAAGTCTCACTTCTCTCCAGAAAAATGCATGTACATAAAATTGTGCGTACTCTTTCAGGGGCTTCAAATACCTTCCGAGTTCCAGTCAGATATCAGGTGAAACCAGACGCCTGGTTCTCAACATTCCTACAAGGGATCTGAACAATTAACGGTCCTCCCATTCCTACAATCTCTATTTCTCCTACTGAGTTAGGGATGGGAAAAAAACAACAAATCCAACTCTAACCAGAATAAACTAAAAGTAAAAAAACCCAATTTGCTTCAAACACCAATTTTTCACTTATTTGCCCTTGGAAGAAAGAACATCCCAATCCCTAGTTGCTTCTATCAAATGCCGTTGGCCATGACTCATCCACTCTTCCTGGTCTTCGTACAGCCGTCCGCAAAACCAGCACTTAAATGTACACGGTGAATCATCAGGCAAGGAATCCACCACCTGGTAGTTGTTTTTGTGGACTTTTTTAAGTTTCATTTTCAACATCATTTGCCTTTTTATTTGATTGGCTTCTTCCACGTTCTGGTAGGTCAGCCGAACATGATGCCGTTTGATGCCTAATTGACACCTGGTCCTCTCCGATAAGACGACTTTGAGGACATTGCCTTTGTACTTGTTTATTACCTTCATCACATTGGTCACTTCCGGTGAATCAACATCAGGATGGTTTAACACAATGACGGGCTGGTTCCGACGGGGGCATTTAATCAACTGGTCCGGTTTAACTGCTATCAGTCGAAGCTGTCTTGCAACCTGAAAAATTGAAGGATCCTTGAGACAGAGGCCAGGGTCAGCCTGACTTTTGCTTTTCTTCTTGGATGAATTTACTTGCTTGGTTTTGTTTTTATTTATGGGAAGACTTCTGGAGGGCACTTTCCCTTGCTTACTCAATTCACCGCTTCCTTGCTGACCATGCGGAGGGCCAGTTTTTTTCAGGATGGCGCTACCAACAGCACTCTCTTTTCTCGGTTTAGGCCGAAGAGATGTGTCGAGGTTATGGGACATGTCTATTGGCCCACTTTCACTTGCTGAAGGCTGTAAGTCTGAATCTGTCTGCTTCGCGGGGCAGAGCGGAATGGGTTTTATTAACTGTGTCTCACTGTAAGGGATGCTGACGGGCGCTTCACATGTAGCCTCTATGATGTGGGCATCCTCAGAGGAATTAAGAACCCTCAACACGGCTCCTTTGGGGATCAACACTGGAGTCGCAACATGGGCCTTCCTGGTTACTTGGCTTTCGGTTTTCCCATGGCTGCCTTCTACAAACTGTGGGTGTATGTGCTGACGGGTAAGCTGTCTACTGATACCACCGTCATCCTGAGGTTTTGAGAGAGAGTGTGTGGAATAGCCGGTGCCAGTAAAGGCCACATTAATTTCTGGAACACCTTCAGGGCTAGCTTTTGAAGTTACCTTTGCTGCTTGCCCTCCGGAACGACGATGTGCATTATTGGCAGCCAGGGAGGGAGGCTTGCCACAGGATTCAATTAACTGAGCGATCTTTCTGCGCAGGAGTTCAATTGACTTTATTTTGGATGTTGAGCTATTCCACTTAACGCCCTCAGGGACGTCTTCAGATCCGGAGCTCAGAGAAAATACGGATGAAATGACTGGGCCATTGAAAGAGTCACGAGTCCTTTCGGAATTCTTTAACTCCAAAAGTTTATCCCCAGGCGGCTGAGCTCTGATTCTGTCGTCTCCTGTTATGTTTATGTGTAAATATTCACTTTTTCGATGAGAGGAAATCTGGCCTGTATTTGAAACTGCCTTATATTCCTCTGTCTGGTTGTCTTTCAGCTTCCTAGTGGATGCAACCATTCTCACAGGAATACTGATCTCACTTCTAGATTCCAAGTCATTTTTACTGACGGGCAAAAAGCCCTTTTCTCCCGAGAAGGAAATGGCTGCAGGTGATGCAGCCAGAGGAAGAAACTTCTGGGGGTCCCTGTGCAAATGCCTCCCATCTTCAGTAAAGGACACAGCAGCTTTATATGGAAAAGGGTTTGGGGCAGTGCCAAGGCCACACAAAACACTGTTTTTCGCTAGAGATGATGGGGAGTGACCTTGTAAGGCAACGGGAGGAAGAGCAGTTCTATGTGGATACGTATGACTTTTTTTCTGCAAATCCTCAACTCTGGCAGACTTGAGAAGGGATTCTCCACAGGGGTACACACTAGAATCTGACATGAACACATCGTAAGACCGTACCCATTTCACATTTTTAACTTGTTTCTGAACGGACTGAAGGCTATCAAGGCCTCCAGGTTCTCCAACACCCCCTTCCGTTGTCAGGGACTTGGTGTGTTCTGCAGGGAGCGTTTTCCCTTGATCATCTGAACCCTTCTCGTTAGTCCTCCGTTCAGAATGACCTCCATCACCCCCGCCAGCTTCTAGGCCATTATTTTCTTCCAAAGGAAACAGCTTCAGAACAAGCTGCTGTGTTCCATTGACAACCTTCACATCTATCAGCTGGGCCAAACAGTTGGCCGGGACCACGAGCTCTGCAGGCGCCACCACGGTCAACGGCATTCCGGGCTGAACGGGCTCTGTGGCCGGGGATAACACTTCCACCTCCACGCTCTTGTTCTCCAACACACTGACTTCATTGGGCTCCAACGGGGTCCCTTTGTTTGGAATACACACCACGTCTTTTTGGTGTTCCTTCGGCTCGGGTACGAGTGTGATGCTGCGCACTCGGTCTTTGTTTGTCTGGAGGGAGAACCTGGAGAGCTGATCGGACAACTTGCTCTGCAGTGCGGTGCCTGGATCGGAGGCTTTGGAAAGCTCCGCGTTTTGTTTTGATGCGCTGGTCCTTTTCGGCTCCAGCTTGGCCAGGACTTTGGGCTGCCGCTTTCCGCCAGCCCTCTCGTGAACTCTCTTCCTGTGTTTGACAATGTAGTCGTTCCTAATAGCACCATAGTCGCAGTACTCGCATCGGTAAGGGAAGATGCCTGTGTGTTTCACCAAGTGTCTCTGAAACTCCCCCTTCGTGTAGGAAATGTGGCTGCAGTGAGAACAAATGAACTTGATCTCTTCGTGCTGAAGCATGTGCTTCCTGTACTGCAGAGGGTCCTTCGTGGAAAAGCGACACTTATCACAATAGTATTTGCCTGGTTTAAAGTTCCTTACCTTGAATTTGTTATTGCCAGGACTGGCGACGGCGTCGGCTTTATTTCCTACGCGAGTCGCGCTGGGATCACTGTTCCCGAAAGGGAAGTGGGGAGGAGCCACGCCAAGGCTGCACTGGAAGCACACGTATCTGTCCTCCTTGTGGCTCTGCCCCGGCCCCTTTTTCAAATCCTGAAGAGGGATCTGGTGAACAGCCTTGCACTTCACACACGTGGCCGTGGTCATCACGGCGGCCTCGGCCTCTGAGCCTTGATACAAAGCCGCCTGAGCTTCTTGTCTGTCTGGCCGAGTGGCTCTATTAGCATGAGGTTGTCTAGGCGACATGGTCAAAGAGTTATGTCCATCAAGTACTTGTGAACTGAATAACTGCTGTCCAATGTCCTTCATCTTCTTAGCTGCATTTCCAAACACAGTCCACTGGGATCCAGGCAGCCTTCACATGACTGAATCCTTCGGGGGCAGCCTTCAACGAACTCTCATTGGCAGACACGTGGTTCCTTCTGGGGAGCATACTGAGTTATCTTTTTAAAATGCCACAACATAGATGCACGGTCCTCCGATATGACTGTTTCCAATTCTCTGCTATTCCAGGCAACACTAAAGGGGAAAAGAGAAATCACAGACCATGATGAACACATGAACTTAAGAGTTAGCTGAGCTATTTCCCAACTTACCCTATATCTCAATGACCGTGGGAATTCATGCTCAATCTCAACATAGGACCTTAGACACATTGATGGTAACACATAATACAACCAAGCAAGCAAATAAGGAATGTAAACTGAAAATATTTTCAAATCAGTCTCTAACACTCATCACTTAGACCAGTGGTCGGCAAACCGCGGCTCGTGAGCCACATGCGGCTCCTTGGCCCCTTGAGTGTGGCTCTTCCACAAAATACCACGGCCTGGGCGAGTCTATTTTGAAGAAGGGGTGTTAGAAGAAGTTTAAGTTTAAAAAATTTGGCTCTCAAAAGAAATTTCAATCGTTGTGCTGTTGATATTTGGCTCTGTGGGCTAATGAGTTTGCCGACCACTGGCTTAGACCAACTGTGAACATAAACAAGGAGTAAGGAAAGCACAGAGGTCCTTCAGAAGAGCCTTTCGTCAGTGACAGTCATTTTTCAATGTCGCGGAGGGCATCCTAGCCATGTCACAGGTATACTCTCACTGGCCTCTCTAACAGCTGGGACAGTGCGCTGTCATTCAGCTCTTAGACATGCGCGTCTTCAAGTGGTGCCGCCGGGGCTTTGGATCGGGTACCTGTTCGTTTCTGCATTACAGCTAATGACCCGCGTGGACCCAAGTCTCTCACGCACACCCCACTTGCTTTCACAAGTGCTAAGTCAATACTGACAGTATTAGGTAGACAGATATTCATTCCTCCCACATCTTCCTGAGCCTCTATCGTGAACAGGGCCAGGCACTACCCTAAGTGCTGCAGGGCAGTGAGCAAAAGCAAATGAGTCCCTTCCTCCTGAGGGCAGGGGTGGGGAGGCAGGTTATGTATTCGTCAGACAGTAATTGGGAACAAAATACCACAAAGGCAGGCAGAGGGAGAGGGAGTAACTGTGTGATAAAGTTTAGGGCTGGCGTGGAGGTGAAGAGAGTTGGCAAAGCCCCCCACCCAATAAGCTGACTTCTGAGCATAGACCCCAGAGCAGCCAGGCAGTGAACATGTGGCTGTTTGGGAGAAGGCATCTCAAGCAGAGAAGCAACGGTCTGTGGGAAGTGGGCCTGGAGCATGTGAGGGACAGGAAGGGGCTGAGCAGGGAGAGAACGTGCCGGGAGGGGAAGCAAAGGAAAAACTGGAGACAAGCAGGGGAGTGGAGACTAGCCAAGGCAGGGTCTACAGCACAGCCTCCTAGGATGTGGCCTCTCCTTCGCGTGGGAAAGAGCCAGGGAGAGACGGGAGTGGGGATGGGACGTGGTCTGTATAGCAATTTCAGCTCCAGCCTCCAGCTGCTGAGGGTGAAGGGATGGGGCAGAGGGCCCAGCTGGGACACGGAGGGGGACCAGGCTGCGGCCGTGCAGGCAGACATTTCCCACAGCAAGTGCCACAGTGCATGTAACACGGTGACCACTTTTATATAAAAAGTTGGTTATGTTTAAATACACCCCCCCTTCCGAATTCACAATTAGGACTAAGCAAAAACCAGTCTGTTTTGGGGTCTCTTAAAAGCCTTTCTTTTATGACCTTAAACAAAAACCCCACTTAAACCTTTGGGCTTCAATTTTTTCAGTGGCAACTGGAATTAAGGACAGGTCTCCGTGGGAGAACTGCTGAAGTCTGGCGCCTCTCACAGTGTGGGGGGCCTCTCTCAGTGTGGGGGGGCCTCTCTCAGTTTGTGGGGCGCCTCTCACAGTGTGGGGGGCCTCTCTGTGTGGGGGGCCTCTCAGTGTGGGCGGCACTCAGGGCACGCAGTGTCCACTCTGTGATGGGCAGCGCTGCGGAGGGTTGGCAGCCGCCTTCTGGGGCACTGCCAGGCCAGGAGCCATACAAGGCCTGGAAGGCTCTGCAGGGTCAAGAGGAACACCTCCAGCATGTTCAGATCGAGCCTAGAACCTGCCCGCACAAGCAGTCTGGAAAAGCGTCATAAGGACATCAGCGCTTGATACCAAGCTTCAAAACATCTTCACCAGCTGACCATGCGCCTGATGCTCTGATGGTGCCACGAAACTCCTTTCCTGTCCAGGCGGCTAATTTTATCATTGCGTCGTTCTCGTTGTCAAGAACTGACCCTTCAACGAGACTGAAACCAGCTCCCTGGTAACTTTCCTATATCCCGATGCTGGAGCTGCCAACAACTTAGCCCCCTTCATAGCCTGGCTGTGACCCTGCACATCTCTCATCCAGCCCTTAGCTCCCAGCCCTGTTCAAATATCTGCCCGTCTCTCATCTGCCAGCCTCATGATCCTACTCTTTCCAGAGAGAAGGGACGGGGACAACAGCAGAGAGGAGAGGAAACGAACAGGCCTGCCCGGCACAGCTTGCTCCCCAACTCTTCCCGCGGAACCCCTGACACGCTGACCCCAAGACGTTCCCAAAGAAATTGTGTGACCAGGTGCCTCTGTTTGAGGCATCATCCAAACCAGGATTCCGTTTGCACCTTTCCAGTTTCCCAGCCTCCAAGAGGCTTCAAAAGCCACGGAAGGCCCTATTCTCTCAGGTCCTTTTAAAACGCAGGGATGTCAGGCCTCCTAACACTAAAGACCGGCCACCCCAAGATACTGGACGGTGAGATCACGTACATCAGCAAGGAGTGGAGCAGGTCCTGACAGGAAGGTCCCAGAGAATGAGCCAGACCACCGCAGAGCCTGGGGAACACAGGGTCCCTTTGGAGGTGATTATGCAAAACCGTCCCAGCACTGATTTTAAGTGAAAAATCCCCAGGAGCAAGTGCTAATATGAAGCACAGGCTGTGATTGGCAAGTGCGGTTTATGGGAGAAGCCATCTGCTTGGTGACTACAGCATTCTCAGAACAATGCAATGTTTCCACTGGCATTTCCCTTAGTCCCGGTGAGGAAGAGGTCAGGCTTCCTTAAAGCAAGCAGACGTTCTCTGTGGCCTTTGCAACTTGTGTGGCTAGTCCAGGGGAAAGGCCCTCAGCTGTAACACCCCAAGTCAGATGAATGGACCAAGTGGGAGAACCGGGACGGCTTTGACCATGGAACTTCCTCGTGGACAGCAGCAGGCGCACCTGAGCAATGGGCTCCTCCTCCCCGTCCCCTCCAGCAACCTGCTCTATCGGGTTCACGGGCAAGCACTCTAGGCTGGGTCCTCCTGGCAGCTCACTGCCCAGCCGGCCGAGGACCACACTGAATCCAGTAGCTAAAGGGCCGTGTGTGCGCGTGTGCCTGACACTGAGAAGGCACCCAATACATGACTATCACCCTCACTGTCGGTGTTCACCTGCCTTCCAAACTGACCACAAACCTTCTTTGAGAGAATTTAGGGAGGCTCTCAAAACATGGAAACTACTTAGTATTAACTTTTGTTGTTGTTGTTAATCCTCACCCAAGGATATTTTTCCATTGAATTTTAGAGAGAGTGGAAGGGAGAGACAGAAACATCGATGTGAGAGAGAGACATGGACTGGTTGCCTCCTGCACGCACCCCGGCCAGGAGTACATGTCCTTGACCGGAATAGAACCTGGGACCCTTCATTCCAAGGGGCCGATGCTCTATCCACTGAGCCAAACCAGCTAGGGCAGTGTTAATTAACTTTTGACACAATAAATAAGATGGCCTTTACATTACTAAGTTGCCTGTTTCTGAACAGCACAGAGCGAGCTTTGTAACGTGGCATCACCTGTGTGTCAGCCAGACCCTGCCACACAGTGTCACCAATGCACTGCCCCCCACGGCCCCACCCTTCCTGGAAAGGCCCACGTACAGCACTTGCTGCTGGTGGGTCTTCCTTTTGACTGTGAGCTCCCGTGTCCTGGTTTCTCAGAGATTTATTGTGGGGACACATGAAAAACCGATACTGACTGTAAGAACCGCTTCAGTGACACTGGGGGCTATGAAAACCATAAAGCACTGTACATAACATTTCTTATTAAAAAGGAAGCATTTGACTTCTCAATACTGGAAACATCCAATATTCAGAATTAGAGGAATACTAGCGAGACGGCTCTTGAAGCTACAGGTTCAGGAATTAGATTACAGGCTTTGACTCCCAGCCCGGTGGCCTCCTAGGTGACCTGGGCGAACTGTCGATTGCCCGTCAGACAGAGTAATAGTACCTCCACCGCAGGACCGCCGTGAGAAGGAACTGTGCTCATGCGACTACAAGGGCTTAGATAAGTTCCTCACACATCAAACACTGCTTAAAATATTATTTTCCAGTTTTTATGAAATTATGCCTATCACAAAACTAGTCAAGGGGGCTAACTAACAGGCTTCTTAGCTGTCAGGCAATTGTTCTCTCCAGAATATATACTGAACCTCACTTTATAATTTTAATGACATTTGCTTGGTTGTACAGCCTAAGAGAGAATTTACCTCTGGGGCAGCACCATCCCTGCAGCCTGACTGGCAGAGGCGGGCAGGTGCTTAGATGTACTGCAGAGAAGATGCTCTAACTACAACTTGTACAACTGCCTTGTCTTCTCCAAGCCCAGTGAGCTGTGCCATGTCCCTGTAGCAAACGAATGGGTTTCCATGCGGGATGTTCACGTGAAAAGTAAGAAAAGCAGCTGGCCAACTGCGTCAATTATATCATCACAGACATTTCTGCTCGTGAGAGATGCCCGCCAGAATCAGTATTAGTTGGCCAACTGCTTCCTTTTTGGATGGAGAAGCAAATTTAGGAAGCCCTTTCCAGAAAGCCTTTCACTGTGGCTCCTGCCTCCCTGTCCCGGGGGCGGGGCTGCAGCTGTGTGCCCATGAAGAGCAACGGGAATGGAGGTGAAGGTCTGCAGGCCCAACCCCGAATCTGTCCCTTTGCTGGGTCCTTAGGCGAGTGACTTCCCTCTGTGCATCGCCAGGCAAGGAAACCGGCTTCAAGGGCATCAATCTTCAAGGGTAATGAAGAGAAACAAACTAGGTAACGCAGGCAGAGCATGCAGCCTGGTAGCAGAGGTGCTCAAAACGGCACCTGTTCCTCTTGTGCGCTGGGCCTTTGCACAGGCTGGTCTGTCTTTAAACCTTCCCACCCCAGCGGCCGCCAACCTTCGGACCTCCCGGACCACCACGGGTTGGTGACAGCTGTCCTACCCTACAGTGTCCAGAGCATGTAGACAGGTAATCCTGATTGGGGGAGGGGGTGGAGAGAGTCCAACATTAGGGATCCAACGTGAAGTGTGTAAACGTAATACTTCCCTAGTAGGACGGCATTCAGGAAGAAACTTGCCTCACTCAGTAAAATCTTTTTCAGACCAGTACAAAGATTCAGAATTGAACTGAATGGTAAGTGGATCTAAAGAAGGAAATTCAGCAATTAGGTTATCGGACTTTTTGCCAAACTTCTTTACACTTAGAAATGACTGAACTACAAACTGGTGGCCATTCTGAACTACAAATTGGTGGCCATTCTGATGACAAAAATTTTTTCCAAATGCTGCTGACAAATGTCCCCCCTGGGGACCCTAGCTTTCCATCTGAAACCATGCGGTTTGCTTGGGGCTCAGAACCGGGCAAGAGGCTGGAGGCCGGACAAGAGAGCCCGTTCAGATGCCCCCGCCTTCCAGGTGAGAGTGTAACTAACAGCAGGGACAGCAACGACCCTGGATGGCAGGAACAAGGGCCAAAACCTAGGCTTCTGACTCGATAGCTGTGTGATGCCGGACTTGTTAGCCTCTCTGAGCCCGAGTTTTCCCGTTCGTAAGATGGGGATAAAGAATGCCTAATTTACATGGCTGATGTGAGGGACAGGTATCTATGCAAACAGCAGGTAACCTTATACGTGGCAGTCAGTACATGTTTTGTCAAGAAAGAAATCTACATTTTTGTAAGACTCCTTGGAACACAGAAGAGTCCAGTGATCTGCAGAGAAGCAGAAAGTCCGCTTAACAAAGGCGCCCGAAGAGAGAAAGGTCTTGAGGCAGTTCCATAGCTGGAGGTGAGGATCCACCCCCAACCTCACCCCCGAAGCCTATCAAGGAGTTACTTTGGGCTGGACCTGACACCGTTGAGCACATCAGCTGAGACTACTTCAGAAAACGGTTCTGATAGTTTAAAAAGAAAAACAGTTTAACAGGAAACCTTTCGAAAGAAAGGCTGTGACTAATGCTAGAGTTCAAGTCTACAACTTAGAGTTCTATATGTGGAAACATCAATGCTAAGAAGCAAGTATGCTCTTGTTGGCATTAAAAAATACAAGATATAAACCAAGGTAGTCTTTACAAGGAATATTACAAAATTCTGTTATTAAACAGCTAGTGACTTCAGGTCTCTAAGGTAATACATTTTTGTATTTCTGTCATCTTTTTTTTTTTTGCCTTTAGGAAAAATCAAATTTCATAAAGGAAATGAAGTAAGAGTTTAATAAAAAGTATAATCAAACACAGTAGAAATACCTCCCCGAAAACCAGTGATGCTTAAACCTTGCCTGCATCTGGGTGCCCACGTTTCATAATAGGTGCAGGAGGTGAAACTTATTTTTTGAAGAGGTCCCTGGGATGGTCGGTCACCCTACTGTGTGCCAAATTACCCGGGAGCCTCCAAACTAATGCTGCCTGGGCCCAGGTGTGGTTCTGGGGGGCAGCCAAGGCTGAGAACAAGCACCTGGCAGGACAGGTGCAGGGGAGCGTGCAGGAGTGGCAAGAATACCAACATCCTGTGCAGCCTTTTAGACCCGGACCCACCTGCGGGTGCCCGGAGGCAGGACAAGGCCTCTGCCTTAGACTGCAATGAGGTGATTAGGCAAGTGGACTCTGGGTCATACCTTGCTTAGCCACGTGACCTTGGCAATATCATCACTGAGGCTGTCTGTGAAGTACGTAATGACAGTCACCACTTAACAGACTCTCAGGAACTTCAACGTTCCCGGCACAGTGGCTGGCACGGTGAGCCCACTGCGCCTGCACCGGGACTGCCTGACCCCCACACCTGCCAGGGGCTGCTGTCTTTAACAGGAGGTGGCGAGAAGTAAAAGCTACCCCCGTGATCGGATCCGGACGCTCCGTGGCCGGCTGCATCCGTCAATCTCAGAGCCCCTTGGCCCAGGCCAGGCAGAAGGGTGCCTGCAGGAGCAGACTCATACATTACCTCCTCAAAGCACACCTCCAGTTACCTGCTTCCTGGGAGAGAACAGGCCTGGAGAAGCCGTGTGGCTTTTCTAAGGTCAAGGAGCTGGTCAGCTGGTGACTAATGGGAATCCTTCGCTTCCTGCTACCCGCTGGGTGAGGCTGTGCGCCGAGGTCACAGCATCTGCTGTGCTGGGCACGGTTCCGCCTTCTGGCCCGGAGCCGGCAAGCTGTGGATGCGAGTCCAAAGCAGGGCAGGTGGCAGCGGCTCTGGCTGGTCTTCTCAGGCACCCGGGCCCATCCGGTCTGTACTCCAGGCCCTGGCACAGGCGTCTACACTCAGAACCCTGCGCGAACAGCCCTGCAACAGAAGCCAGACACTTGGGTTGAAGTCCCAGGCCTGTGCAGCCTCGGTTTCTCCAGATACTTTTCTTCCAGAAAAAGGGGGATGAGCCCCCAAAGTGCTTCTCAAGCAGGGGTGTTGGGCAAAGTCACAGAGGGAGCTTAGAGTGGAAAACAAGGCCTCCCAGGACTCCGATGACCCTTTGCCTGGGGTGGCTCAAGCCTGTGGTTTAAAATTCTTCCCAGGTGACGCTGCTGCCTCCCCACCCCTCACCCCAGGATGAGTGTCTGGTTTAAAGGATCTCTAGCCGCTTTCAGCTGGAGGATGGATCCTGGAAATGGCAGTTGGCTGAGTTTGTGAACAAAGAAAATGCCTTCTATGCTAGGCAGCTAGAGAACAACTGAGGCCGGAAAACCTCACTGGCAAGGAAGGACCTTGTTCGTCATAGTCAACAGCATAGGGCGTGGCCATTACACTTAATACATGCCGGATGAATGAATGAATGAGTGAATGAAAGAAATGCCAGCCTTTATGGTGACAATAATGTTCTTTTTCTTCCTCTTGCACAAAAACTGGCCAAGATCCCCTTACTTACTTAAGAGCAAGTAGACATGTTTTCATTTTTTAATGGCTATTCCTGGGTTTTTAAAATTGACATTCGTCTGGCATAACGCACCAGGGAGGAGGCCTAACAGTCAGAATCATGCCCTCCTCCTTGGTCTGTTTTCAAAACGCACTTGCAGTGAACGCCATCAGCACAACAAAACTGGACACACACACGTGTTACTTTTCAAGGCTACGTTAGAACCCAAATAAAAAGTAATTTTTAAAAAATGCATCCCAGCCCTAACCGGTTTGGCTCAGTGGATAGAGCCTTGGCCTGCGGACTAAAGGGTCCAGGGTTCGATTCCGGTCAAGGGCATGTACCTTGGTTGTGGGCACATCCCCAGTAGGAGGTGTGCAGGAGGCAGCTGATCAATGTTTCTCTCTCATTGATGTTTCTAACTCTCTATCCCTCTTCCTTCCCCTCTGTAAAAAATCAATAAAATGTATTTAAAAAAAAATGCATCCCAGAAAACATCGATCTCATGCAATATAAAAAGCCCGACAGTCTACTTGCATTCCAGCACTCACAGAGCCTATAGGATGCTGGTTTCTAAAGAACCGTGTTTCTCAAGAGCCCGTGGCCAGTACTGTCTGCTGTGTGCGCCCAGCATGGGGCTGGCTGAGCCGTGCGTGTGTGCCTCAGAGACAGATACACACTGGTAGTGTCTGCTCCTCTAGGCGTCCTTCCCCCTCCTGGTGACTCTCATTCTACACTTAGGGGACAGTGTTGAAGGGTTCGAACTCATCACCGTTTAGCCGTTTATAGACTTTTTTAAACAATGCTCAGCATTTCGCATTTCGTTTTATAAAGGCGGGTCACTACATGGTGTTTTTAAAGTCGGGGGTTTGTTAACTACCCAACATACGTGAGGAACGGAAGTGTTTTTCATTCCCTCCCTTGGCTTCCCCCTTCCCATGAAGAAATGCTCGTTCTTTTGCATCCGGCGTTGTTTCCCTGGCCTGAAACTGTCCAGCAACCCTAAGATAAACAGGCAGGCAGGAATGGGGGTGGTGGTGCGGGGAAGTCCTCTCTTCTCCTTCCCCAGCAAAACAAGAAAAGACAATGCCAGTCGGTTTTCAAGTTTATTGTTGGCACGCTCACACCGACGGTACAGGATTCGAGGCGAGGCCACAGCAAACGGCGTGGGAGCTGGAGGGCAGCGCGGTGCAAGGGGCACCCCGTGGTCTGTGGGGCCGGCCGGCCGGGCCTCCTCGAGGGATGGAGGGGGAGCCTCTGACTACCGAGTCAGAACACGTCAGCGCTCACCTCCGAGGCCGGAGGAGGCTTTAAAAATGGCCTCCTGACGACACTTCCTGCTCCCCCGACCGGTAGAAGGCTCCCAGGAGAGGCATCATTTAAAACACGGGGCGGCCCGGAGGCACCGGCGGCGCCGCACCAGCGCCCGCAGCCCGGACCCGCGGCCACCGGGGGTCGGCCCGGCGCCTCTGGGGCGACCCTGCGGGTCTCGCCGGCACAAAGGCGGGCGGGCAGGCAGGGGGCGCCGCACCGCACTCCACGCCGCCGGGGCCGCTGGGGTCTGTGCGCTCCCGCACCTCCCGGCCCGCTCCCTACCCCCACCCCCCTGTCCCCGCTTTGCACCAATCCCCCCGCCGCTCGCCCCCGGCCCGGCACCCGGCCCGCACCCGCCGGTGCGGGGCCACCTGGCCAGGAAGCCGGGAGACCGGGGTGGGCGCGCAGGACCCGGCCCGCACCACCAGTCCCGCCCCGACTCGGCGGCCCCCGCGCTCGCCCCCTCCTCGCCCAGACCCCACCTGCCCCGCGCATTCGAACCCGGAGCCTTGGCCCTCCTGCCCAGCCACTCACCAGCCAGTCCCGGTGCACGGAGGGGCGCCCAGACCCCGGGCCAGGCCGTGCCGCCGCCGCGGCGCCGCGCCCCACACCCGCCGCTGTAGGTCCCTACTCGGGGGCGGAGCCGCGCCGCGCGTGCGCAGTGCGCAGGCTCCCGGGCCCGTACCTAACGGAGCTGTGGTCCCGCCTGGTCCCCGCGCCATGCAGAGCCCAAGAGCAAAGCCGAAGACCCGACAGCCCGGGGCCAGGCTGAGAGCTCAGCCCAGCGCACCCACACCCGCTGGTGCAGGGGCCGGGCTCAGCCTGGATGCCCACCCGCTCCAGGCGCCTCCGTGCCCGCAGGGCTGCCTGCTTCCAGTCTGGGCCCAGTGCCCACTCGCGGGCACCCTCTCTGTGCCCTGCTGCGCCCACCCCTGCCCGCGTGGAGCTTGAAGTCCAGCAGCCGGGCGAGCGACGACGAGAGAAAAGGAGTCAGGTCTTCATTCTCCCGAGTCCTCTCTTGAGAGCAGCAGTGCCCGAGACGGTCTAGAAGGCCGGGTTCGAATCCCGACTCCCCCACGCCCCAGCTCCGGAGCCTTGGCCAAGGAAGTCCCCTGGCCTCCCTGAGTCTCAGCCCCGAAGCCTCGTTGGTGTCGGTTACGTAGGTGGGTGTGAGGGTCAGACAAGACAAGGATTGTGGGAGAGTCTGCAGATGGAGTGAGCTCATGCAATGCCAGCGGTTTTTCCTGCTTCTTCGACTCCAGCACCATTTCTGGGACCACCCCCCCTGCACCCCCACCTGGGTACCCGCTCACTTCTGTCCTTCTGGGAGGAAGAAGTATTTAGAAGAGACCCTCCCAGAGGAAAGAGTGGGGCCATGTCGCTAGAGTCCCCACAATCAGGGACACAGTTGCGTTCCCCTAGCAAATAAAATCGCTCCCTCATCAGGGCAGATTGCTTCTCCAGGGATCACAGCCGAAAGTCTGTTTCAAAGCCCCGGAAGGCGCAAGGCTGGCTTCTGGCGCCTTCCTGTGGAGGCCAGAGGTCAGGCATGGGTATGGGCCAGAAGCAGGAGGAGAGGCAGGGCTGGGGCCACTCTTCAACATGGAGTTCTAGACACAATGTCAGCCACAGGATCAGCAGCAGGATAAAACTGCCCCAGACTGAACGAGCAAGAGCCGGACGCAGAGAAGACCAACCCGGAGCGGATCACCAACATCGGCTCTCTGATGCCATACTTGACCCATCGCTGCAAAGGGCGCTCTGTCTCCGAGGGCTCTGGGCGCTCGTGGATGTCTTCTCAGAACACACACTTATGTACCAACAGTTCATAGCCCAGAGAATGGGACAGGAGTTCATAGTCTCCCTTAAGAGTGAGGTGGGCTTGGGAAGGGTACCGAGAATCTAATCTGGCCACTGCCTGGCAATTTTTAGCAACGAAAGAAGCCAAATCGGGGAAAACTGTTAATTTTAAGTATTGGAGAATCCCAAGTCCGGGTAGTAGAGATTTTCCCCCTAAAATTTAGTCTAATTTGTTTCATCTCCTTGTAACTTGCACCCATGCATCGCAGACAGCTGGGCCCTCTTGAGTCAAGTAGAATGAATGGAAGTCCCTCTGGGTTTCCTGGAGGTTCCCCTGCAGGCAGAACTGGTTATAAACCCCAACTGGCACGAAGCTGTGAGCCTGCTCCCGAGCCTGTCTGAATCTCAGCACTGATGTAAAAAGGTCAGTGAATAAATAATAGGACCCATCGCACAATGAGTCCTCAGCATTACGCAGGAGGGAGCAGGTCAGGGCTCACACAGTCCCTGGCGCATGAGAAGTGCCCGGTAGCTGTTCTTTTTTTATATTTCTCAGGAGCCCAAATTCAGTGACAAAAATACTCCGTGAAGGGTTGGGAAATGAGGTGTTTACAGCCTGCAAAGGGGCCAAGCAGGGATGGAAACCCCTAAAGGTGAAGGGTTGTTCCCTCAAAGTCCCGATGCAGGGAGAGTTCACCCAGAAATGTTATTTCTGGACATTCACCCAGTGCGCCTGTCCCACACGTAGGACAGCCCTTCAGTCTTCTTTCCCCGTCTTCCAGCTTAGTTTGTCTAAATCTCTTCCTAGTGTTCCATGGATCACCTCTGTTACAAGTTGAGTTCTATCCCCTTCAAAAGATATGTGAGAGCCCTAAATGGCCAGTGGGTGCGGATGCAAACTCACACCTGTGAATGTGCGCTTATTTGGAACTGAGGGTCTCTGCAGACATAGTTTAGATGAGGTCATCAGGTGAGCCCTGGTCCCATGGTTGGCATCCTTAGAGAAGAAACAGAGGAGACTGCTCTGTGAAGACACAGAGACCCAGGGAGAAAGGCCACATGAAGACTAAGGTCAAAGTTGGAGTGATGCTGCCACAAGCCAGGAACGCCTGGGGGCCATCGGAAGCAGGGAAAGGCAAGAAAGACTATTCCCCTTTAGGTTTTGGAGGGAGCAAGGATCTGCTGCATGCACCTCGATTTCAGACTTCTAGCCTCTAGAACTGTAAGATAATAAATGTGTTTGTTACAGCAACCCTAAGAAACTCCCAGAGATGATTGCCTAACATACAGGAGGAAAGAGGAAAGGCATACGAACAAAACCAGCCACTGAGTGTAATGGCCGGGAGCTGATGTTTGCTCACTTATTCATTCAACAAACATCTGAATGCCTGTTCCTTGCAGGCACAGGTCAGATGCTGAGGATAGGATGAAGAGCAAGATAAGGCTCTGCTCTTTGGGAGCATTCCTTTAGCAGGGGGTTGTAGAGCTCGGACAATTAATGGGATAAATAATTGGGGAGTGCTAGAGGCCGGCTGGGGAGGAAATAAAACTGGGGCGTGTGATGTGAAAGGGGGTGCAAAGCAAGAGAAAGGATCTGCATGGTTCCGTGAAGCGAGGGTTAGAGGATGAGCTCTAAGTCAGGAGTAGGAGCCAGTGCAGGAAGGCGGAGGAGCTTTCCATAAACGGGAGAGCGTGTGCCGAGGCCCTGACGTGGGCACACACTGGGCATGTTTGAGGAAGAGCAGGAAGCGCAGTGCGGATTTGGATCATCCCAGCCACTTACAAACTGCGACCTTAAGGAGTCATTTCCTCCGTCTGCCAGGGAGGACGGTGGCTCAGAGGGAGGCACTTGACCCCACTGTGCCTTGGAAAAGGGCCAGGTCTCTAACAGCGGGATTGGGAACTTGGGGCTACATTGGGGGAGGGGAGGCAAGGACAGGTAAATCTCGGGCGCTTCAAGACAATGCATAAACAGGACATCCATGGCTTTTTTTGTTATTGTTTAAAACTTCACAAATTTCTAGTACTTTCTTTGGCCTCAGTTTGCTCATCTGTGAAAGAGGGATAAATGCCTCTTTGCCCCAGTCCCCCAGCTCAGTTCAGTTCTTCTCCCAGTCCTAGAGCGCAGGGAGTGGAGGCTGCAGGGTCCAATTCTCATCCCATTACTCATCTGTACCAGCTGTGTGACCTAGGGCAAGTTACTGCCAGTCTCTGAGACGCTTTTCTCAACAGTAAAAAGGAGTAAGTGGAGCAACCTTCCATGCGGGTTGTCCGGGCAGAGGACAGCGCCTGCGGCTAGGCTCAGATCCCAGCCGCCCTGCCTCCTTCCCTGGAGCTCCCGGTTGCTCACGCCTTGCTTCACCACCCACCGGCCTGCTGGACGGGAGCTTTGAGCAGCGCACTGGGCATGCGTAGCCAGTAGAACCCGGGAGGCCGCCAGGACGCTGGCCCCGCCCGCAGGCGTAGTGCGCTGCAGTACCACCCACCGCCTGTGGCGTCGCTGCGCAGCTGCCCTGCTGGCTCCCGTAGAATTCTACCAGGCGTCCGCCTGAGCTGCCTGCTGCCGGCTCTGCGCTCGCCGGGCTGTCAGGGCTGCATACTGGGCGCCCCCAGCCCAGGGCCCGCCGATCTGCCCTGTGAGAATCTCGATGGGCGTCTTTGCTTTTGTTTCGCTTGTTTTGCGGACCGGAGCTGGAGCAGGAGCGGTGGGGCTGGACTCGCAGCGCCGGCGCGATAGCCAAGGACTCCACGCAGCGCTGTGCGCCGCCCCCTGGCCTCCCCTTGCGCAATCCTGACCTATGTCTGCAACGCTTGCATTCAATCAAGTGCAATTATCGCCCCGAGGATCACACAATGCCGGGCGCAGAAGAGGCCGGCTTCCAAGTCCAAGCTTGTCGGAGCCATCAGCGTCCCTTGCCCAGACCTGGGCTAGGCAAAGCATGGTGGGGACAGGGGCCGGTCCCCACTGTGGTTCCCCAGGGAGGGGTTGGGTGCAGAAAGGGAGATGAGCGGTTAGAAACATTCATAGCAACTGGACACGGCTGTGGGGCCAGCAGAAAAAGTAGAGGAACACGGGTGGGGTGTACTTACTGGGGCTGGTCACTCATGGCTCAGGCAGCGTCCTCGCCCCCAGCAATAGACGCGGGTAGGTTCAAAGGGGATAGGAATGAGGGAAGAGCCCTAACCGGTTTGGCTCAGTGGATAGAGCGTCCGCCTGCCGACTGAAGGGTCCCGAGTTTGATTCCGGTCAAGGGCATGTGCCTTGGTTGCAGGCACATCCCCAGGTGGGGGTGTGCGGGAGGCAGCTGATCGATGTTTCTCCCTCATCGATGTTTCTATCCCTCTCCCTTCCTCTCTGTAATAAAATATATTAAAAAAAAAAAGAATGAGGGAAGACCTGGTCCTTCAACATAGAGTATGTCCTACCCTACACTGCTTCCCACAGTATCTCCTATGGCTGCTCCTCAGCCTGTGCCCGCTGCCACACCGGGCCCCCCTCTGCCCAGCTGACCACTAGGCTTCTCCTTCACCAAGACCCCTGATAGGTGGCCGGCCCACCAGCACTTACCCTCAGTTCATGATTACAATGGCAGTGGACTTTTCTTAGCTGCTTCCCCAAATCGGTTTCTCCCTTTGTTCTTGGTAATAACCCTCCTCCAATTTCTTGCTGCTTAGAAAAAAAGACTGAATGTACACTTCTTGTGTATAGCTACGTGTGTGATCATCAATGGGAAGTAAGTAGGAGCAGAGTATCCACAACACCCAGAAGTGTCCCTGAAGGAAGGGACATGCGAGTCTTTGCCACTTTCCTCATTCTGCCGGCTTGAAGACAGGGATGAGGAGGCAATGGCCGGAGCTGGAGCAGCCACAGGGACCGGGAAGTGAATAGAGCTGGCTGAGGATGGGGAGCAATAAGGTAGGAGCCTGAGTCCCTGATAATCACGGGCCCACCATAACCGACACCCACTGCTTACCCCCTGACTTAATTTACTTGAGAGGTAGATAGGCTTCTATATTTTGGATTTCCTGTCACTCACTGCAGAACCCAGTAGGAACTGACCCAGTGTCGGCAGGGAAAGGAAAGGGTGGGAATGGGCAAAGCATGGGCCAACATGATATGAAGAATGAACGGTTTATGGTGAATGGTTTACAGACTCGCACAGTTCAGCAGAAGCAGCCTCTGAGAAGGCTGCAGCAGAAACAGAGGTATTATTTCTCTTCCTACCCCGCCCCCTGCAGAGGTCCCCACATGTGAAGCCAGGGCCACTGCACCTCCTCGGGTGCACATGGGAGGCTCTCACGCTTTTATTAGAATCTCGGTGCAAAGGGCCGTGCGCCTTCATCTCCCTTTGAAGTAAGCGGACCTCTACGTGCATAGCCTGGTCCCGGATGCTCAGCTGAGCACAGCCGGGACCAGGCACTCCTGTGGCACGTCGTTCCCTCAGCGGAGAACAGCCCCCAGCAGGGTGCTCAGTGTGAAGTTTTGAGCCACGTCTTCCTAATTGTGTATTACTTAATGAGTACCCACCATGAGTAATGAGAAGGCAAAACAGAAGGCTGATGTTGAAATGCTAGGAAATGGGAGCTAAAATGGATAATTTTTCAGCATTTTCAAGCCTCATGATGAGCTTCCCTAGTGACCTGAGTTGCAGGTATATGTGACCCAGATTTATCGATATTACACCAAACTTTAAAAAAAATTATTTATTTATTTATTTATTTATTTTTTTACAGAGAGGAAGGGAGAAGGATAGAAAGTTAGAAACATCGATGAGAGAGAAACATCGATTAGCTGCCTCTTGCACACCCCCTACTGGGGATGTGCCTGCGGAATTGAACCTGGGACCCCTCAGTCCGCAGGCCGATGCTCTATCTACTGAGTCCAACCGATTAGGGCTACACCAAACTTTTTATCGTTATTCCCTAAACAACACAGCATAACAGCTATTTACACAGCACACACACTGTATTGGGTAGCATAAGTAATGTAGAGATGATTTAAAGTGTGCGGAGGATGTGCAGAGGTTATACACATGTATATAGGGAGTTGAGCACCCACGGATTTTGGTGTCTGAGAGGGTCCTAGAAACAACCCCCAGCAGATCCCCAGCGATGGCTGTAGCTTTAAACTCCTCCAACCTTTCTATTCAATGGGATGCTCTAAAAAGGTCCCCTCCCCCTTTCCAACTCCCAAACCTCCTCCCTGACGCGCTTGGACCTCCAGTTCTCCTCTGTGCTGGCGTCTACCTGCCCCCACTGGACTTTCTGCACCTCCTCCGTCTGGTCTGTGGTAAAGCCCCGGATACGGAATCCCTTAGGTTTCCGCTGGTTGCTTGCTTGTTATTTGCCAGAGACTATCTCAAATAACTTACAGAGAAAGAGGGTGAGGGGTAAGTTGTCGGAAGCTTTGAATCTCTGAAAATACCCTTTCCAACCCTTACATGGATGAAAGCACCATTTCCTCAAACCTTTGGATGCAGATCTCTGCTGTCTTCCTGGTTTCAGCTGGTGAGACTCTGGTGTGACGCCTGCTTCTCTTCTTAGTCAGGTGTCCCCTTCTGTCTCCCTGGAGCCTTCAGGTTTCCTCTGTATCATTTGTGATTATGTGTTTATCTATTTACCTGCTATCTATCTATCTATCTATCTATCTATCTATCTATCTATCTATCATCTATCTATCTGTCTATCTGTCATCACCTGTCATTCTGGTCAGTTAATGTAGCTTTAAATATATAAACTATTGTCCTTCAATTTTGGATTTAAAAACACTTTTTTTCTCTATAGTCTCTGTTTCTATCATTATCATCATCATCATCATCATCATCATATTATTATTATTATTATTATTATCCAGATAATGAAACTTCTTGGTTGATCTTTTGTGCCTCTCAACCTCTTCTCTCATATTTCCTAGTTTTTTTTTCCTGTTCTGTTTACTTTCTGGAAGATTTTCTTGATTTTTATCTTCCAAGATATGTATAATTTTTTTCCTATGGAATTTTATGAATGCAGGGTATTCTCTAATCTCTCTGGGGATTATACTACTTAGAATTTTTAAAAAGGTTTTTATTCTTTTGTTGGGGACAATTTTATTCTCTTTTTTCCTTCTTCTTTATTATTTCCCCCCATCACCACTTATCCCCCCTTATACCTGCTTCTACGTCCCCCCACCCCCCCTTCCCCCCTGCCCATTCTCTTGCTTCCAATGAGAGGTTTTCCTCAAATGTCTGGGGATCCCTGTTTGTCCCCCATTTATGATAATGAAGTAATGGGAATCCAGTATGAAGATTAGGGCCCATGGCAGGGCCTGATGACTTTGGGTTGATTGGGTAGGAGCTGTTATTCATGATAGAGACTCCTCAAGCCAGAAAGTGGATTTCTTTCCTCTCGGGGCATCCTGCCTCCTTTTAGATGATGGGGTATTTAAAACTATTGCCAGAGTATTTAGCAAACACCCACATACTCTCCACCCAGCCTTAGAGCATCCTGATGTCAGAGTATATTTACTTCGGGTCTCCCTCCTCAGAAACAAAACATCAACGTGGCAGATACTCTCCAGGCCCCTCTGCCCTTCTCCCATGGACATGGTCTCCTTTCCCTAGAGAAAAAGACCAGTTTTTAAAAAGAAGTTAAAATGGGGACTTGAGTTGTGTATGTATTTGGAAAGGGACTCAAGATGTGAAGAGTGTTGCCCTGACCAGTTTGGCTCAGTGGATAGAGCGTCGGCCTGCGGACTGAAGGGTCCCAGGTTCGATTCTGGTCAAGGGCATGTACCTTGGTTGTGGGCACATCCCCAGTAGGGGGTGTGCAGGAGGCAGCTGATCGATGTTTCTCTCTCATCGATGTTTCTAACTCTCTATCCCTCTCCCTTCCTCTCTGTAAAAAATCAATAAAATATATTAAAAAAAAAAAAGATGTGAAGAGTGCTGATTGCTTGCAAATATGAGAAATTGCCCAGAGCTGTTGACTTAGCAAATTGTGTTTTATAGGTAACACTAGGGGCCCAGTGCACGAATTTGTGCACCTTGAAAGGAATGGTGGGCTGCGAGGCTGTGGTAGGCACAGGGACGGGTCTCAGCCCATCCTCCGTGCCCCTACCCGGCCCCTCCTGCCTCACCCCCTAGTCCCCTGTCTGCTGGCAGCCTCACTCCTGCTGCCACAGCTCCCATGCACTGCTGCTGCTCCCCAGCACTGTTGGTGAAGCGACTGGGGCTGGTGCCAGCAGCAGGTATGAGTGGGGCTGGCACCGTCATCAGGTGTGAGCAGCGGCTGCTGCCCAGATAGCCCCTCAGGAGCAAGGGGAGGTAGAGAAGCCTTCAGGGATGATCAGGGTGGGCAGCCGCCGTTCACACTGCTGATGGTGCTGAGTGATCTGGATGGGCACCGGGCACCAGCAGTGGGTGTGAGTGGTGGCTCCGGTGCTGGCTGTGGGTGTGAGCACTGGGCAGGACCATGGCACGCAGGAGCCAAGAATTTTCAGTAACCACCAGAGGCTTGCCCCGATGACAGCTACCGGCACCCAGCTTTGGTCTGGTGCCCCCACTCACCTGCTCTACCATCCTGCCTTGGCCAACGCCCACCATGTTCTGCACATGCTCCTTGGTGGTCAGCGCACATCATAGAGACTGGTTGTTTGGTTGTTCCGGTTGTTCCATTGTTAGTTCTATTTGCATATTAGCCTTTTATTATATGGGATCATTTTATAGGGATGCATTATGAGGCTTGGTACCAAAGAATGGTTTATATTTTTTCTTTTTTTGCATCCAATTAAGAAGTTTTCATTTTCCCCTGCTGCCCTCTAATCATGCCCACATACATGTTTGGTTTCACACATTTGCTGGTGTGTTAACAATGTTCTGGTTTACTCTTGCTTTATACAATGCTGGAGTGTTTTTCATGTTGCACAGTCATCTCTTCCCTCATCTGTCTCCAAACCAGCTCTCCTTTCTCAAACAGGTCCTTATCCACCATAACAAATTTTAATAACCTAGTATGTTCTTATGTAATGATAATATAAAAAAATAGCCGGCTACGTGTGGTGGGGAGTAGTTGTTTTTATAAACATAGACCAATTTTATATACATTTCTCAGCAAGGTGCTTCTATCAGTTATAGCCCATCATGACTATTTCAACAGGAAAATCCATGCAATGCTAAAGCATTCTTTTAAATAGTTGCACACTATTCCACAGTGAGAGTACACTTAATTTAAGACCTTTTTATTACTGAACTTACATTTTTTTTGCTTTGTTACTGGGCAGACAATGCTTCATTAAGCACCCTTCCTCCTTTCTACTTCCTACTTCAGGAAGTATACTTTTAATTCTTCCAGAAGTAGAAGTGTTGGGAAGGATACATATATTTTTCATTTTCACAGAGTTTGCCAGATTAATTTCCAAAGAGTTGCGGGATTCCAGTGGCCACTGTTACTAATAATTTATAGAAACCTGGCCTGCCCTCCCCTACCTCCCCAACTAGCGCTGGATGTAACGTCCTTCTGAACGTTTGCCTCCCAGTCAGATATTTCTTCATTTCCCTGCCTCTGTTATTGTTTCCTGTGCTGCTTACGAAGTAACCCCAGCCCTGGCCAGTTGGCTGGGCTTTATCCTGTACAACGGGAGGTTGCTGATTCTGGTTCCTGGTCAAGGGCACATGCCTGGGTTGTGGGCTCGATCCCTGGTGGGGAGGCAGCCAATGGATGTTTTTGCTCTCACTCTGATGTTTTTCACTCCCTCTCCTTTCCTTTCTCTCTAAAGATCAATAAACTATTCTTTAAAAAAAAGTACCCCAAATACATACAATACGACCACGAATTGCAAAGGCATGCAAATATTTTCTTCTAAGTAGTTATTGTTATATTTTTTATCGTTAAATAATTAATAGCCATGGAATTTTTTTTATGTAGGTATATTTTTTCATTTGACAGACAATTGTGTTTCCAGCAAAACTTCCTTAAATAAACCAATCTTTGCCCACCTTTATCACATCTTCGCTTTCCTATTTGTGAATTTCCAGTTTCAGTTAGAATAGCTTTATGTTTAAAAAAATCTGGTAAGGCAAGTTTGCCTGCCTCCTCACCTCCTCCCACTATTTTTTTTCTACCTTTTTCATGTTGCACAGTCATCTCTTCCCCCATCTTATTACTGAACTTACATTTTTTGTCATTGCTTCTAGGCCCCCTAAGTGCACAGAGCTTAGAACTGGATGTGTGTATACTAACATGTGTAATGATTTCCATATTCATTCCTATAGATCTATATTAAGCAAAACATGAATTCATACTGATGTCTCCAAATCTCATGCAGAGTTATGGCTCATTCTGACCTGATCTTTGCTTATCAGTAATCTTTTATTCTAGTTGTGAGAAGCCTGACTCCTCCACCCACCATCCATTTAGTTATTTGCATTTTGTTAAGGATTTTTGTATCTATGCGTAGGGCACATAATCTGGACTTCCTTTCTTTGTATTGTCTGTGTCAGGTTTATGTGCTTATTTGTGTATTTGTTTATGATTGGGTTTATGTGAGCCTTATAAAGAGTTCAGAAATGTTCTTTCTCGATCTTCTTAAAAAAGTTTGTGAATTTTGTGTTATAACTTTAACGTTTTTTATAGGATCCTTCATGATGTAGAGCAAGCATGTCAAACTCAAAGGCTAACAAAGGCCAAATAAACGAGGCATGTGGCCTGTGGGCTGCGAGTTTGACATGCTTGATCTAGAGCTTTCTTTGTGTGGGAAAGTTGCTAATTCCTTTTAAAAAATGGAGTGCTGGCCCTAGCTGGTTTGGCTCAGTGGATAGAGCGTCAGCCTGGGTTGCAGGCTCAATCCCCAGTAGGGGGTATGCAGGAGGCAGCCACTCAGTGATTCTTATCATTGATGTTTCTGTCTCTCTCTCCCTCTCCTTTCCTCTCTGAAATCAATAAAAATATATTTTAAAAAATTGGAGTGCTGTTGAGATTTTCTGTTACTTGTATTAGTATTGTCTCGATGGAATTATATTTTTCAACCTCACTGAAAGGTGCTTATGATATGTCTTCAATAGCCTATCAATGTATATAGGATCTGTTGTTTTCCCTTTTATTCTTTAGTAATTTGTTTTCTTTTGCTTATGTTTTTTATTACTTTTGCTAGCTGTTTATTAATTTTAATTGTTCGAAGAACCAACTTTTGGCTTTGTTGGTTTTCTTTTATTTCCTTTTGCTTGTATCATTGATTTCTGCTGTTATCCTTAATAGTTTCTTCTTTCTACTTAATTTATGTTTTCCTTATGTCTTAAACTGGAAACTTAGGTACTTCATTATGGAACTATCTTTAATATGAGCATTTAAGCCCTTTTAAGCTATCAATGCTTATATTAAATCATAGTTAAATGGCAACTGTACCCCTTAAATTTTGCTATGTTATGTTTCATTATCATTCATTTTGAAATAGTTTTAAACTTTTGTGTGTTTTTTCTTTGACCATGAGTAATTTAGAAATGTGTTGCTTAATTTCCAAATATTTGGAGATTTTTCTAGACATTATCTTAATATCCTGCCTCGTGGTTCATCAATAGCTCTCCCAACCCCCCACACAAGTACACCCAAGAGCAGAAGTTTTCCATTAAGTAAATTTGAAAATTTTAACATTTTTCTGGTTGAAAACATTTTAAAGCCATCATAAATTGGCTCCAGCAAAATATCTATTATTGGCCTCACTACAAGCACTCGGTGATAAAGTGTTAAAACAAAAACACAACAAAGTCATGGGAAACCAACTTAGATGATCTTATTTATTGTATACTTATTTGCTGCTGTTTCTCCCACTTAATTCACAGCTGTAATTCCAACATCTACAAGATTGTCTCACAACATATACATACTCATACACAAACTAGTGCTTGTAACAAGGTATTATTAAAGATGAGGAAGATATAAATGGATCTAAATGAGGATGATTTCGTCAAAAAGAAATATTCATGAATGCTATAATCAGATAAAGCTAAAATCCCACTGCTGTACTGAGGTGAGGTATAAAGTGACACTTCTCAACTGAAAATGAAATCATAGTTAAAGAGGGATCAAATCCCTTTGGAATCTGGGCATGCCACGCCCAAATCATTGCGCTTTTAATTACAGATCAATGAGACGCTGGGCAAGACCCAGACCTGGCTGGCCCCACCGAATGGAGTGTTGTGTATGAAAAACTTGGTTCCAGCCGTGACTAGGTCACCGTAAGATTTTGGCCAAGAAGGCACAGCTTCCTCAGTCATAGCATGGGTTCAGAATCCTGACCCTACCCTCTTTATAGAACTGTTGTAATAATCAAGTACAGTTAAAGTTTATAAATCTTTGTCCTTTAGTGATTTATTTATAAGCAACATGTCATTACAATCAACACCGAGAACAAGATGGTCCCTTTGGCAGACATGGGGATGGGCCACCTGGCTCTTCCTTGCAAGAAGAACCTGCTGATTGCCAAGTTCTCCGACAGCCTCCAGCTGCAGTGCCTCTGGATATCCTGTGGCATTTGAAGGTCATGTTTTTCCTGGACAGCCCTTGGCAATGAGTCAACATGGGTGGTGTACGAACACCTGGCCACTTCTGCCCAGTGTGGGACTCTCTCCTCTATGGGCAATCTTTGCTCTGGAACTTTCCACTGGGCTGGCCAAGGCTCTCCCAGTGCTGCGTCTCAGTCTGATGCTCTTCCTACTCATCTTCCCTCCTCCCCTCTTTCCTCTCATGAATGTCAGACCTATGTCACAGCCTGAAGGCTCTCCCTGCCTCCTCCTGTCCCTTCTCCCCTTTATCTTTCACAGGCATTACTTCCACTAAATGTTTGCACTTCTAACTCCTGCCTTGGCCTCTGAGTTCCAGAAAGACCCAGCTAACATGCCTCAAATCCCAATCATCTAAGCCAGCCCTGCCAATATCTTGAGTTTTCTATTTCTTTTCGAAGATTTTTCACATGTTAAGTAACATTAGCATTTTATTTTAAGATGGTCGATTTCTACTGCCTTTTCCTCATAGCAACATATCATGCATTTATGAATAAGAGGTGATAAAGCATTAAAAAAAACCCATAAGTTTCATAAAAATGCTAGCCACCATGCGATGTTCATTTGTTTTAACAAGAGCAGTGCTTTAGGAGATTCAGAAACATTTCTTGAGAACACAGCACGGAATGGCATGGCCTCATGATAGGTGAATCGGAGGTCTCAGTAAAATCTGCCAATAGCTTTTTAGAGTGAGACATAGATTCTTCCCACACATGAGCCTGTGGACTCTCTGCAGAGCCCGCTTACACACTGGCCCGGGTTTGCTGAAGCCCAGGTGAGCGTGACCAGCCCCCATACTGCCTTCAGCTCTCACCAGTCTGCTCCTTAGTAGCCAGGCTCCAATGTATACACTCTTGTCTCTTGGTTCCCATGTTACCCTGTGCAGGCACATCTAAGACAGGCTCAGGTGGGCATCAAGAGTTCCAACTTGCCCGGCTGGTGAGGCTCAGTGATTGAGCATCAACCTATGAACCAGGAGGTTACGGTTCGATTCCCGGTCAGGGCACATGCCCCGGTTGCAGGCTTGATCCTAGTATGGGGTGTGCAGGAGGCAGCCAATTAATGATGCTCTCTCATCATTGATGTTTCTATCTCCCCTCTTCCTTCCTCTCTTAAATCAATAAAAATATATATAAAAGAAGTTCCAACTTTACAAGGAGCTTCTGCATCAAATGCTCCTGGTCTGTCCTAGAGGTGTTACCTCACATTGACCTTGTGAAAGGTCAGAGCCAGGCACCTGGTTGGTAAATGCTCCCAGTGCTCGTTGTCTGCTAATTTGGACAAGAGATAATCCTGGGCATTGTGTGTAGTATTTTCCTTGGTATCCCTTGCCTTTTAATTCTATTTTGGTTTTACTTCTACATGGAAGCTACAATGACATAGTCTATAACTTTCACACATGCAGGCTTTGGTAACATTTGAAGTCATTGTGTACTATTCATTTCAACCAGGCCTCTTTTTTTACTTTTTAAAACTTCACTACAGGAGTTTATTTAGTGATATATTTTAAGGTAGGTAACTCTGTATTTTTAAATCGTTTCTCTCTCTCTCTCTGTAAAATTTCACAGAGCAGGAAATGTACCTGAGAAGATGTGCTTGGAGGGAGGCAGGCAAGAATGTGTAAAAATCCGGGCTCTCTTCTTCTGTTGAATAAAAGTACATCCTCCTGGCCTTGAGCTGGGACAGTGCAATGTTCCCACAATGTAACGCTAACGTGAGGCCTGCTCTTCCTTTGAATGGAAGTCCACAATTGGACTTTTAAGAATAACTATACCTTCCCTCAGGCTTAAGCTTACTCCCTTACTAGGAATCTGCTAATTCCATTTGTCTTAAAGCAACTCTAAGCAGAGTATACTGGAGCTGGCCATTTCACAACATAGGGAACGCATTTCTGATTTCTGTCTCTCAAGCGATATTCACAAGTGCTCTTGTTTTCCTACCATATTTCTTCTCTGTAATTGAATTTCCAGGATGACAAATAAAATAGAGCTGGCATTCACTAACACCTTCAGCATAAGGGATCCCCAAAACATTGTAAATTCACAAGTCCAAACATTTCTGAAATAAACAAGGTCGCAGGAGGTCCTGGGAAGAGCATAGATTTGGGGGTCTCCCCCAGATTTGCCATGTGCCAGCTGCAAACATCCCAGTGATAGTTTCTTGTAACCTCTGTTGCTCATCTGTAACACGAGCACAATGACCGTCTTTACAGTTTTTCCTTTAGAAGATAGTTTTAAAAAGCTAGGTTTGATTTATGCATCTTATACATATTTGTTCTGTGGTTTGAGATTTCAAAAACCATGGTTGAGTTTCCAATTTCCATTATAGAATGTTTTTCTTTTTCTACGAAATCTAAGATGTGATCCCTTAAAACCCCAGAAGAAGAATCTTTGGAAATAGGTGAAAAATAATAGAGACCCGGGATCCAGTGAACTGAAGATAAGCAGATCAGGCTACCAAAGCGAGGAGAGTCTGTTGAGAGGGAGGGGCCTCGTCAGGTAGCATTGCTCCTTGTGGGCCCGGGTTTTATCTTTCCCGTCAATCAGCACAATAGGAAAATACTTGTAGTGTTCAATGATCTCTTCCACCGAATCAAACTTCTGAAACACAGACAAGAAAGTCAATGAAGTTTACATCCCTTTGGTGCTTGTAGGTTAAAGTACAGATGTTCAGTTTTACTTGGAAAAGGGAATTTATTAACATTTGGCGGGGGGGGCGGTTTGTAAAGGTGTGTCAGAAAGCCATTTAAAAAAGGGGTGTGGCAATCTCTTAAAGGATGAGTGACAAGAATCATAATAATAAAAGGCTAATATGCAAATGGTCGTCATGCCATGATGCTGTAATGCCGTGATGCCGTAACGCCGTGACGCCGTAACGACTGATCAGCAGAGACCTGAGGCTGCGTGGGTCCAGGCCAGGGTGGGGGACCTGAGGCTGTGTCCCCCGCCTGGTGGGGCTTGATGGGGGTGGGGCCAGCTGGGTCTGGGTCTCCCCCAATGCGGGTGGGGCCGGGAGCGATTTCGAGGTACGTGCGGGTGGGTGGGGATTTGACTCTGGGTCCTGCGGTAGGCCCCAGACTCTGACAGGAGGGAGATTTTCATATACATTTTACTAATTTTCTTTCATCTCTGACACTTCTATTATAGAGAAAGGGCAAAGAGCAATATTAAAATATTTCCTCTAATTACCATATTTTCCAGCGTATAAGACAACTGGGTGTATAAGACGACCCCCAACTTTTCCAGTTAAAATATAGAGTTTGGGATATACCTGCCCTATAAGATGACACCCGGCGTATAAGATGACCCCCCGACTTTTGAGAAGATTTTCCTGGGTTAAAAAGTCGTCTTACACGCCAGAAAATACAGTAACTCCCTTTTAATGTGCATGAATTTCATACACGGGGCCACAAGTAAGATAATAAGGGAGAAAAAAGGCACTTAGGGAGACCAAAGATGAACTAAGGCAGCCGAGCTTCCCACACCCAGATATCAGATCACCTGGCCAAGCTTCACCTTTATCACAGGTCCCTATTATAAGCAGTTAAGATAAGTTAGATGAGTGAGTTACACAGCAGTCAGCCCAGGGGAATGCCTGGTGCCTCCCTTACCGTCCCCCTACCTGAGACAAACCCAAATGCAGACAATCAAGACTTGACCTTCGCTTAGTAAATTGGTGGGAAAGGCCTGCAGAAAACTCTCTCTCCTGAAAACCCCTCCTGTTCTAACTTAGTGTGATCAGAAGGTCTGTGATGACCACGGGCTGCTGATAGTTCTTTGTCAATTTAGCTTCCTTCTCTGGGCTTCTTGTGAAATAAACAGCAGATCATTTCACTTTTATGTTTCTAGAGATGTGCAGATAAGATTATGTCAAGTTTAGGGGAATCAGAAAATGCTTTGTTGAAGATACAGACATGACGTGGGTTATTCATTCTGGGTGATTCCAGATACACGGACAGGGAGGGTTAAAGATAGTAAAAGCAGAGGGAGAAGCAAGACAGGGGTTCAGAGAATGTGGGCATCGGGTCTGATGGGCTGAGTTTGGAGGAGTCCTTGGAAGGGAATGCTGGGAGGTAATGAGGAAGAGCTCACACCACCTGCCTTCTAAACTTCTGAACACAACATTGAGCCTCCTGGGCTATTTTGTGAGGTGAGCAATGACCTTGAAGAGCTAAAGACACTCCAGCTCAGAGGTCACATAGCTGCAAGGCCAGGACCAGGAATGGAATCTGGTTTTGCTGGACACCTGTCGGTGCTTTCCTGATGCAATGTTGCCTGTGGCTGTGACCCTGATGTCCCAACAGACCAGGGCAGAGATGACACAGCCCGAAGGAAGGGCGTCAGGGTGGGGACGATCTGATTCTGCTTCGGTTCTGTCTACTCCTCCCTCTGCGCCCCCATCCTGGCACAGAAATGTCCACAGGCCTTAGGGATAGCCAGCAGGGAGCGAGATGGTCAAGGTCCCTGTCTTCACGGAGGTGACATCCTGATGGGGGCAAAATAAATTCCCACACACATAGATCATTTTAGGTAATGTGCTGTGGAACAATCAACTTTGGGCTGGAATCTCACCAGGCCACCCAGGGGCCTTCCCTTGGGGGCTGCATTTGGCTGTGGGGAGATTGGGAGGGGGTACCAGGTTGGAATGCAAGGTACCAGTAACTGCCCTGGCTGTCTCCTCTTCCTGTCCCTTGTCAAGGTATGGGGGAGGGGAGTGGATAGGAGGGACTTGAGGAAAGACATGTGTGATGAGTCTCCTGACAGTGGCCAGTTCCCAGAGCCATGCCATTCTGGTTCTTCCTGGCGACTGAGTCCACACACATGCCCCCTTACCCCTAAGCTCCTTTAAGTGGGTTCTGTCTTTCTAGAGTTCTGATTAAAACTGTACATGACTTGCACGTCTGGGCCCTGTTACTGGATCTATTAGCAGAGTTTTCAATGAGATAAGCTGTCTGTCCACCCTTGGCAGGTACTGGATAAATATTACTTAGTTCCTGCCTGGGGCTAAGGTAAGGCGGTTCCCTGGCTGTCCAGTGGGGTAATACTCGGTCTGCGAAAGCTGTCCTAAGGGAAGGGCCCGTGGCGCCCGGATGTCTGCGTTCCACGCAGGGCTCTCCCACCCACCAGCTGTGTCCCCGGGCAAGTTTCTTACAGGCTCTGCCTCAGTTTCTCTATGAACAGCGATGGTGATGTTAGGACCTGCCTCTGAGGGCCATGGTGAGGATTAGCTGACTTACTAACTATACAGCCTTTAGAAGAGACCTCGGTGTACAATGAGGGCGCAACACACATCAGTCGTCGCTGTGAGCTCCTCCCTCCACGGTTGTCAAGAACACGAAGGAGCAACGAAATCCCCCGAGACGTGTGCAGACTGTCCCTGTGAGCCTTAAGGAAGAACGGAAGTTTTCCCGTTTCATTTCCAGACCGTTTCCTCTCTCTCTCTTCATGCTTGACAAAACAAAAAGTGATTCATGAGAACAACGTTTCACATAGAACTCTTGCACAACATTAGTTCACGCACATGGCATGACGGAAATGCTCTTTCCTGGTGGGAATCTTCAGAGGGAAGACGCTTGCTTCCTATTCTTATTCCTGCTTGTTTAGAAGGGCCCCGGAATAATGGATTCAACATTAATTGTTTTAATAATCCACACGGATGACATTTTATATGAAACACGTAGTAGGCAGCGGGCAAGGCAGGGGCCATAAATCAGACTGTCGATTCTCCTTATTGACATCTAGTGATAAGCCTGCAACTGATATATTACCCTAAAGAGACTTTTAAAAATTATAATTAAGCTCTTGTTTTGATATGAAATGTTTTTTTTTTTCAGGAGGACAGCAAATGCCATCCTAATATTGGACCTTAACGTTTGTTTAAGCCTTTTGTGTTGGCCCTATGTGTTCACTGTAGGTTATATTTCACTGCTGGAGGGTACGCCAGTCTGTTTGGGCACACACACGGGAGTGAAAGCAGAAGAGAGGAAAAGAAAGAGAAGGAGAGAGAGAAGCAGAGAGAGAGAGAGAGAGAGAGGCGAGAAGCAGACAGGGGAAGTGAGAAATAAACCCATGGGTTACTTGTTTTCTAGTCTTCAATGTGGAATTTATCCAGTGAACATCTATCATAATTTTCAGCCATGGATCATACACCTTTGCAGGACAAGGTGAGGCCTGAGGACTGAACCGGCTCAGTAACTGAGCAAATGGATATAGTGGGCTGACTGGTGGTCCCCCAAATGGGCCATGTCCTAACCCCTGAAATCTTATATATCAAAGAGCGACTGTCGCTTCACAGGGCAAAAGTCAAGATCATGTTGAGGATCTCGGGGAAAGGAGCGTATCTCTCCTAGGTCCCCCCTAAAAGTAATCACAGAAGGGAGGGAGAGCCATTCCGAGGAGGAGGAGGAGGAGGAGGCAGTGTGACCACAAGGCGGGGGTTAGAGTGAGGGGCCGCAGCCCAGGAAGCTGACTGGCAGCCAGAGGAGGCAGGGGGGATCCTCCCGAGCCTCCAGAGGAGCGGGCCCTGCCCACACTGGGACCCCTGTTTGCGGCCTCCAGGGCTGTGAGAGAACGTGTCTGCTGTTTTAAGCCGCGGAGTTTGTGGTCCTTTGCGGAGCAGCCACAGGAAGGAAGGCACTGGATGCTCCCTGAATCTGAAGCCAGTGGCTGGCCACGTGGCTAGCAGAATGACCCAAATGCCTTCGGTGGGCAAATGGACCTTCCCAGCCTTATTCCTTGCAGGCATATGCGAGTTGCTCGTCTTCTGCGCTTGTGCGAGGTGTCACTGTGCTGTCCCTTCCCCGGGGGCCACGTCCGGGCAGTGGCTACTCTCAGGGCCCCGGTCCTCGCCTGTGCCCGGTGCACAGATCTAACGGAAGGGCCCCCGGGGCTCAGTTACGATGGAATGTGATACCCCTTCCGCACCTGCCTCTGTGTCCGGCACTCTACTCACATCATCTCACCTTTCACTCACAGTCACCCCTGGTTTATGATGGTGTTAGTTTGCTCGGGCCTCCATAACCACCTACTACAGATCGGGGAGGTGGGGGACTTCAGCAATAGAAATTTGTTTTCTCACAATCTGGAGGCCCAGGTCCAGGTGGGCGGGGCTGGTTTCTCCTGAGGCCTCTCTCCTTGGTGTGTAAAAGGCCCTCCCTCCCTCCCTCCCTCCCATCTTCCCAAGAAGAGTTGAAAGGGCAGCCCAGCCCCTCCTGGCCCCTTACTACCTCGATGTCTCTAGCATTCGCTTAATTTTCTGAGCTTCAGTCTCCGTCCATCTAAGGTAGAACCAATTATTATGTCAAAGAATCTTTGAAAAGTAAAATGAGATCATGCAGACGGACCAGGCCTATCATGACCATATTCAGTGAAAATCCATCCCCTTTTCCCTTTCCCTGTGATTCACTGACATAGTTATGCTGTCACTGATTCATCCCTTCACCCGGCCACCTGCCAGCCCATCTGCCCTGAGACGGGGCACTGGGTGCTGTGAGGAAGCCCACCTTTAGTTTGGGGACCAAACCTCCCGATTCCTATTGCTAACAGACCTTGTCTGAAATGCCGGCAGCGGGAGTTCAGTGCTGGGGCAGGCAAGGCCTGTGGCATTAAGGAGGCATTAACGTGGCCTCGGTGGAGGCTCTGGGAGGCCTGATTGAGACATCTGGCAGAATGAGTTTTCTTTAGTGGGCGAAGCAGGGCGGAGGGTGAGTGTGAGCCTTGTGCGCGGACGTTTGCGGAAGGGGCTGGAAGGATTAATTACACTCTCCACCTCCAGGGCGGCGCTCTTTCCTCCCATCCTGCAGGCAGGGGACGTGGAGGGGCGTTGGCCAGCGCCCTGCACGTTCTCCCCTCATTTTCCTTTAGTGCAGAAAAGGGGATCCATTAAGTTATACCCACTTCGTCTCCTCGGAGTCCCGTCCCCAGAGCAAACTGCCGATTCCTCTCCAGGAAGCGGATTTTCACGTTGTAGACTCTGTTCCCATGAAACACCACCAACACGTAGGGTTCTGTGCGGGACTTCGCCGAGCAGTCTCGGACCAGGAACGTGCCGTCCTGAAGGAGAGGAGCAGCGATTACCCCTCAGGCTGCCCGCGTCCCACCCTCGCCACGTGGAAACGGCGATGCCTGGGCTCCAGATTCCCCGACGGCTTTAGTTTTGGGTAAACTAGCTCTTGACCCAGTTGAACTCAGTGGTTATGGGGTGACAGTAGGTATTAGGGTTCTTGTTATTTTCTGAGAAGTTAACCAGTCAGATGACACCCCTTCTCCCAGACCTTCCAGCACCCCCACCTCCTCAGCACCTGCCTCCATCCTCAGCTGCCTTTCGCGGGTGGACGCAGCAGCCTGCCTGTGGCTTACCTGCTGTCACTCCTCAGGCTGCCACCACCTCCCAAAGGCCCTGTTGGCTCTGGGAGATGTCAATGGAGGGCTAGGGTCCCCAAAAGAGATGTGGAGCTTCAAGGTCATTGAGGTCAGAATGAGTGTAGAGGCCGCAGGAAGGGGGAGAAAATGTAGCCTGGCATGAGGGGAAGGCAAGAGCAGGGCGGGCAGGAGGGGGCAGGAAAGGGCTCTAAGACAATGTCCCAGAGGGGGAAGGAAGCCCAGGGGCTTGTTGCAGAAGCCAAGGCTGTAGACAGCGAGGGTCACGGTGTGGGATGGTCTGAGGGCTGAGAAGGGCACCTGCCGTGGGTCAGCAATCATCAGGCGCTCCCTCGGGGAAGGCTCAGGGGGGAAGGGCCGGGCGGAGAGGCTAAGGAATGGAGCAGGCCTCCTGGAGGTGATCACTCCTGCCTACACCGCTCAGTCCTGTGGTCACGGGACGTCACTTACATGATGAGAAATCTGACTGTAATTTCATAGATTATTATAAATGACCTATACAATGACGTATTATGCATAATTTATAATAGTTGTTATATGTATTTATATCTTTCTTGACTAATAGCTGTATATTTACATGTGATTATAGCATATGTTACACGTAATTAATATTTATAATATATAAATTTATATAATGCTTATGATATAACAGCAATTTTCATCTCATAGCACACATAAACTAATTGCTACAATTCTGCGGCATACCAAAAAATATATATTTTTGGCTGATCTGACAAAAAAAAAAGTATTCGTTCACACCAGACAGCTGTTGTTCTGCTGACTGTTGTCATTTTTTAAATTTGACTAAGGGAAAAGAGGTCAGGGCCCCTGACTCAATTGTCAGGTATTGCATGTTTTAACAATTCTTGTGGCATACCGGGGTTAAAAATTGCTGCTCTAGAATAATACTTAAAAATGTTAAATTTATAAATAAAACTATGGTGACATTCTAATGATGCTGACAGCTGAGGTTTATTGAGAATTTCTCTCAAGATATCAAGCACTCTACACACATTATTTTATTTGATCTTTACTTAAAATTTGAGGAGGTGTTTTATCCCCATTTTACAGGTGAGGAAATTAGGATCCAATAGCTTGTCAGTGGTCGGCAAACTCCTTAGTCAACAGAGCCAAATATCAACAGTACAACAATTGAAATTTCTTTTGAGAGCCAAATTTGTTAAACTTAAACTTCTTCTAATGCCACTTCTTCAAAATAGACTCACCCAGGCTGTGGTATTTTGTGGAAGAGCCACACTCAAGGGGCCAAAGAGCCTCATGTGGCTCACAAGCCACGGTTTGCCGACCACTGGGTTAAGTGAATCTCCTAAATCATCATAACTCATCAATGGAAAACTTGCTCTTTAAATATTCCAGCCTCTGAGAACATCGAGTGGCATTGAGAAATTTTCTGGAATTTCTTTTACCTAAAACATTTGGCTGTAATTGAAGTCTTAAGACTCAAGCACAGAACACGGCCAAAGATCAGAAAGGAAGAGGGGGCCAAGATGTGTGACCAATTTCTGGGTTTATTATCTTAAACTGTACAATGAGTTTGTCACAATGAATCCTTCTTCTTCTCTCTCAAACCAATCAATCAATCAATCAATAATATTTTTAAAAATGAATGTGTTCATTAGTGGGTGAGTTCATTAGTGACAGGACCCCAATGAATTTTAATAAAACCAGCTCTCTCGGTATTGATATTATAAAATTAAATAAGATAAATTTACATTAAGTTGCTATGGAAAACAGAATAATGCCCCTACACACAAGATGTCCTAACTTCCAGGACCTGTGAATATGTCACCTTTACATGGAAAAAGGGATTTTCAGATGTGATTAAGGGTCTTGAGATGGAAAATTATCCTGGATTATCTGGGCGGGGGGGGGTGTGTGTTTCAATGTAATCAGAAGAATCCTTGTAGGAGAGAAGCAGGGGTGTAAGAGTCAGACATGGGGGCGGGCACAAGTCAAGGCTGGCTGGCAGCCCCTGGAATCTGGAAAAGGCAAGGAAATGGACTCCAGAAGGAACTTCAGAAGGAACACAGCCCTACACCTTAATTTTAGTCCAGGGAGACCCATGTAGGAATTCGACCTCCAAAACTGTAAGAGAATACATTTGTCTTAGTTTATTAAGTTTGTGGTAACTGCCAGCACTGAGAAATGCAAGGTGAGGCAAGAGCCACTTCACTGAAGTCCACTGCTTGCTATGTCCCCTGACCTGTGGGCAGAAAACCATAAGTTCATGGGACCATCGAGGACTTACCTTGTTCTCCTTCATCAAGGCCTCTTCCACCTCCTGGCGACTGTACTCTCCAACATACCATTCGCTGTGCTGGGCCTCCTGCAGGATAGGTGAAATGATGACTATCTTAGGGTTAAGGGGAAGCCCTAATTGTTAATTAATGAAAATGTTAATTAATGAAAATGTTTCCCCCAGTGCCAAATCACAGTTTGATTGACAGTAGAGATGTGGCACAAAAGTTCTGTCTCTGAATCTGGACGAAGAAGAAGTAACTGCCGCTTAGGCATTGTGAAATTGGCGTGACGGAGTAACCTGCAATTCCACTCCGTCTACATGACAGGCCCTGTGCACCAGGCTCAGAATGGGTACTAAACCCTCATGCTCTCTACCCGCTGGAGCTTACTGAGATGGGATGGCTAATGTTTGTGGAGTCTATGCTGCCCTAGTCATCATGGGAGGGGAGGGCAGGACAGGTGTAGAAGGGAGCATCTTTAGGCCACTTGCCTATAGCCACATGCATTGGATCTGCACTTTGAATCCTAGTCTGCCTGGCTTTTCCCCTGTGCTGTGTTCCCTTATTTATACCAACTGATTTCTTTGGATTATAAAATCCACCATGACAGAGAGAAGACAGGGCAGTCAGAGAGATGCTCCATGGACCTGCAGTTCTCAAGGATCTAATATTAAACAAGCCCCTGCATGAATCCAGCACATCGAAGACCCCTCCTCATCCATTGTCCCAATCCATCCCTGCAGCAACCCTGACAGGTGGGCATGCCAGGCAGGGGAGGGGCTCAGGAAGTCAATGCCTGTCACCTGGTTGGCAAGTACTTGGTCGCTCAGTCTGAGTCTGAGTCTCTGGTCCTCCCACAGATGGATCTTCCCAATGACGGGCATATGTGAGCCAGCTCCCCCCTAACGCCATGCCCTTGCTTCCTGCCATCCCAGGCCTGGCACAGGGTTTGGCCAGCCGGATGTGCTTGCCATTCTGTGGACACATGGCCTCAGGACTTGGCATGAGTTGGCCCTCCTGCCTGGAATCCCTCCTACTCCTCACCTCTCCTCCTACTTGGTCTGTCATTCTCTTCCAGCAAGACTGGGATCAAACTCATCTCTTATTGCAAGTGTCCTTTGGAATAAAGTCCTTTACTTTTTATTGCAGTATATTGTTATAATTGTTCTATTTTATTATTAGTTGTTGCTAATCCTTGACTACCTAATTTATAGTTAAGCTTCACCATAAGTATGCCCATATGTATGTGTGGGAAACAACATAGTAAGTACAGGGTTCAGTACTGGCTGTGGTTTCAGGCATCCACCAGGGGGCTTGAAACACATCCCCCGTGAATAGGGAGCACGACTGTATAGAAATTAAAGAATCTGGTGGAAGAGCAATATAGAATGTTATACAGCAAAACTCTTTAAAACGTTAGAAACCAATAATATTGAAAAAAAGTTAAAGTCCATCGTGATACCCCTCTGAGGCAACGTTCAGTAGAGCTCTATTCAGACACCAAGTTTATCTAGAGAAACAATGCAGAGAGGCGTCTACCTCTTCATCAGACCTTGTGGGGAAAGGTTTCCTCCAGCTCATGTTTTTATAGTGAAGAGCATCTTCCCGAGGGCCGCAGCTGGCTGGAGCCTGACATCTCTGAGGAGGATGGGACTGCGTGCTTTCTTTACGATCTGGGAAAAGTAAATGCACATTTAAGTGCGATTTTGTTAGTGTCATATTGCCTCCCTCCAACAAGGAGCTGGATGGAGCCTGCCACTCCTCTCTGTGTCTGGGGCAACCTTGGTCTACACCACCATCATCTCACACTGGGGCAACCTTGGTCTACACCACCATCATCTCACTCTGGGGCAACCTTGGTCTACACCACCATCATCTCACTCTGGGGCAACCTTGGTCTACACCACCATCATCTCACTCTGGGGCAATCTTAGTCTACACCACCGTGGCCTCACTCTAGATGGCACTCTTCCCTAGATTCTTTGGCTTCAGCTTTTGCCCCTTCCTCTCTAAGGCAGTCAGAGTAACCTTTAAAAAATGTGATTCTGACTTTGCTACCCCCCCCTGGTAAAAATCCTTCCATGGTTTCCGTTACACATGGAAGAACACCCAGATGTTTGACATCTGTCAGTGAGACACTCAATAATCTTTTTCTTCTGATTTCTCCATCCCCCATCCCTTCCTCCACGCCCCCTTCCATTGTTCCTTCCTTCCTTCCTTCCATCCACCCGTACACCATCCATCCATCCATTCCCCCATCCATTGTTCCTTCCTTCCTTCCTTCCATCCACCCGTACACCATCCATCCATCCATTCCCCCATCCATTGTTCCTTCCTTCCTTCCATCCACCCGTACACCATCCATCCATCCATTCCCCCATCCATTGTTCCTTCCTTACTTCCTTCCATCCACCCGTACACCATCCATCCATCCATTCTCCCATCCATTGTTCCATCCATCCATCCATCCATCCATCCATCCATCCATCCATCCACCTGTACACCATCCATCCATCCATTCCCCCATCCATTGTTCCATCCATCCATCCATCCATCCATCCATCCATCCATCCACCCACCCACCCATCCCCCATCATCTGTTCTTTTCTGGCCATAATGAACTTTGTTCAGTTTCTTAAACAAGCCAAGCTTATTCTCAACTCAGGCAACACTATTTTTTTTAAACTTGAAGAATGACATTTTGTCTTAATGGAATCTCACTTTTATTTAGTTTTTTAACCTGAAAGAAAGAATAACAAACTGTGGTTATTCAGACTCGGGCATTTGGCAGATATTTTATTAGAAATTAACAAGGTGAGCCAGTTAATTCATGGAAAACAATGGCAGTATTTGCTGCCAACTATAAATTTAGAGTTTTGAAATGCAGATTGGAATTTGGAAAAACTTGCAGCTGCTATCTTGACATAACAGCATCTGAAAAGATTTTTCTCTTGAGATTGGTGGTAGTAGGTAGTGATTTAAAACTATTTCATAATGAAGTATGTTAACATTGAAAAGTTCTGCTCAGGTCTATGAATCATTATTTTCCAAGTGACTAATGTATGAAGCTATAAAATCATGTCCAGGTAAATATATATTTTTTTAAAAGAAGACAGAACAATCAATTTTAAAGTATTTAAAAAATTCCTTGAAAGGGTTTTGCTTTCAATTGGTACCTTAGCTTTAAGACTACCACTGGTCAAGTTTTCTTTTTAATTTGATTGATTTTTAGAGGGAGAGAGAAACATCAATCAGTTGCCTCCCATACTCGCCCTGACCAGGGGATTGAGCCCACAACTTGGGTATGTGCCCTGACTGAGAATTGAATCCACCACCTTTTAGTGTGTGGGACAATGCTCCAATCAACTGAGCCACCCAGCCAGGGCACTTAACAAGTTTTGATGTGGTATTTTCTCTATATTCTTGGATGAAAATAACATATTTTCACAGCTTATCATTTCATTTCAGTAAATAATAATAAAATATGAGGAAATTAAGGCTATAAGCAAGGAGTGAGGTGTTATGAGGAATATTAAATACAAGATTTATAAATAATTTAGTAATTTCAAGCAAGAAATAACTAAAAAATTCATAAAGCCTTGAGAGTAGAAAAACAATATGCAAATAAAATACTGGACAATAATCTATATATATAAAAGCCTAAACACTGAACGACCCGTCAACTGGTCACTATGATGTGCACTATGACATCAACTGGTCACTATGACTGTTAGGAAAGATGCTTAACACACAGGATCGGGCTCCCTCCTGTCTGAATCCTGCCTGCGGGGATAGGGCCGAAACTGGCTATCCAAGATTCCCTGAGGGGTCCTGGATTGCGAGAGGGCGCAGGCCAGGCCAAGGGACCCCACTGGAGCATGAATCTGTGCACTGGGCCTCTAGAAGAAAATAAAATGGAGGAGTGGTAATTAGTGTGAAGGCAGAGTTATAAGCTAATATAGTCTTAATCCAGTCTAGAAAATATAACCAAAGTTACAGTCTTGGTTAGTAGCTTGACAAGAACTTTGAAAGAATAGAATACTTTTTTAAATTAAAATTTTAATTGAATTTATTGGGATGACTGGTTAATAAAATTATATAGGTTTCAGGTGTACAATTCATAATACATCATCTGTATATTGAATTGTGTGTTCACTACCCCAAGTTAAGTCTCCTTCCATCACCATTTAAGAATAGGATACTTTTGACACAGCAAATTTTTGAGGCAAAATACTAACTCAAACATTAGGGAATATTTATATGCCAGTTACTGAAAGTTAAGTTTCATGTGCATTTAGTCTGCTTCTGCTCATCAAAGAGCTGAATTCTCTCTGGGATTATTTAGAACAAAGAGTATGCCTGAGACATTGGGTGTTCTAGTTTATGGTTGCAAGGATTGTGGCTTTTTACATTGAGCCTAAGAATGTTTGTTATAGGGAATTGTGTGCATTAAACTGTTTGTTGTAAGGGACTGTTTGACCACTTAAAGTTTAAATTACATTCATCACAGTACGTTAATTTTACCCTCAGTTTAAGGCCTTAAAAATAGGAATAATGCTAAAGATATTTCTCCTTTTAACATTTTATTTAAAAAATTTTCTGTATTATTTGGAAAGAGGATGTAAATTTCAGAGTTTTAAAATCCAGTCATGCTTTTATTTAAAACTAGAGGCCCAGTGCACAGATTCGTGCATGGCGGGAGGGGGGTCCCTCAGCCTGGCCTGCACTCTCTCGCAATCTGGGGCCCTCGGGGGATGTCCGACTGCTGGTTTAGGCCCGGATCTCCACAGGCCAGGGTGTAGCAGTGCACCAAGCTACAGGCAGCCAGGGAGGAGCCTGAGCCTGAGCCGGGTTGGGGCACTGCACCACTCACGCTCATCCTAGCCCAGAATGGGGAGAGGCTCCTGATACTGCGGCAGCTGCGCTCGCCAGCCGTGAGCCCGGCTTCTGGCTGAGCTGCGCTCCCCCTGTGGGAGCACACTGACCACCAGGGGGCAGCTCCTGCATTAAGCGTTTTCCCCCTGGTGGTCAATGTGGATCATAGCAACTGGTTGACCAGTCATTCCAGTCATTCCGACATAACGGTCACTTAGGCTTTTATATATATATATATATATATATATATATATATATATATAGTTGTTAAAACCAATGGAAGAATAGTATAACTTCCAAGAAAGAGAGAGGGGCATAAGGAAGAGATGAATCCAATATCTGGCAGGAAAAGAAATGAAAAGCCAGTGAAAAGAGGGCAAATAGGAGGCACAAAATAATATAAAAACAAATTTTAAAATATTAATAATCACAATAAATATCAAAGGTATAAACTTAGCATTTAAAAATCAGATGCAAAACTTTATGTGGTGCACCTGACACTATACAAAATAATATTAAATGTAAACTGTAATAGAAAAACATTTAAAATTGTTTAAAAAAATCCCCAGAAAACAAAATTTGATGCAGATTGGTTTAAACATTCCAGTTATGGGCTAATTTCACATTTAAAATGTAATGACACAGAGAGCTCACTAATGAGAGGATGGAGAATTATATGCAAGCCGAATCCTAAGCAGAAAGAGAAAGCTAAAAGAGCTATAACATTAAAAAAAGACTTTAAAAATGTATTTAAAATGTAGAGAAGCAAGAATAGAGGCTTATTACTGGACTAGCCACAACTATCCTTTCAACATGGATTGAAACAATAAGAACATACTTGAGAGAAGAAAATAACAATCATCAGCATTTCCTATCAGTTGTGTAGCATACACAATAGTCTTCTGTGATTATGAATTTTTCATTATATTGTGGCAACTGATTTATTATATTTCAACTCTGAGTGCTTTGCTTGAATATTTAAAAAATCCTACTTTAAGAACAATGTTGGAAAGCAGCTAAATGCATTTGTAGTCTATTCAGAGCATGAGTTAAACAAAATAAAACAAGCAAGAAAACCACTTGGCCGTGCAATTTCTCCCTGAAGGTGGGGTCTTTGCTTAATGAATAAATAAAATTTGGAGCGTATAATCCACTATAACTGTTTAATTGGTTTTGCTCTAAAATCATATACCTAATCTCTGAAAAATTTTCTTTACCTAAAACACTGCATTTGTGTTTTATACCCCCATGGCATAGGACTCTCCCACTTGGGGAATGGAGGGTCACAGAAATAGAGGTTGAGTCAGGGTAAGTTGAAGAACATTGGGGAGGACACTGTATAGGTGATCAATGGAGTTTGAATAAAAATGATATGGGTTGCAAATTCATACTGTTATCAATAAACACTAATATTTCAAAATTCTTATGTATATGAAGCTCTTAGCACTGTGCCTGACCCATATTAGTAACTCAATAAATGCTACTGCTAATGTTAACATGATTGGGAGCACACAGCTCTAGACCTTTCTTTTGTAACTTATAATAAAAGCATTTTATTTTAACCTAGTGTCCATACATATTTATTAGCAAATTTACATACAATTTAAAAGCATCTTAGAAGGAAAAAGCTGCATAGTTTAAAGATTAAAAAATGCAGACAGAAAAAGAAAATGTTGCTCAGCCAGTGTGGCTCAGTGGTTGAGCATTGACCTACAGGCCCAGGTTGTGGGCTTGATCCCCAGTGTGGGGTTGTGCAGGAGGCATCCCATCAATGATTCTCTCTCATCATTGATGTTTCTATCTCCCTCTCCCTCTCCCTTCCTCTCTGAAATCAATAAAAATATATTAAAAAAAGAAAATGTTAATGGACAAAAACTAAAAACAAAAAGAAAGCAAGTCACCCACGATCCCAAACTCAGAGAGTAACTATTATTTTGGAATATAACCAAACCAATTGATACTCTTCTAATAGCAAAATTATTACTATTATTTTTTTGTCCTGAGATTCATCTGCGTGGGCTTCTAATAGCTTGGCTTGAATTCATGTACCAGAGAATTGAGCCAAGGCTGTTTATGAAGTAGCAACTGAGCTATCAAGAATAACTGAACATTTCTACAATCTTTTCTCACTTGTGAAATAAAGATGACAGTGTCTCCATGGATACAGATGTAGATTTCACCATTCTGCAGGAAGAGGACTGCCCCCCTCACCTGAGGCACTCAAATTAAACCCATGAGCTGTAGAGAGCCCACGGGACTGAGAACTCTGGTAGAGCCAGGATTGCGTGCTGTTCTCTGTGCACCTAATTTCTACCAGCACTGTGATTCAGAGGCGAACTTTTACCCAGTAGAACGACCATGGCTCAGTAAGTTGATGGAGGGGCATGGCAGCTGCTTAAACACTGGTTAGTTAAAGGATCGGGCTGTCTCTCTCTTGTATGTTTAGGGCCCAGCCCAATGTTGGGTATCAATCATATGCTTGGTGGATATTTGTTAACTGAAAGAGGAATTAATAGTGTTTGAAGGTGCTGGAGGCCAAAACATTTCCCCTGTTCATGCCAGGCTGTTTCTTTAAACAACCTTGTTTCCCATGAGAGGCATGGAGAACAAGCTACAAGAGCCCAGTACAGCCGAAACCGGTTTGGCTCAGTGGATAGAGCGTTGGCCTGCGGACTGAAAGGTCCCAGGTTCGATTCCGGTCAAGGGCATGTACCTTGGTTTCGGGCACATCCAAAGTAGGGGGTGTGCAAGAGGCAGCTGATCGATGTTTCTCTCTCATCGATGTTTCTAACTCTCTATCCCTCTCTCTTCCTCTCTGTAAAAAATCAATAAAAATTAAAAAAAAAGAGCCCAGTACAAATGATCTATGTTCAACCCTGGGGTGCTTGACTGGACTCATGTCTGCGAAGGCCACCCACTCCACTAACTACTGTTCCATTCTTCAACTTTCTCTATTTTTTATTTGGGCAAGATTTTTTTTTTAAATTTCTTTATTGATTAAGGTATCACATATTTGTCCTCGTCCCCCCATTCCCATCCCACACCCCTCCCCACACATGCCCCCACCCCCTGTTGTTATTTGGGCAAGATTTTGCCTTTCAACTTAAGACTCTGGATTCCTCTTTAAGCTATGATTCTGCCCCCCACCCCCAACCTTGCAACATACTCTCACAACCTTATAAGTAATGCCCTTTCTGGGCCTGTTCAGCCCCTGGACCTTCCACCCGGATACCCAGCCTTATCATCTTCTTACACCGCCATCTGGCCTCCAGCACCACTGTCATTTGGTTCCAAGGGGTTGAGCCCATGCGGTAAATCGCTGCCCCCTTTAGCCACCTTCCTTTAAAAAATAGTCCTCTCTTGGGAAACTCTTATTAGCCGTGTGTACATCAGGAGGAATGAGTTTCCAGACTGGCTTTCCAATATAAGACCCAGATGACAGAGGGCAGAAGAGAGAGAAGGACATGATGGAGGCTAGGGAGGAAACTCTTGGTCTAATGGAATCAATTGGGTAGGGAATCCCTGGAGAAGGAAATGGAATACAGAAAAAAAAAAAGGAGAAATATTAAAATGTGTCTAGCAGAGGGCTGTGTGTGTGTGTATTAACACTGTGAGTTAACACTATTATTTAAATTTTATGGGTCGGGGAGGGTGAAGTTCCAAGCATGAACTTGCTGAAACTGACCCTACTGTAGGGAGAGAGGAAGAATTAGGACCATGGTCAGTACAGTGCTTAGCCTTCCCATGGTATTGCATGGTGTCTGCTTCCTCCAGCCCTAAGCTCTTTTTTATGGTTCAACAGAGAGCGAGACTGCAAGATTACACCTAAACACACATCTCCCAGGCATTTAGGGAGAAGAAAAAAAAAAACATGACATCTAGTTTGGGCAAAATAATATTAATGTCAAAACCCATCACCCTCAGTAATCATTAAATACTAGAGGCCCAATGCACGAAATTCGTGCACTGGTAGGGTCCCTAGTGGCTGCTGGCCGGGGCCTCCCTCCCTTCCCCTGGTCACCTGCCACCACCACTGCCGCTGGCCAGGGGCTCCCTCTCTCTCCCTGCTGGCCCCGCCCCCTGGTCAAACTCCCACACAAACTCCCGGCTGAGGGGACAATTTGCATACTATGCTTTTATTATATAGGATGCTACTTCAGATCTCACCACAGAAATGTTATCCTTTCGATTTTTATCTTTACAATCAATAAGTAAGTGAGGTCAGTGTTATTTTCTCCATTTCTCAGATTCTCTAAAGAGAAATCTGTTTTACACCCAATGGATTGGCAAAAACTCAAAAACAACTGTTAGAGAGGATGGGACACACCAGGGACTCATAAGCTGTTGGTGAGACTGCAGGATACACCTACTTTGAAAAATCCACCATGTACAAGTGAAGAAAGGCATATCCTAAGACCTACACATTTTACGCTTAGAGAGAGAACTTAGAGTATGGACATGGGGAAAATGTACATATTATGTATGTGGGAAGACACCCACAATATTGTTTATAACATCATAATGCTCATAAGAGAGGAAAATGCAAACAACCTAAGTGATCTTATTTAATTATAGATGAAAATTGTTATATTCACTCAATGGAATGCTACCTGTCAATGAAAACAACCTAATGCCCTTGATCTACATCCGCTCAGCAAGTCTGAGGGCCACAGAGCAAAGTCACGGAGCAGGAATATTGTCGTGAGAGGACTTACCCATCTGTTTTATGATTCCTAGGTCAAGTGCTCTTACCTCTGCTTTGCATACTGTGGTTGCTCATCATGAACGAAGAGCTGAAGAAAATGTTAGAAACATTAGATATGGAGCAAATAGACCCATATGAGTTCTTTTCATGTCACTTCAATGAGCACAATTATGATTCTTTATTTTTTGAAGACATGAACTTAGACTTGCCTTCTGACCACAGCCACTACAGAGAATGGCATGTGGCTGGCCGGGCTCCTGTTCCATAGTAATTATTTCCCAATGGAGGGAGAGTACAGAAAGCAATTTAGTCTTCCTTGAAATGTGAGCTAGCTGAGAAAACTGTGTGGATTATTGTAAGAAAGTCCATAAAGAAAAAGGGATTTTAAAAATATGTAATAAAAGACAATGGAGAAACCAATAAACACAATAATAACGATGTTACCAAGGCTGTTCACCAATGGCTCTAGTTAGCACTTTACTTAATGTTTAGCTTTACTTAACACTTAGCTCAATTTTCTGGTTCACTTTGTATTGTGGCCAGCGCCATCATTATAAGCGCTAGGTGCTACCACAGTTAAATCTAATTACATGGGGCATGCTCCATACCAAAAGAACGCTATTTATAAAGCCTCCGGGCCAATTAAATGAAATCTAGCCCTTTCCTAGCACCCCTGAAATCAACCGAGGGCACACCTGGTTTTTGCCATCCTAGGGGAGCCTTGCTTTGTGGATAAAAATGCTCGCAGATAATTTAACCACCACGCTGTGTTGCAGTCCCCGGTCAGACTTCTCCTGACATCCAAGACTTGGACTCTGTTAACACAGATTCCTTTACCAGGAGCCAGTGTACGACCTTAATAAATGTCTGGGGGAAAAGTCATCTGTAGCAAAATGTCTGCCCTAACTTCATAGGATTTTTAAAAAGAAATGTTGAGAGACTAGGGACATCCTCTGAGGATATTTTAGGTCTCAAGTACTGAGTTTATAATGACTGAAGCAAAAACAAACAAACATACCAAAACAAGCAAACAAAAATAAAATACAAATAATTATTCTTTCACTTTTAAAAGGTGTGTTGAGCCCTAGCCGGTTTGGCTCAGTGAATAGAGCATCAGCCTGTGGACCGAAGGGTTCCGGGTTTGATTCTGGTCAAGGGCAGGTATCTCAGTTGCAGGCTCTTCCCTGACCTGGGCCCTGGTCAGGGCTCGTGCACGAGGCAACCAATCGATGTGTTGTTCTCACATTGAAGTTTCTGTCTTTCCCTCTCTCTTCCACTCTCTCTAAAAACCAGTAGAAAAATATCCTCTGGTGAGGATTTAAAAAAAAAAAGTTAAAAAAAAAGAAAGAAGAAAAAAAAAAGGTGTGTTGAGTACCTACTGGGCACATGGCATGTTTCGAGGAATGTAACATGAGTAGGACGTGGCCTCTGCCCTAAAGCCCCTAAAGCCGCTCCATTTGTGGAGGGAAGACACTGTATCATAATCACAAGTGGGCTAAGTGCTGGGACAGGTATGTGCACTGCAGGAGTCCTTGCGGTAGCCTTAACCCAGACAAAGTCACTTTGGGTCTCAGGAAAACCTTCCTGGGAGACGTGCTAACCAAGCTGACTTCTGAAAGATGAATAGGAGATGGTGAGGAGGGAGGGTGTTGTTCCAGGCAGAGGGAACAGCAGGTGCAAAGGCTCGGAGGCAAGGAAACATGGCTTATTCTGCAACAGACCGGAAAGCAGTTCCTTCTGGATAGAAGGTGAGGCATGGGGATGATAAGTATCATTAAGTGGCTACTGCATGAGTCCAGGTGAGATGGAAGGTGGCTGGCCCATGTTGGGAGCTGGGAAAATGGGGAGACATGGATAGATTTAAGACATGTTTTGGAGATAGAATTTGGGGAGGTGGAAATGGGCGAATGAAGATGGGGAAGAGGATGCATCATTTGCCGGGGAGAGGAAGTTTGTGGGAAGATACAGTTGGTTTGGGAATGAAAGTAGAAACAAAGAGATCATTTCAACATCATGAGTTTGAGATGCCTGTCACCTTTTAAGGAAAACTGCCTGTTGGGTCTGGAGCTAAGAAGGGTGATTGTGGCCGAAGATAGAGATTTAGGAATTACCAGCATAGGGTTGACAGCAACGCTGTGGGGTGGCTGACACTGCTCAGGCTCTTAGTGAGGAAAGCCAGGCCCTCAGATGGACCCTGAGGGATCCCGGCACTTGGAGGTCAGCTTGGGAAAACGTCTGAGAAGGGGGCTCAGAAGAAGCCAGTTAATAGTGGAAGAAAAATCAGGAGACTTTGTTCAACTAATTAAACAAAGAAACAAAAGAAGCCAAACCACACCAAACAGCTGCTACAGATTTGGGTGCCAATGAGAGCTCATTATCTTTTCACGACAACATGAGGATTTTATTTTCCTTTTAGAAAATTACATTAAGAGAGGGTATTTATATTGTGCTATGGGCAGAATTTTGTGCCAGGTTGGGCCTTAAACAGACAACAGCCTAACAAGAATTAGGAAGCCAGAGTTCTAACACCCACAGGCCAGAGACCGAGAACAAAGCTACTGAAGGTGTGAGATAGGACAAGGCAGGAAAGTGAGGGAGGGGAGGATATGGGGGTGGCGGTCACCCTGATGGACAGGGCCTGGCCATGGCAATGAGAGTGCACACGTACCACGCACTTGCAACAGGCCTGGCTCTGCTCTCAGCTTCGCCTGCGAGGGGAATGATGTTGCCCAGCATCACGTGGTTTGCTGGTGGTGGAGCGAGGCAGCCCGATCCCAGTGAATTCCTCCTCCTAACCACTGCTCTACCCCACCACAAACAGGGTGACTCCCTGTAAATATCTACTAGGTATAATGACAGCATCTTCCCCCTGGACAGGCCCCTGGGGAAGTCAGGATACATGGGCTGCAGTTTTAGGATCGTCAGTATAGACGTCATGGGCTGCTGAACGTGAAGCTGGACTTGACTTCAATGGGAAAGGGCCTCAGATTCTCTGGGCCTCATTTATTCCCTCTGGGAAATGGGTCAGAACTGTCGCCTGGATTCAGTGGCTTTAAGCTGGGGTCTGATGAATAGAGAGAAGTTTTCCAAGTCTGGAGAGAGTGGAGCGGGGGCGCTATGGAGGGAAGGGGTCCAGGCAGAGAAATAGTGTGTGCTGATGTCCTGCGGTAGGTGACCGTGGAGAGTGGCAGGGCCTTCTAGCACATTTTGGAGGCCCTGGGTTTCGTTTTAAGGAAGCCACCACTAATTTACAGTGTCTTCCAGCTTGAGCCCTTGCTTCCTCAACTGTTTAGTTGGGATGCCAGTTGTTATAATAACCTGATCAGGAAAATATTTAATCAGAAAATTGTCTTTTTAAGTCCTGGCCATCTGTAAAGTGAAATTCAAAAGTAACGGAGTCTAGTTAGAAAAGCCCACTTTTCTCCCCGGATTAGTAGCATCTGTCCCAGTTAATCTGATCTAGTTAATGCTCAGGTCTCTGAGTCCGCCACACTTCTCTAGCCTCACCTGGAGAAGTACAAAGCACGGGAAGGATGTCGCTGTTAGCTTCAATAACAGCTGTGGCTCTGGACTTCCTTATCAAAGGCCCAGGTCTTCCCGTTTCTAAGGAAGTCTTGGCGAGTCATTATCCTACGCAACACATGGCCTGACCCCCAAGCCGGGACCCAACCAGGCGTTCCTGGCTCCTTACCTGGCGACAGCAAGAGGGACTTCTGGAGCACTTTGGTTTTGGGTCCCGTGAGAGGATTCCGGCTTCGTCGGGTGATGAGGAGCTGTAGAGAGGAGTCACATAATTTCAGGATGCAAAAGCAAAATGACTCGAGACCAACTGAGGCCCATTGGAACTGCTATAATTTCATCCAGTAATCTCGGGTGATCCAATTTCTAACCTCAAAACTGCAACCCATGTATTCCACACTGACCCTGGCTCCTGGGAGTGGCTTCACCTTGAGGCTATATTATAACATGGAAATACTGAATCTTCGATACTGTTATGGAGAACACTGAATCTGGAACTCATCATTGAACTTCCCAAAACATAAAACGTTACGCTGGGAGGCGTTTGGTGTGGAAGAGAACTGAAGTAGAATTCTGATTCAAATGAAGACTTACATAGAAACATAAATGAGAAGGTGAAATCCAAGAGCCCAGCCGGTGTGGCTCAGTGGTTGAGTGTTGACCCATGTACCAAAAGGTTGCTGATTCGATTCCCAGTCAGGGCTCATGCCTGGGTTGTGGGCCTAATACCCGGTGGGGTGTGGGCCAGAGGCAGCCGATTGATGATGTTTCTCTCTCATCAGTGTTTCTATCCTCTCTCCCTCTCTCTTGAAAATCAACAAAAACATATTTTTTAAAAAAGATTAAATTCAAGAACTGTTTTGAGCAATGTAGGGCACGGGGATGCTCAGTGCTGGCCCACACCCCCAAATTCTCATGCCCCTGTGCCAGGGCAGGCAAGCCCCAGGAGTCTGGGGTAGACCAGTAGTTCCTAGCCTGCTGGGTAGGCACGCCTTTTCTCAGAATGTCCCCTTAATCGTCAAGTTTTGAATAGTTCTGCCAACCAGATGAACTGGAGTTATTTAGTAATCACATAGGCCATTGCTATATCACTTTTTATTTCCTTCTCATTGTGAATAGATTTTAATCAGCCATCAGAAGCACCAAGGGCACACAATACCACCCTGGTATGAAACCCCATAAAACGCTCTCAATTTCGGCTGCAGTCATAAAGCTAAGGAAGTGTACAGACACCTCCGGGTCTTCACTGGGGTGTGACTCTGTGCTCTGTCCAAGGTTGATCACCGAATGGACACTTTTGATTGAGAGACAGTGATTACTTGGAATGTGATTGGAGTCAGTGGCTGGCCCACTAGCTGCACATCCTATAAAAGTGCTTTGTGTCATCAGCAGCCACCCAGAGCGCCTGCCCCTGGTGAGCTGAACACAGTCGCACTGTTGCATTCATCATCAATGGAACCCACGGCAACAACCCCTGAGGATGCTGAGCTTCAGTGTGGGAAAGGGCTCAATTTCCTTTCGGGTTTGAATTTTTTTAGATCACCAACAGACCCCCCACTCCTCCATCAGAGGCCTTGGGAATCTGCAAACCCAGATATGGCCTCACTCAAGCCTAATGTCTTCAGTATAAGGAACAGCACACTGGAGAGCCACGGAGGCCGGCGGCCCGTCCAGAGCCACAGCCGATTGGTGGAGGCCCCTGTTGCTTTGTGACCACGCTTCCTGCGTGAACTCTTTGGGCGAGGCTCAGCCCTTGGCTGTGGGCATAATTCTTCATTCTGAGTGAATGGTGAGCAGCACTTCACAGGTGGACATGAGGTTACTACCTACTTCGCATCCTGCCAGCTGGCGAGCGAGTGTTGGATTGCCTGCTTCCATAGCAGTGACCCCAATGGTGTGTGTGTGTGTGTGTGTGTGTGTGTGTGTGTGTGTGTGTGTGTGCATGCGCTCAAATGAGGGTGTAGGTGTGTGTGCACGGGTGACATCAAAGAGGGAGAGACCAAGAGCAGGGGGTCGGCAATGTCTTCCCAAATTGCCTGGGGGTGACCTGTGCCTCCTTATCAGCAGCCTGCGGCTGAAGAAAGACCACGAGCCCAGCCCCAATTTAAATCACCCCGATTAGACCAGAGCATTCCTGAGCAGACAGATAGGAAGTCCTGGGTCCATTGGGGTCATGTTTCCTGCTCTCTGCCCCGTCCCCCTCGACGTGCTCATCCATCCCAGGCTCTGAAGCAATCAGTCCTTTCAGCAAATGACTAACACTGTAAATATGGAAACAGCACTTAGCCTAACAGGATGAGGGAATGAAAACAAACATAAACAGTTTACCTTTCTCTGCTCCAAGGACCTGTGTTAAATGAAAAAAAAAAATGTTGAATGATTCTTGGTGATAGAAAACGTCATAATATGTATTTTTAGAGCAATTGGTTAGTAGAATTGGGCAACATTTTTGTTAGTATTGAGATTTTTTAAATCTACAAATAACACTCCAAAAGACTGAGCACAAACCAAGCGTACCCTCTTCGCGGGATGTAGCAGGCAGATACCCAGGCTGCCGACGGGAGTAAAAATCACGTTGGCTCTTTGGAAAGCAATGTAACCATAGCTCTCAAGGGCCTTAGAGAGACTATTATTCTCACCCCAGCAATTCCACGGATGAGACTCTTTTTCTAAGAAAAGGACCTAAAATCTGTACCGAGTTCCATGTACGAAGCTGTTCAGCATGTCCTCAGTTACACCGTCAAAACCTGGGAACAGTCTGTTCCAGCTTCCATGTCTCTGGATCTAGTGTTGTTCATCAGTGTATTTTGTTCATTAGATTTCGCATGTGAGTGAGATCATGTGCGGGGGCGGGCGAGAAGAGGTCAATGGGGGAAAGAGGGGAATCATATCTAATACTTTCAACAATAAAGATACAAAAAAATCCTGGAAGCAATCTACATGCCCATCTAAGCGGGCACCATTAAGCACGTTTTGGTGCTTATTCACTTCCTGGGCTATTATCCATGTATCGCAAGTATTGACGCAGAGTGTGGAATAAGATTATACTCTAACTATGCCTCAATATTACATAAAAAGTCCAGAATAAAAACTGGACTCGTGACAAAATTTCCATGTAGGGGTGTGTGTGTGTGTGTGTGTGTAAAGAGGGATTTGAAGAGATATGACAAAATAATAACAGAGGTTGTGTTTAAGAGATGAGGCTATCGTTAATTTTCTTCATATTTGAAAAAATGAGCATGAAAATAGTCACATTATTCTTTTTCAAGGAAGCCATTCCCAAACAGTTCCTTTTTCTTTCTTTCCTTAATAATAATGGTAGAATTCCTGACCATCTTTCATTATAAAAATCTATGTTATTGGACTTGCATCCTTGGGCCCTGTTCTACTCTGAAAGAAGTAAAAGAGCCTCACAAGAGGTACAGTATTTGCTGAAGTGTCTCCTTAATTGTGAATAATTTTCTTTATTAAATTTTAAAAAAGTATATTTTTATTGATTTCAGAGAGGACGGGGGAGAGAGAGAGAGAGAGAGAGAGAGAGAGAGACAGACAGACAGAAACATCGATGATGAGAGAAAATCATGGATCGATGGATCGGCTGCCTCCTGCACACCCTCCCCCTTACTGGGGATCAAGCCTACAACCGGGGCATGTGCTCTGACCAGGAATTGAACCGTGACCTTCTGGTTCATAGGTCAATGCTCAACCACTGAGCAACACTGGCTGGGCAATTGTGAATACTTTTCTAAAGTGCACTTCATGCAGCTGGGGAGCAGCTCAGGCATCATTTAGACAGCAGCTTCTTAATTTGAGGCACAGAAGAAGTCCTCGATGGCCGAGGGGGCCCATGAACCTTCTGAAATGAAAAGCTACATTTTTTTTCCCATCATAAACCTGTGCATATTTTAAAGGAAGGTTTATTATATATACCTTTCATGAAATTTTCAAAAGGGTCTGAGGTCCATGAAAAGTTTAAGCCAGCAGCATGCAGATACGGAACAAAGATGGGGTGCCACCTGACTGGCATGGCTCAGTGGTTGAGCATCACAGTTTGATTCACAGGGCAAGTGTCCGGGTTGTGGGCTCAATTCCCAGTAGGGGGAGTGCAGGAGGCAGCTGATTAATGATTCTCTCTCATCAATGATGTTTCTCTTTCCCTCTCTTTCTCTGTAATCAAGGAAAATATATTTTAAAAAAATAAACAAAAACAGAGAGGGGGAGCCATTCACCCAGATTCCCACAGTTACCTTGCGGCTGAGCTGACCAGGGAGGCCAGGTCTCCCGACTCACATTTGCTTCACCGACAAGAAACGTTTAGCAACAAGAGCTTAGAGAGGCTCCAGAAGTCTTGTCTGAAGCTGGTCTACAGACAAGCTCTTTTGTCTCAAAGACCATGGTGGCCCTGGGAAGGGGGTCTGGAAAGGGGACATGCACTTCATCATGGACAGCAAATGCAGGCAAGCCTACAGGCGAAGTGAAAAGGGTAATGAAGCCGTCCTAATAAGTGGTTTGGAAGTCTCCCCACCGGGTCTTCCCCAGGACTTTGAACCTGGCAGTTCAAAGCCTCAATCGGATGCAGCTGTGGTTCTCGGGCTGGTCAAAGGGGAGGTGCCTGAGCTGTCAGTGCAGCAGAGAAGCCGACCGGCTGGGGGGACAGATGTTTTATCTAATTGAGACCCAGTCCACTTTTCGCTTGAGGGCACTGCATTTAAATTTAATGAGATCAGGAGAGTGGAGTGAAACGTCTCTAGTTTCTCTACTTTAACTTTTTGGGTTGTTTTTTGAACATAAATATATGCAAGCTAAATAATGTTTTCCATAAGTCCCTTCCTCCCTCTGTCCTCCTTCCTCCCCCCCCCCCCTCTGTTTGAGCTCAGAGGTGTCTCTATGTTTCCTAACGCAGAGGGTACTAGGTCGGGGCACACTGGACTTGGGGCTCTCAGGGGCCCTGCCAGCTGGGGGGGCTCTGGCCTCTCCAAGGCTTCTTTCTCTTAGGGTTTTGTGAGAATTAAATGAGACCACGAGTCTCTACTGTGTTTGAAAACTATCAAGTGCTACATGAACTTGAGTTGGGGTGAGTAGTTCGTCATATCTGATCTCCAAGACTCTGGCCACACAAAAGTGTGACATTTGTCTTATGAGATAAGCTTTTGTGACCAAGAAATGGCCTTGGTGCTGGCTCCAGACAAACAACGGGGAAACATCTTGGCAAAAGATAAGAGGGAAGAACACGTTTTTCCACTAGCCGCATGATTTTTTAGATGATATCAACTTCTAGCAAAAAAAAAAAAAAAAAAAATGCCAACCAAAGCTGCAAGGAGAACGAACTGGCCTGCCTGGTCCCTGCCCTCCAGGCCTGACCTTCTCTTGTCTTTGTTCGTTAGTGACTGGGGCCTCTTGTCCTTTCACACTGACCACTGAGTTGTGGACTGTAGGTCACCGTGGGTGGCAGCCATCTGCTACTTGGGACACATGAATCTCACTCACAGGAAGAAAGGGGTGGATCCCTTTGGGTGTGTGGGTACCACCCCCAACTTTCTCCTTCCTGGTGGCGCCTGGAAGTTAACTCCCAGGAGAGGGTGAGCTGGTGAAGTACTGAATGAGCCAGGGCTGGCCTCTCCTTCAGTTCTATGCTTTCTCCTGGACACGATTGCCTTATGGATTAGATGCTAATGTGACTTAAAAAATTTTTTTAAATTGATTTCAGAGAGGAAGGGCGAGGGAGAGAGAGATAGAAACATCAATGATGAGAGAGAATCATTGATTGTCTGTCTCCTGCATGCCCCACACTGGGGATCGAGCCCGAAACCTGGGCATGTGCCCTTGATCAGAATTGAACATGGGACTCTTCAGTCTGAAGGCGGATGCTCTATCCACTGAACCAAACCAGCTAGGGCTGGAAATTCGACCTTTGATTTTTACATTCTCATAATGCCAATAAAGAAAGAAGAAAGGAAGGAAGAAAGAGGGAGGAAGGAAGGAAAGCCAACCCCTGCACTGGCTCATAATGAGACAAGCACCAAGTCCCTTAGGAGGCCCGTGGGCGTGAAGTGAGGACACTCATATTGTTGGACAGAGACCTTCCACCAGTCACGGTGGACTCACCACCCTCTTCTTAAGGACCTTCCTCTGGGGGCATAAGGACGTAAACATCCAAGGAGGCCCTAAGATACCTCCATCTTACCTGACTGTCATGCCATTGATTGAACCTCTACCGCTCACCTGGTCATATATGCGGTCACTTTTTTGACCAGGGGTCCTCAGACTTTTTAAACAGGGGGCCGATTCACTGTCCCTCAGACCGTTGGAGGGCCGGACTATAGTTTAAAAAAAACTATGAACCAATTCCTATGCACACTGCAAATATCTTATACTGAAGTAAAAAAAAACAAAACGGCAAAAACACCCGCATGTGGCCCGCGGGCCGTAGTTTGAGGACGCCTGTTTTTGACTTTAGCACAACTTTGTAAAGGTTGTGCTAAAGTCAAAGGTCGAATTGTGTAAATCAAAGGTCGAATTTCCAGCCCTAGCTGGTTTGGTTCAGTGGATAGAGCACTTATCCCTCTTTCATGGCCAGGAAAACAGAACCGGGGATGGAGTGGGGGCGGGGAGATTTTCCAGAGTTCAGGGAAGTAGGATGCAAACCCAGGTCTGTGTGACTCTGTATCTTGTGTTTCTCCTACTTCACAGTCCTGACTTTCCTGTGAAGAACACCTAGCAAGCCGGACTACAGTTCCCCACATTTCATGTCTGAAACACTGGATACTGGAAGCCATGGTGGAGACTCAGTCTTCCAGGGGAACTAGGCATGTTGTCGTCATTGGCCCCATAAACATGGAATATGCTGGCCAGTATGATCTGGGTTTAAAATCTGGATCTTAACTTGTTTTGCCTTTAGCTTTCCCACCTTTATTTTTAATTATTATTATTATTTTAAAATATATTTTTATTGATTTCAGAGAGGAAGGGAGAGGGAGATAGAAATATCAATGATGAGAGAGAGAATCATTGATTGGCTGTCTCCTGCATGCCCCCTACTGGGGATCGAGCCCACAACCTGGGCATGTGCCCTTGACCGGAATCAAACCTGGGACCTTTCAGCCCACAGGCCGATGCTCTATCCACTGAGTCAAAGCGGCTAGGGTAGCTTTCCCATCTTTAAGATAGGGATGCAAATACACCCTAAGCCTGGCTGCTATGATAATGAAGTGTAACTGAGTATTTAAAGCAGATAGTATCTTGCCCATCCCAGACCCTTCACGCACAAAAATTCCCCTTCTCTGTTTCTGGGGACGAAGTTGCCACTCACCTCATTTAAGTTCTTTAAGGTTATCTGTCTGCAGGGAAAAGAAATACAGTGTCACATAAAATACAGTTCATAATGGTCAACATAAAACCATTCTGAGCCCTTAAAACCATTGATTACCTTTTTTATTGCTAAATCAACAACCCATAGTCCAGTGTGATATTTATCACCCTCCTATAAAACTAAAGCCAGGTTATTTTTCTCATAATTTTCTAAGCACAAGAAGAAGTGATGAGCCCATGTGAAAAGTGGTGGCAGAAAGGGCATGAATAAACTTGCTTCTCGCTTTAGGAGAATTTAAATAACATCATCACTCCTCCTGACATTTGGTTTTCCTTGTCAAGTTTCATTGCCTCAGCCAGACCTGCTATTATTCCCTTGATTTTAAAGCTCTTGGTTTTCTTGCTCCGAGGAAGTGTAAAGGGCTCTAACTAGGAGAGTGTCAGGTACAGCGGGATCCCAGGAAGGCGTGTGTGGGAGGAAGGGTGCTGAGAATGATGGAGACCTGAGGCAGAAATCCCCGGGAGCTGAGCGAGAGGGGAGGAATGCACGCTGAGATCGCTATGTGGACACAGGACAAGTCTCAGGAGAAACTCCAAGTCTTTCATTTATATTGACAGGTAAGCCAATGAGCGTCTCTAACCCTCATTTTTTCCCCATCAGCAAAATGGCCACAAGCGTATTCACCTGCAGAGGTGAAATGGCTGCGTGTTCAGTGGGCTCTGTGTCTGAAAGTGCTCCAAGTCGGATGAGGAGATTGGGGAATGGAGGCGTGTACATTCTGTCTACATGGGTCTGCTGGTGAGAGACTGGGATAAAGAAATGCCAGGGGTTTAAGGTTGCAACCCAATCTCAGGCGAAGGCTGTTGACCTGGAGTTACAACGCTTGCATGTATCTGATTAGATAATTTCAGAAGCATCTGGTGCTCAGGTGCTACATCCTGGCCTCAGATCTCAAACAACAGGCACCAGTACTGAGGTCCCATGTTCTTTTTTATTTTATTTTATTTTAATTTCCACTAGAGGCCCGATGCACAAAATTTGTGCAAGGGGCTCAGCCCCTGCCCGCTCTGCCTCAGCCCCTGCCAAAGTGGCTTCATCTGGAAGGTCATCTGGAAGGACGTCTGGTCTCATTAGTATATTGCACTTTTATTATTATAGATTGATTTCAGAGAGAGGAAAGGAGAGGGAGAGATGATGAAAGAGAATCATTGATTGGCTGCCTTCTGCATGCCCCACACTAGGGATTGAGCCCGCAACCTGGGTATGTGCCCTGACCAGGAATCGAACTCTGACCTCTTGGTCAGATTGCTTTGCTCAGACTCTGGAAGCATTATTCCTCTGAGCCCGCCGGCGTAATAAAAGACTCCAAATTAATTTGGCTTATTAAAGCATCCTACGTTCAGCTCGCTGATTTACAGCATAACGGCTTCCGTTTAAAGTGTGTCATTGATTTTCGTCTTGTGATTTTTAAGTTTCAAGGGTCAACCCATGTTTGACTCCATGTGTATAGCACTTGAACAGTTTATGAGAACCTACAATTTTCTTTATTTATACATTTACTTTATTAGATTTGCAAAAACTAATTGCTAAAGAAAGCGTTGCTGGTCGGCATTAGAAGTACTTCAACATCAAGCGAGTGAAATGTATCAAGATAGTTCAAATGGCTAAGGAGATTTCACTTTTCACTTGTAAACGAGTCTTGTTGTTTAAGATCTCTTGACCTCTCTCCGGTGACAGGAAGAGCGATTGTCATTCTGTTTTGGTGAAATCACTGGATTTATACACTTTGCAGATGGAACTGGAGGCTTGAGGAAAGCGAGGCTTTGGAACTGGTCACCTTAAATGTTGGATTTTTAAAGGAAGAACCCAAGGACTTGTGAGAAATCCCTGCCGTTGTTGTTGAACATTGAAATGTCACGTGGGTAAGACCCCACGTGAGCTGCTCCCCTCCCCTGTGAAATGGAGGCACCCGGCTTTGGGGTGTGTGGGGTTCTCTTAAAGGGGATTTGTGAAGGCAGGGGGACCTCACAAAGTCACAGAAGGGCAGAGCAAGGTGGGTCTCCTGGTCTCCTCCTCACAGCACCAGGTTGCCTCTCCGAGTGCATCTTTGGCCTCACGCTTGCCCACGTTTTGTGCCTGGACATGGCTAACAGAATGTGGTCAGTGACCACCTAGCAAAGCTTTGCCACATCCTTTCCAGTGCTTAATAGGTGCTCAGTGTGTGTCTGAAGATAATACCGTTTACTATAAAAATAGCCCTTTTTGAGCCTCCCTTAGTTTTCAGTTCAGTTTTAAATCCTCGTTCGATGGTCCATGAGCTCGGTCACCTTGGACAAGTGAAATTTCCTCTCTGAGGCTTAGTTTTCCCTCCTGTAAAATGGGTAAATCCAAACAGCAAAAAAAGAGGGTTGATTACGGTTCTCATGAAATAATACTACACGTGGAAGCTTCTTGGATAAAAGAACACCTCATCTCTGCAGATCACGTTTAGCACTTCCTTTTAAATGAAACTTGTTATTCTGGGGTAAGTGCAGGTCTCAGGCAGTTGTAAGAAATGACGGATCAGAGGCGTGGCCTTCACCCTGTTTTCCCCGATGGCAACATCGTGCAAAATTATGGTGATAAATCAAGTTTACACTGTAGGGTCAACAGTGCCCACTCATAAACGAGAATTCGTTTATCTTCTTCATAATCCATACATTCTCTCTTTTAAAGGACCACGGTTTCCCAATACCTATATTCTTTTTTCTCTTCCCAAATCATCAAAATACACTTTTCTTTCTTTTCTTTTCTTTTCTTTTCTTTTCTTTTCTTTTCTTTTCTTTTCTTTTCTTTTCTTTTCTTTTCTTTTCTTTTCTTTTCTTTTCTTTTCTTTCCTTTCCTTTCCTTTCCTTTTCTTTTCTTCCCTTCCCTTCCCTTCCCTTCCCTTCCCTTCCCTTCCCTTCCCTTCCCTTTCCTTTCCTTTCCGCCATTGAAATTGCTTGAACTGATGTGTGTCAGCATGGCTGGGTTGAAAGGGAACACCTTGGTTGAGGAAATGTGTGTTCTGTTTGTTAAAACCAGGCCCTTGATTTAAATTACATTTTGGCTGAAGCCTGCATTGCGGGCCACTGAGTTTGTTGACCAGAAAGGAGACACCGTGGCTCAGTGACCGCTCTGCATTTCTGTGTCCTCATCAGTGCCCCGGGGATGGTAGCACTGTGGGCCCGAGTAATGCACCCCAGGACTCCGAAGCCAGCCCCGGGTGCAGCTAGCGCCCAGCTGGGGTGTTACTCCCATGACTACCCAGGACGGCTTTATCTGGGCATGTGCCATGGTGTTGAGATGACGATGGATACATAGCTAGACAGCCATGCCCGTCAAATCTCTTTCTAATTATGCTCAGGAGAGTCTTGGTGGGGCGTTAGTGTATCCAGTCCCCCCTGCCCTCACCCACCCAACATGCACTTCCCTTTGAGCAGAGAGAAAACACCCAGGCTCAAAGTTTTGGTCTGAAACTGTTTGTGTTTGGGTGGTATGTTTCCCTATTACACCAATTTACTTTAGTTAAGAATGAACGAAGAAAGAAAGAGAAGCCCTGGCCGGGTAGCTCAGTTGGTTGGAGCATCATCCTGATGCACCAGGGTTGGGGGTTCAATCCCAAGTCAGGGCACACACCAGTAGCAAACAATGAACTTGGAACAACAAACCCTTAATCTCTCTCTCTCTCTCTCTCTCTCTCTCTCTCTCTCTCTCTCAGTCAGTGAATTACATAAAATGAGCTGAGCAAAACCTATTCAGTACATGGCTCTTGTAAAAGCCACGATGATGGCCTATGATGGTTGCGAATGTTTAACCAGCCATCCCCCCACTTCAAAGTTCCCTCTGGAGTAAGTGCTAATGAGCGTGTAAGTGGCATTTTCCTTGTCTGATGGGCTTCCATTCAGCACTTGTCCTGGGAAGCCAGGACTCAGCTTTAAAGGGGAGGATGGCAGGCGGGTGCAGACAAATGGGCGAAAACACAATGGCTGCAGCCACCTCCCTCCAGGGGAGCAGCCACTGTGCAGGCCCAGCTGCCTCCTTCCGGGACACGCCCTCCTACCCGCCGCCCCCCTTGCCAGATGTAAATCACAGCCTGGGGGGCGGGTGGGGAGAGCATTCACCTCCCAGGGCTGGAGCCGCTATTGGAGGGAGCTGGCTAGTGCTCCTGCTTCAGTAGGAGAGGCTCAGCCCTCCAGCGTCCTTCTGTTTTCAGGGAGAGCCTAAATGACAGGGGCAGAAACAGAATATTGGGGACCAACTATAACTGTAAGAAATATGAATCACGCTCTGTGATTGGGTTGTTCTGATTACAGAAGGCACATTCTAACCTGCTGGGAGTTGCATGCGGGCCCTGGGAGCTCCCCTGGAAATGCGGCCCATCCTCCCCATCGGGAGCTGCCTGTTATCATGGGAAGATTATCAACCTTGCTGCAGAGAACAGAGGCGCCAGACCTTTGCATATCACCAGCCCTTTGAAGATGCCCAGCCTTTGCACACCCACAGGCCTTTGCAAATCTCCAGTCCGCTTTACCTGTTAACTGCCCTTTGGCCCTTTGCCTACTTCCCCATGTAATCTGTGTCCTCCTACTCAGTATAAGCAGCTGGCTTATGGGGGGCAGAGCAGATTTTTGTGGATGACCTGCTGCTCTCCCAGCTGCCAGCAGTACTGGAATAAATGCTCATACTAGTATATGATTCAACCCTGTCTCTGCTGAATTGGCTCAAGTAGTGACAGGCAGCACAGACCCATTGATTGTCCGGGTTCATAGACTTCAACCTGGGCTGTCTGAATCCCGACGTGAGAACTCCTGTCCCTTCCTACACGCTAGGGGACAGAGGAGGGCACAGAGGAGGCAGGAACTGGCGTCGGGGAGTGAAGGGGGTGTGCCTGGAAGCTGTATGTGTGTGTGAAGCTGGGAAGGATGAACAGATGAAGAGACATTCACCACAAATGAAGAGGGGAGATGACATTCTAGGCTCTCCACTGGCCCTCGTCAGCGATAAATGGGTTTTCCATAGAAGCTGTAAGCGTGCCTAATATTTTAAACTTCTGTATCAGAGAGAAAGGCTCACTCTAAAAACCCTGGTGCCCCGCCTGTGGGTCAAGCCCGCAGGGAGACAGTGCACCTCATTCTGTGCAGGACACGAGGGCAGCGCTAATCTCTGCCCAGATTTCTCTTTTTAAAAATATGTTTTTATTGATTTCAGAGAGGAAGGGAGAGGGAGAGAGAGAGAGAGAAACATTAATGATGAGAGAGAATCATTGATCGGCTGCCTCCTGCATGCCCCCTACTGGGGATCGAGCCCGGAACCTGGGCATGTGTCCTGACAGGGAATCAAACTGTGACCTCCTGGTTCATGAGTTGACGCTCAACCACTGAGCCATGCTCTGACTTCTCAAACAAGGTGATTCTGGGCATTCAAATGCTGGGGGAAATACGCCCATCTGGTTTGTCACACTTTGAGATCAGAGCTGCCTGCCCACGCCCCCTGCCTTTGGGAGCGAGGTCTGTCTTCAGCTCCTCGTGCCTGAGAGCTGGTTTAGTGATGTTTATTTGTAACGTTTCTGACCTATGGGCTTCCGCACATGGCTGTATTCGGATGAAATACACATACATTTCACGGTGACGGGAAGCTGGGGACCCATACTGTCCCCCAATAGCCTGAACAACCACCTTTTGGTCGTTTTTACATAAAAAGTCCCGATTCTGTGCTGGCATTTAACATTTTCTTGAATAACTAATTCATGTCTCAAGTGAGCCATTCTTTCAACAACTCCCTTCATTACCAAAAAGCTGTGTTTTCGGTTAAAGAATCCAGCCACAAGTTTCTAAGACTATTTCCCCTCCAGGTATAACCGGCCCCTCCCCACCCCTTAGGCAGCCTGATCTGAGAGGGGACTGGTGGGTTGTCCCTGTCACCCCCTCAGAGTGCCCCCCCCCCCCCCCGGCCATTTCACCAGCAGCCATGGCCAGGCTCTCACCTGGGCCCCCTCTGGACTTCGGGGAAGGGGTGCCTCTGCGGGGAGGGGGACACGTCGCCCTCGGGCTCGGGGGGCAGGGGCTGGTACTTCTTCGGAAGAGTGACAACAGGCAGCCTGTGGGAAGAGTCACAGGGGAAAGTGAGAAGCTGGTGGAGCAGGTGGCTCCCCACACGCCTGCCCGCAGTGGCCCCCGCCTGGGTGGTGCGCCTCAGTGTCTGGGGCCGACGCTTACAGCTCCGCCCGGTCCATTTCAGGTCTGCGATCGCCCAGGCGGCATGTAGGCACCTAAGGAGCCCACGCCCCCCTCCCTGCCACGTGCTCTGTGGTTTGGTTCTGCTTTCTGATGTGACTTGCTTTTTTTTTTTTTAAAAAAAACCGGTTTGGCTCAGTGGATAGAGCGTCAGCCTGCGGACTGAAAGGTCCCAGGTTCGATTCCGGTCAAGGGCATGTACCTTGGTTGCGGGCACATCCCCAGTGGGGGTGTGCAGGAGGCAGCAGATTGATGTCTCTCTCTCATCGATGTTTCTAACTCTCTATCCCTCTCCCTTCCTCTCTGTAAAAAATCAATAAAATATACTTAAAAAAATATATTTTTATTGATTTCATAGAGGAGGGGAGAGGGAGGGAGAGATAACTGATCGGCTGCCTCCTGCACACCCCACACTGGGGATCGAGCCTGCAGCCCAGGCATGTACCCTGACCAGGAATTGAACCGTGACCTCCTGGGTCATGGGCCAATGCTCAACCACTGAGCCACACCGGCCGGGCTCTGATGTGACTTTCTACAGGGTGTCTTTGGTTCTTCCATATGCCACCTGTTTGCGTTTTAGGAGGCCCGGGGACAAAATATCACAATAGCTTTCCAATTATCCCAGACTGGGATATCCGCGCTGTTTAAATTCCCAAAGAAATGGGGACATGCTTGAACGTCAGGGGCTGCCTCACTCACCCACGTATTCACCATCCACTCGCTCACTGTGAGGGGTATGGGGCACTATTGACAGACGCTGGGAACGCAGAGAGGAAATGACTCAGCCGCTGGCTCAGGTACTTCCCCCCGGGAGGGCAGAGAGCGGCTGTGAGAAGGTTCCCGGGAGGGAATGACTGAAGTACTCCCAGGAGAACCGGAGTGGCTGCCTCAGCAAAGCCCAATGATTCAAGTCTGTTTCTCTCGCCTCCGTGTCTATGTACTCACATGCAATACTCTTTGTACTTATGTATGTACTTATGTAAATGTAAACTGCTACAAGTCCGTTGAAGGCATTTCCCAGAGCCAGTCCGATCTGGCAGATTTCTGGACTAGAAGGGAGAGAAACAGGAAGGAATAGGGGAAGCAATGATGAGGGAGGGTATATTGAGTGGACAACTGTGAATGAATGAATGAATGAATGATTGAGTGGATGAATGAAGGCTTATTTAATCTAGTTTGTTGGCTAACTCATGAACACTTTTCAATGTCAACTTTTTGTGTTTTCCTTTTTTAAATTTTGGAACTTTTCAAATTCTGGAACTTATTATCTAAGCATATAGCAGAGCAAAGCACCAATCTAAGTGTCTTACCGAGGAGGTGGTAAGGGAGTCTGCAAAAGAAAAGAGAATCAGAAGTTAAATTTATTGTTGTATGAGCCAAGCTAATGGTTAAGAATTTTTTGATTTACAAACAGAAACTACGAATCCCAACTACACTTCCAGGATATAGTTTTCAAGTGATATCTCAGCCTTCACAGCGTCCACATTCCTATGCTGCTAAAGTAAGGAGTGGGGAATGCATGCATTTTCATGATTCTTCTTACCTTGTTTCTCGTGGAGGGCTTGTCTCCTAAAACATGCGAGGGAACAGCAGTGAGTTTACAGAAAATGTCATCACGCCATTTTTTTAAAATGCATATTTAAGTGGAAATCATTCCTGTGTGAATAATCTTGATATAATGTCAATTAACCTTAAAAAAATTAATCCTCACCCCAGGATATGTTTATTGAATTTAGAGAGGGGGAGGGAGGGAGATAGAAATAGAGATAAAGAGAGAGAGAGAAACATTGATATGAGAGAGAAACATTGATGTGAGAGAGAAACTTCAATTGGTTGCCTCCTATATCTCCTGTATGTGCCCTGACTGGGAATTGAACCCACAACCTTTCAGTGTATGGACAACACTCCAACCAACTGAGCCACACCAGCCAGGGCAACATTTATTGATACCAAATTAGGTGCCCAGCACCAAGGTAAATACTTTAGTTATATAATTTCATATAATCCTCTCCTTTGTGCTGGAAATAAAGAAACTGAGGCATGGGGAAGTTAAGTATCTTGCTTCCAGCCACCCTGAAGTTAGCAAATGCTAGAATAAGATTCCAGGTCCCCTCTTAACCACTAATTCTTGATTAGAATGAACATTCTTTTACCTATAGCAATCTCACTAATTCAAGTTCCTTATTTGTGAGATAAGGTTGGACTAAATGCTCTGAAGGTTTAAATATGCTCTGAAGAACTCCCAGGCTCTCTTCAGGGATTCCTAAGAAGCCTGAGGGTTGGGGGCTAGTTCTGGCTCATACCCATGTCATTGGGGGGAGGGGGAGAGGAGGAAATCTCCACTTCATCTGCTTCCCATTGGATCTCCTCTTAAGATTTCTTTTGGGTAAAATCCAGCTGCCAAAAAGAGCACAATACACTACAACACCACACCACACCACACCACACCACACCACACCACACCACACCACACCACACCACACCACCACACCACACACCACATACCACACCACACCACCACACCACACCACACCACACCACACCACACCACACCACCACACCACACCACACACCACACACCACACCACACCACCACACCACACCACACCACACCACACCACACCACACCACACCACACCACACCACACCACACCACACAACACGTACTTGTCTAGATGATTTCAGGGGTCTCCCAGATCTACAGTAACTAACTCATTGAATAGAATTACCATTCTCCCTATTTTGTTTCTGTTTTGGAAAATACTCTTTAAATAGCTAGGGTAGGCCTCCCGGCATGAGTTCAAGCACTGATGGCAAACGGGAATCATGGGTGTCATTGGAAAAACACAAAATATGAACCAGGGCGTATTTCACCACCAGCAGCAATATAGTTCATGTTGTATCTCTGGCTATTGTGATGATATGACCAAAAAGTTTAGATCCCATGCTGCTTTCTTAATGCACAGAGTTAGAAAAACAGAAAACGAACCTGCCCTCATTTTATTGAGTATTGACTTCACCTCCCATGCTCCCTGAGGAGCCATCTGCTGGTACTGATGACTTTCCCCGTGAAGCTAGACGCTGGCCTTCCTAGCAGTCTTCTTTCATAGCCACCACTCACCTATGGGGGATCAATTCAATTCACTGGAAACACAATTCAATAAAGTGACCGAGTGTCCGAATTCAATAGGAATATTCCATTTATTGTTCCAGAGACATCTATCTCATCTGCTTCAGTGACCGGGAGTTCAGAAGGGGACATCCATCTTCCTTTTATTCACTGACATTATTGCGCACATAGCATGGGTCAGGCATGGATTCCTTTTCAATATATGTATTGATGTAGTTGTTGGGGAATGTAATATCAAAAAAAAACAACAAACAAACCAAAAAACAAAACCACTAGAACGCAGCTATTCCCAAATATCTTACATTTCAGTGGCAGGAGATAGAAAACAAAGTCTATGATGACAGGTGGTGACAGGTGCCACAAGAAAAATGAAGCAGGGTGAGGGACAGCCGGGCATGGAGAGGGAGAGATGGGGGATGGGGTTGCTGTGTTTTTGGCAGACTCCTGAAGGCCTCCTGGATAGGTGATGGGAACGGAGGCCGAGGAAGGTGAGGGAGCACGGCATGTGAATATTTGGGAGAGGGAACAGCAAGTGCAAAGGCCCTGGGGCGAGATGGGGGAGGGTTGGTTGTGGAGGTGGGGGTGCCCAGGTCACAGGGGTCTCGTGGGCTGTGGTAAGAACTCTGCCTCAGCCATGGTGCATCTTTTTTATACACAGCCCAAGGGATCTGTGTCCTCATTGTAATGTTGGGTTTTCTCTGGCATCACTTAGTAGTTCCCTCACTTGAATAATCTGGGTATGCTATTATCAGCAGCAATGACAAAAATCCCCAAGGGTTTCAGCTACATCAAACATGCCTACTCGTGGTAATTTATGCCATCATGCTTCTCCCATTCATCACCTAGATCAGTGATTTTCAACCTTTTTTTTTTTTAAAGTGATTTCAGAGAAGAAGGGAGAGGGAGAGAGAGATAGAAACATTAGTGATGAGAGAGAATCATGATCAGCTGCCTCCTGTATGCCCCACTCTGGGAATCGAGTCCACAACCTGGGCATATACCCTGACTGGGACTCGAACCATGACCTGCTGGTTCATAGGTCGAGGCTCAACCACTGAGCCATGCTAGCAGTGTCAACCTTTTTTTAAAAAATTTATTTATTTTTAGAGGGAGAGAGGAAGGGAGGGAGAAGGAGGGAGAGTGAGTGAAAGAGTGAAACATCAATTTGTTTTTCCACCTATCTATGCATTCATTGGTTGATTCTTGTATGTGCCCTGATCATGCATTAAACCCAAAACCTTGGTGTATTGGGACGATGCTCTAACCAACTGAGGTATCTGGCTAGGGCTCAACCATTTTTATCTCATGGCACACATAAACTAATTACTACAATTCTGCAGCATACCAAAATATATACACTGAGTGGCCAGATTATTATGATCTCTGAACGCATAATAATCTGGCCACTCAGTGTGTGTGTGTGTGTGTGTATACATACATACATATATATATATATATATATATATATATATATATATATATATATGAGGGTACATGGGAGGTTTGCCAGCCTGCCTGCTGGTCAAACTCCTGGTCGAGGGGACAATTTGCATATTTGCCTTTTATTATATAGGATATACACTGAGTGGCCAGATTATTATGCATTCAGAGATCATAATAATCTGGCCACTCTGTATTTTTTGCTGATCTTTCAAAAAAAGTATAATTTTCATTCATTCACACTGGTTGGCGATTGTTGTGTTGGCTGTTGTCATTTTTTAATTTGACAATCTAAGGGAAAAGAAGTCAGGTATTGCATGTTTTAAAAATCTTTGTGGCACACCGGTTGAAAATCGCTGGCTTACAGAATTGAAATCCAACAAACTAAGAGTTAGAGATGAACATCAGGTAGTGCATGAATAAGAAAACCGGACATAAAGGAAGCAACGTGTCATGTTGTCATATGCGAAAACTCAGCCTTTAGCTTTGAAGATAACCCAGATAAAATCCAACCAGGTTGTTTTTTTGGGGTGGGGGTGGGGGGGAGTGTTGTTTCATAAAGTGATAATGCCTCAGGTATTTGGGCTAATGGAAGAAGATACGATTGGAGCTGAATTTCTTGAATTTGAATCTTAATTCTGCTACTTACTATAGGCAGAATCATAGCAGTGCTCAATAAATACTCATGAAATCAACAAATGGATTGAGGAATGGCTGAGTTTTCGCATCGGGAAGAGTGAGGAATGTTACACTTCATGGGAATTCGTGGGGGGAATAAATGATTTGAGAACTTCCAGTCCATGGCTTTTCATGGATACCCACTGTTACTAGGATTATTGTGTAATGGAAAAGTATGTGCTTCCCAGTGAAGTACATAAATATTCTCAAACTCTGAAAAGTTTTATGCCTATCACACAGGAAGACCCAAATATTTCTTCTTCTAGGTCTTTCCCATCGTGAAATGGAATAAAGCAGGTTCACGGGAACGCGGCTGGCACGATCGCCATCTGGCGGCCACAAGTGCAACTAGCACCCTCCGACCTGGGTCGTCATGGGCTCTCCCGTCTGAGACAAGACAGATCTCCTTTCAGCTGCAAAGTTGACAGCTTCTTGGAGGTAATGTAGTGAGGTGAGCACCGCATGGCTGTGCAATCCGTTGGTCCCAGTCTGACCTCTATAACTTATTGGGGTGAAACCATGAAGAATGTTTCAGCCTCACAGGGGTCTGTGAAGTTAAAGCAAAACCTCCTGGAGAAGAATAAAGTATCGCCAGACGTTTTTGTGGTGTGTCCGAGTAGCTTGTAACAATTTATAAGAGCTGGTTGTTCCATTTTCAGGGGTTTTGCAATGCAGTCATTAAACACAGCCATAATTTAAAAATCCTATATAATAAAAGGCTAATATGCTAAGTGTCCAGTCATCCGGTGACTGGTCGACTGTTCAACCAATCAAAGTGTAATATACTAATGATATGCTAAGGCCACACAACTGCTCACTATGACACATACTGACCACCAGGGGGCAGACGCTCCTACTGGTAGGTTAGCTTGCTGCTGGAGTCCAGCTGATCGGGACTGGGTGAGATGGAGCCAGACATGCCCTGGAGCCCTCCTACGGCCCCTCCCCGGCCCTGATAGTGCACTGGTGGGGCCCCTCGGCCTGGCCTGTGCCTCTTGCAATCCAGGACCTCTTGGGGATGTTGGAGAGCTGGTTTTGGCCCGATCCCGCAGGCGGCTCCCCTTGGGACAGACGCCAGATGCAGGGCTCACAGCTGGCAAACACTGCTGTGGTGGTGCGAGCCTCTCCTGATCTGGACTGATTGGGCAAGAGCCCGTGGCAGGCATAGTGGGGCTGGGATGAGCGGGAGTGGCAGGTAGGAGCTGCAGGTGGCGTTGGACTGCGGGTTTCGGCCCAATCCCCACAGGCCACCTCGAAGGATCCCACCCGTGCATGAATTCGTGCACTGGGCCTCTAGTAAATTATATAAATGTACACTGGAGTTACAGTCAAGACAAAGGTAACACATGCTCAAAACTCACGACTTTCTAATTTTCCCTCTACATTTTACTAGCATCTTTGCTGTTGAAGTTATGTCCCTCTATTGTGTCTATGGTGGGAATACCATGAAATGGCATCTCTTCCCCCAGCGCCATGTCTGCGGGTCATGTTGGTAGCTGGAAGTTTGCCATAGCGGGAGTATTTATTTACATCACGAACACTGGCCAATGATACAAATCAGGGTTTGATTTCCTCTTTTGCTGCTTGTCTGGGCTTAAGAAAGTGATGGAGAAAATGCTAATAAAGCAAATTAAATTTAAAATTGTGTTGCATCTATATCCATTGTGAAGAGAGGAAAATTGGGCAACTGAGAGTTCCTGTGGCTTCACATACTGTCAGCACTTGGTGTTGTCAGCATCTGGATTGAGGCCATTGGAATAGGTGTGGAGTGGTGTCTCACTGTTTTAATTTGCATTTCCCTGATGACACAACGTGGGGCCTCTTTTCAGACGCTTCTTTGCCATCTGCACGCCTTCTTTGCTAAGGTGTCTGTTAAGATCTTGGACTCATTTTTTAGCAGGATGCATGCTTTCTTACTGTTGAGTTTTAAGAGTCCTTTGTGTATTTCGGATAATAGTCCTTTATCAGATGTGTCTTTTGAAACTATTTTCTCCCAGTCTGAGGCTTGTCTTCTAATTCTCTTGACATTGCCTTTCACAAACAGTTTTTATTTTAATGAAGTCCAGCTTATCAATCATTTCTTTCATGGATCGTGTCTTTGGGGTTGTATCTAAGAAGTCATCACCATACCCAAAGTCATCTCGGGTTCCTCCTATGTTATCTTCCAGGAGTTTTATAGTTTTGACTTTTCATTTAAGGGTATATTCCCATTTGAGTTAATTTTTGTAACAGGTGTAAGGTCTGTGTCTACAATTTTTTTTTCCATGTGATTATCCAGTTGTTCCAAGCACTATTTGTTGAACAAATACCTTTGATGCATTGTATTGTCTTTGCTTCTTGGTCAAAGATGACCTCACTATACTTATGTGGGCCTATTTCTGATCTCTATTCTGTTTCATTGATTTATTTGTTCTTTCACTGTCACTGTTTTGATTACTACAACTTTACAGTAAGGCTTGAAGTTGAGTAGTGTCCATTTTCCAACTTTGCTCTTACATTACTAGTATTTTTAGAGATCCAGTCTCTAAGCATTTTCCACTGCTTGTGACCTGGTTTTGGTGCTACTACTAATGAGCTGTGTGACTTAGTACAAATTGCTTGGCCTCTCTGAGCTTTGGCACCCTTCACTGTGATTTAAACAGTTGGGAAAGAAGACATATAAAACCCAAGAATTTGTTTCTGGATAGAAGGGACAATGGCACAATAGAATGGTCACAAATAGGACTCTGACGTCACTCAAGTGGGTTCTGATCCCACTTCTGAGTAACTTTGGACAAGTTATTGAAATGCTCTGGATTTCTGTTTCTATGTCCATAAAAGGCAGATGACAAAGTGTAGTTCCTTGGATGGTTAGGATTAAATAAAATAATACTTGTTTTACACTTAGCTACCATTCAATTTGTGTTAAACATAGGTAATACCCTTTATCTACGAAATATGATCATGAAAATCAACACCTTTAGAAAGAGACCATCAGTATAAGTAGAGAAATAGACTCAGGACAAAATACTGGCCTCAGTCATGGTACTGCCATGACTAAGAGTTTCATGATGTATGAAAGGGAACCACGAGGCTTTGGAGTCCTGATGACTGATGATGGAAGTGTGATACGAAGCAACTTATGATCCAAGTAGTTCAGGTGTATTTGACAAGGCCCATTTGAGAAAGCTCTCCACGTGTTGGTCTTTCAGAAGTGTATTCCAGCAATAAATTGCTGAAACCAGTCTTTGGGTCGAGTGGGGGGAGGAATTAAGGCAAAGTCAAGGATGTGGGAGGGACCTACTTGCTTTGACAATGCCTCAAAGAAGTCATAAAGTACAATGTGTTAGGATCATGTACATAAACAGCTTTATGCTGGGGTTATAGAGGAATGTGGGATAAAAAGATCTTTCCAAAACTAGCCAGGGGAGCCGTCTCTCCTGCTGACGTGGTGTCCTGGGAAACGGAGGAAGGCTGGGCAGTCAGGGTGAAGTGAGGGGCTAGGACTGAAGGGGGTGGGCCTGGGATACAGGATGGGTGGCTTTGTGAGCATGAACCAGAGCCATGGATTCACACAATCCTAGAGACCCTGAGCCCACTATATTTCTATAGGAGGGCTTATTAGGGCCCAGTGAGGGGATATGATTTGCCTATGTTTAAAATTGGAGCCGAGCCCTAGCTGGTTTGGCACAGTGGATACAGCATAGGCCTACAGACTGAAGGGTCCCGGTTTCGATTCCAGTCAGGGCACATGCCCAAGTTGTGGGCTCAATCCCCAGTGTGGGGCATACAGGAGGCAGCCTATCAATGATTCTCTATCATCATTGATGTTTCTAGCTCTCTCTCCCTCTCCCTTCCTCTCTGAAGAAAAAAAATTGGAGCCGAGATGGGGCCAGAAGCAACCCAGGCTACTTGCCTTGCCTTCCGGAGGCACCCACCTCATAGGACTGTGTGATGGAGGGCCCCAGGCTTATCTCTCAGTGGTCCTAAGACCCCGGCAATGCTTATTTCATACCTGATTGACAGGGGCTAAATTTTAGAGTTGATTTAATAAATATTTACTGTGTATCCACCATGTGCCTGACATGGTGCTGTGCATGACTATAGGGACAACAATGTCAATGGCAGTGGTCTCTGGGATCGAGGAGTCTAGCTTATTCCAACATTTACCTAGATCAGATTTCCTCTGTATGCTGAGCACCAGCTAGAAAGACGCTCAGTCTACAGAGAGTCAGGCCGACACCCGAGTGCTGGGTGAACGGCAGAGGGAACGGGGGTGGAAGGAACTCTGGGAATCGCTAGCTCAGTGTCCCTTTGTTGGGGTCTACCAGGTCCCAGTGACTGTGCTGTGGATTTTGCACAGGTTACCACCTTTAAAACACACAAATACCTTATGATGTAGTGCTATTTTATCCATTTTATAGACACCTAACCTTGGAGAGGGAAGATACTTATAGATTCCATGCTTGGAAAGCATTCTAGCTGGGGTTTGAACCCAAGGCGCCTTGTCCCCAATTCCAACACTCACACAACCACATCTTAGCTGCTCCCGAGCATCAGAAATAGTACTTGATGCCTCCTGAAGTTACCGTCTCACACCTCACCCCAATGTCCCTTGTTCTGCGAAGCCTTCCTGAGTTCCCAAAATACTTAACAGAGAACTGGCCAGACTTGGGCTCCTCGTGGCCCTGGCACAAAGCAATTTTAAACAAAGTGACCTTCTCCCCTGGCCATTATCACAGGGGACTGCAGCTGCCTGTTTTTTAAAGTCTCCTACTTGTGGCTACTTTATGTGTCTCTATCAGAAAACACATTTGCTCTGTCAAGCAGTTATCAGATGCCTTTCCTCTTCTCTGAGCCTACTTTCTTTCTTTTAAAAAATATATTTTATTGACTATCCACAGAGAGAAAAGGAGAAGAATAGAGAGTTAGAAACATTGACGAGAGAGAAACATCGATCAGCTGCCTCCTGCACACCCCCTACTGGGGATGTGCCTGCAACCAAGGTACATGCCCTTGACCGGAATCAAACCTGGGACCCTTCAGTCCGCAGGCCAATACTCTATCCACTGAGCCAAACCAGTTAGGGCTGAGCCTTACTTTCAGTGGTGGTGAGTCAAAATACCGCCCTGTCGTCTCAATGATTGGTTTTTTAAAGTTTTTTAAAAGTTTGTAACGTTCACTTTGAACTGAATATTGTATTAATGCCTCTGTTGCTTTTGAGCCAGGGGTTGTGTCTGAAATAAATTTAAATCTGTTAAGGATATAATATATAGGATGCTAACTTCCATCATTTTTGTGATATTTTGTGTTGCAGTGTACCGCCACTAGGCGGCAGCACCATCTATCAATTCTTGTCTTTCTCCACAAGGTGGATGAGTAGGCTATGGGTTAGGGAACAGAAGGGGGGCTTTGCAGAATAAATTTTAGATACTAGCACAAACAGTGGAACTCTGGGACCATTGCCATAGTTGACAAAACACTGGGTTCTGGTCTGGGCTGTGAATACTTGCTTGGTGACCTTGAGCAAGCCACTTCTCCCGCCAGACCCCCTTGTATAACACCAGGGAGTTGAACCAGATTAAAATCAACGTCGTCATCTCTGATTCTGATTCCTTTGGCATCTCAATCCATTTGAAAGCCAACCAGTAGAAAGGTCTTTCGATGGCATCATGTGGAATTCTATTTGGCTTCTTTTCAAACAAGTTCATGTTTCTGGATTTGCATGTTCAGTCACCTCTGTGTAATTCTCTCTTTTCTTGTGTAGTTTATTGTATTTTGTTATAAATTATTTCTTGTGTAGGGTATGCTTGTCACTTCAAAGGAAATTGGTTTAGAGTTTGTGTTTCATTTACTAGTACACCCAAGGCAAAGAGAAATTCATTTTAGCCTCCTTTATTCTCAGCGTTAGGAAGCTAAGCCACACCACATTCGAATATTACAGCCATCCCCATTGGGAAAGATGATTTCCTCTGAATCTGTGGTTAATGCTAATGGTTCATCACAGACAACTTACACTATATATATGTACTTTGCCTTCAAGTAAAACTTTTATCCATTTTCAGGAATGAAAATAAAGTCAAGCTTCAGGGAAGATAAGTTCTTAAAATCTGACGGCTTCCAGATAATGTCAGAAGATGATTGTAAGAAAAATGACACGAGATGTACATTAACATAAATCTATAACTGCTCAACTTGATGAAAAATATCACCATAAAATCCTGCCATTACTGAACCACCCGGTATGTTTTTTTGTGAGAATGAATAAATTATCTGAGAATGTGTTTGCATCAAAAACATAGAAGTTTGTAATAAACACATAAATCATTGAAGCATTTTCTAGCAAGATGCCTAATCTTAAAAACGGGGCATTCATATCAATTCTCCCCCTTCCAGCTTCCTCCTCTGTGTAGTACCTTCGAGCTCTGGGTGGTAATGGAGAACCATCAATTATGGACGTGTGGGAGGATGTAAAGAAAATAATTCCTACTGAAGTTTTCCACACCACCTCCCCCTCTCCCTACAAGCCCAAACTTCTGTATGCCTGGCTTTCACTGAGGTCCTTTCTGTAGTTTTGGCCTCCGTTGACACTGGGGTCTGTTTTAAAAAAACCAGTCCTATTTTTGTAGCCATGGTACCCATATTCCAGCCAACATCCCCTGTAAAATTGACAGCACTAACTTATCTCTGAAAGGTATGTCCTTGTTGCTCTCTCAGAAGACTTGGTTTGCTTTCTGTGTTATGGGCAATTAATATCCATAAAGCAACATGATCCCCTTTTTGCTTAGACTACCAGGAAGCTCAGAGACCAATTAATATCTTCATCTTAATACAATGTAGTGATGTGTGCCTGAGGACCCTGAATTTTATCTTTGTCATATGGGCTACCTAGGTTTTTCTATGATTTTTATTTTCATTTTCTTCTATTTTATTAAGCACATTTTTGTTAATGACTCCAATCTCTTTGTGAGAAGAGGCAAAGTGTAGATAAAGAAATGAAAGGATAATTGTGATATTGTGATTTATAATAAGAAATATATATTTGGTCTTTGTCCCTGTGTCTGGCACAGAGCTCCCAAATCCCTTAGAATTTCCTAAGTGGTGAGAACTGTAAAGGCATCTTTTGTTATGTTAATAAGGCAATTTTTAGGCCACACCTAAGGGTGGGGGCTGTTGCCTGTGGAACCATTCATGGAATCAAGGGGCTGGAACTTTCAGTCTAACTGGAAGTTGGGAAGGGGAGGGGGCTGGAGATAGGGTTCAGTCACCAATGGCCACTAAGCTAATTACTCTTATCCATGTAATGAAGCTTCCGGGTTGGTGAACACCTGGAGATTCAGGAAGCATGGAATCTCCTCACCCTCCCCTCATGCCTTGCCCTGTGCATCTTTTCCATCTGGCTGTTCCTGAGTTATAACCTTTCATACTAAATCAATAATCTAGTGAGTAAAATATTCCTTTGGGTTCTGTGAGCCATTCTAGTAAATTTACCAAACCCAAGGAGGGGTGGTGGGAACATCCAATCTATGGCGAGTCTGTCGGTCAGAAGCAGGTGACAATTGGGACTGAGACTGGTGTCTGCAGGGGCGGACTGAGCCCTCCACCAGTGGAATCTCAGGTTACATATGTGGGGGTAGATAGAGACAGAATTGAATTGAAATGTAGGGCACCAGTTGGTGTCTGAGAATAGCTCAGTGGTGTGGGGTAAAAAAGCCCCCAACCACCCGTTGAAGTTGGGATCAGAACTATTTTAATAGTTAAACATAGATATTGACAGGTAAAATAATGCCCTAAAGAAGCTTCTGTAATTAAAGAAGTAAAGGTGGACATCTATAGCAAACTGTAAAAAAGAAAAAAAAAAAGAAAAAAAAGAGAGAGAGAGGCATTGAGAAGTCCTGCTCTTGTCTGGTTTCTCCCCAGGACTCATTTCTCAATGAACATCTACGAAGGTCAAATTGTGACCTGGAACGTTTGTATATTAAATGCTCATGGCCTGGTCTGGGATCTCTGCATCTGGTCTCCCTCTGTGTCAAGAAGCACGACAACACTGCCTGGCCAGCATGGCTCAGTGGTTGAGCATCAACCTATGAACCAGGAGGTCACGGTTCGATTCCTGGTCAGGGCACATGCCCGGGTTGCGGGTTTGATCCCCAGTGTGGGCTTTCAGGAGGCAGCTGATCCGTGATTCTCTCATCACTGATGTTTCTATCTCTCTATCCCTCTCCCTTCCTCTCTGAAATCAATAAAATATCCTATATAATACAAGCCTAATTGCAAATTGACCATCCCTCCAACACACAAGATGGCTGCTGCAAGATGGCTGGCAGGGGAGGGCAGTTGGGGATGACCAGGCTTGCAGGGGAGGACAGTTAGGGGCAACCAGGTGGCAGGGGAGGGCAGTTAGGGGTGACCAGGCTGGCAAGGGAGCGCAGTTGGGAGTGGCCAGGCCTGCAGGGGAGGGCAGTTAGGAGTGACCAGGCTGGCAGGGGAGGGCAGTTAGGAGTGACCAGGCTGGCAGGGGAGGGCAGTTGGGGGTGACCAGGCCTACAGGGGAGGACAGTTAGGGGCAATCGGGCCAGCAAGGGAGCAGTTAGATGTTGATCAGGCTGGCAGGCAGAAGCAGTTAGGGGTGATCAGGCAGGTAGGCAGGCAAGCGGTTGGGAGCCAGCAGTCCTGGATTGGACCTAAATGGGCGGTTGGACATCCCTCTAGGGGTCCCAGATTGGAGAGGGCGCAGGCTGGGCTGAGGGACACCCCCCTCCACCATGCACCAATTTCGTGCACTGGGCCTCTAGTATATATATAAAAAGAAACATGACAATACTTTCCATACTGATGTACTTGGTGTTTCTAAGGAGCAAAATGCATCAGTTAATGGAGAAGAGCCATCACGAGTGCTGTGTACATTGAAGCTGTTGCCACTTTTAAGGACTGAAGAGGACTGATATGGAAGTCCCCATTTTTGGGGGATTAGGAATGGGATAGGAGGAAGAAGGGGATCTAGGAGGCTATGCAGGATGGAGACAGAGATGTACCAGGAGCAACTATTGTTTCCACCATTGCAGCATCCTTCCTGCCTCCACGAAAGCGACTGAATTAAATAGTCATACAAGCTCTGCTTCCTTTACGTTTTAAAGAGGAAAGTAAGACTCAGCTGGGTTAGGTGACTTACTTAAGGCCACACAGCCGGGGAGTGGCAGAGCTTGGGTTTTGGCTACTCTCATTGTTCCTTCTGCCATGCTTCCTGGTGCTGAGGTCATCTCTCTGCTCCTCCAGGTCCACCCTCCACCTTCTCTACCCCACTCTCCGCCCTGGGGACCCACTAGAATGGCTCATTTATGGGCTGTCCTGTGCTCTGGTTTCTGGGTGGGCTCAGCCTTTGGGAAGCCCCAGGAGATAAGAGGGAGGCCAGGCAATATGTTTCCTTGGCTTCCACCTTGTGCGGTGCACTTGGGCTGGTGGTGTCCCTCAACCAGTGGTCACTGCTCCTCTGAAGGCATGTGCCCCTTCTGGTCTTCAGCCACTGTCCCCTCATCGCTCTGGGCCTGGGTGGTTGTGACAGTGGCCACTGCTTTAGCCCTAGTTCTGGCACCATCCCTGGTTCTTCCCCTATACCCACACCCCTCAGCAAACTGCTCCTTAGCAAAGAAACTACCTGACATTACCCTAATTTGGGCATGCCATTTCCTGTTAGGACCCTAACTTTCCCATTAAAGAAAGTGTGGGATTAGTCATATGTTCTAAAACATAGCAGTAGACATATAAAAGTTGAATTTGATATGTTTCAGTTATTGGGAAATATAAATCATGGGACTGTCATATTTTCCAGTTGGGCACTGTGAGAGAGGATGGGGACATAAGGGAAAATAATGAGAGAAATTATGGTGGATATGATCCTATTACATTTCTTTGTCCTCTATTTGTGCTTTGAGCACCACTGACATTGATTAGTTCCCTTCTGCCTCCTACCCATATTTTCATCTCCAAATTGAGCTGATTTGCCTAAAGCTTTAATATCTGTTTTTATATTAATTAATCAACATTTTAAGATTAAATTTCTATCTTGTGATTTTATTGGGGGTATGCTTAGAAAAACAACTTAGAAGTTAAATGAAATCCATACGGTTTAAAACGATTTCTTTCTGAAATTGCACAACCCAGAATATGAGTTTTCACAATCGATTACTTCATCAATAAAATAAGGTGATAAAAAGCACAAGATGTATGAGAATCTTTGAAAAAGTAGATATTTCATGAAGGATGAAAGTTCAATAGAGCTCACTGATTTAAGAAAATCTGTGGCCACAAACAAAAATGCAAGAAGATTTTGGAAGCAAAGAACTCTACTTCTCTGTCAAACGTTGTGACTTGACTTTACCTTTAGCATGTTGGCTCCTGATGTCCTTGATAGTGGGTTTGTCCACCTGTAGAAGACAATGGGCACCATTATCTCTTACATTGTGACTATGATATCTTATAATGTCCTACTAATTGTGACTATGATACCATATAATGTCCTACTACTCTATCTGGTTAGAGTCCCAAGGATAAAGGCATAGGTCTCTGGACTCATTGTTCTTGGAGATCACCATGTGTGTATGGTTGGCAGGCAGTCAATACATGTCAATATTTGTCCCCATGTGCCAGTGAAGAGTGTAGTGGCCTTGGGTGGTATCTACACTAATAAAAGAGAAAGATGCAAATTGACTGTACCTTCGCAACACCCACCAGCCAATCAGGAGTGAGTCTACAAATTAATCCAACAAAGATGGAAGGTTAATTTGCATATGCAGGTGTCGAGAGGCCGGGGGCAGGATGCTTACGTCGTCACCATGGTGATGATGCAGGCATTCCACACCGCCCCAGCAGCTCCAGGCCTCTGGGCAGCCTGGGAAGGCAGAAAGGTGGCTCCGGCCAGAGCAAAGGCGGTGCCGGCAGCCAGGGGAAGGAAGGCCCATTCTTGCACGAATCTTCGTGCATCGGGCCTCTAGTTTGTCATAAAAATACTTGGATTTGAGATCCAAGCCTGTCTCTAATTGCTGTGAACCTTTGGAAAGGTATTCAGCATGTTATAAGCCTTAGATTTTTCAATTTTATAATAGGGACAATACTTAGTCAATTCAAGTCATTGAGCCATTATGAAGACCAACCTATAGGATCAAGGACACTGAAAGCAATTGAGTTAGGCAGATCAGTGTGTGGCCTCTCTTGAAAGCCTGGGTTGGGATTTCACCTCCATCACTATGTGCTAGCTATGATTCATGGCAAGTCACTGAACCTTCTGTGCCTCAGTTTCCTCATCTGTGAAATGGAGGCAACAAAAGTACTGATACCTCCAGAGAGAGGGAGGATTACATGTGACACATCATGCAAAGTGCCTAGAGAAGGGAGTGGGTTGGCCCCATGTAAGTGTAATAATTGTTAGTTGTCATTATTAATATCATGAAAGACATTAATGAACTACAGTAGTAGGGCTGTACAATTGCTAGACCTGAGGGTGAAGAAGATGACGAATACGTCATAATAGTGCCCAGTGCCTTTGAAAGCCTTTAAGCCTGTCAATATTGGGGTCTATGATGATTACTTTTATGTTAACTCGACAGGGCCTCATTTATTTGATTAACTGTTACTTCTGGGTGTGTCTGTGAGGCTGTTGGCAGAGGAGATGAGCACTTGAATCAAATCAGTAGACTGACTAAAGCAGAGGGCCCTTCCCGGTGCAGGCGGGCCTCCGCCAGTCCAGGGGCTGGATAGAACTAAGAGGCAGAGGAAAGGATAATTTGATCTCAGCCTGACTGTTTGAGCTGGGACACTGGTTTCCTCCTGCCCTCAACTGGGATTGATACCATCCACTCTCTCGGTTCTCAGACCTTTGGACTTAGACGGCAACTTCCACCACTGGCTGTCCTGGGTCTCCCTCCAGCGTGTAGACGGCAGAGCCTGGAGTTAGCCTCGATAGCCGCTATTTTATTTAGATGTGTATGTGTACCTCTCTCTCTCTTCTCTCTCTCTCTCTCTCTCTCTCTCTCTCTCTCTCTCTCTCTCTCTCTCTCCTATGTTTCTAGACAACCCTGACTAACACAGGGTCTTAGTGTTCCTCTTTATTGGCATCAAGTTGGGGTGGCCAAAGTGGATGGGAAGGAGGGGTCATTGGTCCCCTGTTACCTCTTATCTTGGATGTTCAATGTCCACCTCTGCCCTCTGTGGAACATTGAACTGCCATATTTATGCTTGGAAAGGGCGTGGCTCTTCAGCTGGCCAGCCTAGTTGGGAGTTGAGCGTGGTTTGGGTTTTGTTGTAGCTATGGCTTCTTTCATTGCACCATCAGCTTCTAATTCCTCCCAGGTTACCCTGTGGAGGCTGGGGTGCTGGAGGCTTATTTCAATGTTCTTCTTGCACCCTTAGCTTGCAGCCTTTCCTGTGTTCTGTATGTATTAGCCTAACAGTCATGAGATCTTGAGCTGAGCTATAAAGCCTCAGAGAGGGTAACTGGCCCAAACTGACAGAGCTCATAAAAGTCGGAGCTGTTAACAGGGATTATAATGCTCACCTTGCAAAGTTATTTTGAGGATTAAATGTCACTATTCATTCCAACTTATACTCAGAAAGACCTTCCATAACTCTCCATACTTGTCTTTAATTATTTTTATTTTTTAAAATATGTTTTTATTGCTTTCAGAGAGGAATGGAAAGGGAGAGAAAGATAGAAACATTAATGATGAGAGAGAGTCATTGATCAGCTGCCTCCTGCACACCCTACACTGGGGACTGAGCCCGCAACCCGGGCATGTGCCCTGATGGGGAATCAAATCATGACCTCCTTGTTCATAGGTCGATGCTCAACCACTGAGCCACACTGGCTGGGCTTTAATTATTTTTTTAAACACTTATCGCTTGACATATTGTTTGACGGTCTAATGCTTATTCATTTATGAATGATTCCCTCCACTAGCATGTAAGTTTCATGAGCACAGGGACTCGCATACCAGAGCCTATAATTGTGTCTGGTACGTGGCAGGCACTCAACACATATTTCTTGAGTGAATTTGTTGAGTGAGTGATTAAAGTGTTGAGCATGGTGCCTGTGTGAAGAGGAAATGTTCAGTATTTTACCCCTCATCTTGCTCTCCCAATCTCTCCTGGATATGTTCTGTGTAAATGACATTGGTAAAATTTGTGACTTCCTTTTCTTGTCAATATTAGCAGAAGCCCTCAAGTGAAATAGATGAACAATGTGAAAAAATAATACACAAGGAAGAATGTGCTATATTCAAAAGCATGTTCACACTCACCAATAAATGTGACACAATAATAAAAAAAAAAGAACAGTGAAATCACTTAAAGATAATTTAAAAAGTAATAGCCAGTCTTGGTTCTATGCCGTTCCCATATAGAGCTGCTGGGTGGGTAAATTAAGTATGTTTTGAGATAAGAAATTTCACAATAGGTACCAAAAGCTTTTAAAATGTTTTCCCTCCATGGTTAAGGAAAATAATTAAAAATTCCATAATGGGATATATCTATAAAGATTATGCTTATTAATGTTCAGCACATGGGCAATCTTATATAATAAAAGCCTAATATGCTAAGTGTCTGACTGTTTCTTCGACTATTTGACCAGGAGGTTAGCTTGCTACTGGGGTCTGGCCCATCGGGACCGGGCTAGATGGGCAGGGTACATCTGGAGCCCTCCCATGGTCCCTCCCGGGCCGGCCAGCCCCGATTGGCCCTGATTAAGACTGGTTAAAACAAGATGGGCCGGACACACCCTGGAGCCCTCTTATAGTCTCTCCCAAGCCCCAGTTGTGCACCAGTAGGGTCCCTTGGCCTGGCCTGCACCCTCTTGCAATCTGGGACCTCTCGGGGGATGTCGGAGAGCCGGTTTCAGCTCGATCCCCGCAGGCCAGAATATAAGGTAAAAAGAAGGAAATCATGTGTATATTATACAACAAGAACTCCCTTGCATAAAATGTCTGCATAGAAAATACTGATAGGAAATACACCCACACATTAGGACCGAGAGCCCTGCAACCCCAGGGGCGATTAATTTGTGTTTTATGCATTAAGAAAATGAAACATTAGCAAAAGTGTTATTAAAAATAACGTTCTATATATGTGTTTAGAGCATTTGCATTTACAAAATATTTTCACAAGATTATCTTTGTAGTTTCTGAACAGCCTTTGAAGTAAGCATGGCAGGGATTTTTATTTCTGTTTTGGGCCAAGAATCTGGGCAAAATGGTATGTTATTACCTAAATGATCCTAGTTCAAATTCTGCTTCTGGAGAATGGGGTGAACTTTGGAGAATGCATGTGGAAGCCTGATGCCCGGCTCACAGAATACCCTCAGCAAATGTCTTCTCTCCTCCCTCCCACGGTCCCACCAGTCCTAGGAGCCTGACCGGCTCATTCCTCACAAGATGCCTCGGGAATAGGAGATGAGCTCCTGGCTGCTAGGAAGTGCCCCACACGTGTTTGGTTCATGTGGTCACACAGTTGACCTTTACTCACTTCTTCCTGTGTGGTCCAGGTTTGCCCCTCGGCAGGGATAGAAATCTTGGCACCTAAGGAAAGGGGAGTGTCCACCACACCCTTGAAATAGCGTGTATCTGTGAAAAGAGTAAAAATTACTCATCCGTTCCATCACTCAGCACAATTTATAAAACTTTTGCGCATCTGCAAACTCATTGAGTCACCAGAACAAAAGCGTGAGGAAAGCAATTGCACTCCCCCTTCACAGACAAAGGAGACGGAGGCAGGGAGAGGAGAAATTCCTCTGCTTGGTCCATACACGTAAACGCCAAAGTCTGGACTAGAACACCCTCATTCTCACCCCCTGGGAATTCTTCTCATCCTTTCAGGCCTGGGCTGTATCACACCCTTTGAAGATCTTTCTAGCTCCCACGCTCTCCTTCTATTTTATACACTTAACATATCCTATCGGATTTATCTGTTGATCTTTCAGTTTCTGCCACTAGATTGTGACCTCCCTGAGGACATGGATTATGCTTTGTGTATCTTTGTGCCCCTTGGTCAGTCCCAACATGGTAACTGGCACACAGTAGGTACTCAGTAAATGCCTGTTGAGAGAGTGAACCAAGGAATAGCATCCTTATTTACAAGGTGATTCTCTTCAAAAGAACTTCCCGTAGAATCCTTTCAGTGGGTCTGGCCCTCAGACATCCCAACCCGTCCTCGTTCCCTCCCAGAAGTGTGCCACACCGAAGGTTCAGAGAACTTGCTGGAGCTGCCCGGTGTGCCCCAGTTAGAGAGAGGCAACGTGGGTGTGAAGTTAGGTCTTCCTCACTCTGAGGAAGGTGGGCTTTTCTGCCATGCTCTGGTGCTGCTCCTATGCGGGCTACCTGCCAAATGGATCCGCCCAGTGAAAATTCTTCCTGTCACTCTCTGCCCGCCCCTCCGTGCAGGCATCTCTGGCTGCCCGCCCCCTGCCATGCTCCCCAGTGGCTCTAGGGCTCAGGAAGAGCGCTATGATGATAAAAGCCAGTAGTTACAGCCAGCCAGTGTGGCTCAGTGGGTGAGCATCCACCTATGAACCAGGAGGTCACTGGTTTGATTCCCAGTCAGGGCACATGCCTGGGTTGCAGGCTTGATCCCCAGTGGGGGGCGTGCAGGAGGCAGCCAGTCCATGATTCTCTCTCATCATTGATGTTTCTATTTCTCTCTCCCTCTCTGAAATCAATAAGAATATACTAAAACAACAACAACAACAACAACAACAACAAAACCCCCAGGAGTTACAGAGCTCTGCTTCTGCCAAGTCCTCTCATGGGAACTCCACATACATTGTACGTGGCATCCTCTGCAGAACTCTCTGGAATAAGTTCTACGATGATGACCCCCATTCAAACAGGGAAGAAGAGTTTGAGAGACTTGCTCAAGGTCCCACCTCTAGAAGGCCACGGAGGCAGGATTTGAACCCGCGGTTACTCAATGCAGAGCCCACAGCTGTAACCTCTGTGTGACATCGCAGCACGTGCATTTTCAGGTTTCAGACCCGACCGTTACCTGCATATTCAGATTCCTTGATGGGCCGGGCGGGCAGGATTTTCATCCATTGCCAAGCCTCTGCCACGTGAACATTGGGGTCTTCATAGTCGTCATCCCCGTGGCCCTCTGCTCCATCCGGGTCTGCGGGGAAGTTCCTCTCCTGAGCAGGAGGGAACATTCGAGTGAGTCAGGAAAAGCACAACAGTGATAAAGATGGCAGGCTGCAGGGCTGGCGAGGGGAGCGGGATAGGTTCTCTGAGGTGGGAGCTAAGCGTCTGGGCTCTGGGGCAGGGACATTCTAGGGTAGGCAGCATTCTGATGATGTCCCGCAGTATTCCTATCCCTGTTATTCAGTCAAACAAATATCCGGGTGTGCAGATGTGATTAAGATGACACATGGGCTCTAGCGGGCTTGGCTCAGTGGACAGAGTGTCGGGCTGTGGAGCGAAGGGTTCCAGATTCCATTCTGGTCAGGGGCACGTTTCCGGTTGGGTTGCAGGCTCCTCTCCAGTCTGAGCCCTGATCAGGGTGCATGCAGGAGGCAACTAATTGATGTGTTTCTCTCACATTGATGTTTCTCTCTGTCTTCTCCTCTCTCTCCCACTCTCTCTAAAAAAATCAATGGGAAAATATCCTCAAGTGATGATTCCGCGCCCCGCCCCCCCCCCCCCCCCCCCCCCCGTGCCGCCAAAAAAAGAAAAGAAAAAAAAGATGACTAATAGGCTGTCTTTGAAATAGAGAGATCATCTTGGGTTACCTAAGCCCTTAAACGCAGAAAGGGAATCTATTTGCAGGGGCCATGATCTTATACTAAGGAACCCAGGAGGTCAGGTTCCTCCCTGGCTCAGACACTCCATCTGTAGATTGGAGGTGGCGAAGCTGCCCTATTTGGTTGTATCCAGCTGAGCCCAGTGCATGTAAAGGTTCTACTTTGCACCTGCCCACAACCGCTAGGTCCCTCCCCTCCCGTGGATGTGCTGAGTGTAGGTACAGCAGAGCGCCAGGGGGAAGCAGGCTTGCCGGAGGTTTCCCAGGTGACCCGGTGAAGGGGAAAGCTGAGCGGGCTGTTCTCAGGAACCGCACGCGGAAGTGAGGTCTGGGCTGGGGCACAGGCATGCAGCTCCTTTGGGGACTTGACAGATGAGCATTTGTGCAAGGGCGCCATTTATACTCCATGCTGTGTGGCCAACACCTAGACACCCACAGAGAGCAGCCACTTTGGGGGAGTCCTTGACCTGCTGGGTGAACTGGGGAGGTGAGAGCGGAGTCCATTTCTGACCAGTTGCCTTGCTGGATCATGGGGGCAGGGTATGTGGGGACATGGGGTGGGGGTGGGGGGGACAGTAGCCACCACCCCCTCCCCCTGTCTGGGGAGAATCTGCCCTAGACCCTGAGAGTCTTGCCCACAGAACTGGATAGAAATAGTCTGGTTTATATCTTTCTGGGAAGGGAGACAGCTTTGTTTTAATTATAAGAAGTTACATCTATTTTACCTATTAACCTATTTATTATCTACTGTCCCATCTCAGAGGTAAATCGTTTGTGACTGACTGATTGATTGTGTGTGTGTCCTGGAGTGAAGTTCCATAACTTTAAGTAGATTAAAAAAAGTTTTTTTTTACATAGGAAAGAACCAATGATTTTACAGGCAGATTCTATCTATCTATCTATCTATCTATCTATCTATCTACCTACCTACCTAACTACCTTTGTATCCATCCATCCATTCATCCATTCATCCAATCTATTCCATCTATCATATACAGATATGGAGGTTGAAACTATTAAATAATACCTTTATACATATACAATTTAACAACAAAATTACTTATAAATATTAGCTATCTGAGTTATGTTATAAATTTCTCTAGTCATTAGAATTCTTTGCAAATATTATTAATGGCTTCATACTGGGAATATAATATATTTAACTATGCTTATATTACTGAATACTTAGCATGATTCCAATGTGCTGCCATTTAAGATATATTATTATAAAATATAAATGAGTGTATTTAAATATTAATCCAAATTTTGGCTTAGTTTCTTAGTTTAAATTCCCAACCATAGAATTATTGGGCCAAAGGAAATGGACACTTTTCTGTTGTCTGGTTAATATTATGAAATTGCTTTCCAGAATGTTCATTCCACTTGAACATTTCGCCACGAGTGGGAGGAAGTGCCTCCCTCATCACACACTTGCCAGCACTGTGCGTGTTGGTATTTTCAACTCATCCAGTGTTCGCAGTGGCCGTGTAAATTAATTTTCATCTCCCTTTTATAGCTGAGAAACTGGCACACAGTTTTATACCCAACAATGGAAATACAATTTTCACTGCCAATAAATTATACATTTAACATTCTTTTCTCTTTGTTTTTAATCCACCATGTGACTTGGAAAAAGCCAGTTACTTTGTAAATATCAAAGATGGAGAAAGAGGAGAGGGGAGTGGCTGACTTACGCAGTCCAGGGGAGGCTCAGGGATGGGCTGGTGCTGGCCTGCCAACAAAAACAGACCCAAGGTTAATGCGTCTGGGTTTTCTCCAGAAATCCTGTGCTTATTTCAATTAAGTTTTCTGGACGGTAATTGCTCCCAATGAAGTGCATATTTCTGTCCTTCTCACTCTTTCTGCTGCTCTTGCAAAATGGGGGCGATGGAAAGGAAGGGAAGGAATCAAATCCAAACCAAGAAGCCTCACAGTTTCCACAGCAGGTTAACACCCTCAGGGAAAGAGGCAGACACCCCCCACCCCCATCAAGTGCCCCCAAACCACGACTCAGCTCAAGGAGAGGCTGGTTTCCTCTTCCCTCTCCCCCGAGGGCACACGTTACCTTTGCACTTCTCTGTCCATACCTCTGTCTCCTTAAACAGACTGTACCCCAGTATTTTGAGAGCGGGTCATATCTATTCATTCATCTATCTCCAGTTCCAGGCAGAAGGCTCAATATGACCAGGAGACTTTTTAAAAAAAAAATTGATTTCAGGGAGAGGGAGAGAGGGATAGAAACATTAATGATGAGAGAGAATCATTGATCGGCTGCCTCCTGCACACCCCCTACTGAGGACTGAGCCCACAACCTGGGCATATGCCTTGAACCGGAATTGAACCGTGACCTCCTGGTTCATGGGTCGCTGCTCAACCACTGAGCCACACTGGCCAGGCAATCAGGTGAATTCTTGATAGGCGTTTGTTGAATAAATATTGTTCAGTGGAAGCTTCTCAGCACTCCACTCCCTCACCTGGGCTTGTGTTGTGAAGGTTGCCTGAAGGTCATGTAGGGCGCTCAGTGTTCTATGGCTGACATTTTACCCTCAGACTGTGCAAACCCACCCAGGAAGGATGATCACGTGGCCTGCAGGTTTTTTTTTTCCTTCCTCCTAGACTTAATTTCCTTAAATTGCACCCCAGTGTCATGCTGTTAGTCTGCATGAGGAACATTATACGCAGGAAATGTTCTTATCACATTCCTTATATTAGCACATACGTGAGAAGTTCCCAGCAGGTCTCTGCACCCAAAGCGGTGTGCTTCTTAGCAATTGGTTTGCTTTGATTTAATGGAAAACACCAATCCCAGGAGAGACTATATTTCCCCTCCTCCCTGGCTGTTAAGAACCTCAGGGCAAATGTCTGGCTGTGTCCAGGGAGTGTGGTCTGACATGTATTCTACATCTGGGTCTGACTTCATCGTTTTTTAAAACGTTGTTCTTTTACCCTGAATTCTCTTGCCATGCCAAAATACAAAATTCATAGCTGTGCATGTGTCCCCGGTCCCCAGTCTTCTGTGGGTGGGATGTGTAAATGAATGAAAGTTAGGCTGGGTGGAAACACAGCTTTCTGGAAGTTGCCTAGGGCCTGTGTGTGTGTGTGTGTGTGTGTGTGTGTGTGTGTGTGTTAATTAGTCAAAGCTAATCTCCAGGAGATCTGAGATAGGAGGGGCTGAATCCTGCCTGCCACCAGTGCCAGCGCCCCCTGGTGGTGGGACTAGCAGCTGTCACCACCCTGAGGCACTAATAATACCTTCTGTCTGGCAGGATTACATCCCCTGTAGGTCCCTGGAAGAGAAACCCACAGGTTGCTCAGGCCCTTCTGGTAGCAATTTGTAGGGTCTCATGAGTGGAGACAGGCTGGCCCGCTGGCCACTCCACACTCTGGTTCCTGCCTCGGGGCTGGCCAGAGGCAGAGGGCCCCGAAGCCCTGAGGAGCAATAGATGCCACTGGGCAAAAGGGGAGCGTTTGGAAAAAGACCTCCTTTGACCCACATCGGACTGTGATGTGGGGAGCAGAGGCCTCTATTTTATTCAAACGACTAACATTTGTAGTTCATGCGTGATGGATGGTAGCCTGCCCTGGTTAATCTGGTCTTTTCAGTTTCTCTGAAGGAACAAAGCAAGCCAATAAATATGTCATCTCCGAGGGGTGCCTCCTCCCCGAGTCAGCGGTGAGATTTCAGGCTCCCGATCACTCCCATGCATCGTTAAGCGCACGATAAATGAACAGTCGGCTGTGAGGGGTAGTGAGGGGTGCAGTGGATACACCCCAGAACTGGGAAGCAGAGGCAAAACTTGAGCCACCACCTGACCTCCTCCCTCGCCGAGTGAGCTGGAGCTTGAGCCTTCCTCTTGCCGGGTCCCAGTTCCCCACCGAACGGACACCCCCAAGTGCTCCCCAGTCTCTGAGCCTTCCAGGAACTGAAGGACAGGTTGGCTCCTCAGAGAGCACCGTTTTCTAACAAGATGAATGGAGCTGCTTCCCACGTCGCCGTCCTGGAAGAGTTATGCTCAGGTTCTGTCTGTGGAGGCCCATTCATCACCTGCCGACACCAGGCGGCTCTTCTGCGCGGCCCCCGGGGAAACGTCTCTCCACAAAAGGCAGCCCCGCTTGGACGTTATTGTTAAGAGGGACATGAAGATGAATGTGTGTCCGGTAGAAGCGCAGGGCTTTCCTGACTGACGGGCAGAGAGCAATTAGCCCTGGACTTGGACACCTCTTCTCACGCCCACGGAGGGATGACACAGGCGTATGGCCAATGCCCATCAAATTAGGAGGTCCCCTGACCATTTTCATCTCGGGTGCTTAAAAAAAAAAGGAAATAAGAAAAAGCGGGTCCCCAGCATGAACCGAGTGCTTGCACCCACGCTCCCACGCTGACACGCACACTGCGGTGGGAGAACTCCCAACTTGGAAGCTCCAGCTCCCTTCCATGGAAGATGGCCGTGAAGATGGATCCTCTCAGACTGTTTGCTTGAGCACCTGGAAGCACAAGACTGGCGCCTGTCTACGCCCCATTCACTACCCTTATAGGGACAGGGGAGCTGGCCGGGCCCCAAGTGCTGTTGCCATGGTTATACTTGGGAAAAATTCCCCAAGCAGAACCAACTTTCATTTTTATTTCTTCACAAGTTTTCAGAGGGAGGGGATGGGGAGAGGAGAGGGGGAGGGTCCAGGTTGCCTTCAACTCCAGACACTACCAGCAGGACCTACTCAAATAGGTGGTAGAACACAAGAGGCCAGGGATCCAATCCATCACTGAGGACTCCATCGCAGAGACAGCCTCAGCCACCCCCCACTTCCCCTTTCTTCTCAGCACTAGAACCCCCGAGGTCAGCTGGGCACATGGCCACCTAGAGTAAGTACTTATGACACGTCCAAACTGTTCCGGTCCCAAATCCGGCCATGGATCCAGGTTTTGGTTGATGGAAGAGGTGGGAAGTCAACTTGCAACTTCCAGGAAAGGGAAAGTGTTGCTTGCTGTTTATTCCCTCTTTTCCTCCCCTCTGTCACTCCTGCTGTCCAGTTCACAGGTATCACTACTTTAGGCGATGGGACAAAATCCCATTTGAGGACACTGCAAGGGAGGGAGGGGGACAGGAGGAGCGGGAGGTCTGAGGACCTCGAGGAGCGGGACTGCCCAACAGCCCGGGACTGCTTACCTCTAGACGTGACTCACATAAGAAAACAATAAACACCCATCATGGTGAAGCCTCATGGTTTCCTTTTTAAAGCGTCGCACAGCCTTTCATGTTGTACCAGCTTTGCACTCCACCAATAACGTAGCAGGGCCTCTGCTCACAGGCACGAGCAGGGAAGCCGAGTGAGGAGCTCTGGGTTCCGATCCTGGCCGTGGCCCTTTGTGGCCACGGGAAATTGGGCAAGTGCATGAGCCTTGGCCAACTAATACTAACTTGTGGAATGGGAATCAGAGTCTCGACCCCAAACAGCTGTGGGGAAGTTTAGAAACGGACCTCCCTGGCTCAGTGCCCTGTCTAAGGAACGCCTGTGTTCTGTGTTCCACGTCTTTTCAAGGTCAAGTTCATGACCAAGTCTTTTTCACTCAACCCAGATCCTTACCACTCTCTGCTTTCGGATCTGTGGTAGGAAACTATCTGTGATTTAATGCTCCTTTTAAAACAAAACACGCATCTTTTTCAACATACAAATTTGTTGCCATGCACCTGTCGCTTCCTCACATGGGCTCTTCCAGCTGGGGTTCCCCTTCCAGCTGTGCAGCTCGGAGAGTTGGGGACCGTCACCATCTGGTTGACCTTCTCATTTTAAAGATGAAAAGAACTGAGGCCAAATGTACGGTGATGGATCGGGGCTCTCCTCTCCTGATTTCTGGGTTCTCGGCTCTGTTTCCCTAATCTGTGCAGTGAGCATAATAGAATCACCCCCTACAGCTAAATGACACCCGTGTATCAAACGTGGCCCACACCTGACTCCATAGATGTTAGTTTCTTTCCATTTTCTCTCACTTTCAGATCCTAGGACTTGCTGATGTCCTGAGAGAACCAGCGTTCAAATTCCGGGCTCCAGACGCACAGCCTTGGGTTCTTCCCTACACGCCGTGCTGCCTTTCTCACGTCTCATCTTGTAGGAACTCCAAGGTATTTGGGGACAGAGGCATCAACCCAGTCTTCCTCTCACCATGATGAGAAAGAGGATCGTCCACACCCTGTACTCTGGCAGGTCCCAAACTTTAGACCATTGGTCTATGGCTATAGGTAAAAGCAGGAATGAACTCCTTTATATCCATTTTCACTCTCTCTGAGTGGAGGATTATAATGTCCAATGAGCCCTGGTGGTATGAGTAATACTTGTGAAGAAGAGAAGAAGAATGAGCAAAAGAAGGAAGAAGGGAAAGAGAAAGAGATAGAAATAGAGATGGATACAGATTGCACATCTATTATCATAAAAGGCCTGTGGTTGTCATGCCATAATGGCATCATGACCAAACAACCGGTCACCAGGAGGTGCATGGAGCACCTCTTGCGGGCCAGGACTTGCAGCTTGTGCGGCAAGACGGGGCTCACGTGGGGCTTGCGCGGGGCTGGTGGCGGGGGGGGGGGGGGGGGGCTGCGTGGCGAAGAGGGCGCAGTGGATGGGCACTGGCAGGCAGGAGCAGGGAGCGCAGTGTGGGTCCCCAGGTGGTGAGTGGAGGTGGTCCCACTGCAGGGGGTTGGGGGGTTGAGGGGGGGCTGGCGCACAGGGGAAGGGTGCGAGCTGGGAGCATCACAGGGCGCAGGCAGCATCCACGGAGCGTATGAGGCATCGAGGGGCTGCGTATGAGGCGTTGCGGGGCCACGGACATGGCCCTGATGGCAGGTTAGGCCTAGGGGACCCTACACGTGCACGATTTAATTGTGCGCTGGGCCTCTAGTATATGTATAATATGACTGTTCTATATATCTATTATATATGCATGTACTGTATATATTTATATCTGTCATTTATCTATCATCTCTATCTATCTATCTATCTATCTATCTATCTATCTATCTATCTCTATCTATCTATCTATCTATCTATCTATCTATCTATCTATCTATATCTATCTATCTATCTCTATCATCTATCTATCTATCCATCTACCAGCTCAGTCATTTAGCTCTTTTGGGCATTTCAGTTTTATTTACTGAAACACAGTCTCCTTATCTGAAGATTGTGAGTGTAAATGTCAAGCACAAAGAGTCCAAACCCGCAGAAATAGCTACATTTGTTGGTGAGTTGAGAGAACAGTATTAATGTTCTCACTGGGTGGCCCTTGGAAATCCAGTTCCCTTCTCTAGTTCTTAATCTCCTCACCTGAAAGCATGGACTTAGAATCTCAGACTTGCTGAGTCCTTGGGACATTTTATCTTTATATTTTTAAAGAGTGCTTGTCCCCAAGACTGGTTCTAGTATCTGTTAGATGAAGAACCACCGATGGCTTAAATGAGCTGGTAGATGAATGCAGAAGTGGTGAGAGGCCAGGCAGTTGCTTGTCATTCTCTTTCTTGGGAGATTCCCAGAAATTCAAACGAGATTTTCCAAGACAGTTGTTGTCCAGAGAATTGACGGCAGCTTCTTGGTGGGGACAATCTTGAAAGATTCTTTTTGCTTCTCACAGTGATTCTTAAGAAACCACCCTAGAACTACCTGAATTGGAATTATTTTGTTAAAATGAAAGATTCCTGGTCTCGGTATAAACCCGCCAAAGCATAAACCATGGGGTGGGCTTGAGAACAAGTACTTCTCAGTGTTGTGACTCTGATACACACGGAATTTGGAAGAAAATTCTTAATCCTGGGGTTTAGCAATCTTGGGTGATTTGAAATCTTTGCCTGGGCTTACCAGAAATCGGCAAACACCTTTTCCCAGTAAGTAAACTGTCAACTTTTGCATTTCTTTTTGTCCACCAGGCCTCTGCTAAATTGATGCAAGTGTTGCAAGATCCAGAAAGGGCCAGCAGGCGGCACCAGCTGCTCACATATTCCACACCTGCCTTTTCTTCCTCCAGTTCTAAAATCATCCGATTTTCTTTTAAAAGTGGAGAAACAACAGCAAAAACAACCTTCCAGACTGCTTTCGTTAGAAAACTAAAAGCAAAACAAAACAAGTGTTTCTGGACAAAATGAAATTTCTCCTCTGATTAATGGACTCAACACGATCAGGGTTTTTACGGTGGATGGTGACTTAAGACAGAATGACCCACTTTCTAAGTAGGGCTATCTTCTCCCATTTCATTCTCTATTCAGGGGCAGGAGAAAAGCTCAGTTTATTTTACGGAAACGCATGGCGCTGTTCCCTGTATATCAGCCTCACCAGGGGTATTGGTATTGACAGAGTGTCATGTTTGAATACATGCCTGTCTTCTCCAGCCCTGGAATCCTCTTCAGTTTTGGATAGTTTTTAGTATATAAAAATCTAAACTACTGTCCAGCCAGAATAGCCGAGTGGTTGAGCATTGACCTATGAACTAGGAGGTCAGAGTTCCATTCCCAGTCAGGGTACATGCCTGGGTTGTGGGCTCAATCCCCAGTGTGTGTGTGTGTGTGTGTGTGGGGGAGGATAGGGGGGTAGGAGGCCGCTGATCAATGATTCTCATCATTGATGTTTCTATCTCTCCCTCTCCCTTCTTCTCTGAAGTCAATAAAAATATATTAAAAATATATACTACTATAGAAGAATTAAGATACAAATAAGTAAAAAAGAATGAAAATCACCATAATTCCTCATACCAAGACAATCATCCTAAACACACGCACACACACATTACAGTCTATGCATATATGGTCACGTTGCGTGCACGCTCTTTTCCTGCCTGCTCTCTCATAGAACTGCATGCTGTCACAGACATGTCAGGGAACCCGCTTCAGCATCATCATTTCTAATGGCTACACAGCATTCTCTCATATGGATGCCCCACCATTATTTTTAACTAATCCCCCGGTAAAGAAAATCACAGACAATTTAAAAGCACCTGGGAATGTAATACATGCCCCTGTGACAAGCCATCTCTCATGTCAATCGCCATGTGCTTCCCAGTTGTATGGGTTCTGTTAGAGTTGAACAGACACCTGGAGTGGTTTGCCAGCGTGTGGGGGTGGGGTGCTTTGCCGCTGAGAATTGTGGGCAGGGCATGCACTCTAGTGCGCGTGGGCGGGCCTGTGCAGCTGTATCTCACTGGCCATTCTGGGGGTTTAGATTTGTTTTCTTTTCCCTGCTCGAGTCTCTAGAATATTGTTGATGGACTGGGATACCCACCTGCCAGTTTCTGTCTCCCTTATTGCAGGTGAACAGCAGGATAGAAGGGAAGGATGCAGGTCCTGGGGTTTATAATTCACCAGCCACAGCATCAAATGAGCAACTTCATGCCCAGGCACCGCCCCCTTTAACATTTTCTACAGTCTCCCCAGGACTCTGAGTGGATGGTGGGATGGGGTACATTTGAGACCAAAACTCTAGTATAATTTGGAAGCATTGACCTTGAGAGAACACAAGGTCCTCTGTTAGGACCTGACTGGGAAACTTGGTCACATGTTCTCTGGGAGGGCTTAGAGCTGGGTGCTCGTTTTTTCATGTAGATTCATACTTGCGATTTTTAGTTTCCTTCTTCCTGTTCTCCTCACTGCTACCCAGGTGTGTGCCCTGACTGGGAACTGAACCGGCAACCTCAGAGTGCACAGGACGGTGCTCATCCAACCGAGCCACTTGGGCCGGGTTCCTTGAAATTAGGATGCTCCAACAGGAACAGTACATCCTCTTAGTCACACTGGAAGGGGGTCCTATAAGCACCAAGTACCAAGGGCTGGGCTCCGAGAAGACACACAGAGAACCAGAGTATGGTTTCTGACCCATTCGCCTGGTGCATATTTTGGGGAGAACCCATCACACCAAGTCCAGTTGAGGGAACACTCATGAGTAGCCACAAGACTGTCTTAGGCAGACTCCTACCCGCGCTACAGACGAAGGAACTCAGGCCGGAGCAATCTGTGCCCCACCCCAGGCCACACAGCTGCCAGGTGGAGAGACAAGTTCCCACCTGCTCAGCCTGGTCCCAGAGCCGTGGACACCACAGGCCAGGCTGGCCCCGGGGAGCGAGAACAGGGAAAGGCCATAAGGATCCTGTCGTTTGAACAGGCCAACGGTGTTACTGAAGAACAGAAAGACCAGGAGGAAAGGAAGAGTCTGACAGGCCCGTGCTGACTCACCTGCCGCGCTGCTGACTCGAGGCCATGACCTAGGGCAGAACAGAGAAACCAGGTCAGTGTCAGTCGGCGCATGGGTCACAGACCTTCCTGAAGTGGGGGGAGGGCGGTCATCCAGGGCCGTTTCACAGGTCAACCTACGGAACGATTTCTCAACATTTGTGTTGTCCTAGACCAGTGGTCGGCAAACCGCAGCTCGCGAGCCACATGCGGCTCTTTGGCCCCTTGAGTGTGGCTCTTCCACAAAATACCACGGCCTGGGCGAGTCTATTTTGAAGAAGTGGCATTAGAAGAAGTTTAAGTTTAAAAAATTTGGCTCTCAAAAGAAATTTCAATTGTTGTGCTGTTGATATTTGGCTCTGTTGACTAATGAGTTTGCTGACCACTGTCCTAGACCCAAAGAAACAGCTCAGGACAGAGAATATAGAAAATAGAAAAATGCACGCGGCAGAAAACAACCAGCTGCACAGGCAGTGTTTGTGCAAACCTCCTCTTCACAGGTGCCCGTGTGTGTGAGGCTGTGTGCACACACTCAAATACACAGATGTATGAGCATAGCATACAAGATGGCGCAGGATCCTGATGTTAACAATGGGTTGGGTGTCTTTAACTGTTATTCACAAACATGTTTCCGGGCTGTGTAATTTCTGGAGGGGCAGGTAGGGTCTGGCTAGTTTTCACTATTGTGAGCGAGGTTGCAATGTGCATCCGTGCCTGCATTTTTAACCTCATGGCTGCATGTTTCCATGGAGACCCTCCATCCGGGGCAACCAAGGGGACCGTGACAAGGGCTCTCTCACCCCTTGTTCGCATCCATCTCCAGGGCCTTCCTTGCAGGCTGCATCAGGGCCTAGTCCAGTCCACAGGTGAGAAGGGACCATCTCCCGGCATCTCACCACCGTGACATCCATCCTTTCAAACAGCGTTGCCTATTGGCACTTTGTTCCTGTCTGGTTTCCTTGATGACCAGTGAGGTTGAATTGTTATTGTTATTATAATAAGTTTTAAATGGTCCTGGGCCATTCGCCTTTCCTCTGTGGTGAGTTGTATGTACAGGTCTTTGCTGTTTCCCAAGGGGCTCTTTGCCTGCCCCTGGCCCGTGCTGTGGAAGCACCTTTCCCTGACGTCAGCGAAGATTGGAACCGCCCTGGGGACATGCGCAGCTCCGGAGGACTTCGCCTCTGTGAGCGCCTCTGTGCCTCTAACGACCCGGCCCTGGCGTCGGCCCTGGCATCGCGCCTTTCCTCCGAGGCTCCCGGAGTGCGTCACTGGAGCAATTAGCTGAGCATCGCAACACACGCGGGTGTAAATATTTATGAGGCCTGGTTGGCGGCGGGGACACTGGGCACAGAACAGCGAGGCCTGGAGATGCTGGTAACCAGGAGACCTCAGTCTGAGCCCCACTTCCAGCTCTCGCTGTTGCCTCTGCTCACCATTTTAAACTTAAAATGGCCCTGCGGGGTAGCTGCTACTGTTCCAAGTTCCCAGACAAGGAAAGAGGGGGCTCAGAGGGCCCCCCTCACCTGCCCCCGTCCTACAGAGAGTGGGGGATTGGACACCATCCCTGGAATCCTGGCCCTCGCCCCTCTCCGGGCCCTGGCCTGTAGGCAGTGGCCAGTCAGGCTTCGCAGGAGCCCTGCAGCTGCGGGCTCCGAACCCTTGTGGTTATTAGCTCTTGGCATCCTTCCAAGTTGCCTGATTCTGCAGAAATTAACAGTAAACCAGCCAGCCAGGCGCCGACCATTCATCTGGGGCCCGGGAGCTCTCTGACACTTTCAACACACGGCCTGTTTCGTGACATCGGGTCTTTGATGAAGGCCTCAGAGGCTCCCGGGACTTGCAACTCACTCACGAGAAACGGAAGGCGTGTGTTTCCCGCTGTGCAGTGAGCTTAATGTGACCCTGGCCGAGCGGCCTGCGAGCCTGCACCGGGGTCTGGGACGCCCCGCCTGTCTCCCCAGGCTCCCAGGGAACTTCGGCTTTAAATCAGGATCCCGTCTTGTTTCTTATCTTGACCTCACCTGGTGTTTGGAATCCAAGACCATTATGTTCCAAAGCACCTTGCAGATAATGTGGCCCCATTCGCTGTTCTAGGTTTTAGGCTCTTGGAGGCAGAAGTGAGGTCTTTTGCCCCCTAAATGGAGTGGCTCAGGGGGGCACGGGTCCACAGGAGGCCGGGCTGGGCTCCCCACAATGCAGAGGCAGTTGACGCTCAGAGAATGAAGCGCCTTCCCCAAAGCAGGGCAGTGAGCGCCAGGCAGAACGGGATTTGTCCGACTCTAAATCCCTTGTTATTGACAAGCCTCGAGCAAGCAGCAACTTCGACCACAGGCTCTGCGTCTGGGAGATTCCGATTGTCAGGGCGCCTGGAAGCGGCTCATCTGACCCACTCTGCCACCCGCTCCCCGGGTCCCACAGCCACAGGGCTCACGCACAGGGGAGTCCTCCGGGACCCGCACCCCAGGGCTCTCCGTGCGTCATGCAAGCTCAGTGAACTAGCAGAGGCAGCAAAGGCAGGGAAGGCGGTGTGATTCCGCTGAGCCCGCAAAGGGGAGCAAGGAGGGGCTGAAGTGCCGCCCGGGGTCTGGGGAGGACGGTCTGGGGAGGATGGCCTGGGGAGGCCTCCTGGACTCCAGTCCTGTCTGGCTGGAGGGCAGCTGACAAGCTCTCTGAAAAGACTCCTGTGTTCACACACTTTGCAGCCTGGCAGGCCGGGGCGATTCATGAAAGACGCTGCTAGCAAACCTCATGAAGATGGGCTGTGTTTTCTCTGGGCTCAAGCGAGCCCACGTGTTAGCAGCTGCCCGAGCCCGGGAATGGCAGGGACGCACCCTGGCTTCTGTCCTCAGCAGCATCCATAACGAGCCATGTGCCAGGCCACGCTGGACCCGACCGAGTTAAAGCTCTCCCCCCACCTGCTGCCTCCCCTTGGGGGCCTGAGGGAGGCAGGTCTTCCTCTGTGTCCCGGGCGTCCGCCTGTTGGCGGGGAGGTCACGGGATGTAAGATAATAAAGCAGACCTCTGAGGTTGGTGGCTTTCAATAGTTAGGGCTCCTTACAAATAAAGATTTTTAATTTCTGAATTATTTAAAATTTTTACTATTTCTTAGGAATTTAATATGCTTAATCATTTCCCGTTTTTAAAGGGTCCTAAATGGAGCCCCCTGCCCTCCCTCCCCTTGCTGCCCAGGGGAACTGGCTCTGAGGAAGAGGCGGGCACAGGGTTTTGCTTATCCAGGAGCGGAGTCTGGAAGGTGTGTTGTCCTAGCTCCATAGAGACGGGATTTGTCCTGTCTCCAGGGTCGTGCTCCCGGCACCGGGACTAATTCCTCCTCGCCACCTGACGCTGCTGCACATGGGCCCCTCTGGGTCTCCCCAGGTCCCATGCAGGCCCAGCAAGCGCCAGCAACGCCCCCAGGAAACGGCCAGGGTGACTTCACCAGTTGCTCCCTCCCTCTCCCCTCTTGGGGCCTCCCAGGTGAACGGGGATGGGGGGAAGTGGGGAGGTGGCGGGGGGAGAGTAGGGGGGTTTCCGGCTCACTGCTCACCTGATAGAATATTCATCCATCCTGCCCTGACATGAGAAGACCACTTTAGAATAAAAGTCTCAAATGTGTGGAAGACAGTTGGCATTTTTGAGAGTTGCTAAATTCAGTTTTAATGTAAGTCCATTCCCTTCTTCTCTGTCGTTGAATTTCTGCTCCGTAAGTCACTTCACCCAACCCTCCTGGCGATTCCCGGTGGGCAGTATCGGCATATGGATTTTAGGGCATCATGGGATGATGGCACCCAATGGGACCAGGAATTAAACCTTTCGCTTTGCCCTAGCTGCGTTGGCTCAGTGGATAGGGCGTCAGCCTGTGGACTGAAGGGTCCCAGGTTGAGGGCACATGCCCGGGTTTCGGGCTCGACCCCTAGTAGGGGGGTGGGCAGGAGGCAGCCGATCACTGATTCTCTCCAACATTGATGTTTCTATCTCTCCCTCTCCCTTCCTCTCTGAAATCAATAAAAGAAATACATAAGATGTCTATATATATATATATATGACACCTTTCGCTTTGCAGGGTAGGTGGAGGCCCAGGTGCGCCCCTGAGTTCTCCATGGTGTCTCTTCACACCTGGCCTGTCTGAGGGCAGAGTCCACCTCCTTCCTCTCCATCACCCACCGGGAGGGAGTGGGGTTTGCAGCAGGGGCTGTGGGAGCTCAAGCTGGGAAATGGTGGTGCCGGGGAGGAGAGAGTGGGAGGGGTAATCTCGGAGGGCTGTGCCGGCTGCGGGCAGTGTGCACATTCGCCAGGTGGTGGACAGGGACGCTCAGAGCTGCGGCTCAGAAAGGCACATGGGAGCCGCTGCGATGCCCTGAAGAGGGCAGGCTGGGGTAGAACAGTCTCAGCAAGAAGCAGTGATGTCTCCACGGGGACAGAGAGTGAGACCACCAGAGCCCGCCCTGACCACCTGGCATCTGGGCAATGGAACCCACGCTCACACAACCAGAACAGAGTACAGCGCAATTTCTCAGACTTCCTGCCCAGGGCCCTGCTCCTAAAAGGGAGACCAGGTGCCTAATACAGTGCCTGGAACATGGCCCGTACACGAAAGCATGGTGGATGAGCGTGAATGAGTGAGTGAATGAAGGCACACATGTCCAGGGAAGCGTAGATAAGAGGGGCACCTCAAGAGTAAGACCGCATGCCGAAACCGGTGTGGCTCAGTGGATAGAGCGTCGGCCTGCGGACTCAAGGGTCCCAGGGTCGATTCCGGTCAAGGGCATGTACCTTGGTTGCGGGCACATCCCCAGTAGGGGGTGTGCAAGAGGCAGCTGATCGATGTTTCTCTCATCGATGTTTCTAACTCTCTATCCCTCTCTCTTCCTCTCTGTAAAAAATCAATAAAAAATATATTAAAAAAAAAAAAAAAGAGTAAGACCCTCTCAGTCAGTGGTCGGCAAACCGCAGCTCGTGAGCCACATGCGGCTCGCGAGCTGCAGTTTGCCGCTCTGTTGATTAATGAGTTTGCTGACCACTGGCCTGGGTCCAACCCAGGCCCGTCCTATCCCAACACGGCCTGCAGTCCATACACGGTGGGAACCCGCTCCACATCCCATGTAGACACCCCTGAAATCGGTTCTCTTGTCTTTTGTGACAGACACAAGATTGGAGAGTGTCTCCCAAGCATGTACTCCAAGCATGTCAAATTGAAAGGCTAACACGGGCCAAATAAACAAGGCGTGTGGCCCGTGGGCCACGAGTTTGACATGCTTGCTGTACTCCTTTGAGGCAGATGAAATTCACATGGCGGTAGAGTCGGGTCAAGTCTCCTTTTTCATAAGTGAAAACTGGGTTCATGCTTTGTAAGAAGAAGCCTTCCTCGTTTCAACAACCTCCTTTTTAAAATTCTATTTAATTCAATAAATATTTGGCCCTGGCCGGGTGGCTCAGTTGGTTGGAGCGTTGTCCCATTCACCAAAAGGTTGCAGGTTCAATTCCCAGTCAGGACACATACCTAGGTTGGGGGTTTTATCCCTGATCAGGGGCATACAGGAGGCAACCGGATAGATGTTTCCCTCTCACCTTGATGTTTCTCTCTCTCTCTCTCTTCCTTCCTCTCTCTCAAACCAATAAAAACACAGCCTCCCGTGAGAATTAAAAACAATTCAGTGCATACAATCCTCTGAAGGGGTCCTGGGGAAAATGCTGGAAGTGTCTGGTAGCATCCAGAACTATAAAAAGCTCCCTCCCTCTCCCCCAGGCCCCTTTGGCTGGGGGAGGTCCCTCCCACGTCCTCAGGATCCTGCCCTGCTGGGCCCTGGACTGTCCCTCCCTGGAGCCCCTACAGCACTTCTTGCTCTAAGGACATACTCAGTTTAGTTAGAAGGAGTGTATACTTATCCGCTTCTTATTGAAATCTCATTGTTTTAAACCTACTCCATGGCACTGTCATGAGGATTAAACGCCAACGGTCCTTTCATGGTGACTGGTGCACCTTAGGCCTTCATTCAACTGTTTTTAAAATTCTTTTATTGATTTCAGAGAGGAAGGGAGAAGGAGTGAGAGAGAGAAACATCAACGATGAGAGAGAATCATTGATCTTCTGCCTCCCACACGTCCCACACTGGGGATCGAGCCTGCAACCTGGGCCTGTGCCCTGACTGGGAATCAAACTGTGACCTCCTGGTTCATAAGTTGAAGCTCAACCACTGCGCCACGCTGGCTGGGCCTGCTTATTATTTTTCAAATATCTCCTCTAAAATACACGCGCTGCTGTGATGGAAACGGGCTTGTGTGGGGGAGGTTGCCCAGCCAGGGTGCGGGTCGGCGGGCATTTCAGTCCAGCTCCCATGGACCCACAGCTCTGCCTACTGGCAGCACCCCTGCCCGACCTTCACCACCATCACACGCGGATAATTACCATTTGTATGGAGAACGAGAACATCGGCTCCACAGTTATTCAAGTAAGACCATAGACCCAAATATATAGTTTTCAGACATTTTGATTTGATTTATCTACCTGAAAACTAATTTATATTCATACGATACTTTCATTATAAAATATGCCGTGGTGTAGAGATTTGTATGGATGTGGGGGATTTTTTTCTAGCTTGAGTTTATAAATGGTTTGGAACAGGTTGCAGAAACATCGTCTGCTGCTCTTTTTAATATATCTTGAGTGTGCTGTGACACATCCCGAAATAATTTCCTTCAGGAAAAAAAAAAAAAAGCGCCGCTCTCTCTTTTTCCTCCCAAATGTGAGTGTAAATATTACTTTGATGTCTGTAATTGCCACAACCATCTCCATCTGAAGGAAGGCTTCAAGCCCTTCCATCTCCCATCGCTCACTATTGTCAAGAAATAAGAAAAATGGACGTAAAATGCATTATTTAAATGGATTTAATGTAAACATTGAAGAAGTCTGAGAACAGCCACAAATTTTCCTTGGCTTAATGTGGTCTGAAAATATTTCACGTGCTTCGTCTTGCAGACATTCACTCCCTCTGCCTAGGAGAGCAACTTCTCCAAGTAAATCCTAGGGCCCCGGGAAGGCTCCTTGTGCCCGGCACATAGTAGGAACTGAAAGCGTGTCTGGCGATTGATTTGAGTTGAAGTAGATTAGGATTCAAGGACTGGTCTAGCACATGGAGACCCCTAGGCACCTTTGGGCATGGAGACTACTCTTGCAGGCCATGGTGAGGGAGTTCTGTCCAGCGCGAGGAAGTTCTGTCCGGCTCAGGGAGACCTGCACCCCCTCTGAGCAGTGGGTGTTGCCCAGATGCTGGTCTACAACAGAGCTGGACCTGACTTCAGGATCTGTCTCCTGTCAGTGGTTTCATCACGTTTGTCCCCATTCTGAGCTGGAACTTGGCTGTGAGCCCCTTGAAGCCAGGACGTTCTTTCATCTCTGTATTCTCAGTAGCCTGTGCAAGTCTTGATGTCAGAATTGCTCAGTAACAGAAACAATAGAGGCAGGTGGCTCTCTCTAGTCTCCTTGCTCATGAGACCTGGCAGTAGACTTGGGCCTGACCCACCCACGAGCCATCATCTAAATCATCCATCCGCTGGGAAATGGAAGGCTCCCTCTCAGTGGCGTCTCTTGGACTGTTTGGAACCCCAGGTGGGTGATGGAAATAGCCCTGGGGGTCTTCTCAGCCTACACCTGCATCTCACACACAACCTACACATCATCACACACGTGCCGGCAGGCCAGCCACATCAAGTTCCTTTCCCTTCATGCCAGCAATGCTGTCCTATCACATTGACTGTGTGTGTGTGTGTGTGTGTGTGTGTGTGTGTGTGTGTGTGTGTGTAAAAGAGAAAGAGAGAAATAGAGATAGAGATGGTCAGCTTCATTGCCACAGAATCAAATTCTTCACTCCTCTATTAATCAACAAGAAAATATTCTCACCTATTTTTTAGCCCAGCGAAGTTCTGGAATTTCAGATCACTGGATCCTTCTGTCATTGCCCTTCTATTGCCCCTGGGATGAAAGAAAATAGGTCATAGTCAGGAAATAGTAAGAAGCTGGAATAAACAAATTAAGTGCTTTCATTCACAGAAACAACCACCCAGTCAGATTTTAGTATTTCACATCTCACACATATTTCCAAATTTGTCTTTGCATTTCCATTAGGGTTAAAAAAAAATCTGTGTTTTAAGGAATTCAATTACTTTGAATTACTATTATTTTTTTAATGTATGAGCTTTATTTTTCAAGGGGCAGCAGCATGAGATAGAAGAGGTGCTCCAGTCAAGATGAGGACGTGGCCTGCGCCCCATATCAGCAGGGTCACTGTGGGGATGCCCCCTGACCTCTATGAGTCTCTGTGATGTTGCTCTGTGAAATGAAGATCATCTTACCTTCACCACATGGTCAAACAAGGACAGTGTCTGTGGGCCAAAGAATGTTCTAGATGCTTTCTTATGTTAGCTGAATTTGACCCCAGGCTAGCAAACATCATCGGTGTAGGAAGGCAGACTATTTAACAATAGCAACTTGGATTCAAACAATATTTATTGAACTCCTATATAATGTAGATACTTTGCTGTGGCATTTTCTATGAAGAGATTAAATTATTTTAAGTCCAATTGATTTGTTGAAATTCATTAGGGCATGCATTATCACAGACCATCACTATTATGCACCTTATCTAATGAGCCAAGCAGAATGTATTTCCTGTTCTTTTACAGGTGTTTCATGAGCTTTTTACTGATGATACTGTCCTCCCCAGGGCCCCTTGACCTGGTCAGTGCCTCTGACTAATTGTCCTACCAACTTTCTCCACTTGGGCCAAACTTGCCTCCTCTCGGACCTCGGACTATCTCTACTTCCTCCCCCAGGCTCCTTCAGGCACTGTTTTCTCTTTCTCAAATACCCATGGTCCTCTTTTCCTTCCCCCCTGACTCCTGCTCTGAGCTCAGCCAAGTGTCACATCCTCAGAGAAACCTTCCCCGAGTGGGAGACCAGGTCCACTCAGCACTCCTCTGAATGGAAATTTCACTTTTGTTCAACTTGTAGCTATAATCATGTCTGAGAAGCCTTCTGACCTATCATCTCGATGAGGGCAGAGATTTGCAGGGCTTGGCCTTCCCAGGGCCCGGGTCAGTGCCTGGCCCACAGTGGGCCCTCAGTGGACGTGTGTGATTATTCATCTGAATAAAGGGCCCCAGGAACTGCCTAGTGATAGCCTAAGACTCTCCATCCAGGATTTGTGTGTAGACTGTGGACTGCAATGGGATGAAGAAAAAATTGAGTGAGTTGTTGTGATATATTTTGTCATTGTAAACTGACCATCTGGAAAGATGATGGTGTCATTTCATTATTTCTCATTTCACTTTTTAATTATTTCATGATTTCAAAATTATTTAATCATTGTATTATTTCATTTTCTTATCCAGATAAAATTTGATTCATAAATCTATAGCTACACTCTGATTTCTCCTCTAAGTTCTAGACATGAGCATCCAACTATCTTCTGGGCCTTTCTAATTGGTTACCCTCCAGTGGAACCAGGCCCTTTCACCAGTGAGTGGCTCCATTGCCCACTTAGTTTCCAAACCAGCAACCTGGGCATCTTGCCCCCACATCACTGCCAGACCCTAACAATAGATCCCCGCATGTCTCTCATTCTGTCCCTCCCTCTTCGCTCCTGTGAGCATTGCTCACTATTAGTTCTGTCCTCATTTTTTCCAGCCTGGCTCTGGGTCCTCTATTTTAGAATTTCTGTTGAGGCTGTAATCAAGGTTTCGGCCAAGGTTGGGGTCCCATCTGAAAGCTCACCAGGGGAAGGACTGATTCTAAGGATACTTGCCTATGGATAGGTTTCATATTCTTGGGGCTTGTTGAACTGAGAGCTTCAGTTCTTTGCTGTCTGTTGGCTGGAGGCTGCCCTGTGTTCCTTGTCACTTGGGCCTCCCTAACATGGTCACTTGCTTCAACAAAATGTTCACAGCAAGGAGACAAGGGGAAAGTTACAATCTTACGGAATGCAATGAAGGAGGTGACATCCCATCAATTTTGCCATATCCTGTTGTTTAGAAGCAGTCTCAGGCTTGCTTACAACTAGAGGAGGCAATTACACAGGGAGGCACATGAGCACCAGGAGATGGGAGAATTGGGGGCCACACATATTGTCACACACTCACTGTGGAAGTATGAGTAGAGATGACTCTTTTGTAACATCCAGAAGGTATTTTTTTTTGCAAATTTACAAACCAAATCAGCTAGAATCTTTCTGCAGCCTACTTTTTAAACTTCTATGACTCCTGGAAATGTCAGGCCAATTTTCGAAAGTTTTCCAGCTAATTCTGGAAGACTCCAGCAAATACCAGAATAAACTGGTTCTCCAACTCTTGCCCGGGAGAGGCCATTATAATCATTTCTGCAGTTGAATGCTGTACCTCTAACTCCCTTAAAATAGTCACCACATCAGTTGTCACAAACAACTTCTCCAAGTGATTGACACCTATTTTGTTCATTTCATTTGGTCCCTAAGCGGTAAGGGTGGTTATATTCCTGTACACAGCTTTTTTTAAACACAGGAAATGCTTAGCACTCTCCCTGCACACCTGAGCAAAGCTCAATTTCTTGGGGATTTGACGCGTAATAGCCTGGAAACCGGACACCTTTTATGTGTTTGCCCTGCGGAACCCAGAAAAATGGAAGGACATACACGGCCTTCTTGCCTCACAGATTTTTTTTTTTAAAAGTTTGAATTTGAATATATTCACATATGGTTTTTTCTCTCAAGCTCCTAAAACCCAATCATTCACTCCCTACTGTCTTACATTTTTACATTAGCTAATCAGCCCCTGAAGGTTTGAGCTGGTGATTCTTTCCCGAGGAACTCAGTACTGAGTGGGCCACAATGAGATGTTTTCATTACCACCCCTCACCCATTCACACCTTTGTGATGGTTAACTCTATGTGTCACCTTGGCGAGGCTGTGGTGTCCAGGGGTTTTGGGTGACAGCCTGTTTCCTAAGCCCCTAGCCCCATCCTGGACCCCTTCCCTTCTGTATCCTCTTCAAAGCCCCTGAAAGGCTGTCTCTGGTCATGGGGACAAAGCCCTTCGACTGGAGTCCCTTACTGACCTGAGTTGAAATTGGGAGGCAGACCCTGGTGCCAGCCTCAAATCAAACAGCCAGTGAGTAGCTGCCATGTGCTGGATATCGTATTAGGACTAGAGACACAGGAGGAAAAGACAGAGAAGGTGGCAGCCAGGTGAGAGGGAACCAAGCCACTAAGAAAGGGGTGGATCCCCTCTGTCACAGCTCCTTCTTCTTCTTCTTTTTAAAAATATTTTTATTGATTTCAGAGAGGAAGGGAGAGGGAGAGAGAGATAGAAACATCAATGGTGAGAGAGAATCATTGACCGGCTGCCTCCTGCATGCTCCCTACTGGGGATTGAGCCCACAACCCAGGCATGTGCCCTGACCGGGAATGGAACCGTGACCGCCTGGTTCATAGGTCAACACTCAATCACTGAGCCACGCTGGGTGGGCACCTTGTCACATCTTCTTTCCTCAGTGTCCTACCTTTGTTTACTCCCGATTTGAATGGCTGCCCAGTTTCAGGCCCGTCCACCTGGCCCGAACCTGATGTTCCTGTGGGCATAGCTCTGATGGCTGCCTGTTGGATCTACACTTGGCCGGGAGGTAGCCTCTCAGTGACCCCCTCTCCCCGGGGTCCCTCAGGTCCCTCCTCCAGCTTTTCCAGACTCAGAGAGAGGCCCAGCTCCTCTCTAGAAATGGATCCAGGGGCTGCCACCTGCACAGTCACCCATGGTGCGCACATGTCCCACTAGCTCTGGGTTCCTGTCTCTCTCTCAATGGAAGGGTAGCCGAGGAAAGGTTTGTGCAGGAGAAGGCTGAGTCAGGAACCCACGGGGGGATGGCTCATTCTGGTTTATGAAGGCAGAAAATGGATCCAGAACACGCCAGAATAGACAGGCTCTGCCCACGGGTTGCAGATGCAGAGTGGAGGGTGGAGTCTGGATTTAGCTTCTTCCTTTGCCAGAGTTGGAGCTTTAAAGATCCTCAGAGCTTGGAGCTCAGTAGAAAGTTCGACGTCATCTGCCAGAACCTGTTCATTTTATAGATGAGAAAACCGCGGCCCAGGGAAGTGGGAGGACTGACGGGCCACACTGAGCTCTGACTCCGTGCGTGGGACTTGAGGTCCTGCCACTCAGCCTTGGCTTCCCCAGAGCTAGTCTTTGAATTCAGCCTTTTTATGCACCTTCTAAATAAATTCTCCTGTTTCTTTTTAATCTTCTTGAGGAGAGAAAGAAAAAGATAATCTAATTTAAGAAGCAAGAGAGTAATCCTGAGTCCTTTAAGTTTCAAGAAACCCCATAAAGCTTCTTTCCTCTTTTTATATTCCTTCTTTATTACATGTTTCAGGTAGACCACATCCTAATTTGACATCTATATACACTACAAAGTGATCGCCCCCAAAAGCCCAGTTATTCTCCACCACCATGCTTTCCTCTTTGTCTTTTTTTGTTTTTGTTTAAAATTTCATTCAGCAAAAGAAAACAAATGAAACCCTCCTCCCCCTCCCCCCCCAAAAATAGAAGCCTCACATTTGATCTTTTCAAATGCTTTCTGCTTTCTTTTCTCTGTCTTGGCTCTCAGGGGAATGCAGCTTCTAAGAGACCATCAATGCACATAATGAGCAAACACAATACCCACAGTGAATCACCCAGTTAATGGGCCCATTGATGGGCTCGTAGTGGAATTTAATTTATAGATGGTCACGCCTGAAAGATTCTGGAAGCCTGACAGAAAACGACATGAAAAAAAGCAATATATGTATTTTTAAGACCACTCTCAAAACAAAAGCTTGGTTTGTGCTTGGTTGGTGCACACCCAGGAAAAACCCAGGCATGAAGGTACAGTGGGTCTTCTCTGTGGTCTTCAGGGACCCAGGCGGGGGGGCCTCATGTGTATATGCAGGGGGGCTTCCAGAGCATGAGCCCCAAGACAATATCCTTTTCTCCATCTCCAGGTCCCATACTTTCTGCCTCCAGAAGGTCCAAGGAAAGGAAGGGAATCAAGGCAGGGCAGGGAGATGAGAGGAGAGATAGGCCTGCAATGGGCCAGCCACTGGGTTCAGCTGTACCATTTCTTCCCTGGGAATGTCTAGCACCGTCAGCAGGAGTCTGTTTACTTCCATTCACTTCCTCCCACCTGTCTGCCATGTTGCAGCCACCATCCTCATTCTATTATTTTATTTTTTAAAACTATGTTTCTTATTGATTTCAGAGAGAGAAAGGGAGAGGGAGAGAGATATAGAAACATCAGTGAGAGAGAATCATTAATTGGCTGTACCCCGCACATTCCCTACAGGGGATCGAGCCCACAACCCCAGGCATGTGCTCTGACTGGGAATCAAACCGTGACCTCCTGGTTTGTGGGTCAATGCTCAACCACTGAGCTATACCAGCTGGGCCCTCATTCTAAAATCCGGTGTTTCTACAGCTTGCAGCTATAGTCCATGTCCCACACATGGACCACAGGCTGTCCATGGTCTGGTCCCTCTCCTCCCTGCCTCCCCGGTCCCTTCTTTACGGCCCCTACTTTGCACTTCAATGGCAGCCATCGGGAGCAAATGGCCTGGCCTTGGGAGGACCTGGTCCCTCAGATCTGTGTCTGTAAGTAGAGAAGGCAGCATAGTATTAGCCCCCACGTCCCAGAATTTCTACGATGAAGAAGTCCACAGATTAGCACCTACATAAGCATTTTCATTCCAGATCATCTTGTTTTTGCCTCTCAGCAATGGAGTACTGAGAGGGCCCAAGAATCCTGCCTGTGTCCCTCATTGAAAAAATACACTAATATATTTCTGTACTTCCAGCTCCTAGTGCAGGGGCCTGCCCACAGGAAGGGTTCCATACAGATGTGACGAGATAGAGCAGAAATTGCACACCAGATCTGTCCAACATCATGGTCTGAGGAAGAAGCGTGAGTTTGAAATCAGTCTCTAGAACTAGGGGTCATGGACAAAGCAACCTAAGATCCCACTAGGTGTTGACACTTCTCAGTTATTCCTGTGCTTACATTATGCTTTACAGATGGAGAAAACGGAGCCCAGAGAGGCCAGGTACATTACCTGTGGCCACACAGCCAAGTGCAGGAGCCAGGATCCAATATCAGGCCCATCTTTTTACTGCATCATGCTGGGTGTCATGGAAACGGAGAGTGGCCAGGATCCCAGGCTTACCCCAGGGCTTATGTGCTGTCCTTGGTACCCAGCTACTTTCCCACTGTGATGAGTTCTGAGTCATAGCAGAACTATCTTAACGTGTTGTTTGTTGACACTGGTTTGCAAAGCAGTTACCAAAAAAATAATCCAACCCGGAGAGCTAATCATTTTAACACACTCCTCCTTTGTGCTCCCAGGGACTCAGTAGCAGCATCACTAGACCCTGGGGTGTTGAGATTGTGCTATATTTTGAGGGCATTGTGAGAATTAAATGAGATAATGTGTGCAAAATGCTAAGAACCGCGCTTGGAATGTACTAAGTTCTCAATAAATATCTGGGCTGGACATCTTAATCACGATTAATACAACAATACATTTCCCCCCTCTGAGTTCATAGCATGGGCCAGGAGTTGTTCTTGGTGGTTGGGGTGCATCAGGGAACAAAACAGAGATTCTTGCCCAGAATAAGACAGAAGAGGATCTCGGTCCTTGGGGAGGGGAAGGCTGGCAATCACGATCAACAGAAAGGCATGTGGGCAGGGAGGCTGTTCCATGGGGTGGTCTGGGGCCTTGCTGAGCAGGTGACAGCTGGGAGAGGGCACTGTGGGGCCAGCTGTGGGGCATCTGCAGCAACAACACCCAGGCCCAGGGACTGTGGGGGTTGGGGGGTGGCTGGTTGGTGGGGGTTAAGGGGCTGGGGGTGGATGAAGCTGGTAAGTAGGAGCTCATCTGGGGGTTGAGTCAGGGAGGCCACATGGCTGATCAGCAGTGAGTGCCGGCACGGATTGGGAAGGTGATTCATGAACTTCTGGGAGAGAGAGAAGAGCTGGTGAGTCCTGCAGTCACCGGAGGTCTTGGACTCCACAGAAACCTGAAGCCAGGGCAAGTCCCGGATAGGGAGACACCCTGACAATGGTGATATTCCCGTAGGCTCTCTGACTGCTGGGTGGAGAACAGGGGGACCTTGGGGGACAAGGCAGGAGCAGGGAGGCCTTTGGGGAAGTTTTGTAGTAACCCAGGCAGGCATGGATGCTTGCTGGGACCTGGGACCTCGGGGTGGAGAGTGAGGGAGGCCAGGGGAGGTGTTATTATCCTAGTAACAGTGGCTGAGCCTGTGGCAGTTTCCTCTCCCAGCCCCGCTCACCGAATCAATCTCTGCTTAATGTGGAAATCATTAAAAGCTAAAGAAGATGTGGTGCATGTAAGCAATGGGATATTACTCAACCCTAAAAAGGCTGAAATCTTGTCATTTGCCACAATATGGATGGACCTAGAGGGTAATATGCTCAGTAAAATAAGTCAGAAAAAGACAAATACCGTATGATTTCACTTATGTCTTGAATCCAAAAAATAAAACGAATGAACAAACAAAACAGAGACAGACTCATCGATACAGAGATGAGACTAACAGTTGCCAGGCAGTCCAGCACCTCATTAAGGTGTGGTCCCTGAACCAGCACATCACCTGTGAGCTGATTAGAAATGCAGGTTCCAAGGCGCCTCCTCAGCCCTGCAGGCCCGTAATCTGCATTAGCAAGAGGACCTGGGATTTGTGTGCAGGTCAAGTGGGGCAGGTTTCATGTGGTCTCGGGGAAGTGACTCAGTGCCTTTGGGCTTTATTGTCCCGATTGGCCAAGTGAAGCCAATAACATTCCCTTCTCAGGACTGCTCTGAGCATCAAAGGAGTTCACACCTGAAGAGCCTGGGACTTACTACTGCGGAGCCTGGTGCCCACTCTGCTCACCAGAGGCCATCGGTCACTGTTGGCTCTGGGTGAGGTAATGGCAGAAAGAGTGAACAGGGCTGGAGCTGTTCTCGGTGCACCTGCCCCAGGTGTGGAGCCCCAGAAGGTATGACGGGGAGGACTAGGGTGTGAGCTCACAGTTACCAGGCAGGTGTACCCTCTAGTCACAATGCTTGTCACTCTGCCAGTCCTCATAGCAACACTATGATGAAGGTATGACCATCTCGGCTTTACAAAGAAGGAAATGAATCTTGGGGTCAAATACCTTTTCCAAGGTCAACTGGTACTAGTACAGTGTTCAGAAAAGCTTGGGGGTTTTTAACAGAGAGTGGGTAATGACGGGGGTCTTCAGTATCGCACCTGGGAGGGGAAGGGAAAGGTCGACCCCGGGTCACTGGTGAGCTGGAGCGGCTCAGGCTGTGCAGTAGAGCTGACGGTTCATTTTGAAAGCCAGTTGTTAATTAAACACAGCTGTTGTTAAAAATTAAATTATATAAAATTACAATTGAATAAATTATATTACAAACAAAGGCAATAAACTCTCAAACTGCATTGCTTCCTAATTATTTTATTGCACTTTGCTATTTCATCTGCAGTCTGGGTGCTGTTTATGTCTACGGTATCTGTATGACAGAAATATGTGAGTGACTGTGTATTCTTCCCAATTACACACCCAGTGACTTCTTACTGGTGTTGAGTGTGGCCATCGTGGGAACATTTACACCAAGGAATTGGCACATGCTCTGAATCAAGGTGTGATTTTTTTGCTTTGTTGATAGACTAACTTAAGAAAATGATGGAGGGAATGTTAATAAAGCAGATTTAATTTAAAATTGTGTTGTCTGTAGCAGTAATGTGCATAGCACAAACATGGGAAACATTTTTTTTCCAGTATTCAAAGTATTTTCTGATTCAGCAAAGAAGTTGCTCACATCCTGACACGCCAGTGAGGTTCTGCCACACCTCTTAGTTGTTTTACTCATGAATGTACAGGAAAATATCAATCACTATTGATGTCAGGGACTGTATTCATTTGTCAATTGCTACCATAGGTTGGCTAGGGATGTAAGAGTTCAGCAAAAATCAATGAAATCATTTTGCTAGGATCAACAAGCTATATGGAAATTTACAAAACAAAATATGGTATATTGCATTATTTATAAATATGATATGTCCTTTATAGCTGTGAAATTTATAACAAAGTTGAGTACAAATATATAAAAGTATATCTATATCTATATCTATATCTATATCTATATCTATATCTATATCTATATCTATATCTATTTTTTCCCCAGAGAGCTGTTTGCCCAACTTTTATAAAATTAACCAAAATGCCTCTGGCTAAACCACGCTGAACTTTGCCATTCATGGTGTCCTGTGGCAGAATGAGCTCAGCTTAGGTGTCAGAAAGAGCTGGCATATGACATGTCTACGTTTACTTTCTTCCCTGTGTTCAGACCCTAGGTTTCAGGCCCAGGACAATGACTTTACTGCCTGAGTCCCATGGTTCTCATCTCTAAATGGGAGCAATAATAATGTCTTGTAGATATGAGGCCAGATACCCAGTAAAAGCTAATTCTATTCACCTTCACATATAGGAAGGCAAAGGGAAGAAACTCCCTGAGCTGCCTCCCATGCTTCCTGACCCTCCCCCCAATATCCTAATGACTTCCATACGCTTCCTGTTCGCTGTTCTCCAAGACCAACTCCCAGCTCCTATTGTTTATCACTGGAGGCAGATCCACATTCAAATACTCTTTTCTTTTGTCCCCCTAAAAAATGTTTGCCAGTAGGATTAACGTGAGCAAGAGGAAAAGACCCACCATCCTCTCTGAACTGAAAGGCGGTGTAAGGTCTGGGCCTTTCATCACAGGGACTGTCAGCTGCTCATTCAAAATGACCTTTCTACGTTTGCTTTCTTCTGTGGGAGTCACTTAGTAGGTGCCCAGAACTCTCCTGAAATTTAAATTATAATTACACTAGAGACCTGGTGCATGAATTTGTGCACGGGTGGGGTCCAGCCTGCCTGCCCTGATCATGGTGATCAGGCTGGGCCGCCTGGGAGGCGGGGCTGCAAACGGTTGGCTGGTTGGCCCCACCCCATGGTCGAACTCCTGGTTGAACTCCTGGTCGAGGGGACAATTTGCATATTAGCCTTTTATTGCTCAGAGCTGTAAAAATAAAAATAGACTTGAACTAATGATTCATGAGCTAAGCCAACCGTCTGAGGCTTATGGTTTGATTCCCAGGAACTCCACCTCTGTGATTTTTGTTTCCCTGGAACCATAGAGCCAGAAAGGAGAAAAAGAGAGGTAGAAAGACTTGGCTACTTCTCCACAGGCTCGCTTTGTGGTTTGAATCCTGTGCGTCTCTTCCATATGTGGGCAACCGAAGATAAAGGCCAGCTTTAGTTTTTGTTTTGAATCCTGGGCTGCAAGGAGAGAGGTGGACAGGACAGAGGGTGAGCAGGTGTGTTCCTTGTAGACTCTAACAGTTAGAGTCACTACCATAGAGTTGCTCCCAGAAATGGACCATATGTTGGAAGTGAGGCACACCCAGTGAAGACCATGAACACTGACCACTGGAGTCTCTGGCTCTGAAATCATTCTATCCTCAGATTCTCTACACCAATGTCAGCTGAGCTGTCATTATTCGGTCCTTTCCAGGGAGATGTGAAGAAGGAAATGTCAAGAGAAAGATGCTGTATGTACTGAAAAGTAAAGGAAAAGTCGCTCTCCCCTGGGGGCCGGGCCTGTGGCTTCTTGGTGAACTTTCTTTGTGTGCAGCAAAACTTCCCCAGGTCAGCCTATTGTCCCAGGATTAGAAGCTGAGGCTCCACTGGGGAGAGGGGAACAATGCTAAAGATAATTGAACGCCACACATTTTCACAGTGGATCAGCACTGAGCCATTTATCCCAGGTATTTCTGTGATTGTGATACTGAGAAAATTTACACCCTCAAACAGTTCTCAAATCTCTCTTTCCTGGGGCAAAATGGGACTTGGACTTTGGAGTCTAGGTCAAAAAGCAAGTGGTTTGGGGACAATAGCTGCTTAGAGATAAAGAAACAGAAAGTTTTTGTTTGGAAATTGGAGTCCTTACATTCCAGGCATTGAAAGATTCCAAGGAGTAGAAAATACTTAAATGTCTTTGAGCTCCACCCCTTTATTTAATGCCATATAGCTCATTAGGGGCACAGCCAGTCTGGAACCCAGGCTTGCAATAGATATTCCCATTTTACAGTTGGGGAAACTAAGGCTTGGGATCACCCAGCTTGAAAGAGGTGTTGCTGGAAAGTCAATGTGGGTCACCTGATGTGATGGACGGGCTGCAAAGGCTCATGACTAACTGTGACACCAGCATAAGGGCCCTGACCCAACGGAAGAGGCTCAGGTATGACCCTTGCTCAAAATAATATGGGGAGAAAGGGGCCTTCACACCACAGACAGGACATCTCCCTACTCGGCTGGAGGTTTTCACCAGCTCTTAATTGAGAAACAGCATGGCTTTGGTATCAAAAGCCCTTGTCACAGTTTGGTAGAAGAAACCGTAGTACAAATGCATCAAAAAATCGATGCTATGAAGTTGACCTATGTTAAGTGTACAATTCAATGATTTTTTATTATATACATTATACCTCAATAAAACTGTTAAAATATTACTTAAAAATCTATATATAGAGAGTGCTCATTCCAGAGATCACTTATGAACTTTGGAAATGAAGAGTGCCCATAGGGATTGTACTAAGGGTATGTGTGTGTCTGTGTTTTATGAGAGGCTCCAAAACCAAGCCATCTCATTTTTTTTTGTTTGTTAATCCTCACCTGAGGATATGTTTACCATTGATTTTTAGAAAGAGTGTAAGGGTGGTGACCCTCATCTTCCAACTAGGGGCGGGGAGGGGAGGAGGCATCATTGACCTGTTTGCGCATTCGGCTGGTAGGTAGGGGTGCCACCTTCAAACCCAGGCTTTTCTCCCCGAAGCCCACAGCTCCCCTGTGCAGCCACGGGCCCCAGGGCCAGCTCAGCCTGGTCTCGGGGAAGTGGCCTCAGAGCCCCAGGCTCACACCTCATACAAAGAGGACCTCTCCGAGGGCAAGGCCATTTGCCCTTCAAATTCGAGGTCTTTCTTTCTCCCTGTGGTTCTCTCAGAAGTTTTATATTTTTCTTTCTCTGCTTAGTTTTGCAATTGCTCTTCAGATTTCAACTCAAGTTTACATTCGAACTACCACGACATCAACATAGATATTCGGGATTTATCACAGTTGGCAAATATATATTTGGGAGATTATTTATTTACCTTTTTTCTCTCTGAATTAATGTTAAGTTCCTAAAAGACAGGGTCTGTTTCTCAGTGGCTCACCAGGATAGGACAGGCCTAGAGCTGCAGAGTCAGCGTGGACGGAACCCTGAGGCGTGGGGAGGCTTTGGAGGCAGCGGGGAGGACCCAATCCCTTGCTCCCAGGACAAATGGCATGGTCTTGGCCTATGTCTCATCCTCATGAAAGCAGCAGTGCCTGCCGCCCTCACAGGCTTGGGCGGAGGTCCTTGCCCCATAGCCAGTGGTTTTCGGTAGTGCTAGCCTGGCCTGGGCTTTCAGGAAGAGGGGGGAGGTGGGCTCACCTTCCCATGACAGCAATCCTGGCTCTGAGGCAACAGTGTCCACCCAGGAAGCTCTGACAGTTACATGTTCCAGGAACCGGAAGTGAACACAGAACAGCAGGGGTGTGGTGCCCTAACACCCAGCCCTGGAAAACCTCAGTGTTTCAGCCAACTTCAGGGGTTTTCCCCTTTCCCCTTTACCGTGCAAGAGGCACTTCCCCTGCTCCCCGACCAGGCCAGTGTCTCCCAAGCCCAAGTAGGTTTTGGGGCAACATCTCCCAAAGTGCAGAGCTTATGGGGGAATAGGGCAGTATGCAGTGAGGGGGACATTGTTCCCATCCTGGCTGCTCACTGGGAGGGTTTTTTATTAATTGTTCCAAGCTCTCTGGAGACTTTAGGATTAAAGCCCCCACGAGGGAGGACCCGAACCCATTTTCCCCCAAAGCTTCAGCAATATTCCCCCAGGACTTTGTAAATAACAGTAACCCCGCCTGGTGCTTCTGGGCCACCAGCCCACCCTGTCCGAGGAGAGAGGGGGACCTGGAAGAGTGAAAGGGGAATAGTTGAAGGCTCAGGTCTAGCAATTAGAAAGTTTTCTGTCTCTTTCATTCTCCTCAAAGCCACTCGGTGACAGAGAAATTATTTCTACTTTTTAATGAAGCTCAAACCACAAAAGGGTTTTTCCAGCTGTCCTTCAGATGTCACACGGCCAGTGGACACTAGAGCCAGGAGTCAGCAGCGTCCGAAGTCTTTTTATTTGAACGCTTGGCTTATTTTTTATGAACAGAGGACTAAGGATGCATGCCACCCATTCACAGGTTGAGTTGCGATAATAACCGTGGTTGAAGGCATGGGCAGTCCTTGTATAGCCTAGCTACCTGACATTGCTTCCTGAATGCCTGAGCAGCATATAAATATTAAAATATTCAAACCTCCATCTCCCCAGGTGTCCTTGGTTGTATACATGGCACCTTCTTTCACCTAGTTGTGCAATAGAGGAGTCCAGGAGCCATCCTTCACCACCCATTACCCCCAGACAAAGCCATCACCAATCTTGGAGGTTTTCCCTCCAGACTACCTCTTGGATCTGTCTACTTCTCTCCATCTGACCCCTGCCACACCCTCCATCACCTGTGCCAAGTCCATGAAGGGTACAGGTGATATCCTAAACCTTACCAGGGCTCCCTGTGAAGGCACATAAGGAAGATTGGGCCTTCTGATTTTGCCCTGGCAATCTACATAGCATTGCATGCATATCATAGCGTGCAGCTTTAATTTAGCACAGCTGACCTTTGTAGGACTATTGTGGAATATTTGTTGGCTCCCTGTGTGTCCTGTCCCCGTAGGTCCAGCCTAGAGTCTGACAATCACTTTCTTCTCCTGTTGATAAAGGCTATTGATTCACATTGGCCACACTTTTCAAACACAACAGATCCTCTGTTTGTCTGCTGGCACACCACTACAATTGAAAAAGTCATGGCACAGAAGCCATGCGACATTCGTCATTTTTATTCCCCTTTCACATAAAACAACTATCCATTTTTATTTCCACCACTTTCGGCGCTCTCACTATTTTTGCATTCATCACACATCATGAACTAAATCATATTTAAAATACCTCTAACTTAGATGCAGATAAGCAAGTACAGCGAGGCCACTCACAGCAGAAGCACCTGCAATCTGGGAAGTCTTTTCATTTACAGAATTAAAGCTAAGTTAACAGTTCTTACGCTGAGGCATGGGCGTTCTCTTAGGTTGAGAGCATCATTGTTTGTGCTATTTTGGTTAGCACATCCTTCTTAGCAGGTTGTGGTCTCCTCAGAGGATCTGATGAAAACTGGCATTTCCTGAGGGCTTATGTGCAGGGAGACATGTTAACACTTCACCCTTTAATTCTCCTTCCCTAAATGGGAAGTTTGACTGTCATCACAGGGAAATGAGATCAGCAATTTGGTGGAGATGGCGTGACCAATCCAGGAATACCTGACTCTACAACTAATTCTCTTTCCTCTGGACCACAGTGATGTCTGCAAGGCCCTGAGGACCAAGATTCTGTCATCTTCCTACTCTGATTTTACAACTGCTTCACACCACACCGAGCCGTGGGAATGTGATTGGGTGGAAGATGCATCGACAAGAAGCAGAGAGAATCCACCCCACACGATGGTAATGGGAGCAGCAGTGTCACCATAAGAAGTGCTAGACAGTGTCATGTTTCACATGTTGTATTGGCCCTGTGTCAACTCTCCGCTATTGGTAGCAATGGGACAGCTTAAGCACTGTTGGGTGCTCTTTCCCATAAGGGTGATGGCTATGGGCGGTGTTTACATATTCCCATCAATACTTCAGACAATGGGTGAGATCAGAATCAGAATTCCCATTCTACAGACAAGGAAAATGAGACCCAGAGCAGTGCAATCCCCTTCCCAGATCACATGGGCAGGTCTGATTCCCGACTGGTGATCTCATCCTGAGCCCTGCCTTCATTGTTGGGTGGTGCTCCCTCTCCTTGGCCACACTTGTTTCTTGAAGACGCCAGATTTCATAGAAGGGAGCTGGAGGCCACTAGAACCTCCAGGGAAGGCCTCTAAGAAAAGAGGGGACACCGAGAAGAGACCAAAGGAGGAAGGCTGAATATTTTCCCTGAAAGAGTGGCCCACAGGAGACTGCGGATATAGAAAGAAATGCCGGGGAAGTCACGTGGGGAGGTGTCTTACACATTGTCTCCGGGTCAGTGGACAGGTCTAGAGACCCCAGGGTTTCCCCACCAGCTCCCTATGTACACCAGGCTCTTTGTAACCTGGGGAATGAAGCTGAAGTTAATTAGTTCTATTTACTGCATTTGCCTGTCATTTCGCCGGCAAGTCAAGCTTGACGCTTTCTACCTGTCCACATTTGATCTCATGGAAGAGAAAACAGCGCATGGCCCGGATTCTGCCTACTGGGCTCTGCCGCTCTGCAAATCACTGTGCATTTTTTAGTGTTAATTACTTTCAGTACTTTCAGTTGCCTCACTGCTTCTCAGAGGCACTTCTGCATTTCCAGCTTTCCAATCAAACTTAGGTTTTGTGAAATACCTGTCACTGCTCAGCCTTCTGAAGCTTTTTTTGCTCCCATCCAGAGCTCCAGGGAACAATGTGATGTTTCCCTTCAGGTTCATTCAGATTAGTGGAGGTCATTAGAGTTAATGAAGGCTCTGAGAACACACTGGCTGGAAGGGACTGTGCTAAAAGGCGCAGTTAGACCGGGCATTCTTCTGAGGAGAAAACATTCCTTTTGTGGCTTGCAGATGGTTTGGCTGGGTTATCATAACCATCTTAACGATGAAGAAACTGGAAATCTTAGAGGTTAAATATCTTGCCCAAAGGCACATGGCTAGGAGGTGGCAGGATTGTAGTTCAAAGGACGATCTGTTTCTGAAGCTCAAGTTCTTTTTTCAGACTAGCCTGCTCTGAGGAGCATCAGGAATCATGAGATGCTGCTGGGGGCAGGGCAGGGGGGTTGCAAAGGGGACATTTGACATTGTGCCTGCTCACAAGGTGGAAAAAGATATGTGCAAACCACTAGCGCCCACACTGCGCCAAAGACCATACCCATGGTACAGGGCATGTGGCCCAGGGGAACACAGAGGGCACCTGGGGAGACTTCTCAAGCAGGAATCTGGGTTGAATTGTGTCCTCCAAGAAGATCTGTTGAGTCTTTGCAGATGTAATGAAGGTGTAAGTTGAGTAGATACTGAAAGAGGATTGGCCCTTGATCCAATTTGAGTAGTGACCTTACAAGAAGAGAAGAAGCACAGGGACAGGCCCACAGAGAGGACATTGAGGTGATGTAGCCACAAGTCAAGGATTGCCAAGAATTGCTGACAACCTTGATTTCGGACTTCCAGCCTCCAGAACTGTGAGAGAATAAATTTCTGTGTGTTAAGCCTCCCAAACTTGTGGTAATTTGTCACAGCAGCCCTAGGAGGCAGTATAAGCAGATACCACCTTGGAGCATGAGGTGTGGCAGGAGAGACTACAGCACTCAAAGGCATGGAGACAGCTTCCCTATCATGCATTGGGTGTGCAGGCAGGTGACTGTAGACCATGAGATCAATGTGCTAGATTGGGATTGAATTTTGAAGGGTGGGGTTTGTCAGGTAAGCTTGCAGCTAGACGGGGCTGTGCAATTGTTCTGGACAATGGGATGTGAGCAGAAGGGAAGGGTGTCCTCATCCCCTAGCTCTCTCTCCATGTCTCAGACACCTGCTCCAGGTGTGAGGCTGGGTCCCTGGACCACGGGGGTGAAAGGGATCTGCCCTGGAGAAGGGCTCACTTACAACACACTTGGTGCGAACAAAATAATGACCCTGTAGGTGGTAGCAACTGACCTTTCTGTTGCTGTAACAGACTAGCAAATACATATTCCAGATGTTTGGGGGGCACAGCATCAGAATTCCATGTAGGTCCCACCTCTCTGAAAGACCCTGGAACACGTCGGTCATTCCTCCTGTACTACCCGAGACCTCCGATTACACAAAGACGTTTCCTTACCACATCCACAGCTGCTGTGCTCTCCCGAGGATGTGAACCCACTGGGCAAGCTTTCACTATCTATTGCGGCTTAGATGTAGGTGACCATGTAATAGGTAGTACATTTTAGAGTGACAGGGGGCACTACTCATCATTGCTCTGGGACAGTGGTCGGCAAACTCATTAGTCAACAGAGCCAAATATCAACAGTACAACGATTGAAATTTCTTTTGAGAGCCAAATTTTTTAAACTTAAACTTCTTCTAACGCCACTTCTTCAAAATAGACTCGCCCAGGCCATGGTATTTTGTGGAAGAGCCACACTCAAGGGGCCAAAGAGCCACATGTGGCTCGCGAGCCATGGTTTGCCGACCACTGCTCTGGGAAAACAGTGCACACTTGGATTGTTTTAGGCAAACTGAGACACGTGGTGACCCAGCTCAGAGGTGGTTTTGGTGCAAAGCGGGTGATATGATGGGATGAAGTTGGGGGTTGAGGAGTCCAGGAGCTAGTGTCTGTGGTCTGGCTCTATTAACTATCGACTCCGTGAAGGTGAACAAACCCCTTCACTTCCTGAGGTTCCCGCTGCTCATCTGTAAATTGGGAAGCATGATTACTCCTCACACGACTTTGTGAAAATGTACGTGAAAGTGGCATATGGACCGTAAGAAGCTATCATGCTTACTTCATTGTTATCATCCTTGCTGTTGACATTGGTGTTGGTATTGATGGGCGTTCCTGGTGAATTACAGTTGGGGTTCCCTACCTGTCTGCTTGCTAGAATCATCTGGGAAGATTTAGTAAATAAATGCTGGATTAGTTTATGGGAACTGCTATGATAGAGAACCACAAACTGAGTGGCCAAAACAACAGAAATTTATTTTTTTTCAGAGTTTTGGATGCTTGAGATCAAGGTGTTGGCAGGGTTCTTTCTTCTAAGACCCCTTTCCTTGGCTGATAGATGGCCATCTTCCTCTCTGTCTCCATATGGTCTCCCCTCTGTCCATCCGTGTCCACGTTACCCTTTATATGAGGACACCAGTCATGTTGGAGTAGGGCTCACTCTCATGACCTCATTTTACTTTACTCACCTCTTTAAAGACCTTCTCCCTAAATACGGTGACATTTTGAGGTGTTGGGGGTTAGCACTCCAACATATGAATTTTGGGGTAGTGGTGACACAGTTCAGACCATAATAGATGCTTTCCCCACCCACAGGAATGCTGGTGTATTTCAAGGCCAAACCCTGTTGCACTGAAGAAATTTATAGAATGCTCTTGCTCTGGTGAGTTACACTCAGTTCTGGCCAATGCAAAACAGTCCAGCAGCAGATTCCCACGCCAGTCACGCAGCTGTATGTCTGAAGCGGATATCACACTGTATGTCAACTGTAATTGGAAAGTAAACAGTTTTTTGAAAAGAGGCATTTCCTGAGCACCAGTGAGCCACGCTTACACACAGAACCCAGGCTCTTTTTTGCGCTGCCAAGTGAGGCTGCTCGAAAAGGACTGGATGGCTTGGAGCCTGACCGCCAGCCCTCTCCTGCCGGTGACGGGAAGCGGCTTGGACAGGTGCCCCAGCGCTGACACAATGAATCACACTTGGTCGGTGGCTTTGGCTCATTGTGCAGAGCACTTCCCCTGCTCAGCCCATGCCCGCCTTGCCTTCAGGTGTGCATGGGCTCTGCCGGCCGGGTGGGTGGGGCTGCCTCTCACTCCCTATGTGCAGCTCCCCGGCTCGGGAGCCAGCTGACCCTGTACGTGCCCCTGGGAGATGCAGCGAGATCCCCTCCGAGACTCAGTGTACTCATCAATGAAACGAGAAAAGACGTTTTGCATCATGTACCCCAACGTTGTCATGGAGAACACATGAGACCATGAATGTGTAGGTTCTGGAGCCTCTCTGTCCAACACAGCAGCCGCAGACTCCTGGGGTGGCTTAAATGAAAATGAATTAAAAACAGAAGATTCGGTTTCTCAGTGGGCCTGGTCACATGTGAAGGTTTCAGTATCCGCACGGGGCGGAGGGCTGCCATCCTGGATGGTCCAGGTCGAGAGCATTTCCTCCATCACAGAGGTCCTCCTGGATGGGCCCCGGGGCTCCCCTGTCTCCTCTCATGAAGGACGCTGTTATCACTTCCCAGGTGCAGCATGTGGGGTGCAGCGATGACAAGCTACTTCTCCCACGTCCCATATAAAGTGGGATAACTGAGACCCAACTCCAGAACCGCCCAATTTCTGAAACCCAGGTTCTGTTTCCCTACACATATGACCTCCCATTCACAGCCTAATGGGTTATTTTCTTCAGTCGTCAGAGTCCGCAGCACTGGCATCGACAGGGCGATGAGGAAGCTCTTGGCTTCTGGAAGCTCTGCCACGTGGTTGTCCAGGGCCCAGGCACGGGCATGGGTAGAGGCAGGACTAGAACTCTTAGAGGAGTCTGCAAGGTCTCTCAGTCTCCATCTTTCTGTTACACACACACTCACCCCCTCATGCATCACAATTCCTCCCCTACCGCCAACTGCTGTGCACCCTTAAACAAGCGGCATAAACATCCCCTGCTTCCACTCCCTCATCCAATAGGAACCCTATTGCTCGGTGGGGGCGGTCAGTTCATGTCAGGAGACTCCACAGCGGCCCCAGCAGGAGCTGTTACTATTGTTCCTGTTCTCCCTCCTCAGGCGCTGCCCTTCCCCGGCGCGGCGGGCTCCTGCTTTCCCAGAACGGTCCTTGTAGCAAGAACTAGAAACAGCAACGCAAAACCCACTTACAGGCAGATGAAAAGCAGATGCTTGAAGCCAGCAGGAAGCGCTCGCCTGGGAGCCTGTGATTCCAGCTTCAGAGGCAGACCTTTGCTACAGCGAGGGGTGGGTTGGGGGTGGAGGGCACGGCAGCTGCCCCTGGAAGCGTGCCAACCCAATCCTCCAACTCTGAGCATGTCGGGGCTACTTTTCATGTGGAAAATGAAGTCAAGTAGTAGATCAAAATGCATGTTTTTGCCTTGGGTGTCTTAAGCTCCAGGGGAATAAGATTGCACGTTCAAACCTGCTTTAGACTCCTAAGTAGAGAGGAATTGGCCTCCTGGCTGGGTGGGAAGCTGGCAGCTTTGCTGGGGGCTTGTGGCGAAGCTCACAGTAGGGGTTCACAGGCTCCCGGAGGTGGTGGTCAGGCATGGGGACATGAGCAGCTGCAGTGACATTACTGACGTCATGCTAGTCGGAGCGGAAGACTCGGGGGAGGCACAGACAACTTGATGGGTCCTGACGTCAAGATCACTGACTCAATCTGCGTCTGCACTGAGGGCTCAGCATGACGTCAGCAGAAACAAGAGTTCCGTGGATGGAAGGTGAACTTCCTGCAGAGATCATCCTGGCTCCAGTGGATCCCCAGGGCCCTTGGGACAGGGTCCAAACCCTGCCACGGTTGTGGAAGGTGTGTGATGAATAACATTCTCTTGTATGTGAATAATATTCTGTTACCACATTTCCTTTATCCATTCACCCATCAATGGACATTGAGGTGGTTTCCACATCATCACTATTGTGACTAGTGCTGCAAGCCCTGGGTCATGAAGGGGAGTGGGTGAATGGTGAAACAAAACTCTCCAAACATACCCCCTGCTCTCCTCCTCTCCTCTGCTCCAGCCCCAGGGAGGCGTCTCCTCCCCCATCCAGGCACCCTGTGCTGTCCCCTGTCATGGCACCTAACAGCTAACAATGGGCATGAAGACACATGGGAGGGATGAGGGACAGTGTGTTCATGTCACCGACTCCAGTGTCTAGCTGGGGCCCGGCCTGTAATAGAGCTCACCAGATGAATTATGCAGATGAATAATGTGCCACCAGGGACTTTAACTCCATTGTTCTCATTCTGCATGCCTCTTTAAATGCCAATTCCTCTCCTTTCTGAGCATGGAACCTCATAAATCAGCAAGGTTAAGTGCAAGCGACACAAGTGTGGAAGTCAGATGTAATTGAGTTTACATACTTAACAGCCTAACTTTGGAGACAACACTATCTTTAAGCCTCATTTAATCCTTAGGATGATCTTATCACAGAATGGTGGTAGCAGGACATATTGGGCACTTTAAAAATGGCATACAGGTGGACACTCACACATGCCCATGCATAGCCCCCACATATTATGGTTCTATGTATAGATGTCCGTTTTGAAAATTTTACATTCTCATTGCATTTCTGTTAACTTGAATGCTTTTTTTTCTGATAGAAATTAACTTTTATTTGATGGTTAATTCTTTTTAAAAATTTTATCTTTATTTTTGAAAATATTACAGATGTGAGTGCTTTCTTTCTTTTTTTTTGAAAATAGATTTTTATTGATTTCAGAAAGAGAGAGAGAGAGAGAGAAAGAGAGAGAGAGAGAGAGAGAGAGAAAAGCATCAATGATGAGAAAGAATCACTGATCAGTCACCTCCTGCACATCCCACACTGGGGATCAAGCCTGCAACCTGGGCACGTGACCCAACTGGGAATCAAACCGTGACCTCCTAGTTCATAGGGCGATGCTCAACCACTGAGCCATACCTGCTGGGCAAATACTTTCTTAAAGCAGAACACAACTCAAAGCAAATTTGAGGTTGAACTCTGCAAGGTTAAGGTTTACTTTTAAAACCAGAGAGCTTTAGAAGAAGAGACAGTCTGTGCACTTATGTGTCAGCTCGGCAAATAGACCCAAGACTTGAGGTGCAAAGTGCAATGGTCCAATGATGGGTTTCTGGGACACGTCATCCGCTGTAGAGCAGATGTGCCCAAGCAAATTATTTGGTCAAGAAGTTGTTCACTGCCAATGAACCGTGATGGTAGAAGACAGAGTGGAGGAGGCAGAGCCAGGCTGTGTGCTTCTGGGCAGGAGCATGATTCCCATGCACATGCAATAATCAAGACGGAGAGGGCCTGTCTCCTCCGAGCCATGCTAGTGCTGGAGAAGATTGCCTCCCCTCACCTGCTTCTTCCTATTTCCTGTGCATAAAATGTCGAGTATTTTCATGGACAAATGAAACTCTCTATGACTCATAGGAGCCCAAGCAGCCAACGTTCAAACCACGATTTCTATTTATTGCCCGCTAGGATCAACTTCATGCAGATGTTTCTAGAGGGACTGGGTCAATCCCAGCATTATTTTTAAGGCCATGGGTCTGGTTACATGGGTGGTGGCCATGTAAGAATCTTGTTGTCAAGACTACACTGAAGAAAAATGTCCCCAAGGTAGCTTTCCTGGACTTTTTTTTCCCTATCCTCAGGCAGAGTTTTCTACAATAATTTTGTTATCATCACTGAACATTGTATACCTGTCAATTCCAGCATTTCTCATGTGGAATTGTCATTTGTGCACCTCACAGGTTTGCTGTATAGCATCGGCACTTTGGGGAGAGGCCGACTGAGTTTTGCTTTATCGGCACCTACTGGTTGGATCCAAGTTATGCGTGATGCACAGGAGGCATGGCTTATCCTAGGCTGGCCTTGAATTTACCACCAAACATTTTCTGTCCATCAAGAGATCATTTCTTTTCTCAACCACTTTTCTCTACGACTCTTTGGTAAAACATGGAAACTTAGCGTAAACTATAGTTATACTCTCAGGCTGGTGGAAGAATCTTCAAAGTCTTCCATTCCTTTCGCCTATCTGACTATTTTATATATGGCACCTGAGCTGGTAGATTATGAATTTGAAATTTTTTTAGGGCTGGGAAATCACTAGACACCTGTCCCTTTTGTAACTTGAGTATTATTAGCAGAAACTGTTTGTTTTATCCTTTGTTTGTGATTATTAATTTCAGTGAGGAAAAAGGGGAGGTGGAGGAGGAGGGAGAGGAAGAAAAGGAGGAGGAGGAGGGAGAGAGGAAGGTGAAGGTGGAGGAGGAGAAAGACAAAGAGAAGGAGGGGGGAAAGAGGGGAGGTTGAGACAGAGGAGGAGGAAGAGGAGGAAGAGATGGAAGAGGAGGAGGAGGAAGAGGAGAGGGCAATTTAAGACAGAGCCTTTTGGAAGTTGGAAGGCCACTTAGTTTATGGTGGGACTCCTAGGAAAGGCCATGTTAAATTCACCTACAATACAGAGGTGAGGCTCTTATCAGCAGTGTAGGGAGAGAAGTACTCTATATCAAGAACCCACAATGTCCTAGGCGATGTCTTACCAGTAATTCTGAAGGATAGTTATAATCACCATGTCACAGAGCAGGTGGTTAGCTGTAAAAAAGTACTTCATATATGCCTTCAGCTGATGCACAGGAGACACATTATAGCTGGCAGCAATGCAGCACAGATACATTATGAACAGACACGCTAACTGCCCTGAAGCCCACAGGTGCTCCTGCTGTGATCCTCAGAAGGCCAGCATGGTCAGATTCCAAATGCAAACCCGGGGTTCCAGATTCTAAGGCAGCGCTCAGTTCGCTGCATCCAGTTGTGCCGAGTCCACTTGTTCTGCTGTGATCCCTCTCTGATGCTGTCATGTTCTATATCTCACTTGCTCCTCACCTTGTCACTCATCTTCTCAGCAATACATCTCATCGTACAAATTACTATGTAATGAGATGCCGCATCCTTTTGGTCTCATTAAACTGATGAAAACTTCTCCTACATATTACTTCCAGGGACATCATGGGACCACAATCTTGTGAGACATCTCTGCTTTACAGATGAGGACCCTGAGCGATTTGTATGAGTCTCAAATGTTACTAGATGCTAAAGCCCTTACTGTCTTATGTCTCCAAGTTCAAAGAACTAACACTGAAGGGGCACTTGACACCAGGCATTTCCCACCCATTTTACACACATTATATCATGGAACCCTTATCTAGCAAATTGACTGACTAAGAGGTCTACATGGATGATTTTTACATACATTATCTCACTTAATGTCTTATTCCATGAGGTGGAGTTTTATTTTCTCCTGATCCGAGAAACAGTGGCACAGAGAGATGACATTCTTCTAATCTCATTTGGGAGCCCCTGTCATCCCATAGCAGCACATGAGGCTGTTCATGTATTTTAGATTTATTCATCGACGGGTTTATTTATGTTACTGCTCATTCATGCATATAAAGATTAATTGGCAGTACATGTATGGATCTATTAATATTGCTGGGCACATGACGAGCAGTAATAGCTCTTCACAGACTGCTGAATGATACTTTTTTTCATTTTAATGTATAGGTTGGCCCTTGAATCCTTTATCTCTGAAGATTAAATCTAATAAAGTAATGTATATAAATATGAATAGCACAAAGTCTGGCATATAGTAAGAGCTTAATTCATATTCATTGAATGAGCCTTTGCAAAACTTTGATGAGTCACATTAAGTAAAGAACACACCAATCATAGGGATGCGTTAATTTTCTTTATGAAAAAATAAGAACATCACTCATGAAACTGACAACCTGGAAAATTTTTTATCTTATTTCTCATTAAAATTTCCTCAAAGTACTATTTAAAAAATTCATTCCATAGGGAGAATGTCTTTTATTTCTTGCAGCTGATAAACTAGATATCCTGGCTGAAACTTTCATAGGAAACAGTTTAAAGATTTTGCCATAATTGCTGGTGAGAGTAAGGACTGCTCAGGGAGCCCCAAATTTAAATAAAGGCGAGAACCCAGGGACAAAAGTCAATCACTGAAGTTTGCTTTCCCCTTGGTGGCACTGGTCACACAGGGAAAAGTGGTCTTTGCTTTTCCTGGCTTTAGAGAACACAGTGGACTTGAAAAAGAGCTCAAATATTCTAAAGTCTGGAGTCTAGTGGGAGACCCCGCCCTGTATAAAACTGGGCTCTAAGTGCTATAGTGTAAGAGTGAACTGGAGCTCAGCCTGCCTTCCCCACTCAAGCTCTGGTGAAGAAAAGGGGACAATTTTTTCTCTGAGAATTTATAAATACATGTGGGTTCTCAGTCTAGGTTGTCTAAAAGCTTTTATCTTGAGAATTTAGAGTAAATGAATCATATTTTTCTTTTTCTTTTTTTAAAAGATTTTTTTAAAATTAAGTTTTAGGAAGGGAGGAAGTGAGATGGAGAGAGAGAGAGAAACAACTATGTGAGAGCGAATCATTAATCAACCGGCTTCCTTCTGCACACCCCCTACTGGGGATGGAACCCACAACCTCTGCATGTGCCCTGACCGAGAATTGAATCAACAACCTTTTGGAGCACAGGGTGACGCCCAACCAACTGAGCCACACCGGCTCAGTAATAGGCCAGTGAGTCCTCTTTTCCATTCAAGTTCCTGAGAGAAGCAAACACAATCCTGTCTGGAGGAGCTCACCTTCAACCTAGGCCTCAAGAATTCCCACAGATTAATTTCTATGAAAAATGAGCATACCCATAAAATCAGAAAATCATTAAAATAACAAAGCATCAAAGTAAGAAATGAAAGAAACAGTAGACAACAGAATCAGCTGTTCAGTCTTTAGATGATAAATTTATCAGGTAAAATATATAAACCAAGTGTTTATATATTTATCTTTAAAGACATTTATATATCTTTAAATTTGAAAAAGGAGGCTTCCCACCAGCAGATGAGTGGATTAGAAAACTGTGGTACAGGAATACTACACTGCTGTAAAAAAGAAAGAACTCTTACCATTTGCAGCAGCATGGATGCACCTGGAGAGCATTATGCTAAGCAAAATAAGCCAGTTAGAGAAAGATAAGTATCACATGATCTCACTCATTTGTAGAATATAATGAACAACATAAACTGATGAACAAAAACAGATCCAGAGACAGAAAAGCATTGAACAGACCAGGTTGTCAAACCTCAGAGGGAAGTTATGGGGAGGGGGGTAAGAAATCAATGAAAGAACTGGTATGTATATAAACATAACCAATGAACACAGACAATAGTGGAGTGAGGGCCTAGGGTTGGGGGGTGAGGATAGGCTGGGAGAGGTCAATGGGGGGAAAAGGGACATATGTAATACTTTCAACAATAAAGAATTAACAAAAAAGGAGGCTTTAAGATAAAAAGTTTTCAGAAACAGTTAAAACATCAAAACAGAGGATGAGGATGTCCGATGCCGGATAAATACAAAGAAATTCACACCTCGGCACATCATAGTGAAACTGCAGAAAACCAGAGACAAAGAGAAGATGCTATAAACATGCAGAAGGAAAAGGACTATGACCTTCAAAAGAATGTCAATCAGATTGATCATTGATTTTTCAACAGCAGGGGTTGGCAAAAGAGTGTAGAAAGATAATTCTATTGTTCAGAGAGAAAATAATGCTCAACCTGGAAGTATATATCACAAGAGAGGTTATAATAATAAGAGAATATTAGTGAGTAAACAAATACTTAGAAAAAAAATATACAACAAGAATTACTCATGTAGGAATAGTAAAAACGAGTATCTTTCTATAACCAACAATGATACTGAATCAATAATTGCAAACCTTCCCCTAAGGAAATACCAGTACAAGACAGTATTATTGGTAAAGGAACAGATTATTCCCCAATTACACAATCTCTTATTGAGAATAGAAAATTGGGAAATACTTTCTAACTCATTTGATGAGGCTAATGCATTCCTGATGCCAATATCCCACAAGGAGAGCAGGAGAAAAAACATTATAGGGCCTTCTCACTAATATTACTTCATGACTCATTGTATCAATATACTAAAAATTAATATGTCATGACCAAATAATATTTATCCCAGAAATTCAACTTTTGCTTACTGTTAGAAAATCCATTGATATGTCATTTCATTAGAAGGGGAAGGAAATATATATATATATATATATATATATATATATATATATATATAATCATCTCAATACAGAAAAAAATATTGATTACATTTAATGTGTGCTTTTAATAATTAAAAAAAGACTCTTGGTAGCCTAGGGTCTCAGCCTACCAAAAATCAGAAAACAAGTCTCAAGTTCCCTGCTGACACACCGAAAAATGAGGAACAAGGCTGCTTGCTATCACCACCCCAATTCATCAGTGTTTTCAGGGTCCTAACTAGTGGCAAAAGGCAAGGAAAAAATATACAAAATGGAAAGTAAGAAATAAAATTCAATTATTTACAGATGGCATTATTATCTGCAGAGTAAACCCAAAAGAATAAACAGACAACTCATGAGAACTGGTAAAGCATTTAACAGATTTGCTGTATACATCATGCTTAAAATCATCTACACCAACAGCAAACATGAAAAAATAAAACTTTGATATTTTAACATTGACAATGTCCTTAAAATATGTAAAGTGCTTAGAAACAAATCTCTCAAAGTATGTTAAAGTCCAGTCCTTTGGGGAGAAAAATGACAAAACATTATGGGATTATGTTGAAGTTTTTTTTTTTCCTCTCTTTCTTTCTCTCTCTTGATATAGAATATTTTCAGGAACTGGAAAACTTAATATAAAGATGTCATTTCTCTACAAAGTTATCTATAGATTTAAAGTAATTTCAATAAAATCCCAAAAGGTGGTGTGTGTGTGTGTGTGTGTGTGTGTGTGTGTTTGTGTGTGTGTGTGATCCTAATATTTACATTAGAGACTAAATATTTAAGAGCCAATTCATTGATGAAGTACAAGCTGAGGAGTGTAACTTTTTGTATATCATGAATTACTATGAAGTTATACTAATTAGGGCTTGTGTAATTAACTTGGGGTAGATACTGTAATCATGGCGCAGAAGAGAAAGCCCAGAGCATGGTCCTCCTGGGTAGGAAAACTCAGTTTGTGACTGAGCTGACCCTGCAGATCAGTGGAGAAGGGATAGACTTTTTGATTTATGGCACTGAGTAAATTGTTTATCTGTATAAAATAATTGATCCTCCTTACTTCATATCATACACAAATTAATCAACAGCAGACTGATTAAAGGCCTAATAGTCAAAGGCAAATTTTATGCTGTCTGGAATTTAATAGAGGAAGCTATCTTAACAATCTCAGGCTACGAAGGAAGGCTTCTTTCAACAATACACAAAATCAACAAATCATAAAGAAAAGTTGGATATGCTCAACTGCCTCAAAATTGTGATCACCCAAGAAAACATCAAAAGAGAATGAAAACCCAAGTCACAAACTGAGAAAAGTGTCCAGAATAAATATATAACTCATGCACATCAATGTGAAAAACACAAAAAAACCTGACAGAAAAGGGGGCAAAAGATTTAAACAAGCACTGTGTGCAGATGAAAAAAAATGTAATGTCTGATAAATATCTGCAAAGATGCTTAAGCACATCCAGAATCAACAAAAAGTAAATTAAAACCACCTATCAGTTTGGTAAAGATTAAAGCTGCCAGCACTGAGGGTTGACGAGGTCATGAAGCAACTGGGTCACTTACACACACATGTGGAAACGTGAAAGGACCTGGTGGCTCTGGAAACTGTGACATTGCCTAGTACAGTTGGAGTTGGACACACTCGGTGCCCCAGGAAGGTCAATCCAGAGAATATACCTGTCTACACAGATGCTCTTGAATATAAGCTCCAAGATACAAACTAGAATTCTCCCACCAGCACTGGGCTAAACACAATCTGGAAAACAACCCAAATGTCTGTTGACTGACAGTGGAGAAATAAATAGTATATTATATGCACCTACGGCTATATTACTTAGCTATGAAATGGAATGAATGATGGCAATCCACAATATCATGGGTTATCTTTGGGAGGTACATTGGGGCAGTCATTAAACAGATAGTAGAATGTTAATGGCTATACTCAGAGCCCACACTACATTTGAGGAACTGTTCTAAATGTCTTATGAGCTCACTGAGTCTTCACAAGAACACCATAAAGTAGGCATTGTTATGATTTCTGCTCTGCAGTTAAGAAGACAGGCACAGTGGCACTAACTAACTTGTGAAGATCTCCCAGCTCATACCTGGTAGAACCAGTTGTCAAAACCTATGTTGTCTGGGCACAAACTATATCCCTCAGGATGACTTTTTTGGCCTAAAGTTCAGAAACAAGCAAAACCAAACATATTATTTTAAATGATACCAAAATATGTGGTAAAATAAAAAATAAAAGTGGGCAAATGATTAACAGGATTTAGGACAGTTGCTCCCTATGGGGGTGAGAAGCTTTGCGCACAGAAGGATGGATGAGAACTTCAAAAGTAAAGGTCATTCTGAAAACCCAACAATGAGCCCACATATCCAAATGGTTTTGTTGTTCTTTATACCTTATGCATATTTTATAATGATTCTTTTATTTCGAATCAATATTTAAAGCAATTGAAGAAAATAAAGGGAAAATAAAACAGAGATGGCAGAGAGAGACTTCATGTGTTTTTTCCCCCCCTCATAACACTTCTTGAATCTTTGCTGATAGAACCCTTAGAAAACTCCACAGAAGCTGACCTAGGTGTAGAATTCAGGGAACTTTTGTTCAAACAACAGTGGCAACAAATGCCTCTAATTGCCGCCTATCCAACAGGGCAGCCAAAGCCATCCTGTCAACACAAGATTTGAAACATCGCAGCCCAAATTCAGGCCTCGTACTCTTTCTGGTTATGAATTGCAGCTCCTTCTCTTCCCTGTCCATGAAGAGATATGGGCAATAAACCCCCCACTCACAGTAAGTTGTCAAGAAGTGATGTCTTCAATGACTTAGAAACAGTTTTTAAGCAACAAAATCTAAGTTATCAGTCAATTTGATGTTACCTTTTATATACTGTAAGTCCTGATGGAGTCTTTCCAGCTGCAATAATTATGTAAGAAAGTCTATCCCTGCTCTCTCCTTTGTTTGTTGCTGGGTAACATCTCATTGGTAACATCTACACCAGGCTCAGCTCAGCTGTCACCTCCTGTGACGCTGTCTCTTCTAAGATCACTACGCCGTTCCCCAAGATTTGTCCTCAAAGAGACTAACCACTCACTCCTCTGTGTCCCCTTAGCACTTAGCACACACTTGGAACACAGACCCCCTTATCAGCACCCTACTTGCCCACTATTACTTCTTTATTTATTCATTGCCATTATCACCTAGAATGAATGTTCCTCAAGGTGGAATATCAAGTCGTATGAGTCTCTAACGCGCATCCTGACGATTTAGCAGCAAAAGTCCTGCAGGAACTAATAACTGAGATGATGATGAAAACGGCGGACAGTATCTGTCCCCGTCATCTCTTGCTGAAACACACACCCCATCCAAAGCAGTGGCTTAGGAACACCATTTATGTTGGTCTCTCCTGGTCCTCAGCTGGACAGGTCCCTCTCAGGTTCTCTCCTGCTATTGTGTTCAGGTGGTTATCTCCAAGCTGGACCGGGCTGAAGGCCCAGCTGGCTCTCGATTCTTACGTCTGGTGCCCAGTGCCCCTCGGCTTCCCTGTCTCTCCACCGGTAGATGGTTTCCTGGGCTTCTGCACATGACCTGGGCCTGCACATGGCCTGGGCTTCTCACAACATGGCAGTCACAGCCTAAGATGGGGGAAACTGGCTTCTGAGGGCAGGGAGCAGAGCTGCCTGGGTGCTGAAGCCTCCATCAAGACACAGCACAGTGTCCCTTCTGTCCTGTTCCATCACTCAGTACCGTCACAGGCCCATGCAAGGTAAAAGAGGTGGAGACATAGATCCACCCCAAATGGGAGCATCCAGGTCCCATGACACTGAGCCTGTGGGGTGGGATATTGTACCATTCTTAGAGAGTGTGCTCTGTGGCAACATCTGTGTAGAGCTACCTCTGTGCTGGACACAGAGCTAAAGAAACTGCTGTCATTGTCCCTAATCTTCTCATCAAGTCTTTGCAACAATTACTATTACTATTTCCATTTTGTAGTTACAGAGAATGAAGCCCAGAGAGGCTAAATAAGTGCCTAAAACATCACCGCTGGTGAGTGGCAGAGCTGGTATTCTGATTAGATCACCCCGGAGCTCACAGTCTTCATCACTGAACGTCTGGCCTCCTCACCAAGGGAGCTAAATAAATGTTCAACTGAAATATCCCCTTACTTGGGTTAACTCAACACAATCCTTTTTAAGATTTTAAAATATGTGTCTTCAAAAACATCCCCTCCTCCCAAATAATGGAGAAGGTGGAAGGCAAGAACAGAGAACCAGACAGGAGACACTCTTCAGTTTGCTGCTTAATATTTAGCCTGTGATCACATCTCCTAGGCTCTTGATTGTGACCTTGTCTCCCTTCACCAGGAATTCTGAAATTCCAGGCAGATAGGCCTCCAGGAAATCCCCTTTTCTCTTTCTGATGAATACATTTTCCAGGACTGCCTGACTCTGGCTTCAAATCACATTCATCCCAAAAGTTTTGGAAACCTTTTCACCTTTCGGTATCAGGTGCATTTGGACACGACCAAAGGTTTTCATGACATCAACTTTGCGCTTTTCTTCTCTTATCTGTGGGGGAGACTGGGTTGCATGGAAGGTAGAATGGCCTCCATGGAGTCCCCAACCATACATGCTGGACCGCATTTGCAATTTCTCTGCACATGTACATCTTCAAATACTACGTGATCCTTATAAACTGTCATTATGGGTCGGGTTCTCTAAACGCTGGTCTGGCTTATAAGAAAGAGTCCCTGGGGTGGTTGGTTTTGCTTCTTAGCAGGTAATAAAACAGCATCCTAACATTTAGACATGATTATATTAATAGAACTTGTCAAATTATTCCATGAGTTGTGTTGTATCCTAGCAGTGGAAGAACATAAAACACGAGACGCCTAAATGATGGGAGATTGCATGGCTATAAAAATGACTTGAGTAACAGTGGAAGATAGTGATGATATATTAAAGGTCTGAGACCAAATAGGATGCATAGTTGTATGAGAAAGTCTCAGAGGAAGCATCCCACGATGCTGACGGCTTTCAGCACTTTGAGTAGTGGCAGCTTTTCTTTGTATATATGTATATTTTAAATTTCTACAGTGAATTGCATTACTTGTATGATAACAAACTCAAATATGGAAGTAAGTCACAGTTTTTTTATTCTTTGTGACATTTTGAAAGGCCGTAATTAGGAGAAGGCCAACGTCGTGGACGGTCGGCAGGAGACACGTGTTTTCAGCGGGAAGTTTTCCAAGTAGCGGGGAGAGTGAAGCCAGCTCGTTTCCGCCCCAGTGGGCAGTTTTGCTGTTGAGAGAGAAGGAGGGTATCTTCCAATCCTCCACCCCCTCATCACTGCCCCTCTTCCTGAGGTCCAGGGCTGAACACACCTGCTGCTCCTGCAAAGGTCCCCCGACCCTGTCTGCAGCCCCTGGCAGACTCTCACCTGTGTCTCGGCTCTGCTTTCTCTCAGCTTGGTGCTTTTTAATTGCCAGCCAACCACAGAGCTGAATCCTAGGAATGTGCTTTGATAGCAGCAGAGCACGGGCCTGGTTGGACTGAGAGATGGTTCATAATGACCTCTGGGTAACTAGCAAGGTGGCCACACTGACTACTCTGCTGGGGGCCAGCCTCTGATCTCAGGATGCCGAAATCGGGGCGCCTCGTTTCCCCAAGATTCTGTGGGGTTTACACTTATTAATTGCTGTAAATCAAAATGCAGTCACTCCCTGAGGTCAAAGGCAGGGGTTGTTCACATTCATCATGAAGGGAAATAATGACCTGAGTTTATGAGGAGTCTTGCCCTGCAGATATAGTGAGGGGAGTGTTTATTTATTGGGCATTGAGTTGGACATTGAGCTGGGCCCTTTAAAAAACTATCTTTATTGTTGAAGAGCTGGACATTTTTGAGAAGAACTGACACCCATCCCCACGCAGCGACTGAGTGACTTTGGTTGTGCAAGGTTTCAAAGAAGAAATAGGCCTCTCAAAGCAAAACAGCCATTCAGTTTGGGGATGCTTCACTGATGAGCGATAGACCAGGGTGATGTTCCTAATCATCGCGAAGCAATTCCACGGGGCACAAGACCATGGCTTTGGGAGTCAGAGAGAAGTGGCTCTGAGTTGGGGACAGTGTTATCCCGAGGCGGGGGTCTGATGTGGTGACCTGGGAGGGGTGTGGGCGCTGAGTGGTGAGAAGGCGAATCGTCCTGCAGAGTGCCTGGCCTGGGGGATACTGTGTCCTCTCCCCGCGTTCATTCTCACAACTAGACACAGCAGTCACGTGGGGTAGTGTTGCTGGGAAGTGTTGTTATTGTTTGCTGAGCAAAATGCATGGGGTCAATGTTAACACTGCCTCGAGGCTGGCTTTCCGGATGTCAACACAGAGAGGAACTTACACTCTCCTAACTCACTGTGTCAGAAGGTCGCCAGCCCTTTGTCAGGTTTTCAAGACAGGTTATCTTGAAAATTTTCTACCTCATAAAGCTGTTAAAACCATGTGCGGGGTCGTGAACTCCACACCTCTGAGGCTTTCCTGGCGTCCACACTCTATTATGTTTTCTTTACCATCAAAACTCTTTGCAAAATAAACAAACAGAGAAGATCAGCTCCCTGGTGCAAGAAAAGAAATACCAGGTTCCTGTCAGAGACTTTGACTGAACCCGCGTTCCCAGGTAATAACAGACTCTCACAGTGTAATTGTGTCACATGTGACGGGACACACAGCATCGCCATCACATGTAGGGACCATAGTGCCATAGCCCACTCCACCACTTCCAGGGCACAGAGTATTAAGTTTAATCTTGGCAGTAAAACCGCCTCATAAAACTTTATAGGTCACAAACGGAAATGTCCAACGCCAAGGTCAAGCAAGATAAAATGAACCACCGGATAAAAGGCAGGTCCACCCTTCTTTATCCAAATCACTGAGCCACACCTGCCAGCTCTCATTCCTCTTTATAGCGGAGGCGCCAAGCTCAGTGCTGAGCCTGATGCTGGGGCTGCTGCCTCCCTGTCATCCTGGACATCAACCCTGTGCCCAGTGTCCACCCGGGAGACCCAGGCATTGCCTAGTTACCCCGTAACCAGGGTCCTTCTGGGCCTGGGAATCCACCCAGAAACTGGCAGCCTTCCTCCCCAGGTCAGACCCTGCTTCCCAGAGGGAGGGTAAAGCAACTCTCCGATACCCGGAGCGGTAGCTGCCTTCCCAGCACCATCCGCTCTAAGAGGAGGCGTGGAGCTTAGATGCTCCCCTGCACCCTCTGCTTCTCCTTCCGCACAGAGAGTGACAGCGCTACCCTTCCGTTGGCAAAACAAAGCAAATGCATAGACCACAGATGGAGTTTAAAATCAGGACACGAGATTTTCTCCATTTAAAGTCCCCCCCCCCCCCCACATTGTCAATATTTCTTACAACTTGGAGGCCTATGATTTTTGTTTGTTTGTTTTACCATATGGCATTTATACACAACAGGAGCTGATGGATTTTGGCCAGGTCAGGCACACATTGGAAATCCTATACTGAGTGCACACCCACTCTGAGGGTTTCCTCTGAGGGTTGCCCCCGAGGCGGCCGCATCCAGGTTCTCTGCTGTGTGCCGACCTCTGTTCCTTTAGTTCTACCCTCACACGGGGTGGGAAGTGATGGGTGATATTTCTGGCACCCTTGGGGCATGCTGGTGCTGGGAACCTCGTCCCTGCCCCAACCACACACTTGTGCTGGGGACAAGTGGCCTGCCCGCAAAAAGCACGCTGAGACAGGACAAGGTATCACTGACTCCCACATGCGCATCCTTGACCCTGGCCTCTCAGGCTCGGCCTTGACCTTGGAAATGCCCTTCCCATGGTTGGGGGGGTGCATTAGCATCCTTCCTTAGTTTGAGTCCAGGATCTGACTCCTGTCCCCACTAGGAGGTTGGGGTGCACAGCGATACCGAGGTACTTACTGCCTGTTCATAGCTCGTGGCACCGGGCGAAGGAGAGGGACCCTCAGCTCAGCCTGTGGAAAGAACGGCAAACCGTTAGTGGGCCTCACACGTCATGTTCTAATTCTGGCGAACATGCGCCTGTCGCTTCTTGTTAAAATGGGATAAGGTGCCTGCTCAGAGGAGACAGAGAGCGAATCCAGCCAGGTTGAAAATTGGTTTATTTCTGGAGCGGGTGGGGGCGGGGCCTTCCTCCCTGACAGGCTGTCCTCTTTCTGTCAGCGAGCATCGCTTCTGCCCCGGGGAGCGGGGAGCGGGGAGACCCACCCCAGCCTGGGTGTCCCTGGCGGGCAATTGTGCGCCTCCCCCGGGCATGCAGGTCCGTCAGCCCTGCCCTGCTGGCTCTGTGCGCGTGTAGGGAAGGCATGCATTTCCTCTGACTGTGTAACTTTGCCATGAAATGTTTATCGGAGTTACATTCACACTGTTTCACACGGGACACTGCATTTTATTGGGGGCTGGTGTCCGCCCACAGAGGAGACATCATGAGCCCGTTCACCCTACAAGTCAGCAGCAGCGACCCTCCCTGGGAGGAGCCAAAAGAGCTTTATGTCATTTACACAAAGACCTGCTGTCACCACCCCTGCACCCCGCGGCGGGGAGGGGAGCCAGTGGGACCCAGAGACAGGGCTGATGGAAGGAGAAGGGGGTGGCTTCAGCCCAGGGACTCGCAGGGAAGGAGCTGCGGTGGGTGGAACAAGAATCCCCATCTCATACCCCCCCCCTCGCCCCCCGAATTCCCTGCTACTGCCTCCCCTGGGCCAAACTCAGCAGGAGCTGGTGTTGAGGTGGCATCGGAATGGGGATGTATGTCTGTGCTCATGGACGGCTCCCCTCGCGAGTGGCTCAGAGTGGAGGGTCCACAGGGGTGGACCGGTCCCCTCCGAGGCTTACCGCCTTGGACCAGGGGCCTGGGCAGGTGGCCAGGGGAGCCGTTTTCTGCCTGCCCTGCCATCCACCGTGCAGCCTTGAACGAGGCATTGGGACTCTTGGGTCTTTTTTTTTTCACCTGGAAAATGAGCCGGTTGGTCCCACTAGGTCTCTTCCAGCTCAAAGTTTCCATAAAAAACTTCATTTAAGAAACTGCAGTCCTTTCATACTTGGCGACAAAAAAATGGTTTTAAAAACTTGGAAATATGCTATTCCGTTTCTTACATTTTCCTGTCTTCTCTCATTTACTTACAGAGCACAACTGCGGAGAGTCTGCCCAAGGAGGGCACACAGGACTGGGGTGGGGGTGGGGGGGGGTGAGGGGGGGCGACGGCAGGCGTCCTGAACGGAAATCTTTGGGAACCGTTTGACCTGGAACCTCAGTGCTTATGAGGCTTGTGTTTTGAAATTTTAATACAAGCTCAAAACGGATATCTTACCATATAAAAATAATTTTAAAATCTCACAGAGAGAGCCAAGCTTTTCTGGCATTTACAGAGCAGAACTTGGGGTCTTAGTGACCCGCATAGAGTGTGAGCAGCCAGGGGGTGTCCCCAGCCGGACAGAATGAGTGGCACTGTCCGAGGCAAGCGGCTCTGCTCAGGACAGACTAAGACCCGTCCGAGAGCCCCGCAGCCCGTCTCACCTGATCTGAGCCCCTTAGTAAAGGAGGCGGCGAGACTGAGATGTGCGTGGTCAGGCAGGGTTTCAGGTCCATAGGTTTCATGGAGGTAACAGACCACCGAAAAGACAAGGCCCTTCTCTTGCTGACGTGTGTTATTAACACAGAAAATGGAATGAACCTGAATGCCTGTCATGCGTCCCCCGCCCCTGCCACAGGAACCCCATAGAATCCCTGCTGTCATTCTTCATACAAAACCAAAGTGACCTTAAGGAACCTGCTCTGCATCTCGTGTAGAATAAGCTGGTGCTGCAAACCATTGGCCCGGACGTGATTTTGTTATGTGTTTGGACAACTCTCTACCCACTCTGAGCCTCAGTTTGCTTATCTGTAAAATGGGCGCAATACAACAGCTAACCTGAGGAGGACATGAGAACATAAATTATCCGAGATACAGAGCAATTGTGATTAACATTCACTTGAACTTTAAGATGAGTGAAGTGCCCTATATCACTTTCAGGTTTCAGTCTCAGGAAATGATAAGCCCTAATTTGCTGTTCAGAACCACCGGTGGGTAAGCACGGGTTCTCACATCTGTCTGCCCTTTGGAGTGACCTGCGGAGCTTTACAAAGTACTGGCATCCCAGGAAGTTTGACTCTGTTGTTCTGGGGAGGAGCCCAGGTATTGATACTTTTCTAATGTCCCAGGTATTCTAACGGGCAGTGGGGCAGACAGAAGCGGACATGAGAGCGTCAGTCCTGTCCATCTGTCTATCCAGTTCCACTCGCTGACATCTTCTCATTCTTGGGGAAAGTACCAAATAACCACATTTCCATTTGCCTTTGGGTTCCAAGCTCACCCTAAGAAATTCAGGAACTGCCATTGTTCATAAAGAATCCTCCGCACATTTAGAGTTATTTCTGAGCAAATTTTAAATGAAATGTTTTAAGAAAATGTACCTCTTCCAAACATTTATGACCAAGATGATGGTAGGAACATCTAATCTCACCAAACAGCCAATTCTGTCAATTTCGTCTATAGGCCACCAGTGAGGAAGACCCAGGCTCCTGCGCCTGTCCTCAAGGTGGAATTTGTTCATGTATTCTGCAAACATTTATTGAGGATCTACTACGTGCCAGGCACTGCCCAGATATTGGGATGCAGCGACCACAGAGCAATGCTCTGCCTTCATGGGCCTTGAGTGTTTTCCCCATAGCGCTGTAAATGATTGTAATGAGTTAGACCAGTGGTCGGCAAACCGCGGCTCGCGAGCCACTGCGGCTCTTTGGCCCCTTGAGTGTGGCTCTTCCACAAAATACCACGTGCGGGCACGCACGTACAGTGCGATTGAAACTTCGTGGCCCATGCACAGAAGTCGGTTTTCGGCTCTCAAAAGAAATTTCAATCGTTGTACTGTTGATATTTGGCTCTGTTGACTAATGAGTTTGCCGACCAATGAGTTAGACTAACCACGTAACTGCACATAATAGTGGAACTAAAGGTGTTACAGGCATGGAGTCTTACAGAAAGGTTCCTGCCCCAACCACCCCCAGAGGGGACCCAGGCATCTTCTTGTGGGATCAGTAGAGGAGGTTCCTCTCAGCTCCTCTACCAAGTGTGTTAGAAGTAACCCTGACCGCTAGCTGGGCTCTGATCATGGAAGGGGGTGGGACTCCAGGCTGAGGAGCCCCCAGGCCTGTAGATCTTTCTCCAAGGGCTTCTGGATCTGGAGACTGTCTGAGGTCAAAGGGCACTGTCGGGAGCTTGCTGTGGTTGCCTTGACTCAGGGACTGGTGAGGCTACAGAGCCCCCTCATGGGGGAATCTCATCGTGTTTTCACATTCGCTTTCTAGAGGAACCGGGGCATTGTCCCAGCTTCCCTTCCTAATTACCCGCGGCCCTGAAGCCTAAGCTTGGCTTTTGCTGTGGACGGGACGTTCAGGTGCCATCTGTCAGTCACAGCAGGGCACTTGGTAGAAATGGGACTGATCTGTCCAGCATGGCTCTGTGTGGGGACACTGGTACAGTTCTCAGGGCCTCACAAAGAGACAAAGCCTGCCTGTAGGTGCCAATGGTCAGGGAGAGGCTGTGCCAGAGGAACCCCTGGGAATCCACAGGGTGAGGCCACCCCTTGTCATGATACCTGTTTATTTCTCCAGCAAGGGACAATGCCAACTGTATTGCAACTTAGACACCAAATGCACGTTGAATCATAAATGCCAACCTGGGCGTAAAAATTGCCGAACTGTATACCAGGTTCTATAGTATGGGCAGCAGAGGCAGGATATGTTCATAATTCATTTTGTTTGACTTAGAAATCCATGCTTTCATTTAAATAATAGAATTCCCATGGGACTTACAGTCTCCAAAGAAGCTGCAGTTTGTTGGGCTTCCAAAATGAACCCCAGTTGGAGAAACACTGCTCTGTCTTCGGTTGCCTCCCTAGAAGGCTCAGGCATTGCCCTCTAAGTAGAAAGGGGGCCCTGTGAACGAGGTGCACAGCACTGCTGGGGGCCTGGCAGTAAAGGGGTTCCTGCCCCAATCATCAATGCCAGATAACTGATTATGTTTGATTAGCTAACGAAGTTCTTTGGGATTGAAAGGCATTTTGGAAAGACAATGAATTTGATGGTTAAAACAAATATTTCAGAAAACTAAAATAAAAGAAACAGGTGCTACAGATGAGGAACATCCTTACAATTTCCAAAGAGCGTGAACCCGCCTGGGGACTTAGTGCTTGTGTCAGGAGAAAAAGATGTGTTTTATCAATAGATTGGATTTGGGCGTGGGTCTTAATCCGGGACTAATTATACCCTTATCTACCTAATAAAAGAGTAACATGCTAATTGACTGTACCTTCACAACATCCACCAGCCAATCAGGAGTGAGTATGCAAATTAACTCAACTAAGTGGGTTAATTTGCATACACAGGTGCCAAGCGGCCGGGGGTTGGGCAGGATGGAAAGGCAGCTCCAGGCAGGAGCGGAAAGGTGGCTCCGACCAGAGCGAAGGTGGTGCCAGCAGCCAGGTGAAGGAAGGCCCATTCTTGCACAAATCTTCATGCATCGGGTCTCTAGTAGTATCATAAGCTCACTAAACAAGTGGGACTACATAAAGCAATGGATTCGGTGGTTTCTTCCTTGTCCTGGGGAAGTCCTGTTCTCCCCTGGGAGATCCCTGGCACTCTAAGTGAGTGTACAAAGAGAGATTTGTTCATAGACATTTCTCCTGCATTCCACCTGATCCAAAATTGACATTTCATGAAGGAAAAACAATGCTTTTACAGCAAAGAAATGTTTTGGCTCTCAAACATTTCTCACATATTCCTTGAAGATAAAGCTTATAAAAATGCTAGCCTCTGTCTATGTCAGAGTTTAGGCACCATCCTTCCAATTTTGATGACGAAATGGAATAGAGATGGGGAATCACTGGGAGCAAACTATTGGTTGCTGGAGAGAGTATGAAAGTCAGCCCAGAAGGTCAGGGGCAGCTGTGCTGTTTAAACTGGGTCAAGGCTGGAGGAAAAGGCCTGAATGAGGGCTGGTGCTTCTCCTCATTAAAACAGGAAAACAAGGAAAAAGCTGAATATAAAATACATCCAGCGTGCATCTGATTATCTCTGCTCAATCACATCCAGTATTCTGAAAGTGATGGGTGTTATTTGGAGTTGAGGGAGTAATGTGTGCATATTTGGGGATGAGGGTTGGGGAGGGATGTGTGGGGAGGGAGGGAGGGAGGGAGAGAGAGAGAGAGAGAGAGAGAGAGAGAGAGAGAGAGAGAGAGAGAGAGAGAGAAACCCATGTATGAACTTTGACTAAACCAAGATTTCTCAGATGCAGCTGTTTATTAATTGGCTCACAATCTTAGGGAAATTTTCTTCCATTTTCATTTCAAAAATGAGAAAGTTACATTTTAGAGATGCCCCTACTTAGAAAAAGATATATGCTGATTGGATTTCTAATTCTATACCGTGGTCAGGGCAATCAGCTAAATTGAATTAAATGTAACATTTAATTTTATTGGATTTCCAATGAATGGAGGCATTTAAAGTCAAATGGATTGCTATAGATTTTTTTTTTTTTGAGGAATAAGAGAGACTGCTCCCCTCACTTTCCTGCTCTTGTGTATCAGCATTTTTTTTTTAAAATAAAAAAAGATTTTGCAACTGTCTTGGTAACAAGTTCCCTTAAGTATCTCAGGGCAAAGCACATTCACTTTTTATTTTGAAGAACCCTCATGAACCGACAAATCTAGTTTTGGAATTGATTTCTCCTGGGCTTTTTGTTTCCAAAAGCCTCTCGGTTTCTCTTTCACAGACAGGGTTCCCTTCCTTCTGTGGTAAGATTTTTTTTCCCCTCTCCCCTCTAATTCCATTTTGTAGTAAATAGTCTCTTTATCCTATTTTTCTCATTCACTCTTTATTTTCTCATCTTCCTTCCTCCACTCTGCCCTCCCTCCTTTTTTTCCTTAATTTTCCTCTTGCTCTTTCCTTTCTCCCTTCTTTCTGTTCTCTTATCATTAAAGTTGCTTTAATGTTCAAATAAAATGAGACCTTAACAAAAAAAGAGAGATTATCAAGAGCCTCATTAGACATTTCCTTGTTTTTTTTTTTTTAATTAAAAAAAATTTTAAGTTTAGCTCTTTATCTTGCCCCTTGTTTCATTTGGGGGCTGGGCACTGACAGGTCTAGAGGCATAGCATCCCCAACTGTGATGGCCTCTGTCTCCATTGACTGACTCATGCCTTGGGGCAATACTAAGGCACAATTTGGGAAAAGAAAGATCCTATATAATAAAAGCCCAGTGACCCAATGGCAGAATGACCAGACGACCAGTCGACTAGTCACTATGATGCACACTGACCACAAGGGGGCGATGCTCAACTCAGGAGCTGCCCCCTGGTGGTCAGTGTGCTCCCACAGGGGGAGCGCTGCTCAGCCAGAACCTGGGCTCATGGCTCATGGCTGGCGAGTGCAGAGGCGGTGGCTGTAGCCTCTCCTGCCTCTGCGGCAGCCTAAGCCATCAGTTGGACATCCCCCAAGGGCTCCCAGGCTGCGAGAGTGCACAGGCTGGGCTGAAGGACGCCGCCCCCCACCAGTGCATGAATCTCGTACACCGGGCCTCTAGTATAAAGATATAAGCAAACAAACTGAGATTCAGGGATATATATATATATATATATATATATATATATATATATATATATCCACACACACATATGCATGCCACAACTTACAGGCCAGCCCTACCTCTCAAACACCACAGGCTCAATTGTGAATGCACTATCATTCTTCAAACATTTACTAAGCACCTGCTGTATTCTAGTCATTTTCTAAGGAGCTATTTCATGATAAGAAAGGTCTCAAAGAAGTCTGAGAGATACTTAAAATCCAAAGACAGCAGATGAGAAGTCAGGTAATCTAACCAAGAATAGACTAAGACTGGGCTAAGAGCAATACTTAATGATAATAATAATAATAATAATAATAATAATGATGATGCCATTTACTGAACGCCAGAAGCTATGTAGGACATCCTGTTTAATTTTATTTCACTGTAAGGCAACAATCCAAGTGACTCAGATTTTTCAGTATTAAACAATTTCCTCATTTTGTTCAGTGAGAGTCCCTTGAGCCAAGTCTGTCTGGTGAACAAACGCACAGTATGGATTCAGATGAGATCATCACCTAATTTGTAGCTTCAAGTGCATTTAGAATTTAATTTCTGAATTTAAATTCCCCCTAATAATTAACTCTTTCTTTGCCCTTTCTATTATTCTTTTAACACTCCCCTAGATGTGCGGGAGACAGAACTTTAGGCCCAGGAAGGCTGCTGCATGGTACAACTCGAGTATCTCTCGTCTGAAAATGGGGACACAGGCATCTTCCCTTGAAGACCAAACTGTTATGCAAGTATAGTTTAATAGGTAGTTATTGAACAATTCCTACGTGTCAGTACCACGAAGGACACTGAGGATATAAAATTGGTGAGGAAAGCATTATAAAAAAATTTCTTTATCATTTTTTATTAAATTTGAATATTTTCAGAGATTGGTACAATAGGGGAGTTGTGAGATACTACTAAGGCTTTGATGGATAAATGATTAAAATAAATACAAAAAAGATGAAATTCGATTTCTGTAGAACCACCTCAAAATAGGACTACTTGAGGTCAACATTTTAAAAAAAAATATATTATATTGATTTTTTACAGAGAGGAAGGGAGAGAGATAGAGAGCTAGAAACATTGATGAGAGAGAAACACCGATCAGCTGCCTCCTGCACACCCCCTACTGGGGATGTGCCCACAACCAAGATACATGCCCTTGACGGGAATCGAACCTGGGACCCTTCAGTCCGCAGGCCAACGCTCTATCCACTGAGCCAAACCGGTTTCGGCAAGGTCAACATTCTTAGAAAGGGACAAAAGACCAAAGAAACTAATGATGGTTTGTCTGACGGTAAAATAAACTCATGATAATTGAGCTAAAAATGATACATTGCCCTTAACATTTACATTGCACTTAACAATTGCCAGACACTAGACTATGCAGTATAATAGGCACCTGATTTCTCACCACAGATCCAGAAAGTAAGTATTGCAAGTCCATTTTATAAAGGATAGCTTGAGGTTCTGAAAAGTTAAACAACTTTCCTAAAATTATCCAACAGTCTGAATTCCAACCCAGGTATCTATTTCTCAGACCGGGTGTAAAGGTGTAGGAGAAAGAGCTTGGGAAAGGAAGTAGAGTTTGGGGTAAGGAGAGTGTGGAGGTGCTCTCTGGGAATGCCCAGGGAACTGGAGCTGGTCAGCCAGCACACCCCTAGACTTGCCCAGGAGTCAGGGGGACATGATGTAGGAATGTCCATCCATAAGTAGTCATGGGGCAGACTGGTTCCCAGGTGCTTATCAAGACATCAGACCATGGACAGCTTGGCAAATTCAGCTATTGTAACCACACAGCTCTGACAGTGCTCACCACGCTATATTTGTTTTCCTGCATTGATTTGCCCCCTGGGAGGGAACATTGAGTATATGCATTTAATACTTAAGCAGAGTCACAGAACATGGGTATATGGGTCAGAATGCCAGAATGAGACAGTACCCCAGGGTCCCATCCACTCTGAGTGCCTGGGATGAAATCAGCCTTCTGAGTCTGCAAAGCTGATGACTGAATGTGGGTCCTTGAGGACTCCACAAAGGCAAGAGCCCCTCAGAGGCTGAGGTTGAGCCAGGTTATTTGCTACTTTTCATCTTTATCTGACACCAAATTTAACTGAGACCCACCACAAGGAGGGCTGTGCCCTCAAACACATGGATATTCAATTTCCATATTGTTTCCAGACCTTTTGGTTCATCTTATTTTTATGGCAAATGTTTATATAAAGTGCCCCTTAAGGATGGATCATTTCTCATGCTTAGGTGTTTGGGAAACTGTGTTTTAATTCACATCACCAGTGAACTACAAAATCCAAACTCACAGACATATTGTTTATGGTGTATCTGGGAGTCCTAGAATGCTGGTTAGTTTAAAAGAAAGAGCAAAAACTTGAATTTTGTAGACGTAGCTCTCCTTTCTGGCTTTCCCTCTCGTTCACTGTGAAATGGACAATGCATGGAGTCTCTCTGACCCTCAGTATCCTCTTCTATAGAGTAAGAACAAGCATGCCTACTTAAAAAATGAGAGGCAATGAGTATTCATTGTCTAGCACATATCAGGCACTCAAATGACAACCTATCCGTCATTGCTATTTGGAGGACTTGATTAAAATTAAGTTGAGTCGCCCTAACTGGTTTGGCTCAGTGGGTAGAGCATCGGCCTGTGGACTGAAGGGTCTCAGGTTCGATTCCAGTCAAAGGCATGTACCTTGGTTGTGGGCACATTCCCAGTAGGGGGTGTGCAGGAAGCAGCTGATCAATGTTTCTCTCTCATCGATGTTTCTAACTCTCTATCCCTCTCCCTTCCTCTCTGTAAAAATCAATAAAATATATTTAAAAAAAAGCCGAGTCATCATGGTGATGATTCTCAATGTATTCTGTCCACAGAACTACAAACAAACAAACAAAAGAACCCCAAACCCATAAAAATATTCCTATGATGGTTGCTGTCCAAAATGTTTTTTTAAATTATTATTAAGTACTTATACTTGACCAATATAACCTGATGTGTCTCAGTCTTATTGATAACTTACTTTGTAAGATCACTAGATTTTGGCTCAATCTGTTAAAAAAATCTTAAATCCAATTTAGATTCAAATACTTATCTCTGCTTAATAACTTAACCCCTCTGACCATTCTGTCTCTTCGATGCCAGGAGGGGTAGGCATAGCCTGGAGCAGCTCTCCAGAACTCAGGTTGCGGCAGACCTTGGCGAGTGCCAGTGCTGGTGGGTATGATTGCTTTATGTGGCAATGTTCCCAAAGAGATCCTTCCAGATCCAGCTTAGCTGCTTACAGTGTGACCTTGGCAACAACACTGCACGGCTACCATTCATCCATTTCCTCAGGGTCTCCTCCTTGTCAGACACTCCCTGTGCATACAGACACTGTATTCACTCTCAACCCACCAAATGGGTCATTCTACCCAGTTCCAAGTTACAGCACCAGCCCGCCCCCTTCCCATTCCCCCAGCACCAGCCAAAGCTCAGAGAGGTTTCAGCCACTTGGACAGACACACAATTAAGTCACACACTACATCCCTACTCAGTTTTGACTGGTCTCAAAGCCTCCTCTCTTTCCATTTCTCCATGCTGTCTGTCCATCCTGAACTTGTCTGAGCCTCAGTTTCAACATCTTCTAAATGACCTGATAGTGCCCTGCCAACTTCATTTAAGTTGTTAAGATCATCAAATAAGAAACTGTGTCCAAAGGCTCTGTAGATTCTACCTGGCTGCATAACTGTGGATTATGACTACTCTCTAATGAGATTATGAAAAGAAAATATTCATACACTTACCTGTATTAATAAATTCCATGCAGAGTATGGGCATATAAAGTATAGATACTTTGATGACACGCCTTCTCTTTTCTATCTCACTCTAGTTTACCATCTCCAAGAAACACCTGGCGGAGATGCCTCTTGGCACCCTTGGAGGTGGGCATGTTACCCCAACTTTACTCACACTCGGGCTCTCATCCCTGTGGGTGGAAGCATGCTCTGCCCCATTCTAAAGTCACACCGAGGCAGAAAGAAAGCTATTTCAATTTAGAAAAGTTAAAAAAAAAATCCCCATATATCCACAGGAGCTCCTTGAGTCAACATCTACTTTCAATGACCTACTTTGAGTTGAGGCTGCCTTTCTAGGGGGCTGTCCTAATAGAGGTCAGCCGAGAAAGTCAGCCACCAGCCTGGCCTTCAGGCTTTTGTAGCAAACAGTCAGGGGTCCCAGCTCCAGAAGGAGAAGGTTGAAAACATTTATTCTTTTAATGTTTTATGGGGAGATACCTTGAGTCTTCCAACAGAATGAAGGCATTTCTAAACACTGAGTAAAGAGAGCTGGCCTTTTTAATGCTGTTCGATGCTTTATAGAAGGCACAGCGTTCCCCGCTAGAAAAACCCCTTTGCTTGGTGTCAGCTCTTTCCTAATGATCGCATACGACAGGAGGTGACCACTCGGATGGAGCTGGCCTACTTCGTTTACCTGAGCAGCGCGGGGAGTGTGAAAGGCTCCAGGCTGAGATGTCGGTCTCCTGTGTGGGGGGCTGAGGGGACATCTCGGAGGCTGCAGGAGCTGGTGATCCGTGAGGCCGTGGGTGGAATTATTCTCAATGCTAAGCCGTGTCCTTCAGCAGGAGGCTCCTCCCTGGCCTGTTTTAGGCTTGGTTTCCTGTGAAATTCAGCCACAGACCTTCAGCGGTGTGACCTATGCTCGGTGGGACTTCCTCTTCTCGAGTTGAAAGGCAGTAAATGAAGCCGTAGGAGGCCGAGGGCTCCCTATTCAAGGGGTGTCCTTAAAGACACACAGTGTCCTTATGGGGCACTTCACAATTTCTAGAACACACTAGAACAGATTGCTGAGTAACATTCATACAAAAAAGGTGGGTTTCGCTAGACTCATTTCACATGCACACATAATGCTAACATCTTGGGACTTGATGTTGCCAGTGGTTTCCTGGGGTCCCCCTCGCCCCAAGACACATGGACCAGATCCATCAGGTGTTATGAGGAGGACCTGGGGTTCCTGTTGTATTAATTCTTAGTTATGTGACCTTGGGCAAGTTTTGATTTCTTTTTCAACTTGTTTCCATTCTGTGATCAAGGGATAGTCATATTTATATTTTAGATATAGTCCAAGAAATGAACAACATACTGTAAATAAAGACATGTTGCAATGTTTGGGGCGTGTATTAGGTGCTCAGTGCATTTTAATTTCTCTCCGCCTTCACCCTGGTTCATTTAAGCTGGCACAAGTTCTTGCAGGTGCTTGCTGTCCTCTCTGGTCCTCGCCACTCTAGTTTTACATAAATTGATCTTGAATTCCGTAATACACCCCAACTTAACCGATTCATTTTTCACCTTCACTAAAGAGGGTGATGCCGCTAACCTCATAGCATTTTTCAGTGCATGAAATGCTAAAATGGTCTTGCAAACACAGATAGGTAAGAAGATATGGGTGTAACCACAGGTTAACTACCTGGAACCCACTCAAACAGATCTTCAAATATTTTTTCAACTTCCATGAATTTAATGCACAGAAGGAGAAACTGAAGTTTTTATCCATCCTTTAAAAATTATCTTCTTATTTTTAAACATTTTATTTTGAAATAATTATAGACTCACAAGAAATGGCCAAAACAGTCTAGAGAGGTCCCCCAGAGAAACTGATGTCTCATGAATAAACTTTCTAGGCAGAAACAGATTTATTTTTTAATTCAACTCCTCTCTCTAAAACTGAGACAATGTGTTGGAGGATAGAGAGAGAGAGAGAGAGAGAGAGAGAGAGAGAGAGAGAGAAAGAGAGATGGCAAAGCCTGACCCAACTTCACCACTTTCCTGCTATTCTTGCTCTTGCTTCAGTTTTCTTTTGCAATTTTTAAAACAAAACAAATGCAGGTAATAAAATTGCCGCTCTTAGGAAGCATTGTGACAGGGTGTGGTGTTTGGATTCATCCTTTCAGTGGGTGGTGATGACCAAGTTCAGGCTCCCATCACACAGCTGGTCTTGGAACGGTGTCAAGACCTGGGGTTGCACTGGTCAACGTACACATGTTCACCCCCCCCAAAACAAGCAATACTGTCCACATCCCAGTTGTCTGTTTTAGCACTAGCCTTTCTGATTTATTATAGTTTAGCACCTGTTCCTATTGGTGCCCAGGGCAGGGTGGTTCCAGCCCCCTGAGAGGGGCTCACCTTACACTAATTGCCTTTTCCTTCTCCTTTTGTCTCACATCTCCTTCAGGAAACACATCTGAGCCTCCCCAGTCAGCTGTGGTCTCCTGCATCATGCCAGCACTTTTCCTTCTGAAAGGGGAATCTTGGCATGAGTTGAAGTTGTATCCTCTGCTGGGTTTCAGATGTGCTCAATTTCAGCTGGGTGCCTGCTGTGCCTTGGACACATTCATGCCTGCTGAGAAGTAGCCTCCTGGACAAATCTAACATATGTTGCTGAGTAACATTCATACAGAAAAGATGGACATTCAAACACACCTGGTCATATATGGGGAACGATAGCAGGTGGGGCTGTTCCCATAGAGGTCCATTCTCTCCAGGAAGGATCTTCAAGGGCCTCTCACTTCCTGACCCAACTCCCCTAATACACCCTACAGCAAGCCCGACCCCAACATGGGTTAGCCCAGGACTCAGTGTACAGCTCATAGGGCAGAGGTAAGGTGCCATCCTGAGCCTAGCATGGCTCCTGATTGTGGGCATATGTCCTGGCCGAGCTTTGTTGCATTCCTGCTAAGTTCTTTGGGAATCACAGAGGTGGAGGTGATAGGTAAATGCAGGCAGAGTTTTCCCCTACGATTTCTGCTCAGCATGCTTGGACTCCTTTAATTCTTTATTCACAGAAATGATAGCTGGTTTACCAATGAATGCATATCCCTTAAACATGAGTTTACTGCTTTGCTCACACTTTTTCCCCAGAAGGGGCTTGGAGATTAACATAAATTAAATTCTCAGTGTATGCTAGACATTATTCTAGGCACTTTGCGTGAGTGCATGATCTAATCACCACATAGGCTTCCAAGCTGGTGTCATTATTACTATTGCCCATTGGAGAAAGCAGAGTCTCAGGGTCACCAGGCTCTCACCACACTGGTGATAGATGAGAAGGACCCAGCCAGGTGCATGTCTGGAGGAAGAGGATGCTGGGTAGTGGTAATCTCATGAGAGGGTCCTGAGGAAGGGATGGACTTTGGGGGCATATAGACCTTAATAAAGTACAGATTCCTTGAGGGTGGCTGGAGTTATTTCTCAATTTGGAATTCATTGCGATCACAAGAATACATGGTGCAGCACCCAACAATAGGTAGGCTGCATTGGCTGCAGCCTAAAGTGAAGTGAGCGACCACCATGCTGAGTTGAGGGAAGAACCAAGTCTGTGGCCCAAGTTCCAGGCTCTTAGCCAGACCTCTTTCAGACCAGCATGGCTACATCTCTGGATTCTGCGTTTAAATGGCAGCTGTCGTTAGCCATTTCTCTTGAGCAGAGCCTTGTTTAGACAAATCTGGCCAGAAATGTGACATCACACACACACACACACACACACACACACACACACACACACACACACGCGCGCACACACACACACACACACAAATCTGCTATCAGTTGTTTGCCAACCATTTTTCCCGGAGGTTAAGAACACTGTGTAATATTTTTAAACCATGCGGACAAAATCACTCCCTCTCAATGCAAGGGCTGAATCCTTGCCAGGGTCGCTAAATTGGCAGGGCAAAGGACCCCACATCATCTGTCCTCACGTGGGTGGAATGTAGGTCTTGAAGTGAAAATCAGATCAAGGAAAAACACATCCAGCACCAACAGCACTAAGGATTCCCTGATTAACAAGTAATCAGGGAGGGAGAGAGTGGGACAGGCAGGACTCAGAACAGAAGAGAGAGGAGGGAAACCAAGTTTAGCACCTAAAATGGAACAGGGCCTTGCCTTTAAACTTCTCTCTTTCATTCTCTCTTTCTCTTTCTCTTTTTAATTTTTTATTTTCAAGGAGGAAGAAGGAACCAAAATGATTTTCACCCCCTTTAAGGCAAATAGGAATAATAATAGTATAGGTAGAGCCACTTAATTTTCAGACTCTTTTCCTGATCTTTATTTTTCTTCATTTGCTCTGAGTCTGTAATGTACCAACCTCTCAGCATAATTGTTGAGACTCATACAAGTCAAGTTTCAGGTCTTGTCTGATCCGCAGCTGATGGATCACTGAGCAAGAACACACTTGGATCTCTACTCTTCAGGCACCTGTCCTGGCCAATTGGTTCTTTATCCTTCAAATGCTCTCCTGTTCCCCAGGCCTTTAGACTCATTTGGAATGAAACATTGACTCTCTGGGTCTCCTTCTACCTGACAGATGACTTTGGGGTTTTTCTTAGCCTTCCTAATCATGTGAGCTAATTCATTATCTTCCTTCCTCCCTCCCTCCCTTCCTTCCTTCCTCCCTCCCTCCCTTCCTTCCTTCCTTCCTTCCTTCCTTCCTTCCTTCCTTCCTTCCTTCCTTCCTTCCTTCCTTCCTTCTTTCCTTCCTTCCTTCCTTCCTTCCTTCCTTCCATGTGTCATCTATCTATCTTGGAAGAACCTTGACTAATATACTCATGTAGAAAGTATTTGAATTGCAATAGGGATTAGAGAAGAAATAGGTTTGGCAAAGAGAAGGTGTCTAGTTATGAAATTTAAGGCATGAGAAGGAGGCAAAGGTACTACCTTTGGGGGAGGAAAAATGAGAATCGCAATAATGATTAAATGGGATGGTCTATGTGATGCATTCGACATCACAACTATTCAGTAAATGCTGTGATAGTGATGTGATGCTGCTGCAGGAAACTGAGGTTGTTGTGGTTAAACAGGATTTCTAACGTGAGGAGCCTGAATAGGACCACACCTGTCTCACTCCAAGCCTGTCTCACTCTAAGCCTGTCTAACTCCAAAGCCAAATAGATGTCCATGGTGACTTTACAGAGACCTGGCATTTTCCATTATTTTGCACTAGAGACTTAGATGGGTTCCCATAGTGCTTCAGAGTCTATAAAAATTTAGCACTCATTACCTCATTCAAACCTTGGAGTCTGCCTTGTGATGGAGGTACTATTTTTAATTTTACAAGTAAGGAAGCTGGAGACTCAGAGAGGTGAAGAGGGGTGTTAATCATGAGGCTTGAGTGCAGTGCGCATGCTGGAGCTTGGGCCTCCTGACGCCGAGGCATGGGTCCTGTCCTTCACTCAGTGGCGTTGGCTCTTAACGGAGTTTAGGTTCTTACATGAGCTGGGAAGGCACCAAACATGGATGAGGAAAATTACCTACAAAAAAATCTCTGGTGTTCTTAAAGTAAAAGAAACAGTGCTTTGTGTAAACGATGGCAAATAGGAATATTCAGGTGCCATTGCAGACGGTGTATGATGATGTATGTATAACTACATGCTTTGTATTTGGAAATTAAATCTTTCAACTGTGTTACTGCTTCAAACACTTCAGCAAATGTGGATGGTTTCCACTTGCTAGAAAATGGTGATCACCTTCTGCTTCTGTAAAAGGTTTCACCAGCTCTGAACTTTGCCTTGTCAAAATTCCTCCAAGCCCTCCATTTCATTCCTTCTATAAAGACATCCATAGGGCTATCACTGTCTAATTTTCCTGGCCATGAGTAAGATATATTTGTTTCATTTCTTTGTCAATACTTTGACAAGGAAGTGCTTAACACATGCCAGAAATGTTGCAAGCAGACCTTGTATATGTCAGGCTCAGTTGCATGTATTGCCTGTGGATAGAACCCAAAATCTCCTTAAAATGACTCCTAGCCCACCTCTCTCCTACCAGTGTGGTTGAAGTCCTGCATTAAGCATGTATGTCCTGGTCCCCTGGGACCAGGAGGTGAGTCATAGCTGAAAACCAGCATATTTTGCCGCTACTGAAAACCTTCACTGAACATCTGGTTTGTGCCATGCCTGTGGTCAGTGCCAGGAGGACAAACAAAACCCTCCTCTCCAGGAGCTTTCTGGGAGGTGGGAGACCAACACATAGACAGGTTGCTTGGTGAGTGAAAAGTGGAGATAGTATATGGAAGGGTTTGAGGATGCACTTAGTAATTTCAGGAGTTGACCATAATAAAAATTCACATGCTGCTTGCCAAGGGCCATTGTAATGAAGGCTTCACATGTATTAGCTCATTTGATTCTTTCAGCAGCTCTGCAAGTGCGAGGTCACTATCATCCCTGTTTTGTTTTTTTGTTAAATATATTTTATTGATTTTTTTACAGAGAAGAAGGGAGAGGGATAGAGAGTTAGAAACATTGATGAGAGAGAAACATCAATCAGCTGCCTCCTACACACCCCATACTGGGAGGTGCCCGCAACCAAGGTACATTCCCTTGACGGGAATCGAACCTGGGACCCTTCAGTCCTCAAGCTAACGCTCTATCCACTGAGCAAGACTGGTTAGGGCTCATCCCTGTTTTATAGGTGAGGAAACTGAGGCACATAGAGGTGAGTAGCATGAGGTCACCCTATAAGTTGACCTGAGACTTGAATTCAGGGAGCTTGGCTCTCCAGTACATACCCTTAGCTGTTCTGCACCATCTTTGCTAGTGGTCAGTGGGATGGGGAGTGGTTAACCAGCTAGAGGAAGAGGGAAGCACACTTCACACAGAAGTAGTGCCAACAGGACCCAATCCAGTCCAGAGAACAATGACTTTAAACAAGCATGTCAAACTCGCCGCCTGTGGGCTGCATGTGGCCCACAATGAATATTTTTCCAGCCCAGCCAATATAATGGTAAGAAACGTTTCAATAAAAATTTCATAACTTAATTTTTACAATATCCTGTTATACATAATCTATATATATATAAGCCCAGCTACTGAATGGCAGAACGACCAGAACGACCAGTCTACCAGTCACTATGACGCTCAATGTAGGAGTTGTCCCCTGGTGGTCAGTATGCTCCCACAGTGGGAGCACCACTCGGCTGACAAGGATGAGCAGTTGATCCTACAGCGGGAGCAGCCGCTAGCAGGTCCAGGGTGAGGCTGAGTCTCTGTACCTATCAAATACCTGAGACAATCCAGGCTCTGGCCTGACCCCACCAGCTGATGCAGGCCCTCTAAGGTGTGTTCTAGAAAGAGTGCAGGGATCTGGCATAGGCGGATGGTAAGAAGGGATGTGACTGTGGACCCCCCAGGGAGGCTGTCCTGATGGCTGAGGATCCTGGAGCATGGCTGCCCTGAACATCCCCGATGGTGTCACCAACCTGGCATCACACATCAAGGACATTCACTGAGTGGCTTTGGGGTGCAAAGCTCTCTGCCAGGTTCCTCCAGGGCACAGAACACGCCTTTACCCAAGACATTACCCTGAAATATCAGCTCAGACTAATTTCCTCATTCAGCAGCCACTCACAGGGCAGGTCCACAGACACTTGGCTGACTGGGATGAGCAGTGCTCCCACAGTGGGCTTATCCCTGCAGGCCACACCCCCACCAGTGCACGAATCTGTGCACCGGTTGTCTAGTTATTAACAACAAACTACAAAGTACGCTAATGACTGATTACTATAATCATGTTGCATTCATTTCCCTTACACGCTTTATGCACAGGCGCACCATTTCTCTCCACTAATACTAGCAGCGAATATTTTAGCAGCCGATTGCCATGTCATTAGTCTTGCACTGACTTGTTTGGTGTGTGCAACAGGAAATATTTCGCTTTCGGAGAACAAGAAAAATAGGTTTACTTGTGTTCTGCTTATTAATTTGTGCAGTTATTCAGTGTCTGGTAAGTTAATGTTCAAGAAAAAATATTAATTTTTATTAAAATGTTCTATTATTTTATGTTAATGATTACTCATTTATTTCAGCCCTTTGTAATTAGAATGTCTCTATCAAAATAAACCTACGTTTCTATGAAAATTGAAGCTTTTGTTTTTTTGCAGTCACATAAACTTAAACCTTGTTTATTTGGCCCGTGTTAGCCTTTGGGTTTGACATGCTTGATGTAAAAGATAGAAAATGACCCATTATATTTGGAGCCCATCTCAAGGATGATAGTGGCCTATGTTCTGCAGGATTATTAGTGATAGCGTCCAATTGTTTATCTCCTGCGATCTGTTGCATTTAGCTTTGTACCAGTAGCCACAGACATTAACTGCACCATTAGTTCACATGCCAGAAGTGGCTACTTTTCGTTGTAGTAAGTGTTTCAATGATAATTTATTGAGCACCTACTCTGTACCCAACACTGGGTCAACGAATGGGGACATACATAGAGTGAAAATAGGGTGAACAAAACAAATGATGACCGGTGGGAGATAGGTGTGCTCAGGTGTTTGTTTAACGTCCAAGCACAATTTGCTTGCATCCCCTGCTGTGTGCGCCCACGGTTCCTGCCTTAAGGTTGTTCGCTTTCTGGAACTCTTCATTTCTGAGTAAAATGGGTTGAGAGAGTCACACAGAAACTATCTGACTCCCCCCGTTAGACAGTTAGTTCCCAGTGAGGAGGGTCTACACTTCATTGTGTCCTAAGTGCTTGGTACATGAACACATATAGAATAATTAGTACAGTTTTAGGAAGTGCAATGAAGAAACAGTACAATATTCTTGGAGAATGTATAATAGGGGATCTCATTTCAAACGAGGGATGCCGTGGCCAGGTAGCTCAGTTGGTTAGAGATTTGTCTCAATACACCAAGATTGCGGGTTCAATCCCTGGTCAGGATGCATACAGGAAGTAATGAATGCATAAATAATTGGAACAAAAAATTGATGTTTTTCTCTTTCTTTCTCTCTTTCTCTCCCCAAAATCAATACAAAATATGAGGGAATGGCCAGAGAAAAACCTCTCTGAGGAAGGAACAGTTTGAATAAGATTTGCGGGAAGGACAGGGGGTTAGCTAGAGGAAAGGGAGGGAGGAAGTTCTGGGGTGGCGGGGAGACCCCAACTTAGCTGCACCGTCTTTCTCACGTCAGACAGCGGTTTCCTTTAAGCTTCTGTAGCATGCCATTTCAGGAAGTCCTGTTTCAACTATGTAAAATGACTTACATAAAAGGCCTATTTTGTTTTTATTGCCACTAAAAATAAATTCAGAATAAAATAACTTGGAATCATTTTTATTTTCATGCTTGATTTTTTTATGTGAGATGATAGAACTGCAAGTTTACTTTTTCTTAGGCCATTTTAAAAGTGAATTTTTCTTGCTGGCTGATGTCAGCTGCCTACCCTGAGCCCCTGGGGGTGGTGCTGCCTTCATTCCTCTCCCTCCCTCCCCCTTCATCAACCATATGCAGGAGGAGGGACGTGCCCCCTCCCAGGTGGGGCCAGGGGTCCTGCTAGGACAGCACACTGGCCCCTGCCTCTACGACGTGGCATCTTTGCCCAGGGCAGCTGGTCAGGAGGAGCCTCTGGGCCTATGGGATCGAGCCTCCCTGTGCCTAATGGCCCAGGCACGCTGCTTCTTGGCTGTACGATTGGGAGGATGTAACTCCCTGAAGCTCAGAGCCTTGAACTGGGAAAAATAAATGGTACAGTGATCTAAAAGTGTCTGGTACAATGCCTGGCACACAGTAGGTCTGCAGCTCATATAAATCAGAGCCGACCTGGTCCATGCCGGCTTTGTCTCTTACTTTTCTTCAATTTAGCTCTAAATGTTTCCCTCTACACCTGAGACCCTCTGAGACCCATGCAGAATGGCAGGCACTTCTAGCAAACTCCTCCAGATGGAAGCGGGGGCCAGGCTTCATCTATGGACATGTTTCTTCAGGAAGCAGAGCGACTTGAGTCCCTTGCAGGCTGGGGGAGTAGCTTAGGGAGGACAACCTTCCTCTTGGGTGCACTACAGGCTCCAGTGCCCCAGTGGGACCAACGAGGCCCGTGTGGCATCTATGTGCACAGAGAGCAGGGCGGTTTGGCCCAGGTGCAGCGAGTGGGCACAAGGGAAGTGCCATCATGGAGCAAAGAAGTCAGAGCGGCCTTGGCGTAGACATGAGTAAAGGGAAGAAGACAGTAAGAAGGATTTGGCTGGGTCTTGTGATAAGCATTTCCATATCAGCTATGGCAAACACTCCCTGGAACCCCAGTAGTTACGCGGCGGAAGGAATGGAGTCTGGAGGTGGAGAGAAAGAATGAACAAGACACACGTTTCCACTGTTAGGACCCATTTGTCCTTCCTCAGTTGGCGTGACCTTGGGAAATACTAGTTACACTTAGACCCCCACATTACTTTCTCTTTGCTGTTATAACAAACTGCCAGAAAAATCTGTGGCTTAAACAGTACCATTTTTTTATCTTAGATTTCTGTGGCCAGAAGTCCAAAATGAGTTTCACGGGCTCAAGTTTAAGTGTGGGCAGAGCTGCATTCCCATCGAGGCTCTGGGGGAAAATTAATTTCCTTGCCTTTCCTAGAGGTTGCCCACACTTCCTGACTCATGGCCCCTTCCTCCACCTTCACATTCAGCAATGCTGAATCCCTCTGACCTCTCTCCTGCCTCCCTCTTCCACATGTAGGGACCCCTATAAGGACGTTGGGCCCCCAGATAATCTCCCTCTTTTAAGGTCAACCACTTTCTGCTTTCATTCCATCTGCAACCTCACTGTCCCTTGCCAAGACTCTAACACATTTATGGGCTCCAGAATTGGGATGTAAACATCTCGGGGCTGTTTTTCTGCCCTCTGTTGGCACCATCACACAGCATCCAATGTGCTGTTTTAAGTATAAGGCCCTGGATGAGTTTCAGAAGCCACGGCTCTGGTTCTAGCGTCATTGGTCATGAGCTGGATGATTGGATGTTTTATTCAATGGTTCCCTGTGGACCGGCAGCCCTGTCTGGAGACAGAGTGACCATGGGAAGAGGACGAAGTAGGAATGGGTGGGTCTGGAACTGCCTTGCTCTGTCTCTAGCTGGGGTAACATGCTTGCACATTTACAAATATGTTTCAGACGTTATACTACAGATGTTAGGAGGCAGGTATAGTGGAAAGCCCACTGTCTCTGAACCTTAGAGTTCCAGGCCAAGTGTATCTTTGGACAAATCACTCCCATCTCTTCATGTAAGGTCTGAACCCCTTGCCATTCAAAGCTAAAGGGGCCCATTTGGAGGGAAACTTAGGGACAGTCCCAGGATTTGCTTCTGTGTTGAACTGACTATATAAAAGTACTCAGCCAAGGACCACGTGCCAGGGTTCCCTGGTGTATGGGTAGAGATGCCAACAGAAATACCAGGGTTTCATTGGGCAAGGCACAGACTTCATTTCAATCTTCCTTGAGGCAGCTCTGAAAATGTTCAGAGTCTGATGCCGACATTAGGAGGACAAGAGAATATATGTCATTTGTGTACATATCCTATGGATGTTATGGGCTATTCCACTCACTAGAGTCATTCAGTCCCTCCTCCCAACCTTTACACAGGAGTGGTTTTCTTCTCATCTTGCACAGGTCAAGCAAGTGAAGCCCACATTAACCAGATGGCCATTGACTGGCCCAGGCATCATGCATCTCCTTTCCCTACATGAGGACTCTGAGCTACCTCTTTAGTGCCTGGGATCAGAGGCTTCCTTAGGACACAACTAAGGTTCATCCATTCATTCACTCATTCTTGGGGCAGAAAGTAAATAAGACGTGGATGCCACCCTCAAGCATCGCACAGCATAGAGATAGGGAAGGGATGAGAATACAGTTCAACATGGTTCAAGATGGAGAAAAGTTCAGGGTATTTTGATACTCAACGAAGTCACCTGAGCCAAGAGGGTTAGAAGTTTTCCAGGGAGAAAATGATGCTTGTGCTAAATGCTGGAGGCAAAGTAGGCCTTCATTGTTTCAAGATGGGACCCAGGGTTTCTAGGTGATAGGACAGAGTAGAGAGAAGCCTGGCATGTTCAGAGAAGAGAAGGTGAGTCCCTCGGAGGGGAGGGGTAGCAGGAGGCACAGTGGACAACATTCAATGCTGATGTCAGAGAGACCAGGGCTCAAATCCCATCTGTGTCACTTACTGCCACTATTTAACCTTTCTGTGCACCAAGCTTTTACATCTGCAAGTGGAAATATGATTCTACATCATTTTATGATGGCTACATTGGCTAATAGTAAGATAGCTAACATAATATTCATTATTTCCAAACACTAAGTGCTTTATGCTGTTAATGTTTAATCTTCTCAAGTCTTTGTGTTAGACACTACCCATATTCTAAACACAGAAAAACAAGTAGCTTTCCCAGGTCACAATCTAATAGTATCAGAGTTTGAATTCAGACCCTGTCATATTCTTAACCAGTGTGTGTAAGTAGTGTATACGGGGCACCCACACACGATGAGCACTGTGGGGGCGGATGTGTTGGGCAGTAGACTTGGGAAGAGGCCTGAGTGTGAAGGCCTCTGCTTGTCTATTATCCCACAGGCCATAGAGAGCCCAGGAAGGTTGGGCATGACATGGTCGGATGTTCATTTTAGGATGATTTCTCTGGTGGCCCTGTGCAGGAAGGCCTGGAGTGGGATAAGAGATAAGCAGTGGTGTCTTTTTAGGATATTGGAGGACCTTTTAAGTTTGTTGAAAGAGATGCAAGAGACTTCCTTCTTAGTTTTTACACTGTCACGGAAAGAGATCAGGTTGTGAAGGAAGATAGAGCAAGATTCCACTTGGAACTTCACCAATGCCATTGAGATTACCTCTATGATTATGTAATAGAACTGTTTTTATAGGGCTTCTCTATAAAATGGACAGTGCTGCCCTAGCTGGTTTGGCTCAATGGCTAGAATGTTGGCCTGCGGACTGAAGGGTCCCGGGTTTGATTCTGGTCCAGGGTACGTACCTCCATTGCAGGCTCTTGGCCCTGGCAACCAATCGATGCATTTCTCTCACATTGTTGTTTCTCTTTCCCTCTCCCTCTCCCTTCACTCTCTCTAAAAATCAATGGAAAAAATATCCTCGGGTGAGGATTAAAAAAATAAAAAATGTACAGGGCTATTGAAAAGCCTGGCCTAACACATGAATTTGAATGACCATACAAAGCAGCACTGAGTATAGTTTTAGTAACCTACACAGTTTTAGTAACTGATAACCAATGTAATAACCATTTGACTTGTTATTTACACTGGAGAGTTCTGAAAGGGAAGGGGGCTCTATTAATAAGTACAACAAGCAAATAAGCAAAGAAGAGCTACCTCAGGTCTCCCTCCATCTGGGAATTATAGCTCAGGAAAGTGCACGGATCTAGGCTCTAGGCAGTAATATGGCCTGTGGACTGGTTGGTTCTCTGTGCTCACCCATCTGAGGTGATGAGTGACCACGAGGGACAGGAGTCAGAGAGACTGGCCAGAGCTGGGGTGGTCATCCAGCTTCCTAGGAGGAGGGTGCATGTGAGGCTGATCACAATGAAAATGTAGAGGGAATAGAGTAAGCTAAGGAAACAATCATAAAGGAATGAATGGGCACCAGCCTTTTCTGTGGATTTATTCTTTGGCACATGTTTCCTATCATAGTCCTTTCTAATAATAAGAGCTAATGTTTGTCAGGCACTGACTATGCCTGGCACTAACTGTGTGTCTGGCACTGTTCTAGCTAATCTGAAGGACTAACTGGAGGCCCTTGCTGTCCTTGTCCCCATTGCAAGGTCACAGCCTCTTTGTAATGTGTTCACTCCCAAAGTTAGAGTCCTTGTCTCTCTCCTGAACCTCCTTGGTGCCTCCCGGACACTTAGGATAATTACAGTGAGAGGGGCCTGCTGCTACTCTTGGTTATGTCTGTGTCACACGATAAACTCAAAACCTGCCTTATTAACTTTGTGTGTGGTCTCTTCATGTAGTCCCTTCTCTATCAAAGCCAAATGAATGAGTCAATGAGAGAGCAGCAGAGAATAGATAGGTAGGAGAGCCTATTGCTTTGAATGTGAAGCCAGATTATGTGAGAATGTCTCCCCTGGGCTTGAGGTCTTTGACCCTGAGTATAGGATGACTGATGCTTATAGCTCAACGGTCTGACTTGGCCTCAAGGATGGTTTTCCCACTCAAGGTCTTAGGCTTTAATCAAAGAGAAAGTTCAAAACTTTGGGCAACATACCCTTCTTTCTCTAAAGGTGTGAACTAGTGTTCAAACCTGTATCTTGAACACTAAAGCATCCCTGCTATTAACTGCTTTGTGGCATGGATGAGGGCCTTAGGGTCATAGAGGGCACTGAGCTGCTTCTTTACGACACTGCAGAACTTGGCATCCAACACAAGCATGACCCATCGGTTTCTCTTGGCAAAAACAAGTGCTCTCTGACTCGAGCCTGAAATCTCACAGACCTTTCAGCCTAAGACTGCTGAGCCCCAGGGCATTCTTTCCCAAAGAAGAGCTGCCAAAGCATTTGAAATATAAAAAGTATATATTAACCCATAAAACACAACGTTGCAGAGAATATTGGAACAGAGGGACTTGGGAAACACATACTGCTTGGATTTTCGTCAGCAAGTCTTTTTGTTTGAAAGACTGGTTTAGTTTCACTTAGAAAAGAAAAGATATTTTTTATTTTCATTAGACTTTAAAAAAAATTTAAATATTGAAACCTTTGTCTCTGTCCTGGCCCTTGAACAGTCGAGGAGCCTGCCAGTCAGGCCACTGGCTTCGGGCCAGCTCCTTGACTCAGATGAGACTTTCTGGGCCCAGATTATCTCCTTTACTAAGAGAAAAAATGGAAATGGCCTATTTCTGAAGCCCCTTCCATGCCAACTTTCTGTGTTTACAAGGTGCATTCCAAACTAGTCCTGTGATCCATGAAAGGAAGATCTGAAGTTGTATGAAATTTCAGAAACTCTCTGGGGGATCCCGGGAGGTCCATGAGCATATTTAACAGCACGCTGGCCCAGGCACCAGGAGACAATGGGCGTCCAGCTTTAAAGGAGCTGCTGGATCACATGCAGAAAGTTCAAAGTAGGTGATAAAAGCTAGTTAGATGTCTTGCCTGCAGTCTGAGTATCAAAAGGGTCAGCAGAGTAGAGCGAGAGGAGAATTTTTTTGAACATGTATTTTTGGAAAATATATTGCTGGGCTGTGAGACCCTTACACCTCCCAAAGAGGGAGGAGAGGAGGAGCCTGCCTCCCACCGCCCATCGTGTTGGGTCTGGGTGGTCCCAGCATTCTGAAACCCGAGTCTTTGACAGATGGAAAGAGTATGGATGCACCAATCAGCTGCTGGGTGAAGGGGCGAGAGAGGGTGTTAGCTGGGTTGGATGTCCTGAACTCCAAGAGAAAGGTGGATGAGTGAGTGTTTCCCATGGAAAATGAGTGCCATGGGCAAGAGAGAGCTGATGGGGATCATCATAGCACCCATCAGGGTAAAGACAAGGTGGAGAAGGGCTGAAGGAGGAGGGCATCTCCCACATCAGAGAGCTGCAGGAAGAGACCCCAACAATGGGGCAGGGGGAGGCGGGGTCTCTGCAGTTGACCCTCTTTTGGATATTTCATGGCCCTTTTTATGACATCAGACCTAGACCCCCAGCTCACATATCATAGGCCGAACAAGAACTTTCCTGCCCCCTCTCCTTTTCTTTTTCCCTCACCTGCTCTAGACCTGGGGTGTGGTGGGCACTAGTGCCAGGGAGGATAAAGGGCAAAGGCCACTAGAGCCTGTCCTGGATTGGGGTCCACAGACTATGAGAGAGGAGGAGCCGAGACTCAGAATCAGGGTAGAAAATTTGCTTTTTAAATAAACACACACTTTTTAAATAATAAAGCAAGATCATGAGTTAAGAATGAGAAAAACTGAGACAAATGGTTGAAGAGGGCTAGGTAGTTAGGGATGGGACCATGGGAGGGAAAGTAGAATAAAGAGCTGAGCTCAGCCCCAGAAACAAACAAAGTGACCTAGAGCCAAACCCAACCACAGACACAAAGTGACCTAGATACGAACCCAGTTGAGCAGGAAAAGACAGTGAGGTCACTTCGGACCTGACATGGCAGTCCTCAATCAGGTCCACCCTGCCAGAGGGAACTTGAGCTTTAAAATGTATGGATGTTGCTAGGGCAGGCAGCTTGCACATAACCAATCACAAGGCAGTGAGGTGTATGAAATAACCAAACCCAAGGATTATCCTAAAGCAACATTTTTTGAAAGAGCCAATCAGAAGCCAGCAGGACATATATCTACCCATAGACAGATTCCTCGGAAACCTACTTGGGTGCCCTCCCTGCTAGAGGAAGTCTGTTAACTCTCAATAAACTTTGCTTTCCCTTAAAAAAAAAAAAAAAGGATTGTGAGTTAAATTGACTGATACATTTTTGGTTAAGAGAGACTAGAGGCAGGATCAAGGAAAATAGAATCACTTGGAGCACACTTATGTATGTGTTGTTCAAACAGCTAAATATTTTCTTTTAGATCACTATGCAGAGGACTACTGTTTATACAAATTATAGATTCAGAAATCAGGACAGCAGCGGGTATATAAATAAACATCCGTGGGTCCTTAGATCTCTTTCACTCTGAAGTAGTTTAGATAACATGTTCACAGTTGAGCATGTGTGGGGTTTATTACAATATTTATTCCATGATTTTAACAGTGAGATATTCCAGATCTCAATGGAAAAGTCACCCAAATTAACAAAAGCCTAATTTTATTTTTTTTAATCCTTTGTCAAACCATCAAATCTTATATTCTGACTTTTGATATAGGAAATATGGTCAATGCAGCTAAATAATATTAAAACTACTAGTTATAAGTAGTTTTTCTTTTTATATTCAGACATCTTCCTTTTGATATATTTATGAATTAAATTATCTACCCACCCTCCCCCCTCCTTAAAGCAACATTTCCATTTGGTTTCATTATCAGTGATGAAGCAGCCAAGTAACTTTTATGACTATATTACATTTTTTAAAAGAAAAAAATAACAAGTTGTCTGAAATACCTTCAATGGAAGATCAAGTTCATATTTCTCCCTGTGCATATTATCAAAATGAATCTTTTAGATTTTTTTTAAAAATATTTATTGTTTAAAGTATTACATTAGTAATACTTGACCTCTTCCAGCTTGCCCCCGCTCCTATCACTCAGACCCTCACCACCCCATTGTCTCTGTCCACAGGTATGCATATATGCACACAAGTTCATTGGTTGATCTCTTCCCACCCATCCCCCTCTGCCTTCCCTCTGAGGGTCTACAGTCTGTACCATTCTTCTATGTCTCTGGGTCTATTTTTGTTCATCAGTTAATGTAGTCGATGGACCAGTAATATCAGAAAAATGAGGGGCCTGGTTAGAAATACAGAACCACAGCCCATTCTCAGACCTGCTGAATTGGCAGCTGTGTGCCCAGCAGGATTTGAGGAGTGCTCTTAGATGGCCATGCCACATCAGCATGGGGTTTCTTATCTGTATGCTTCCCTAACCGTGTGGCCCTGCGTGCCCACAGCATCTGAATGCAAAGAAGAGCAGACCAAGTGGAGTCCAACGACAGGGCTTGCAGTGTGTGTGGCCTCAGGCAATACACTTGGCTTCCCAGCTCAGGCCTCTCATTTTAAAACTGTGGATCATATTCTTTACTCCGACTCTGCAAAGTAGGACACATTCAAAATGATGTTATTTATAATGAATCCAGTGCACGGTCGGGTTCATACCAATGCTTCACAAATTGATTTCCAACAAGGTAACAGTATACCCACCATTGCCAAGTAGCATTTAATTCCTCTTTCTTTTTTCTTTTCTTCATCCATCTTTTTTTTTTTTCTTTTTCTTTAACTTCTACTTGTTTGGCAATGTCAGCCACCCAGAGTGTAACTAAGAATACTACATTAAGTTTACGTTACTTTACTGGCACTAAAATTATTGTCAAGACCACTGTGGGTCAAATTTCCTGCCTGTTGCATGGTAGGCCACCCACCCCCCCCCCCCCGCCCCGCCGTGTCCTCAGCACGAGCATCTGCTCACTCTACCACCGCTGGGCTAGGCATGCTGATCTATCTCTTTTCCAACCTCCAGACAGGAGGAGCAGGAATAGGGGATGGGGAGAGGCGGCGTGGAAAAGTGGGTGAAGAACCCGAAGTTGCCTGGCAGACAGAGAGCTGCCCCAGCAGCTTAGCATTAGGGCCTGAGTCATCAAGAAGAAGTGAATCCTTTTTCTGAGTCTCTACTTACTGTTTGAAAAGGTGGGGCGGTTTTTAATGGTGTCCAACTGAAAGTTGAGCATGCAAGATTATTTTTAAAATGGGAATTTTGAGTGAGTGCTGTAGAATCGAGGTTTCAGCAACATTAAAAATAAGCAGTTTCTATCTGAATTCATTCTCAGGAGATTTAGTCTTTATCGGTTGGCAGCATTAACACTCTCTGGCTCAGGTAAATTTTTATGATTTTTGTTTTTTGCCCCACTTTTTTTTTGGCTTTGAGGTTTAGAATTCTGGTGAAGTTAAGTAAATAGGTTAATAAAAACACTGCAATATCTCAGTTGAGGTTTAGAGTGCGAGCAATTTACTATTTCCACAGGAGAATCACACAGAACACCTTGAGACTTCTGCTTCAGGGAAAAATGGAGATTCACTGTAATCTATTTTTTTCCACTATGTCCAACTCAACACCCTAGACATTACATCGAGAAAACATAAGGAAACTGCAATGTGGAAAGAAGATGGCAGACCCAAGGAACAATAAGGTAATGCATTCCCTGAGTTTACTTGTTCTGCTTCATATGTCCCAAACTTGGAGCTGAAGAAGCCAGCCACACAGAAATGCCAACAGGCACCAATAAAAATGCCCCTACAAACGCCCGCCCTCTCGGCCTAGAGGAACAGGGAGGGAAAGTCTAGCAGGACAGAAATTTCTAGAAAAGAAATGCTTTATTGAAGCTGAACACCACAGAAGAAGCTGTGGCCCACCCACGCCAGCAAAGGCTGAGTGGAGAGCCTACACTTTCACCCTCCCAGGTATAATAAGGGTCCCCAAACCCCTGCTGGATTGGGTCAGAGGAGGTGGAGCATTAAGTTGGAACTTTTATCCATGCCAGGCAGTAATGAGCTCCTTCCCTCACAGACTTCCAACTCTATTGGACAGTAATGAGGTGTTTCTCCCCACCCCACATAGGGGTTTAGGGGTCCTGTGACAGGAGGCTTATTGGGGAGCTGTAAAGAGACACTCCTACCCTCTCCCAATCAGAGAAGTGTGAGTGAGGCTCAGTGGGGAGGAGAATTCCCATCCCTGCCTACAATAACAAGAAGCACCCCACACTGAGTACCACGGAGGCCGAGTAAGGAATGTAGTCACCTACACCCACTACCCTGGGAGTGCTGAGGTAGCATCTCCCTCACCCTTGTCAGATGGTGTCAGAGGAAGCCAGTTAAAACACCAGTTTTACGTAAGATCCAGAGCATTCTAATTCCCAGAATGTAAATTTTAAATTTAAAAATCACTCATCATACCAGGAAGCAGGAAGTTCTTGTCAATGAGGAAAAGACAATCAATGAATGCCAACAGCAAGATAACAGAGATATTAGAATCACCTGACAAAGAATTTAAAGAGCCATCACAAAAATGCTTCAGTGAGCAATTAAGAAGATGCTTGAAACAAAGGAAAATGATGTGAATCTTAGCAAAGAAATGCAAAGTTTTAACAAAGAAATGGACAATGTTAAAGAAGAAGAACCAAATGGAAATTTTAGAACTGAAAATACAATAACTGTAACAAAAACCTGAGTGGGTGGGCTCAACAGCAGAGTAGAAGGGGAAGAGGGAAGAATCAATGAACTGGGAGCAGATAATGGAAATTATCCAATCTGAACAACACGAAAAAAAATAAACTAAAACACAAGCAAGCAAAAAACAAACAAAGGGTGTCTCAGAGACCTGGGAGACTGTAACAAAAGATCCAACTCTCAGGTCAGAGCCACCAGAAAGAGAGGAAAAAGAGGACAGGGCTGAAAAAAATAGTAAAAAAATTTTTTTTCTGACAACTTCTCAATTATGTAAAAAACATAAACCTACATACTCAAGAAGCTGAGTGAATCCCAAACAGGGTAAGCCCAAAGAAAGACACACCAAGACACAACATGTTCAAACTTCTGAAAACTAAAAGTAAAGAAAATATATAGAAAGTAGTAAGAAAGAAATTACTTATTAGTTTACTTATGGGGGAAAGATAATTTGAATGGTAGTGGATTACTCATCAGAAAATATGCCAACCACGAAGAAATTGGCATATTTTTCAATTGCTGAAAAAGAATTAAAAAGAACTATAAAACCAAAATATTATATATAGTAAAAATACCCTTTAGGAATGCAGGGGAAATTAAGACATCTTAAGGGGAAGAAAAACAGATTTTTCATTAGTATACCTCCTGTAACAAATGACTAAAACAATCTTTTTTTTTTTTTTAACAGAAAGGAAATGTTAAAAGAAGTAACCTTGGAACACCATGAAGGACAATAAGCTAAAATGCACCTAAGCAAAATAGACTTCCCTTTTCCTCTTAACTTTTCTAAATTATGTTTGATCGTTGTAGCAAAAATGGTAGCACTCTGTGTTCTACATGTATGTGGGGGAAATATTAAAGAAAGTTATAAATGAGGTTGGTTTGAGAAATGAAAAAGGAGGAACGGTTTCTACAATTTCCTTGAACTGGTAAAATGACACCAGTGAACTATAGTGAGTTTTTTAGACATAATGTTAATACCAGAGCAACCACTAAAAAAGCTATTCGAAAGATCACTCAAATACACTCTAGATAAACCAAAATGTAATTCTAAGAAAAATGTTCAAATAACACACAAGAAGGTAGGAAAGAGAAAACAAATGCAAATAGAACAAACAGAAAACAAAAATAAAAACCCTAATGTACAAATTATTGCATTATAGAAATGGTCAAATTTACATTTTGAAAAATTATCTTTATTGTTGAAAGTATTACAGATGTCCCCTTCTCCCCCTCATTGACTTCTTCTAGTCTGCCCCACTCCCCACCCCAGGCCTTCACCACACTGTTGTCTGTGTCTATGGGTTGTGCATATATGCATAAAGCTCTTTGGTCAAATTTACATTTAATATAGACAGACATTCGCAGGGCAGATGGCAAAGCTCATTTCATAAATATGGCTCAACTACATGCTGTCCACAAGAAACTCACTTCAAATATAACAAGATAGGCAAGTTGAAAGTAAAATGATGGAGAAAATATTAATTTTAAAGTTTTAATTAATTTGCAAATATTAATCAAAGAAGACCAGATGTGACTGTAGTACTATCAGATAAAGAATATTGCCAGGCAGAAAGGAACATAGATAAGAGGGCCAACCCACCAAGAAGACATAGTGATGAACCAAATGTGTATGTACAAAAAATCAGAGCTGCCAACTATGTGAGCCGCAGTGATAGAACGGAGGGAGGAGACAAGGGAAGTCCATAATTATAGTTGGAAACTTCAACATCCTCTCTTGACAGCTAAAACAGCAACAAGACAGGAAATCATCAAGGATATAGAAGAACTTGAAAACACCATCAATTAAAAGGACTGAATCAACATTTATAAAATACTCCACTCAGCAGTAGCAGAATGTACATTCTTTTCAAGTGCCCATGAAACATATATCAAAACAGACCACTTCCTGGGCCTTAAAACGAACCGCAACATGTTTAAGAGTTTTAATCATGTATCATGTGTTCTCTGACCTTTTTGAAGTCAACTGGAAATTACTAACAAGATAATAGGAGTATCACCAAACACTTGAAAAACTCAACAGCATACTTCTAAATAATCCATGCATAAAAAAAATGTCTCAGGGGAAATAAAAGAAATGCATTGAATTGAATGAAAATGACAACATGCTATCTAAACTTTGTGGGACATTGCTAAAACAGTGCGGAGAGAGAAATTGACAGCACTAACTACACGTATTAGAAAGGAACATTTCAAATCAATACCCTAAGCACCAACCTTAAGGACCTAAAAAAGAACAAAATAAGCCCAATGGAAGCAGAAGGAAAGAAATAATAGAGAAAAGCAGAAATCAATGAAATAAAAAATAGACATATTAGCAATAATCAATGATATAAAGAACTGTTTCTTTTAGAAGATTCAATAAAATTTACAAACTTCTAGAAAGACTGACAAAGAAAGAGAGAAGTAGTAAATTACCAAGAAGGAGAGAGGGAATATTATACAGACCCTGAAGACATCAAAAGGATAATTAGGCAATACTATGTACAACTCTACATAGTATTTGTAGAGTTGTACATAGTATTGTACACACATAGATTTGACAAGCTAGATAAAATGGACCATTTTCTCTAAAAGTACAAAACACCACCACTCACCCAATGTAACATAGATCATTTGAATTGCCCTGTAAATATTAAGGAAATGGAAGAGAATTGACATCTTCACTACATTGAGTCTCCCAATCCATGGACAAAATATGTCTCTACATTTATTTTGATAGTCTTTGATTTTTTTTTCATCAGCATTTTGTGGCTTTTAGTATACACATTCTGTACACACTTTCTTAGATTTACACCAAAGGGTCACTTGTAGTAGTCAAGCTATGGAAGCAACTCAAGTGTCCATAAATAGAGGAGTGGATTAAAAAACTATGGGAAAATATATATAATAGAATATAACTCAGCCATAAAAGGAACAAAATCTTAACCATTTGGAACAGCATGGATGGACTAGAAGGTATTATGCTAAGTGAAATAAGTCAGTCAGAGAAAGACAGATACCATATAATTTCACTTATATGTGGAATCTAAAGAACATATAAATGAACAAATGAAACAGAAAGACTCATCGATACAGAGAATAGACTGATGGTTACCAGAGTAGGGGTGCTTGGGGGACTGGGTGAAAAAGGTGAAGGGATTAAGAAATACAAATTGGCAGTTACAAAATAGTCATGGGGATATAAAGTACAGCATAGGAAATACTATTTACTGTAATATTGTCAATAAAATTGTCATAACTATGTATGGTACCAGGTGGGTACTAGAAATATCTGGGGGAACACTCTGTAAGGTATATGGTGTCTAAACACTATGTTGTATACTTGAAACTATTACAAAATAATATTAAATGTAAATTGTAATTGAAAAACATTTAAAAGACAAAACAAAACAAAAAAATAATTAATGAGGAGGAAATTGATAAATTGGACTTCATCACAATGAAAACCTTTGCTCTGTGAGGACTATGAAGAGGATGAAAGACAAACTATAGACTGGGCGGAAATACTTGCAAACCAAACCACATATCTGACAAAGCACTAATATCTAAACTATTTAAAGGACTCACAAATCTCAACAGGAAAAGAAATTCAAGTAGAAAATAGGCAAACAACAGGAACAGGCATTTCACAGATGAGGATACACAGATGGCAAGTAAGTGTGTAGAAAGATGTTCAGTAACATTAGCTGGTGGGAAAATGCAAGTCAAAACCTCAATACGACATAAGGAAGGCCAAGAGACATATGAAAACATGCTCAAAGTCACTAATCATCCGAGAGATGCAAATCAAAATGACAATGAGGTACCATCACACACCTGTCAGAATGTTAGTGAAGATGTCAATTCTATCATGAACAAATCAACAAACAACAAGTGCTGGCGAGGATGCGGAGAAAAAGCAACCCTCGTGCACTGCTGGTGGGAATGCAGACTGGTGCAGCCACTGTGGAGAACAGTGTGGAGTTTCCTCAAAAAACTAAAAATGGAGCTCCCATTTGACCCAGTGATCCCACTTCTAGGAATATATCCCAAGAAACTAGAAACACCAGTCAGAAAGGATATATGCACCCCTATGTTCATAGCAGCACAATTCACCATAGCTAAGATTTGGAAACAGCTTAAGTACCCATCAGCAGATGAATGGATTAAAAAACTGTGGTACATCTACACAATGGAATACTACGCTGCAGTAAAAAGGAAGGAACTCCTACCATTTGCAACAGCATGGATGGTCCTGGAGAGCATTATGCTAAGCAAAATAAGCCAGTCAGAGAAAGATAAATATCACATGATCTCACTCATTTGTGGAATATAATGAACAACATAAAGTGATGGACAAAAATAGATCCAGAGACAGAGAAGCATCGATCACATGCTCAAACCTCAAAGGGAAGGTAGGGGAGACGGGGGGGGGGGGGGCGTTACAGGGAAGAGATCAACCAAAGGACTTGTATGCAGGCATATAAGCCTAACCAAAGGGGTGAGGGCATGAGTGGGAGTGGGCAATGGGGGGATAAGGACACATATGTAATACCTTAATTAATCAAGAAAGAAAAAAACACACCTCAGTATATCACTACACACCTATTGGCAAGGCTAACTTACAACGTAGCGACAGTACATGGACCTGTGAGATTCTACATTCCCACCGCAATGTGTGAGTGATCGGCTTCTCCATATTATTTCCGGCACTCATGCATGAGAACGTAAATGGTACTGGTGTTTGGCAAACAGTTTTTCAGTTTCTTAAAACACTAACATCTAACAATTGCACTCCTGGGCATTTATCCCAGAGAAATAAAAACTGTTTACATAAAAATGTATACACAAATACAGGTTATTATTTGTAAAAGTTAAAAAAAACAAACTGGAAACAACTCCAATGTCCTTCGATAGCTGACTGATGAAACCATCTGTAGTACCTCCATGCAAACACTACTCAGCAAGGAAAAGGAACCCATTATTGATATGCACAGCAAGTTGGAGGAATCGCCAGAGAATAATGTTTAGTAAGAAAAACAATTCCAAAAGTTTACTTACTGTATGATTCCAGTTACTTAACATTTTTGAAATGACAAAAAAATAGAAAGGGAGAACCTGGAGGTGATTGCCGGGGTGAGGAGGGTGGGGCTAGAGGGAGGGGGTTTCTCTATAAAAGGGCAACAGGAAGGATCCCCGCAGTGATGGGAATGTTCTCTGTCTTGACTCTGTCAATGTCCATGTCCTCATTGTGAGGTTTTACTATAGTTTTCACAGATATTAGCACTGGCAGAAACTGAGTAGAGGACACACTATAGATCTTTTTTTTGTTTTGTTTTGTTTCTTGTTTTTAGAACTGCATGTGATTCTACAGTAATCTCAAATTAAAAAATTTAATTAAAAAATAAAAAGAACACATTGACATACTCCTCTCCCCAGGAATATGGCCTACTTCTGGATTGTGTTATGGGGGAAAGAGGCTGAAAGAAATGTAGAGAGAATATGGTAAGTGCAGTAAAAGTCTGCATTCCCTGAAGGAAAAGGCATCGATAGGGTGGAAATAGACACATTTGTTTATTTATTTATTCATCCCTGCAGTCAATTCATCCACTCATTTATATGCTCATATGTTCATTCCTTTATAAACATTTCATTCACTTGTCTATCTTATCTCGCATTCAAACAGTAATGATTGAGACCGACTGTAATTATCGTATATGAGGTGTGGTACTAAGCACTGGGGGAATGGAAGAATGAGCATGAAATGGCCACTGAATTTAGGGAGCTTATGGTAATTCATTATACATTCCACCAACTGAATACACTACCAACCAATCAACCAATCAACCAACCCAACCAACCAACCATCTCGTGTTGATAAGTGCCGATTCTATCCCCAAGGCCTGCCATATTGCTTGGCATAAACATATAAATATATATGCCATTAATTTTATACCCATTCATTGATACATAAAGGGAGCATGTTTCCAGAGCTGGATGCCAAATTTTTAGCCTTCCCAGGAAATAAGGAAGATACAGAATGGGAAAGGGGAGTATTCACCACTTCTGTGTAGAGGGGAGTAGGACCAAATGCTTGGCAGGATAGAAGTTTGGTTAGCCCCAGGGTAAAATCCAAGCCTCTACACAGGGATCACTGGGCTCTCACAACGTGGCCCCAACCCTGCTTTCCCGCCTGTGCCCTGCTGGCCCAGCTAAGCCTTGTACGTTTTCCATTCTCCTGCAAGTCTCCCCACTTGTAAACCTGACGCCTGCTGCTCTGTGGCTTTTGGTGCCTCCCCGTTAGTCCCCAGAAGGGGAGTGAACAGCTGCTCCCCTCTGTTCCCCAAGCACTTAAATCTGTGGATTGTTGCAGATCCAATCATATGCCGGGAGGGTGTGTCAGGAGGCCCAGAGATTAAACACATAGAGATTGAAAGCCACCCTTCCCACTTACCGATCATTTCAACTCAGGGAAGCTTGTTAACCTAGCAGAATCTCTTTCTCCTGATGACTTTATGGATGCAAATAGGATCATATCTCAGAACCGAGACAGGGGTTCAGAGAAATAACACGTGAGAAGCGTGCAGAAAACTGCCTGGGACGCGTGTGGCGCCGGGGAAGTGCCATCTCGTTTTGTCTGATGGGAAATCTTTTATGCGTTTCTGTTCATTTCCCTTTTCACGCAGGGCAGGGTCTGTTTCTTGTTCATTTCACTATTCCCAGCCTTTGGACTCTTCTACAGTAACAATCGTGTTGCTAATAACCATGCCTGTCAGCAGTACATTACTTACGGTACATAGTAGACAATAAATGTTTGTTGAAACAGCTTGTTTGGAAATCACTAAATTCCCGGGCTTCTTGTGTTTCTTCCCGTTATATCCCATTAATTTACATTCACTGAAATTCTAGCGCCCTCCGGAGGGGTCTGAGCACACCCCAGGGGCCAGGGAGAGAGAGAGAGAGGGAGGAGGGAAGCGGCTTTGATCGTTTGTGTGTGAATAAGATGCACGCGTTTACCCAGGAATGACCGAGTAGGATAGACACTATGTGAATTATTTCAGAACAGCAATGCAAGGGGCTGGGGATGCTCCCGGCATAACTACTTGTTATGAGGAAGGACACTGTGCAAAGGTTTATGTCTGATATATGCATTTCTCACCCAGGCCATATAGATCTCTCTCTCCTGCTTCCTCTGTAGAAAAACAAAGTTCTATCCTCACTTTCCCCACTGCCCACCCCCCACTGCTGGCTAGAGAGACACCTGAACATGTAGAAACTAGAATTTAAAAGAAGGGTCCTGCCCACTGGGCATTGTGAGTATATTGGGGTGTGTATTAGTTTCCTGGGGTTGCCATATCAAAGTAGCATGAACCGGGGGCTCAGAACAGCAGGGATGCATCCTCTTGGGGTCCTGGAGACCAGGAGTCTGAAATCGAGGTGTGGGCAGCGAGGGTTGCCTCTGAGAAGGCCTCCCCCAGCTCACGCTTGTTTGCTGGCCGTTACTGGCACTTCCTTCCTTCTGCTGTATTGTCCCATGTGTGTGCCCATGTTCAAATTTCCTCTTTTTATAAGGACACCCTACTCCAGTATGACCTCACCCTAACTAGTTGCATCAGCAAAAATCTTATTTCCAAGAAAGGCCACAGTCTGAGGTACTGAGGGGATGCAATTCAACTTGTAAAAGGTGCAACTAAGATTTCAATGGTAAAATCATGAAAGATGGAAAAGCAACAACGTCTTCAACCTTCTCCTTTTGTGCAGGAGAAAGCTGGAGCTCAGAGATGCTTCAGAGGAATGGGGAGAGGACAGACTGCCCCATTTCAATGGGACTGCTGCCTTGAAGGTGCTTTACCAACTCTAATAGACCTATAAGAGTAAAGGTCATGTGACAAGTCAACACGCCACATGTATCTACGGAGTGCCACATCGCATCTGGGTTCTTTCCTCAGCCAGCACGATCCTTGCCACCATGTCTGAGGAGGTCAGGGCAGAAGTCTGAGGCTCTCCTGAGCAAGGCTGGGGAATGTGTCACAGCAGCTGACTTCCACGCCATGAGACATTGGAACTTGACGGGGCTGAGAGGTCCACCGGACCCTGTGGGGAGCTCCTAAAGATCAGGTCCCTTTGCCCTTTGACTGGCAACATTCTCAATAAAATGATTGCTTTTTTTTTTTTTGGCAGCTTTAGACAGTGAGGTCAGGGAGGGTAAAAAAGCACAGTTGGTGGCTGAGCTGAGTGAGAAATGTCAGTGTGAGAGCTGTGAACAAGTCTGTGGTGAAGCTCAAACTGCTGCAAGGCTGCTTGGTGGGAAAGTCAGACCAGGGCTTACCCAGACGTCCTCACTAGATGTGGTAATGGTGGGGGTGGGGGTCAGTTTAATTAACATCCTGTCTCATTGTTCCTCTTCTGGTAAATGGGGAAAAAGCTACTTATGCACAGGGGTGGGAGCATAGCCAGGTTCAGCCATTCCCCAGTGCAAAACACAGTATGGATTACAATAGAGTGAGCATGCACCCCATGGGCTAGCAGTGCCATTTCCCTAGACTCAGGGGCCACCACAGCCAGTGTGTAAGGGGACAGGCACAAGGACGGTGCTGCCTGCACCATTGTTTGGGGGGTCAGAGGAGTGGAGAAGACCAGGTTGACCATTGTTAGAAGAGTGAATGAGTAAAATCCTGAGGGTACAAATAATGAAACATTAGGAAGCAGCTAGATTAACAGGACTAAACCAGAGGTCCTCAAACTGTGGTATCAGGGCCAGAAGTGTAAGCATCACCTGTGAACTTGTAAACCATAAAAATTCATGGTCCTACCCTAGCTCTAATGAGCCAGAAAATCCGGGGGTGGGCCCAGCATTCTTTTTTAAGAAGTCGGCTTTGAGATTGTGATGTTTGCTCAAGATTGAGAATCACTAAAGTAGAGGTACACATAGACAGGTATTAAAACACTAGTGGCCCGGTGCACAAAATCGTGCACATTAAAAGAGAATTAATTACAGGAAATATTTTAATATTGCTACTTGCCCTTTCTCTATAATAGAAGTGTCAGAGATGAAAGAAAATTAGTAAATAGTATATGGAAATCTTCCTCCTGTCAGAGTCTGGGGCGCACTGTGGGACCCAGTGTCAAATCCCCACCCACTCGCGACGCCTCAAAATCGCACGAGACCCAGACCCAGCTGGCCCCATTGCCATTGGGCAAGATCCAGACCTGGCTGGCACCACCCTTGTCAAGCCCTGCCGGGTGGGGGGGTGCAGCCTCAGGGCCCCTGTCAAGCCCCACTGGGTGGGGGGTACAGCCTCAGGTCCCCCAGCCCAGTGCCAGGTGGGGGGCACAGCCTCAGGTCCCTCAGTGCACTCTCAAGTCTCCCAGTCCAGCCCCAGGGTGGGGGGCACGGCCTGAGGTCCCTCAGCCCGGCACTGAGGTGGGGGCGCAGCCTGAGGTCTCCCATCAAGCCCCATTGGGCAGAGGGCGCAGCCTCAGGTTCCCTGCCCTGGCCCAGCACCATGCAGCCTTAGGTCCCTGCTGATTGCTCGTGTTAAGGCTCATTATGGGAACTCCGCCTCCGCTGTAGGTGTAGCCATCTTGTGTTACGGAAACCTTACCTCCACCTTGGGCACCACCCTCTTTGTGATGGTGTGATGGTCAATTTGCATATTCCCTCTTTATTAGATAGGATAGTCTCAGGTTCAAAAATAAGAGAAAAGGAGGTTGAGTGTTTAATAGAATTCATGTAAATGAAAAGCATGCCCAAGCACAAAAACCCATAATGCTAGAGACCTCGTAATGCTATAGAAAAGAAATGTGAGGAGGAATGAGAAATGAAAGGAAGCTTTGAGCCTTGGCTAAACTAACGCTGATATTGTACCATGATCCGGAAGTGGGCTTCACCCAGGATTCTATACAAGCCAAGATACAGAATGGGAAAGACAACTAACAATAAGCCCAGAACTGATCAACTTCCTACCTTGTGCCAGGTGTGCTTCTTAGTCTCTCACGTGTCCCACCTCACTGGGTTCTCCCAGTAACCGCATGGCACACTGACTCAGATCGTTCCTATTTGAGGAACGAGGAAACCAAACCAGAAAGCTTGGGAAACATGCCCCAGATTACGGTGTTAGAGACTGGAGACACCTCTCAAGTCCTTCTCGTTTTGTGGGTTTAGCTCAGTGACAGAACATTTGACAGTGTCTAGAAATGTGCTGGGTTGTCACCACTGGACAGGGCTCCTGGCATCTTGTGAGTAGGGGCTGGGATGCTGTTAAATGCACGGGACAGACCCACACAACAGAGTCATCAGCCCTAACTGTCCAGAATGATGATGTTGAGAAACCCTGATCCATTTCCCACACAAAACTTCTTTGGTCTCCTGCAAACCAGTATGTGCCAAATTGTGTTTAGAAATGTATAAGCATGTCATGAGTTTTAAATAAGGTGCTCTGTGAGGAGACAAAACATCAATGAATTAATATTTTATCCTGATGTGTGTGTGCACTAATATAGTATATAAATGCCTGTGTATAGCTGACCTTAAGGCTGAGAATACCCTGACCAATGCTGAAAGCATGATGTCCAAGCTCCTTCGTGGTCAGCAGGTACTTTTTCCAACTAATTGCTACAGATTTTTATCTACAGACAAGGTCTGAGATGTATTCTTCCTAATAATGTCCACATGTATACATGATATTATTCTCTATTTATTCTGTACTAAGTACATTCAAGTTTGATCACTTTAAATAATTTTTTAATGTTTTTATTGATTTTATAAAGAGAGGAAGGGAGAGGGAGAGAGAGATAGAAACATTGATGAGAGAGAAAACATCAACCGGCTGCCTCCTGCATGCCTCCTGCTGGGGATTGAGCCTGCCACCCTGGCATGTGCCCTGACTGTGAATCAAATCAATGACCTCTTGCTTCATGAATTGATGCTCAACCACTAAGCCACACCAGGTGGGCCATATTTGATCACTGTATACAGCAATGAATTCTGCTGTGGAGCCATACTTTTTGCTATAAATGTCAATCCGTATGCATATCATATAGGTATGATTTCTGCTAGACCATGGTGCTCTTCACCCCCCGCCCCTCCGCCCTTTACACTAAATAATACCACCCCTCAGGTTCTATATCCAGAATCTGAAAAGCATATGAGTCATCTGTTTCCTCAATGTAATGAGTCCCATTGATGGCACTATCTTTAAAGTATACTTTGAAATCTGCCATAGCTCTTTCCCTGCACTCATTAAATCCAGCCTCCACGAGTGCTTGTTGGATGAATATCATGGCCTTGAACTGAGGTCATGCCTTTTTACCCTTATATTTGAACACAGGTCTGCCTGGTGCTGACCTTTCCCTTCCCCTTCCTCAAAGAGGATGTTCAGCCACACATGACATATATTTTGTCCTCTAGGTTTAGAAAGAGGACCGCTACTGAAATAAGTGTTTCCCAGTCTTCCAGATCCTGCAGGTCTGAGGAAAAGCAATAATGCCAAACACAAACAACCCAAAGTCTTATAACCTTCATGAACTGGTCTAGAGCCACCAGTATTTTCCTAAATTCCTAGCCTTACTTGGCTATGGTCACTTCTAGTCTTCAACTCCTAGATATGTCCAATCATTTCAGTTTATGAATGATCTTGCCGTCACCCACGACTTGTAGTTTACACTCATGTGCACACACACAGCATCTGAGCACGGAGGTTTTACTAAGGGATAGTGAGGGAAGAAGGCTAGAATCAAGAGTCCTTCACCTCACATCCACAAAAACTCTGATTGAAATATCAGACGCCTCTTTTCTTAAATACTTTCTGGCCCCCACCACAGGGGACTTCTCAGGCCCAAGTCCTCTGGCCGGTTGCTATGACTGTCCTCTCCTGTCACGCAGGGGTTTAGCCACATCCTTTGAGCCTTATTTCCTGCTAACGCCCAGTCCTTAGACATTCCTTTAATCTCAACAAGTCTTTCAATGCCACTTTGAGCAGTAGTTTCTTCCTAAGAGGAACAGTCATTCGTGTATTAAGACGATAAATTATTATCCCTTAAACAAGGCTGAAGATTTCAACCCAGGTTAAGTGTTGCTAATACTTTGAGTCCAAGAGTCATCCTGCAGTTATTTATTGAGAACTCCTTCGTTTAGTTGTTAGGGGCATCATCATTGTGTGCAAAACCCAGCAAGAATCCTGCTCTCAAGGGCAGAACCCACATAGTTAGCTATGCCACTTACTGCTGGTGTGTAAAAAGGAGAAGACTTTGCAAGACAGGAATTCAGTGCTGTGAAACTACTCCACCTATGAATCTGACCAACACTGGACCGGAAAAGACATCCACAGGAAGTGAGGATAGAGGTGATCTTTAAACCGAGGTGTCCCTGAGTGGTTTGGGTTGAATTTGGTAAACACACAGGAAGAAAAGCATTCAAGCTCTGAACGGGGACCATATGCCCTTGAACTCCCTCTCAATTCCGAAATCCCATGACAGTCAAAGAAAGACTGAAGTTTCTAGGACAGATAGAAGAGGTGAGACCGGCTGAATTAGGGACCTGGAGATGATGTCTTGCTCGTTAGAAATAAGTATTTAACTATGCCAGCAACTTGAGACCAGGAAAACAAGGCCTCTCTCTGAAGTAAATAGCCACAGGAAGCAGAGCGAGTCAGGTGTCTCTCTCTCTCTCCCTCCCTCCTCATAGGTTTCTATTTTTGAACCATCACTTCCTCCAAGTGTCAGACAATTACTGGTATATCTGCGGATACGTTTTTGCCGACATGATCCTAAAATGGATAACGTGAATTATTTATGCCATTCCCTCCTGGGAGTGAACGGGACAATGTTGTAGATGCCGCAACATTTCATTTTAGAAAATTCCTTGTGCATGAGGTTTCAGAGAACACAAACCAAGACTCAGAAAACCGATGAATTGCCTCAAATAGGAGGGGCAATAATCTGGCAGAGAGCCCCTTTATGTGCGGCTGTGGTGATGGCATTGTTTGTTGTGACTCCTGCCCTCTAGGGTTCAGCCGTGGCCTCCTGACTCCATCGCTGCCCATCTCAGGGGCACCTCTGCCAGCATGTGATCGAATCCCCCCATGAGAGGAGCTTTGAAGTTGGCACAGTCCTGTGTCTGCCCCTGGACCCTGGGCCACAGCTCACCATCCTCCAGGCACCATACCCTCAGGCCACTGCCACTCCAGACACTCCTGGCAATAGCCCACTTTGTCCCCTTGACTGTCATTCAGAGTAAGTCCCCAGCAGCCCTGGTTGGAGGTATGTAAGAAAAAATGGCTTGGAGACACCAGGTTCTTGCTTTGCTGTGTGATGCTGGGTAAGTTAGGGAACCTCTCTGGGCCTCAGTCTTCTTATCTACAAAGTGCGGATTAGAATGCTCCCCATTTTTTCCAGGTTAGGTGTGGAGGAAATGCGTGTATCAAAGTTCCTAGCACGGTCAATAAATGACAACATGTTACCTGCTTGGAGTTTTTTAATCTATTCTGGCCAGAGTTTGTTTCTATTATTTGCAATCAAAAGAGCCTTAAGAAATACAGATCTTCAATTCTTGCGTGAAGAGTGACTATAATTCATATATAGCTATTATTTTAAAAATATCTGTAGATATTAACAATTTATGTTAATTTTCAGTTTTAGTTTGATAGTAATTTTTTTGCCCTTATGTAGTTTTCTCACTCAATAAATACTAAAAGCCCAAATAAAGTAAAAATGTGTTGATGTTAATAAGATGATTCCAATAAAGAAGAAGGTTGGGAACCACTGATCTAGAACATCTGACAGAGTAATGGGCCTCTTTGTGAGGTAATGACAGTGAAACCTAAAAGGTTGATGAGCATACATGTGAGGCAGGAATCACTTATTCTTTTTATCTGCTGCCTGACCTCCCTTGTGTCTTTATGGTTTTGAAAGAGCCGTCATTTTACTCATTTAGTCTGAGTGTCTGCTATGTGTCAGGCACCGTGGGATCTACATTTCTTGCTGGGCCTGAAAATTATAGGGACTATTTAGCTGATGTCTGTTGTATTTGTTCAGAGATGCTCTTCTCACTTTTCAGAGAATATTAGCTTTGTGTTGCTGTGGAGCTCAGGGCCAGACATGTACAGAGAGTGACTGGTTTGTCCCTGGCCCCAGAGAGAGGACATTCCGTGTGTCCACTGTATGCGGGCACCCTTCTCCTAAGTAGTCAGTTCTGGTCACATATCACCCATGCTTATTTCCATCAAGTGCATTTTAAAGTGAGTCTGTAGCTCTTACTACCAGCCTGTTAGATAAACATATGCTTCTCCTGTTTTTCTTAGGAATGTGGACAAGGGGAGGAGGCAGAGTGCTACGCCATAGCATCTACCATGTGCCTGCACTGCTGTGGGTTTTATAGGCATTAGCTCATTTCCTCCCCACAACAACCGTAGAAGAGACAGCCTTCCCCAAGTTTTGGGATTGAATTAGCTACGGAGTCAGAGAAGTTGAGGCACTTGCCCCCAAACCCGGGATGTGCGATGACACCAAAGCCCGGCCATCTCTCTGCATGCAATGCGACCAATCTAGCAACCCTCCCTTAGTCCCAGCATTATGCCTCTCAGAACATTATAGCAAAAGCAATAGCATTGACCCATCAGGCCAGGGAATCCAACTCCCTCCGCCCAATCTTTTCCTCCTCTTTCTTCAGGTGATCTTTTACGGGGGCCCTTCTGCTGACAACGTTGTCTTTGTCACAACGAGGGAAGCTTAACCAAAGAAAAGTTTGATTGACTCACCATTGATGACACCGCAGTTTAGCAGGAAATCTGGCTAAATGACTCGCTCCGGCGTTCACCACAGGTCTTCTAGATTATGGCCCAATCCCAGCTTCGGTAACAAATGCAGCCCTCAGATTGCCTTCACTGCCCATGTGTTTTGTGTGAGTGATCACTCAGACAGCTCACCGCTGTCCAGTCTTCCTGCAGGGATCTTGTACCTAGGTGGGTGCAGGGTTCCAGGAGAACTGAACCAGGCTGACGTCCCTGCTGGCAACTCACAAGGATGTGAAGGTATTAGCAAGAGGCTGGAGACTGCTGGCTGGGGGCCAGAGCAGGTGAGCAGAGCCCAGGCGGGGCCACAAGCCTGACTCACACCTGCTGTTGATGTCAAACAATTCCACAGTCCCGTGGTGCGCTTTGCTTGTGTTCATCAAGGCTAAGCTCAGAGAACTCCAGCTTCCCCCTCCCCCAAAGCAGGACTCTTCTTCCCCAGAGCAAAGGTAGCCAAATGTGCTATTCCTTTCCTTCCTCTCTTTGCCAGCATGCTCTATAAGATCTGGAGGCTAACCTTTGGTTCTGTATGTGGCCGATGTCTTCTCCCTGGATGAGGCTTGCCTTCCACTGTTTTCATGGCTCCTCTTCCATTCTTTATTGATTGGTGCTGGTTGCCTGGAGCATTACTTTACAAAGGGTTCTGAGACCAGGGGCAGGCTCAGGAGGAAAAAGCGCATGATCTATTAAGGATGTCTGACTACCACGAGGGCCCCCCGGACTGTCATTTCATAGCCCTGGAATAAGCTAGCAAAATTGGATGGGACTCTGGGGACGGGTGAAAGGAATGATAGAAATTCTTGAAAAGAGCAGGGATAGTACAGACTCTGTGCAGACAGTAGACATGTACACATTCTCTCACTCTCAAGGAGGCAGGCAGGCCCTAACCGGTTTGGCTCAGTGGATAGAGCGTTGGCCTGTGGACTGAAGGGTCTCAGGTTCGATTCCAGTCAAGGGCATGTACCTTGGTTGCAGGCACATCCCCAGTAGAGGGTGTGCAGGAGGCAGCTGATTGATGTTTCTCTCTCATCCATGTTTCTAACTCTCTATCCCTCTCCTTTCCTCTCTGTAAAAAATCAACTATATATATATATATATATATATATATATATAGCAGGCAGATGCCACCCAAAAAACCTACTAGATTTAATAAATGAATTTGGCAATGTAGCAGGACACAAAATCAACACCCCAAAATTGATGGCTTTTTTATACACAAATAATGAATTCTCAGAAAGAGAAACTAAACAAACATTCCCATTTACCATTGCAACAAAAATTTAAGACACTTAAGAATAAACTTAACCAAGGAGGTAAAAACCTTGTACTCAGAAAACCACAGGACATTGAAAAAAGGGATAGAGGAAGATATGAACAAGTGGAAGAATATACCATGTTCATGGATTGGTAGAATTAACATAATTAAAATGCCCATACTACCCAAGGCAATCTACAGATTCAATGCAATCCCTATTAAAATACCAACAGCATATTTCACAGACTTTTAAAAAAATGTTTTTATTGATTTTATAGAGAGGGAGAGAGAGGAAGAGGGAAAGAGAGATATAAACATCCATGATAGAGAAACATCATTGATTGGCTGCCTCCTGCATGCCCCCTACTAGAGATTGGACCCACAACCCAGGCATGTGCCCTGACTGGGAATCGAATGGTGACCTCTTGGTTCATGGGTCAATGCTCAACCACTGAGCAACACTGGCCAGGCAGATTGCATCTTATTTGAGGAGGTAATGTAAGCTCTAGATTTGAAGGATGACCAGGAGTTTACCAAATAGAACAAAGAACATTTTGAGAATGTTCTTCTCCGGGGTCTATTGTTCTCTCTTTCCCTTTGTCTCTGTAGAGATCTTTAACATTTCATGTACAGAATTTCATTGTAATTTTCTGTTTATCTGTCTTGCCCTCCAGACAATGAACTTCTTGGAGGTGAGAACTATGGGTGTATTTTATCTTTGGTACCTGGCATAAAAGGGTCAAAGTGAATCTTTGTGTTTGTGAAAAGAATACTGGTCTACTGTAGTGAAACCTCTCTATCGTGGCATTTATAAACAGTCTCAAAGGATACACAGGAAAACACAGATTCTTGGAACAGGGGTAAACAGAAGAGTCAAACTGAGATTGTGTGTAGTAAGGAGACTCACACAATGCCTCATCAACAATATTGGTTGTGTGACTAAGAAACCTTCTAACCAAAAATCCATGAACAGAAGACCAGGACAGGAGCAAAGAGATCTCTCAAGGAGTAATGGAGATGGCTGGAGAGAGCTGGAGCGACAAGACCCCCAGGACAATTAGTGAGCCACATTGTTTAAAACTGTCTTTGAGAAGAAGCTTGGATGAAAGAGAAGAATTTGTGCAATTAGAACATATTTTTTTTTGGTTCTTATCTGCTTCTCTGATAACTTATTTTTGGTAAGTTTGAATTAAGATTCTAACAAAATGTCAACTAAAGCAACTTTTAATAAGTTGTGTTTAAAAGACCAAATCCAAAGAGGAAAGTGTGTGACATTGACATGTCAGTGTGGAAGCCAGATTTTTAACCCTACATTGATAATAACTGAAATTCTCACCTGGGATAGCACCACAGTAAGTAGGGAAGCAAACTCTCCAAGCGGTGATAAAGAAAACACACATATACAGCTGGGGTGACCTCCTTCCTCTATTTCCTTTTGTCTTCCTTTCTTGCCCCACAATTCCTCTCTGAACAGATGCTTGTTTTCCAGGTAGTGTCTGATGACATCTCAGCTCACAAGTTTATGATCTAAACTAACAACCCACTCAAGTCCCTGTTGACAACCTGAATGTTTCACATGACATCAGCCTGCACCTATTTCTGGGAATATGAATTCAGCCACATGCAGGTGTGATCACAGGTGCTCTGGGCAGAGTTACAGTGACACTTGAACAACTTCAAAGTAGAACTGAAGATTTAAGCTGGTCCCAAACACACCTTTCCAGGTTGACCAGATTCTGACTTCTCTTGCATACCTCCACATCTCAGAGTATTCTCTGCCTCCTTCCTTCCTTGATGGTTTAATTCCTATCCATCCAATAAACTTCTTCAGGCAACACCCTTCTGAGTCCCCAGAGAACCTGTGATGACTTCCTTTGTAGCAATTATTTTGCTAAACAGTCATTACAGTCACTTGCCAGACTTTTCCTGTACAAATTGTGAGCTAACTGAGGAGAGGTCTTTACTTCATTGACTGTGAAGCCCTTCTAATAGAGGGGCTGACTGATGCCATGGTGCCCAGGGTAAAATAAAGAACAATTAAAAATATGGAGAGCCTGACTGGCGTGGTTGAGCCTTGACCTATGAACCAGGAGGTCACGGTTCAATTCCCTGTCAGGGCACATGCCTGGGTTACAAGGTGTGTGCAGGCAGCGAATCAATGATTCTCATCATTGATGTTTCTCTCTCTCCTTCCCTCTCCTTTCCTCTTTGAAATAAATAAAAATATATTAAAAAATAAGAATGGAGATTTAGATGGATGGACACTTACTACATAGTTTATGGATAGATATGGATGACAGATGACGGGCAGATGTGGATAGGACAATGGATAGAGGGACAGACAGGCACATGGATATGTAGGTGGATGACAGAGATGGGGATAGAGGAGGTGTGATACAAAGATGCAGGCCAGCACTGCTCTCTTCCCTTATCAATGTTTCATTCTTCATGACCTTCCCTTCAATTCCAAGGGAAGCTCTAAGGCTTTCCCACCTAATTTTTACTGAATTTGTTGGTTTCCTTCTCTACTCCTTGCCTGAAAAGGTAGAAGGTAAAATGATTTTGTTATTGTTGAATTTGATTGATACTCAGGTTTGCAAAGTCATCTACAACTGCTTTTTCCCTCTTTGAATTGGTTTGAAAAACAAAGTTCTTTTGCCAATTATACCTGATAGGACACATATTAAGTGCTCAGAAGGTAGGAATTCATCCACTCTATACTTACGATGAGCTGCATCAGTGAGAATAATTTTTAATCACAGTAGGGATGGAAGGAAGGGGTGGCTGTCCCCTTGCCCCAATGTCTCTTCTGCTCAATGACATTAAACTGATGAATAAAAGATGTTGCCAAGAAGAAGTCCTCTGACACGCTGCTCCTGGCTTATCTACTGTATAAGTAGTGTGAAGACTCATTGCTCTCATGTCTGACGTCTGTGGAGAAATCTGAGGTAGCCACATTTGATAGGAAAAATCTCCAGCCCGCAAAGTTAAACACAACACCAGGAAGGAAGTCCTGTTCTCTTTAGGAATGAAATGTGGGTTTTTGATGGAGGGCCGACATGGGAAATCTTGTCTTTCTTTCACAGTGGCTGCACTGGTCATCAGATGAGGAATCCAGAGTCAGGCGGTGCAATAAATCCCAGGGCAGAAGAGCACCCAGGTTAACACAGTTAAGACTCACCAGGTGGGAGACCTTGGGCAAGTCATGCTAACTCTGCCTGGAGAGTGAGGAATGAAGACTAAATCCTCACTGAGTTTACTTCTGAGTAATTATTTGGATGTTTATTAAGATCATGTAAAGGAAACTATTTAAAATTTTTGTCTTATCTTAAAAACTGTAAATTTCACTTTATGACCAACTAGAGGCCCGCTGCATGAAATTTGTGCACAGAGGGGGTGTTCCCTCAGCCCAGCCTGCACCCTCTCCAATTGGGGACATCCCTCTCACAATTTGGGACTGCTGGCTCCTAACTGCTCACCTGCCTGCCTGCCCAATTGTCCCTAACTGCCTCTGCCTCCCAGCCTGATCACCCCTAACTGCCCTCCCCTGTTGGCCTGGTTGCCCCTAAGTGCCTCTGCCTGCCTGCCTGATTGCCCCAAACTGTCCTCCCCTGCTGGCCTGGTTGACCCCAACTGCCCTCCCCTGCTGGCCTGATCTCGCCCCCAATGGCCCTCCCCTGCTGGCCTGATCTCGTCCCCAACTGCCCTCCCCTCCTGGACTGGTTGCCCCCAACTGCCCTATGCTGCTGGCCTGATCTCACCCCCAACGGCCCTCCCCTACAGGCCTGATCTCACCCCCAACTGCCCTCCTCTGCTGGCCAATTTGGTTCTGATTGGTCGGTTTCTATGCCAGTCAGCGTCAAAAGCTCCACCTCCTAGGCAGCCATTGGCTCCCCACAGCACCCAGATTTGGTTTTGATTGGTTGGTTTCTATGCCAGTCAGCATCAGAAGCTCTGCCTCCTAGGCAGCCATTGGTTCTTCACAGCACCCACATTTGGTTCTGATTGGTCAGTTCCTATGCATCTCTGGGCCTATCAATGGAGCCTGATCAGAAAAGCAGGGCTGATCAATAGCCTGGATGGAGGCTTGGAGAGAAATGGAGGCGTGGCTGCTGGCCAGACTGGGAGAGAAAGAGAGAGGCAAGTGCTGATTAAAAGCTGCCTCAGAGGCAATGGATCAGTCCTTGCTTCTCTCTTCAGGCCTCTCTCTGGCCCTGATTCGCAGCCCCCTCAGCAGTCAGTGTTGGGGCACCGCCCCTGCAGCGGAAGCAACCCAGCGCTAACTGCAGGACTGACTTCCGGGTGGTTGAGCCTCCGTCCGTACAACCCAGGGCTTTTATATATTAGGATTCTTATTAGTATTATTTGGGTTTCATGTCACTAAGACAGGACCGAGGTCTGTTCTCAATAGACCCACCATCCCTGTACTTCCTCTCCCAACCCCTTAACACAGGTTTTCAGTTTACACATTACAGAGAAATTATTAGTTTGTCCATCACAAACAATTTCTTAGGATTTTCTAGGAATTGTTAAAAAATCTTGGGTTAAGTAAGTTAGCTGTAAATATTTATACTAGCATGTGGTAATATTAAAAACAAAACTATAAAATTGTAGTAAAATTACTTCCAGACTTTACTTTTCTTGGCTGTGTGACCATGGCTAAGTTATCTACCCTCTCCTAGTCTCAGGTTCCACATCTGTGAGCTCAAGATGCACCTGATTGTCTGAAGTCTTGAAAAGATTCAATGAGATAATACAACGGAAGTGTGCTTTCAAGTGCCTAACATATAGGTAATGTTCAGAAGATGTCTGCTATCATTAAACTAAAATTGTCTGGAAGGCATCTCACCTACTCTAGAATCGGTGATGGCTAGATTCTTGTTAGTGTGGAGTTTCTTTGGTTTCCTGATCCTGAAAATCACCAGTGCTCACGTTGTTCATAGAACAGGAAACCATTTGAGACAGAAAATACGAGCAATGAAGCAGGTATTTTGTATGTTGTCCTCGTCCAACCCTTTGATGGCCACAGGGTCAAAGCCCAAAGTTGGCAGCGTGGCAACCAAGACCAGCCCCAACCTACTTTCTCCAGCTTCAGTTCTCACTGCTTCTGTACATGAACATTTATGTGAAGATGACTGTTCCTCTAATGTTCCTGGCTACCTGCTCATTTACAACTTGATCCAAGGAGACTTTGGCCAGAGGGATATTTATGTAATGGAAGACCTGCATGTTGGCCCTTGAGTCAGATGGAAAGCAGTTGGAAAGTGTAGAGCAGAAGAAAATGCAAAGCCTTTGCATTGGTCTGCAAGACAATGTGGAACCTGGCCCTGGCTACCTGCTGAGTCTGACTTCTCACCTCTCTCCTCTTCACTTGTTCCATTCCAGCCAGACTGGCCTCCTTACTTTCCTCCAACTCAGTAAGAACTCTCTACCTCAGGGCCTTGGGATTTTCTCTTCCTTCTTTCTATAAAAACATCCCTGCACTATGGTATTGCATGTTTTAAACATTCTTGCTTCACACAGGTTAAAAATCACTGGGCTAAATGAATGTGTTCTGGACTGTGGTCAGATCTTGGCTTGGCCATTGGTGCGTTAGGTGACCTCATGCAAGCTACTTAGTCCATCTGTGTGTCATCCCCTGACCTGTCAAAGAGGGCAATGCCCACGTCTGCCTCATGAGTTTGTTGCAAGGACTATATGAGTTACATTCATCAAAGCACCTTGCCTGGCACATTGTAAGTTCTTGGTCATTGTTTGTGCTTATTGTTGTCACCTACATAAATTATGCCCCTGGCTAGAGTAAAAAAGCCCGGCTCCTTGTATGCCCCAGGACATATGGTGGAGCAGGTGCTCCATAACTCTGTTGACTTTTGTCAAAGTTATTTCCCCAAAGAAATGTCAGAAGAAAATTTATACCATAGCAGTTATATTTGTAAAGCCATTTGGGGACTCAGAAAGGATAATAGAGAATCTCAAAAGGAAGTAAGTTCCCTTGTACACAAACTCAGAAAACATCTTCTAAGCTTTTATTGTGGGTCAGACATTGTGCTTGATGTGCTAGAGATGCAGCAAAGCAAAAGGTGGGCTCCTTTTTCTGAAGGGTTTTGTGAGGATAGATGTGTGGACCGATGGCTGTGACCTGTGTGCAAGGGGCTGCAAGGGAGGTGTGTGCAAAGTGTGAGAGTGTCACAGGGGTCCCTTACAGACCGGGACATGCGGATAGTTACGTTTCAGGCTGACTAAGGCAGCCTGTGTTTCTCTTTCTGTGTGTGGCCCGAGTGATTTGGAAAATGAGAATGATGTTAAAATTGAAAATGGAATACGATCCCTGGGGAACAGCAGCAGAAGTGGTTTGGGGAGAATCAGATTGAAACCGAGTAAAACAAGAAGCACAGATTGAACAAAAACACTGTCCCGAGGACGACACATGAATAGGACACAGTATTTCCCCCTTATTGTCCTAGCACAGGGTTAAACAAAGCAATGTGCTTCTATGTGCAATGGTCTTTCATGACAAAACTGTAAAGACGCAAACACTGCAGAGCGGGCAGAGCAGCCAGGCTCTGGCCTCCTGTCCGTGGTCCTGCCAAGACTCTCCCTGTGACTTCCCTGGCAGTGTTTTTCAAAGATACAAAAGATGCAAAACTAGACGTTGCATTTCTCTACACCAGTAAGGAACAATTTGAAAATGAAATGAAGAAAACATTGCCAATTATCTTACCAGTAATAGACAAACATGCTAATTGACCGTACCTTTGCGACACCCATAACCAATCCGGAGTGAATATGCAAATTAACCCAACAAAGATGGCGGTTAATTTGCATATGCGGCCGCCAAGCGGCCGGGGGTGGCGTGGGACGCTTGCATCATCGCCCCGGCGCTCTGGGCCTCTGAGCAGTGTAGGAAGGTGGAAAGGCGGTTCTGGGCCAGAGCGGAAAGGTAGCTCCAGCCAGAAGGAAAGCGGTGCTGGCAGCCAGGGAAAGGAAGGCCCATTCTGGCATGAATCTTCATGCATTGGGCTTCTAGTATTTAAGAAAATTCCAATGAAATTAAGAAGCCAAACAATTATAGTAGCATCAAAAAATCAAAATAATTAGGAATCAATGTAATAAAAGACTCATAAAACTATATAACAATATTTTAAAAATGAAAGATCTAAATAAGTGGGGGAAAAGTCTATGTTCATGTATCAAAAGGCTTAATACTGTTAGGTTGCCAATACTTCCAAAATTTATCTGTGGATTCAACACAATCCCTGTCAAAATCCCAGGAGATTTCTTTAAAGAAGTTGATAAGCTGATAATGAACTCTAGATAGAAATGCAAGAGACCCAGGTTAGCCAACACAGTCCTGCCACTGAGCAATAAAGTTGAAAAACTCACATGTTTTGATTTCATTACTCCCTTCAAATGTACAACAATCAAGACAGCAAGGCACTGGCTTAAGAATGGACATACAGAACAATGGAAAAGAACAAACAAAAACAAACCCTCACATTTATCATCAATTGATTTTGACAAGACAATGACTAAAGAATAATCTTTCCGCCGAAACCGGTTTGGCTCAGTGGATAGAGCGTCGGCCTGTGGACTGAAAGGTCCCAGGTTCGATTCCGGTCAAGGGCATGTACCTTGGTTGCAGGCACATCCCCGGTAGGGGGTGTGCAGGAGGCAGCTGGTCGATGTTTCTCTCTCATCGATGTTTCTAGCTCTCTATCCCTCTCCCTTCCTCTCTGTAAGAAATCAATAAAATATATTAAAAAAAAGAATAATCTGTCCAACAAATGTTCTGGAACAACGGGATATACACATGCAAGAGAATGATCTTGGGTTCCCTACCTCACATCAGACATAAAAATTAACTGAGACTGGACTAGACCTAAATGTAACAACTAACACTGGAAAACTGAATTCACAATGCACTTCTCAGTAATATTCTGTATTATTACTGACCTGCATTAATGAATAGACTAGAACATAAATATATATGTTTGTATATTTTAATGTGTGTATATATATATGTATATATATATAATATTTGAATATATCCATGTGTGTATATATAAAAGACATGTAATATATAATTATATGTATACATACTCTCATAGTAATTAAAGTATGTCTCCTATAATTCCTATAATTGATAATTCTTTATTTCTCCTTTATGTCACTTACACAGTCTAATCTCTCTCCTACCTAACAGCCCTTCTTTGAAAATGGTTTTCCTGTGTCCTTAAGTCTTCTCTTCCCCATGATAAGCATTTCAATGTGCAACACTATTGTCTCAGGTTTTCAAGTTATGGTCCCGAGCACTTTCCTGCATCTGTCTTAAAGTGTGATGTGCGAAGGTTGCGGAATAAGATGGAATTACTCCAAGCCACTCTCCTCTGGGCACCTTGAAAATAGTGACTTACTTTTTCCTGTCAGCCTTTAAAGTTAGGCAGCATTTTGCAGATTTTACAAATGACAAAAATGAGCTCAGAGAGGGTAAGATCTTGTTCAAGGTCACACAGCTGTGAAGTGACAGACCCAGGATTTGAAACTATGTCCAGTTCTATTCATCATTACTGACCTGAGTTAATTAATAGACTAGACATTTTTTATTTTCTCAACACTGGAGGCAAACAAGAATTGACTAGATGAGCCGGAAGGATCCCACTGAAGAACTCAAACTCTCCGAACAGCTGGAGGTTGTAAATCTTTGGGATGGACGTCCGTCTGAGGCCACACTTATTTGTCATAATTAGAAGTCCTTGAGACTTCACAAGGGCTCTTTGTTTGTGAGCTGGCTACTCTCTCTCAAAAGCGAGAAGCAAACCGTGCATTTGATTTGATGTGATTCTGCTTTGCTTACCACAGTGAGGTAGTGTCTGGGCAGAACATTCCTTCGCCTCCCGCTCCTTCTCCCAGCGCTCCCTTTTCACAGAACGCCTTTTAACGGTGACATTTTAAAAACTTGGCAGTTATTTTGATCAGAGCATACGATTTGCCTTTTATGCTGGAAGAAATTTTTTCCAGAACCTCCCAGACTGAACATACTCTTTGGCAGGGGCTGAGGAAGGAAGACGTGGCCCATCCTGGGTGGGGAGGCGGGTGCCCTCTGGCTGTGAGCGCGGTCCCGGGCAGGGTGGTCAGCGGCCTCTTTCAGATGCCAGGCCACCGGCCACGGGAGTCACAGAGCCGGCTTTATTTAAGGGGGCAGCTGGGACCAGGGTGGCCTCCAGTCCAGCTCTGGCAACAGGGGCCCATGGAGAACAGGGAACAAATCACAGCCCCAGTCCAAACACGTCCTGGTTCCCTGGAGGCAAGGCAGCCTGCCCTCCTGGCAGGAGACGGGGACCCAGGAGGGCTGCTGGAGGCCACTCCCGGTTCCCATTTTTACTTTCAGAATGAGAAGGGAGGAACCCGGCCCACACAGAGCTGTGGAGGCAGGGGTAACAGCATCTCGCTTCTCCACCAGGCAGCCACCTGCAGCGGTGGAAGCAAACCTGCCACCATGCCCTGGGAGGGCCAAGCTTCACTCAGCCACTGCACACAGCACCTTGACCATGAAAACCCCAAGGTAATCCATCACAGCCACATCTAAATACGGCTATAATGTGAGCATTTTATATATGAACTACGAATATTGAATATATACACACAGGTATGGATATTCAAGTATTTTCCATGTAGAAAGGTCAAATCCTCTTCCTTCATAATAACCCTAAGTGGTAACAATTGTAATCACATTATTGAAACCATGTCTACTTCTATTCATTATTACTGACCTGAGTTAATTAATAGACTAGGCCATAAATATATATGTTTGTATATTTTTATGTGTCCATATATTTATATATAAAATATTTGACTATATCCATGTGTGTGTATATAAAAGACATGTAATATATAATTATATATTGCATGTATATTATATGTATACATGCAGTAATGAATATGTAAAATAAGTGTATATACATATATATATTCAAATATTATCTATCTATACTAATAAAAGGGGAATATGTTAATTAGACCAGACATCTTCTGGACATCCTTCCGGACAAAGCCACAGTGGTGGGGGCTGAGGCAGAGGTGATCAGGATGGCGGGGGAGGGCAGTTAGGGGTGATCAGGCCGGCAGGGGAGGGCAGTTAGGGGCGATTAGGCCAGCAGGGGAGGGCAATTAGGGGGCAATGAGGCTGGCAGGCAGAGGCGCTTAGGGGTGATCAGGCAGGCAGGCAGGCAGGCAAGTGGTTAGGAGCCAGTGGTCCCAGATTGTGAGATCGATGGCCGACTGCAGTAGGCCATCCCCTGAGGGGTCCCAGATTGGAGAGGGTGCAGGCTGGGCTGAGGGACCTCCCCTGTGCACGAATTTCATGCACTGGGCCTCTAGAATATATATAAAAGCCAAGCGAGCAAACGGCAGAATGACCAGAATGACCAGAATGACTGGTGGCTATAATGCACACTGTGGCGGCCAACCAGCCTGATAAGGGGCAGGGCTGGCCAGCCAACCACCCGTGGCCCCTTCCCCCTGCTGGCCACACCCCTGATTGGCTCCCCCTACCCCGATCACTGAAGTGTGACCTTCAGTGATTCTAAGTATGTAAATGCTATCCAGCCTTCATAGACCAGGAACCTGAATGATGAGTGATCAGGAGGAAACTGCTCATGGTCTGGACCATCAGTTGTGTGTCCAGAAGAGGTGCCCAGCACAACTACCATCTTCCTGCATTCTCTCTCCACTGCTTACTACCAAAGAGGGCAGCCACATCACACCATGGCATCTCTTTAGAGGGTTTGTCAGCAGGGAACTAAACCGCATTACCTGTCTAGGGAGAGGCTTAGAAAACGGAAGCTGTAAGTGTCCCTGACACTAAAGCGCCTTTGAAGCTTCAACTCATCCGAAAGCCAACAACAAACATGTATACACCCTGCAAAGATCTGTGACACTAATAACTCCCCCTGGCTGGCCCCGCCCCTGATTGCCCCCCCTCACCCCGATCAGGGTGGGCAGCCAGACCCCACCTGTGCACAAATTTGTGCACCAGGCCTCTAGTATATCTATAAAAAGGCCTATCAGACCTAGAGTTTGAGCCTGTGGCACTCCATGCATTTGCCACCCTGTCTCATTGTCTCACCACAGAATAGAAGAGAAGAGATATTTTTCCATTAGACTTCTTATTATACCATGGAATTAAAAAAATAGTTCATGTTTTAACCAGGGGATTTTTTTCTTTATCTTCCCAAATCTCCTGACTTAAGAAGCTAACATCTCACCTGCTCAGTGTCTTTGCTTGACTCCATTCATTGGTTCATTTGACCCTTACTTCCTGAGCACCCAGGGTGACTCCCTAGGGGCTGGGGCTGTGGCAGCAAGATGAGAACAAGGCCCACGGGTCGGGGGTCGGGGGCCTTGAGGCAGTGGCGGCGGTGCAGAGCATGGGGGAAATGAATGTGTGTGCCACACAGTATCCCAGGGAACCTCCGGGCAGAGAGGCCCATTAGTGCTCTCCTGTGAGGGGAGATCTCTGGTTGAAGCATCAGTGTGTTTCTAAGAACTTACCTGTATTGGGGGGAATCTTTGTTCAGGGAAAGATGCTCTGAATGCCATGGTCACAAGCTAGCTCTACAGCTGCTCAGAGGACAGCTGGGAGGGGGGGGGGGCGCGCTCATAGGATGGAGCCCCACCTGCTTCTGGAGGACTCCTGTAACATTGGGCCTAAGTTTTCAGTAAAGAGCCACACAACAAATGTTAGGCTTTAGGGGTCTCTCACAGCCACTCAGCGTTTCCATTGCAGCATGAGGGCAGCCATAAGAAGTGGGTTTGTTTGTGATCCAACATATCACTTTACTTACAAAACAGGCTGCAGGCTGGATTTGGTCAACCCCTCCTCGAGAGTGAGTCCCACAGGAGCCCCTGTCTAGGTGGATGTCACCCTCAGGAGAAGCAGCCACTGCCAGGTTGCCTGGCATCTGTCTGTCTGTCTTCCTCTCATTACTCTGCAACTTCCACCATCACTTCCTGAGGCAGCACCTCTGAGACCCCTAGCGGGCCACTTCCCTGTGCGGTGGCTGGTCAGTCATAATCAAACAGGTTAGAATCCTTTCTAAACAGGAAGTCAGCGGCCTCCAAGTCAGGAGAAATGAGTAGCGGGGCTAAGGGAAGACGAAGCCAGCCTACAGACAGTTTGCCTCTGCTTCAGAGCAGGAACTTTCAGAAAGGTATTCCGGAAGCTTTGGGAAGTTGTTTGCCATTTCCTGCATTCCCAGCTATTCCGGGGAAGGTAAATGAGGTGGAACTATAGAATGAAACCCCAGCCAATTGGACTCCATTAACTAAAGCCTGGAAATTACTATGATGCCTTGTTTTTTCTACACAGATTCTTCTTATCGTTATTTTGTTAATCCTCACCTGAGGATATTTTTTCCACTGATTTTTAGAGAGAGTGGAAGGGAGGGAGGAAGTGAAGGTGGGGAGAGAGAGAGAAAAAGAGAGAGAGAGATGAGAGAGAGAGAGAGAGAGAGAGAGAGAGAGAGAGAGATGAATGTGAGAGAGATACATCACTTGGTTGCCTCCCACATATGCCCTGACCTGGCTGGGAATTGAACCTGCAACCCAGGTACATGCCCTTGGTGGTTAGAGTGGGCTGACACTCTAACCTATGATCCACACTTGCCAGAACTACACAGATTATTTTTTTATGAGAATAAGACAAATATTCGTAACAAATGAGTTACTGCTGTGACTTTGTTGACTTTTTAGTATATGGAGTTCTTTCCCCCATAATTTAGTGCTGTAAGTTAGTACAAGTGACATTGATATGAAGATGACCCTTGGCATGGCAGGGCCCTGGGTGGCCCTTCACGCTAGTCTTTGGTGTCCCACAGGGGTGTCACTGGCCATCACAGTGCCCAAGCCCGCAGGGCACCATGCACAGCCCATTTGAACAAACACTCAGCCTTGGAGGGAATGGTGACTGAACACCAAAACTGACTTTGGCAAAAAACACGAACTCCGAGTCTCAGTCTCATTACCTATAGCACTGGCACTGAGAAGGGGACCTCTACCGCAAAGGGATTTGGGGAAAATTAGATAAAATGAAGAATGCAAACATGTCTGCCCACTGTGCCTAGTACTTAGTAGGCACTTAATAAATAATATCCTCCTTCCATTAAAGGAGTGAACAGAGAAATGAAAGTATGCAAAGCAAGAAATCATAACAAAGAAATTATTTTTAGAAACTTTTATTTAAACCACAGAAGATTGGGGGAAAATGGGTTTGAAATCTTTTCCACTGCAAAGCTAGAAGCAACAGGGTCTTCTTATTTATTTCAGCACCCCACAGGTTTTTGTTTCTAACTGTCCTCTGATGCTTTCGGTTCTCATTTCCAGGTTGGATCTTCTTCCTCTCGAGTATTCCTCACAAGCACTGGACTGCAGGCACTTTGAAGAATGACACCTTTCTCTCCACTCAGGTTATCCTATATAATAAAAGCCTAATATGCTAAGTGTCTGGTCTTCCAGTTGTCCATTCAACCAATCAAAGCATAATATGCTAATGATATGCTAAGGCTGCTCAACCATTGCCATGATGTGCACTGACCACCAGGGGGAAGACAGTTGACCAGTCGACCAGTCACTATGATGTGCACTGACCACCAGGGGGCACATGCTCCGACTGGTAGATTAGCTTGCTGCTGGGGTCCGGCTGATCAGGACTGAGCGAGATGGGCTGGACATGCCCTGGAGCCTTCCTACGGTCCCTCCCCAGCTGGCCAACCTCCCGCATCCTTCCCCAGCCCCAATCGTGCACCAGTGGGGTCCCTCAGCCTGGCCTGTGCCCTCTCATAATCTGGGACCCCTTGAGGGATGTCGGAGAGCCAGTTTCAGCCCAATCCTGCAGGCCAGGCAGAAGGACCCCACTGGTGCACAAATTCATGCACTGGGCCGCTAGTTTTTAGATAATGAGAACATACTGTGCAATAAAGTCGTGGGAAACTGAAATACAACTATCCATATAGATTGTATAAATTCACAAAGGTCAGCATTCTGAACATCACATTTCTAAAACAGAAACTTGGTCTTGCTATGAAGTCCTTCCCTTGCCCAGACCCCATTGGCTACTCCCCATGGCTTTCAGGTAATGGTCCGTCCTTTCTCACAAAGCCCATCCCCACTTGTTTTAAGCAAAGCACTCTCTGACTCCGCTCACCCACTGCCCACAACATAGTTGAGGGACACAGTTGTTCTTCCTGTGATGCCTGGATGGCTGCTTTATTACAGCATGGGGAGGTACAGGATTCCTAAACTCAGCGACTCTGCCCCCACACTGACCTGTTAGCTCTTGGGCTGTAGAAAGGGTACCTCTATCTTAACTTATCTTTGAATCCAGAGTCCAGTACATTAGCTAGGACTCAGTAGGCTGAGCACTGTTTGTTGAATGAATGTTTGATTGATATAAGATGATAGCTGTTCCATGTGGCCTCATCACAAGATGGTAGCATATTGGACCAGGGCAGTGCAGTGGGGAGAAATGGTTGCATCCAAGATGTATTTTGAAGATGGAACCTACAGGAATGTCTGATGGATTGCTTATAAGGTCAGAAAGGAAGAGACGAGTCAACTATTCTTGTATTCTTACCAAAATACTTGCTGACCCTTTTCACTGGGCCTCTTTCTCTGGGAGAATTCTCCTTGCACCCTGTGGGCATCAGGCTTGGATACGTGACCTTCTCTGGTGAGTGAATTAGGAGTGGAAGTGACATGCTCCTTTCGAGCAGAATCTGTAAATGCTACCACCTGGGATCTCTTCTGTCTTTTTCCAGGAGAAAGGCAATGACCTGGCGGGGGCAGCTCTTTTAGCCTGGAACCCGGAGCAAAGCCCACCCTCTGCTGATAATGAGCAGGTAATAAACATTGTTTTGTAAACTGCAAAAAAAGAAGTGACAGAGTTATAAGTAGAGTCTTTGTTATCTTGGTTTAAATCTCAGCTTCACTGGACTTTTCCAGCTGCGAGGCAGTAATGAAGTCAGGTGAACTCTCAAAGCCTCAGTTTTCTCATAAATAAAACAAAGATAAACTGCTTTTGATATGAAGACAATGCAATTATGTTTATATTATGCTATATATTGTGCCTAGTATATGATGGTATTCTGCAAATTATATTTACTAGTATTCTAAAAAAACTGTGGCTTCATCATTACTCTACTGACCCCTGGTCTTATTCTGGGTAAAAACTTTAAATTTCTGGTAATTTACTTTCTTTGTTTCATTAACTTTATTTTTTTCTTTTTTTCTTATGTAGTTCAAATAAATGTGGTTGTTTGGCCTGTCTATTCACAGGAGATTATAAGATAGATCAGAACACGGCATTCCTTAGAATAGAAATATGAAGCGCAAAAGTTCACTTTATTCCCTTTCAAGAGAACATGGGGCCCTAGCTGGTTTGGCTCAGTGGACAGAGCATTGGCCCTTGGACTGAAGGGTCCTGGGTTCAATTCTGGTCAAGGGCACGTACCTTGGTTGCAGGTTCCCTGGCTCTGGTAGGGGTGCATGCAGGAGGCAGCCTATCAATGTGTGTCTCTCTCACATCGATGCTTCTCTCTGTCTTTCCTTCTCCTTTCCTCCACTCTCTCTAAAAATCATTGGGAAAATAAAATATCCTTGGGTGAGGGGAGAGAGAGAGAGAGAGAGAGAGAGAGAGAGAGAGAGAGAGAGAGAGAGAGAGAACGGGGTGGGGAAGCTTGAAAAGAGGGCCCTCACCTCTGCTAATCACGTTCTACCTGGCAGGTACTGCATGAGGTGCTTATGTGGGCTATCGCATGATGGGATTTTCCTTAGATGAAGAAATAAAGCTGGGAGAGATGAGCTACCAGCCAGCAGTCACCCAGCCCATGGTGTGTGACAGCCCTGGATGTGAACTCTGTATAAGGTTCCAAGCTCGTGTGTGTGTGCGTGTGTGTGTGTGTGTGTGTGTGTGTGTGTGTGTGACTCATGATGCTATAAAAGAAAACAACATGGAGAAGAGGGAAAGTAAAACAGATGTTTCTGAGTCTAGGGAATACTTTTGACAGTGGGTCTTATAAAATCCTAGGTTTCCAACGGAAATGATTATGAGGGTTCTTGCAGGAATTTTGCGGTGGGAGTCAGATTTAGGTATGTCTGTTAAATTCCTGAGTGAAGCCCATTCAGACCATTATCTATGAACCTAGCTCTCCTAACACGTCTCTAAAGGACCCTTTGTCCTTGCTGTGCATGACAGGTTGGTCACAGGTACAAGCAGAAGCCATAGAAGAAAGCAAGCTGTAGGCCTTTGCCCTTCATCAAAGTTCCCGCTTTAGATTCCTTCACAGAAAAAAAGTAGGAAAACTCCTGGTGCAGAAAGGATTCTGCAACATGGCGGATAGTTTAATTAGACCATGTCAGTCTTGTTTCATTTCAGTTCTTTCTATCAATGGTGTTCCTTAAAACAGAAAACTGTCAATTCTAAACGATAAATCGATAGCATTTCCCGCCCCTTCTTCCCCTTGGCATTTAATAACTGCCCCAAGTCAATCTCTAACCCAGGATGGAATCCAGCACATACTGTTGAAGAATTGGAAGCATAATCTACTTGGCAGGTCAGAAGAGTCAGCTTTTGCTGTGTGCTTGCACCACTTGCATAGGAGCAGGGGCTGAATTCAGGTTTCTGAGTCAGCAGGATTTTTGAATGCTGTGCTAAGCTGGGGGATGGATACAGAAGCAAATACTACCTTAAAAAGCCTTTAGTCTTGAAAGAGAGACATGCATTTATGCTCAAATGCAAGCTTTTATTGTAAATATGAATGTTGTTGTTTGAAGGATAGAAATGATAAAAGGAGGGATTATAAATTCTGTCTAGGATTTCATTGAAAGTGTTGCTAAGAAGAGGATCCCTTTTGAATAATGTGTAGGAATTCTCCAGTTGCATAAGGATGTGGAGAGGGGATTGAAGCAGAGGGAATGAGGTGAGGAAGGGTGAGAAAGGGTGAGGAAGGGTGAGGAAGGGTGTGAGGAAGGATGTGAGGAAAGGTGAGAAAGGGTGAGGAAGAATGTGAGTAAGGATGTGAGGAAGGGTGAGGGAGGGTGAGGGAGGGTGAGGAAGGGTGAGGAAAGGTGAGGAAGGACAAGGAAAGGTGAGAAGGGTGAGGGAGGGTGAGGGAGGGTGAGGAAGGGTGAGGAAGGGTGAGGGAGGGTGAGGGAGGGTGAGGGAGAGTGAGGGAGGGTGAGGGAGGATGAGGAAGGGTGAGGGAGGGTGAGGAAGGGTGAGGAAGGGTGAGGGAGGGTGAGGGAGGGTGAGGAAGGGTGAGGGAGGGTGAGGGAGGGTAAGGGAAGGTGAGGGAGGGTGAGGGAGGGTGAGGAAGGGTGTGAGGAAGGGTGTGAGGAAGGGTGAGGGAGGGTGAGGGAGAGTGAGGGAGGGTGAGGGAGGATGAGGAAGGGTGAGGGAGGGTGAGGAAGGGTGAGGAAGGGTGAGGGAGGGTGAGGGAGGGTGAGGGAGGGTGAGGGAGGGTATGAGGGAGGGTGAGGGAGGGTGAGGGAGGGTGAGGAAGGGTGAGAAGGGTGAGGGAGGGTATGAGGGAGGGTGAGGGAGGGTGAGGAAGGGTGAGGAAGGGTGAGGGAGGGTGAGGAAGGGTGAGAAGGGTGAGGGAGGGTATGAGGGAGGGTGAGGAAGGGTGAGGGAGGGTAAGGGAGGGTGAGGAAGGGTGAGAAAGGGTGAGGGAGGGTGAGGAAGGGTATGAGGAAGGGTGCGAGGAAGGGTGAGGAAGGGTGAGGGAGGGTGAGGAAGGGTGAGGAAGGGTGAGAAGGGTGAGGGAGGGTATGAGGGAGGGTGAGGGAGGGTGAGGAAGGGTGAGGAAGGGTGAGGGAGGGTGAGGAAGGGTGAGAAGGGTGAGGGAGGGTATGAGGGAGGGTGAGGAAGGGTGAGGGAGGGTAAGGGAGGGTGAGGAAGGGTGAGGAAGGGTGAGGAAGGGTGAGGAAGGGTGAGGAAGGGTGAGGGAGGGTGAGGAAGGGTGAGGGAGGGTGAGGAAGGGTGAGGAAGGGTGCGAGGAAGGGTGAGGAAGGGTGAGGGAGGGTTAGGAAGGGTATGAGGGAGGGTGAGGGAGGGTGAGGAAGGGTGAGGGAGGGTGAGAAGGGTGAGGGAGGGTATGAGGGAGGGTGAGGGAGGGTGAGGAAGGGTGAGGAAGGGTGAGGGAGGGTGAGGAAGGGTGAGAAGGGTGAGGGAGGGTATGAGGGAGGGTGAGGGAGGGTGAGGAAGGGTGAGGAAGGGTGAGGGAGGGTGAGGAAGGGTGAGAAGGGTGAGGGAGGGTATGAGGGAGGGTGAGGAAGGGTGAGGGAGGGTAAGGGAGGGTGAGGAAGGGTGAGGAAGGGTGAGGAAGGGTGAGGAAGGGTGAGGGAGGGTGAGGAAGGGTGAGGGAGGGTGAGGAAGGGTGAGGAAGGGTGAGGAAGGGTGAGGAAGGGTGAGGGAGGGTGAGGAAGGGTGAGGGAGGGTGAGGAAGGGTGAGGGAGGGTTAGGAACGGTATGAGGGAGGGTGAGGGAGGGTGAGGAAGGGTGAGGGAGGGTGAGGAAGGGTGAGGGAGGGTGAGGAAGGGTGAGGGAGGGTAAGGGAAGGTGAGGAAGGGTGAGGAAGGGTGAGGGAGGGTGAGGAAGGGTATGAGGGAGGGTGAGGAAGGGTGAGGAAGGGTGAGGGAGGGTGAGGGAGGGTGAGGAAGGGTGAGGAAGGGTGCGAGGAAGGGTGAGGAAGGGTGAGAAGGGTGAGGGAGGGTGAGGAAGGGTGAGGAAGGGTGCGAGGAAGGGTGAGGAAGGGTGAGAAGGGTGAGGGAGGGTGAGGGAGGGTGAGGAAGGGTGAGGAAGGGTGAGGGAGGGTGAGGGAGGGTGAGGGAGAGTGAGGGAGGGTGAGGGAGGATGAGGAAGGGTGAGGGAGGGTGAGGAAGGGTGAGGAAGGGTGAGGGAGGGTGAGGGAGGGTGAGGAAGGGTGAGGGAGGGTGAGGGAGGGTAAGGGAAGGTGAGGGAGGGTGAGGGAGGGTGAGGAAGGGTGTGAGGAAGGGTGTGAGGAAGGGTGAGGGAGGGTGAGGGAGAGTGAGGGAGGGTGAGGGAGGATGAGGAAGGGTGAGGGAGGGTGAGGAAGGGTGAGGAAGGGTGAGGGAGGGTGAGGGAGGGTGAGGGAGGGTGAGGGAGGGTATGAGGGAGGGTGAGGGAGGGTGAGGGAGGGTGAGGAAGGGTGAGAAGGGTGAGGGAGGGTATGAGGGAGGGTGAGGGAGGGTGAGGAAGGGTGAGGAAGGGTGAGGGAGGGTGAGGAAGGGTGAGAAGGGTGAGGGAGGGTATGAGGGAGGGTGAGGAAGGGTGAGGGAGGGTAAGGGAGGGTGAGGAAGGGTGAGAAAGGGTGAGGGAGGGTATGAGGGAGGGTGAGGAAGGGTATGAGGAAGGGTGCGAGGAAGGGTGAGGAAGGGTGAGGGAGGGTGAGGAAGGGTGAGGAAGGGTGAGAAGGGTGAGGGAGGGTATGAGGGAGGGTGAGGGAGGGTGAGGAAGGGTGAGGAAGGGTGAGGGAGGGTATGAGGGAGGGTGAGGAAGGGTGAGGGAGGGTAAGGGAGGGTGAGGAAGGGTGAGGAAGGGTGAGGAAGGGTGAGGAAGGGTGAGGAAGGGTGAGGGAGGGTGAGGAAGGGTGAGGGAGGGTGAGGAAGGGTGAGGAAGGGTGCGAGGAAGGGTGAGGAAGGGTGAGGGAGGGTTAGGAAGGGTATGAGGGAGGGTGAGGGAGGGTGAGGAAGGGTGAGGGAGGGTGAGAAGGGTGAGGGAGGGTATGAGGGAGGGTGAGGGAGGGTGAGGAAGGGTGAGGAAGGGTGAGGGAGGGTATGAGGGAGGGTGAGGAAGGGTGAGGGAGGGTAAGGGAGGGTGAGGAAGGGTGAGGAAGGGTGAGGAAGGGTGAGGAAGGGTGAGGAAGGGTGAGGGAGGGTGAGGAAGGGTGAGGGAGGGTGAGGAAGGGTGAGGAAGGGTGCGAGGAAGGGTGAGGAAGGGTGAGGGAGGGTTAGGAAGGGTATGAGGGAGGGTGAGAAGGGTGAGGGAGGGTATGAGGGAGGGTGAGGGAGGGTGAGGAAGGGTGAGGAAGGGTGAGGGAGGGTGAGGAAGGGTGAGAAGGGTGAGGGAGGGTATGAGGGAGGGTGAGGGAGGGTGAGGAAGGGTGAGGAAGGGTGAGGGAGGGTGAGGAAGGGTGAGAAGGGTGAGGGAGGGTATGAGGGAGGGTGAGGAAGGGTGAGGGAGGGTAAGGGAGGGTGAGGAAGGGTGAGGAAGGGTGAGGAAGGGTGAGGAAGGGTGAGGGAGGGTGAGGAAGGGTGAGGGAGGGTGAGGAAGGGTGAGGAAGGGTGAGGAAGGGTGAGGAAGGGTGAGGGAGGGTGAGGAAGGGTGAGGGAGGGTGAGGAAGGGTGAGGGAGGGTTAGGAAGGGTATGAGGGAGGGTGAGGGAGGGTGAGGAAGGGTGAGGGAGGGTGAGAAGGGTGAGGGAGGGTATGAGGGAGGGTGAGGGAGGGTGAGGAAGGGTGAGGAAGGGTGAGGGAGGGTGAGGAAGGGTGAGAAGGGTGAGGGAGGGTATGAGGGAGGGTGAGGGAGGGTGAGGAAGGGTGAGGAAGGGTGAGGGAGGGTGAGGAAGGGTGAGAAGGGTGAGGGAGGGTATGAGGGAGGGTGAGGAAGGGTGAGGGAGGGTAAGGGAGGGTGAGGAAGGGTGAGGAAGGGTGAGGAAGGGTGAGGAAGGGTGAGGGAGGGTGAGGAAGGGTGAGGGAGGGTGAGGAAGGGTGAGGAAGGGTGAGGAAGGGTGAGGAAGGGTGAGGGAGGGTGAGGAAGGGTGAGGGAGGGTGAGGAAGGGTGAGGGAGGGTTAGGAAGGGTATGAGGGAGGGTGAGGGAGGGTGAGGAAGGGTGAGGGAGGGTGAGGAAGGGTGAGGGAGGGTGAGGAAGGGTGAGGGAGGGTAAGGGAAGGTGAGGAAGGGTGAGGAAGGGTGAGGGAGGGTGAGGAAGGGTATGAGGGAGGGTGAGGAAGGGTGAGGAAGGGTGAGGGAGGGTGAGGAAGGGTGAGGAAGGGTGAGGGAGGGTGAGGGAGGGTGAGGAAGGGTGCGAGGAAGGGTGAGGAAGGGTGAGGGAGGGTGAGGAAGGGTGAGGGAGGGTGAGGAAGGGTGAGGGAGGGTTAGGAAGGGTATGAGGGAGGGTGAGGGAGGGTGAGGAAGGGTGAGGGAGGGTGAGGAAGGGTGAGGGAGGGTGAGGAAGGGTGAGGGAGGGTAAGGGAAGGTGAGGAAGGGTGAGGAAGGGTGAGGGAGGGTGAGGAAGGGTATGAGGGAGGGTGAGGAAGGGTGAGGAAGGGTGAGGGAGGGTGAGGCAGGGTTAGGAAAGGTGAGGAAGGGTGAGGGAGGGTGAGGAAGGGTGAAGGAGGGTGAGGAAGGGTGAGGAAGGGTGAGGGAGGGTGAGGAAGGGTGAGAAGGGTGAGGGAGGGTAAAAGCATTGAGCAGTGCCACAGTTCAAGGAGCATTGGGAGGAAAGGTTGGATGCGGGGCGGCTACACAAGAGATGAGATGGAGAAATGAGTTAAAAAACATTACCGAGGCCCTAGATGGTTTGGCTCAGTGGATAGAGCGTTGGCCTGCGGACTGAAGGGTCCCAAGTTTGATTCCAGCCAAGGGCATGTGCCCAGGTTGTGGGCTTGATTCTCAGTGTGGGGCATGCAAGAGAGAGCCGATCAATGATTCTCTTTCACTGATGTTTCTCTCTCCCTCTCCCTTTCTCTCTGAAATCAATAAAAATATATTTAAAAAAAAGAACATTACTAAGGGCAGAACTGGACACTATAAAACACTGGGATGCCTAAGACGTATATTAAAGCGTGGTTCCCACTAGATCATTACTTCAGAGTGATTTAACTAAATAACGTATTAGAAGATCTGAAAACATTTTTTAAATTAATTTCAGAAGGCACAGTGAATGCACTCCCAGATTCCCTATCCAGATATTAATTCCCACTTATTGTTGCTAAGTCCCAGAATAAACACAGAGACTTTAAATCCTGGGTTGCTGGAGTTATCATTCTTTCCTAGGAGGAGAAGGAAAAAAAGTAAAAAGACTCAACACTATTAAATCCTACCTCTAATTAAAATTAGGAGTGGATTTAAATTAATATCCAGAAATAAGCCAACAGCTCAAAGAAATGAAAACAAATGTTCGGAAATGGTTAGGTTTTCCAGCAAATATCACTAATACTTTAAACACCTCTGCTTCAGAGTAGAGTCGACGAAGCAAGACATGGCTCCTTTAGAGACTTAGGAAGGGACTAAATAAAGATACTTAAATTCTGGGACCATATTTAAAAATATCTACCTGCCAGGGTTCCCCAAATCAAGATAGAGGAAATGCGCACGGCCCCAGGTGTACCCCTGAAATTCTCTCCAGGTGTGCCGAAGAAGATCTCCTTTAAAAAACACTTAAGATACTCACCAACCCAGCAGGAATTCCAGGGCCGACAGTGACTTCTGCCACTAAGCTCTGCCTCATTAGCAAACTTTGACCACATGCTGTCCTGGCTTGACCGACTGGAATTGTGTGTAGGGAGGCCTGAGTCCGCCTCTAGGCGAAGTCGCTTCTTCTGGTGGTGCCTCAGTCTTCTCATCTGTTCAATGGAAATAGTTTTGTCATGAACATCCCTGGAGGTGGCATCTGTTGTCTGATGCCCATCATGCTGCCTGGAAGTGGATGGCCATCGGTCCCTCCCAATTCCCTTGGACTCTTATGTACTTCCTTAGCTCCTCTTTCTCCCTCCAACTAGCTCGACTCTGCCTCCACCCTGTTGAACTATTAATGTAAATAAATGTCTTTAAGTAACCGACCTGTGGTCAAAATCTTTCACTGGCTCCCTACTGGCTGTAGAGCAAACGGTCACCTCTTTAGCTCTGTAGTCATGGTAGAACCCCACATATCTTTCCAAAAACCAGCTTCTAGGCATGCTGTTTCCACCCTCCAGAGCAGGGGTCCTCAAACTTTTTAAACAGGGGGCCAGTTCACTGTCCCTCAGACTGTTGGAGGGCCGGACTATAGTTTAAAAAAAACTATGAACAAATTCCTATGCACACTGCACCTATCTTATTTTGAAGTAAAAAAACAAAATGGCAAAAGCACCCGCATGCGGGCCATAGTTTGAGGACGCCTGCTGAGACCGTGCCAATCTCTGTCCCTCCTCCCTGCTTTTGGGCAATCTCTACTGGCCTGATATTTCATTCTGGGACTTCTTACCACACACACTTCTTACCACACACACACACACACACACACACACACACACACACGCACACCTCCTTCCTCACGGAAGTCCCTGAGATCCTCAGGCAGTCAGGTGCCCTTCCCTTTCCTCCTACCTGTGACCCTCCGGCCTTTGACCATGGCTTCTTGAGACAGGGCCCAGGCTCTATTAGTCTCTGTCTTCAGAGCTGAGCTCAGATTCTGGCGTGAAGTCTGCATTTGGCAAATTGTTGTTGGATTCCATTGCCTGCCCCGGCCAGATGTCACCCATCTGAGATACATAGGGTGTCCCTAAAAATGTGCATGCACTTGGATGAATTCCAATGGGTTAAATCTGAAAAGAAAGAAACATCAATGGAGCTATCCGAAAAAAGTGTGTGTACATTTTGTGGGGACACCCTGTATATGGGTGGCCTCTCCTGGCAACTCTGAGCAGTTTAGCCGAGCTCAGCAGGGGGCCAGTTTCAAGATCCGCAGGCCTGTGACCGAGGCTGGCAGACCACAGCCAGTCAGAGAAAGTGCCCGGGCCTCAGAGCGTGCAGGCACTCAGAGGCCTGCCCCACAGGCCCTGGGATCTTCTCCCCAGGAGCCCTGAGTCACTGTGGCAACCGCATTTCCCAAAGCTCCTTTCAGGGCAAAGAGACTATTTTCGTTCATGTGGTCACGCTTCCCACATACCATTCCAAGGGCAAATAGAAGGCAGGGCCTTCTGCTAAAGCTTTCCCATCCTCTCTGGCTCCCTGCACTCAGTCGGGCTTCCCTGCCCCAGGAGGCGCTGGCCTGGAGACCGCTCCTTCCAACAGCCTGGGTGCTCCATCCCTGAGGTACATGGGGTGCAGGACAAACCTCCTCACTCACACCACAGCGACCGCATTTCGGCTTCAGGTTACAGAACCCTCTCTCCCTCCTCCAATTTGCCACTCGCCTCTGCGAATGTGTTGCCCTCACATGCTCCCCGTGGCTCACCTGCAGCAGGAGCACCGAGAGAAAATGCATACACACCACAATGAGCATGGACTGAGGCAGGAATGGTCTTAACCTATAAGGCACGGACACATGATCAGGTTTCACAAAAGAGGAAACTGAGGCTCAAAAGAAAGTAGTTTGCTCATTTCCCACGAGTCCTCAAAGCACAGGTCCGATCTGAACCCGATCTCTCTTCCCCACTCTCCCCCCATGTTACAATACTTTTGGTCCTTTCTGTTTTTGTTCTTTTATTTTATTGTTTTTTTTTTTGTGTGTGTGTGCATGTGTGTGTGTGACATCGGTTAGTAAGATCATATAGGTTTCGAGTGTACATTTCTATAACACATGATCTGTATATTGCATTGTGCACCCACCACCAAAGTCAAATCATCTTCTGTCACCATATATTTGACCCCCTTTACCCTTTACTGCCCCTTTGTTTTTGTTCTCTAAATGACCCCGAATACACCCGCTTCAGGAAGACAGGACCAATTACAAATGTAAGTCAAAGCCCAGAAGAAAAGAAAGAATTTGTGGCGAAGAAGCAATTTCAGGCTCCGTGACAAGCAGTTTCCGCTGCCATTCCAATTTATCATGTTTTCAGCTTTTCTTGGCTTATTTCTGCTTAGTGAAACATCAATATCTTTATGCTCCACTCTTTTATTAAGTATATTAAACAGGGGAATTGAATTCACAAAGTGTGCTCTGAAAAGTACAAATGCTCTGCAAACAGAGGCAGTATTAGAATTATCCTCACGGTTTCATGAGCGTTTCTCTTGCTGTAGTTGGTGGGTCTGTTCTCTGTCTACTCTGACTGTTGTATTGCGTGTGTAGATTTGGTGGCGTCTGCTGATTGCTTCTCCAACACCCGTTTTCCCTTCCTTTCTCATTAGTGGAACTTGGGGTGTTTGTTCCAGGGCAGTGTTACCTGCACTTCCCATTTTCCTAGTGACTGGCAATGGCCACATGACACAATTTGGGACAACTTTAATGGAAGCAGACATTATTGGCTGGAATCTTAGGGATGATTTTTAAAAAGTGGCCTTGGTTGCCCAGTATCTACTTTTCCACATTCCTTTCCTTACTGGCTTATCTGGCACTCAGACATAATGGTTGGGATAGAAGTACCTTGTGATCATGAGGAAAATAGCAAGGAATCCACAGTGACTTCGTCCCCAACATCCTTGAGTCAATAAACCAAAATCCAAAACATGTACTCTTGAATATCTTGTTATGCAAGAAAACACACACACACACACACACACACACACACACACACACACACACACACACACCAACAACCACCCCCAGCTTGTTTAGGCCTCCATTGTAGGGACATTCTGTGGTGTGATGCTAAACGCAATCTCCAGGTGGCACAGTCATCGAAAGGAAGTAGATTGTATTCCAGAAGCCCTAGACTGGATGCTGAGATCTTGTAACTGGTCTTCACACTCCATTTTCTCTATCAAGTCTCCATATTTTAGCCAGTGTGTTTTTCCCACTGCCTTGTTTAAAATTTCTCAACAAATTATTGCCCTGAGGATAAAGTCCCCGACCCTTGTAATTCAGAGCCTCTCTGAAGTCGGGCCTCTGCCTACCTCCCCATCCTCATGAGCCACCTCATTGCACTCTCTGTCCTAAAGCTACGCTGACCTCCTCACTGGTCCAGTGCACCACAGAGTCCCCTGGTTTTACCTTCTGATATGCTGTTGCATTCGCTGGCAGTCTTCTTTCTCATCATGACTCACTCTTTATTTTAATTTAATTTAATTTTTCTATTTTAAATATATTTTTATTGATTTTAGAGAGGAACAGAGAGGGAGAGAGAGATAGAAACATCAATGACGAGAGAGAATCATTGATCGGCTGCCTCCCACACGCCCACACTGGGGATCGAGTCTGCAACCCCAGCATGTGCCCTGACCAGGAATTGAACTGTGACCTCCTGGTTCATAGATCGATGCTCAACCACTGAGCCATGCTGAACAGGCGTGACTCTCTCTTTAAATATCAATGGAACACCACTTAGTCTCTCTAGACTGGCTCCTTTCATGCCACTATGATTACTTGCCATTGCTTTCTCAATGCCTTGCCCACCAGACTGTAGGTCAATGAGAGTAGGGACTCCTTCTGTCTTGTTCGGCAGGATGTCCCCGACACGTAGGCTAGTGCATGACCCAAAGCAGGCACTCAGCACATGGGATGAGTGTGAACTTGAGAGAGTCATCTGTCTCATCTAGAAGCTTGCTTCTGGGAGAAAGCAAAATTAAAGTTTCAATGCAAATAGTTTATTTGGAAGGCGATCTCAGGAAAAACTGGAGGAGTGGGGAAGTGAAAGGGAGAAGGAGAGGAAGCTATGAAGGAGGGTGTTAACAGGCGATGTTTCACGGTGGGCATGGAGGACAATCATTTATTCCACTGAGGAATGTTGAGAGACGGCATAGAGCACATCTCAGAATTATCTTGCCTGAGAGTCCGAGGAGCTGGGACAAAAAGCCACAGCCCCCATCAGGGATTGTTTGAGAGAGTGATGGGGTGGGTGTAGGAGAAGGGTTGGCAATTAGCCACATTGATGACCTGCCTGGCATGCAGGTAGAGAACTTGTCTGCCAAAACAAAACAAAACACAGCCAGGCTGGTGTGGCTCAGTGGTTGAGCATTGACCTGTAACCAGGAGGTCACAGTTTGATTCAAGATCAGGGCACATGCCAAGGTTTCGGACTCAATCCCCAGTGTGGGGCATGTAGGAGTCAGACAATCAATGATTCTCTCTCATCATTGATGTTTCTCTCACTCTCTTTTCCTCTCTGAAATCAATAAAAATATATTAAAGAAACACACAAATAGAAACAACAAAGCCTACAGAGAGGGAGCCTGGATGCTGGCAACTGGAAGAGAGGCTCATGGATGGCACGTGCTGAGCATGCTGAGGGGGTAAGAATGGGCACCTATGGTGTCTGCTGCGTCAGCACACCCCCCTCAACCAAGGCTCCTCTTTCATAGAATGGGCATGGCAACCACCTGCAGATTGAAGAAATTATTGACTCTATTTGGAACACTACTCTTCAGATAAATCATTAATCAAACAATATTGTTCCACATGGCTTTATTTCCCTGAAAGTGGGAGCATCTATTTCTTCTTAGTTTGAAATTGTAAAGTCTTTTTTTTTTTTTTTTAAATCATGAGCCAAGGAGAGCCCTGCCAAATTAGGAGAGAAAACCTGATGGGAATGATAAGATAGACATCACCCTGTTTACCAGCTTGTGGTTGTAACAAATGGGAAAAGTTCTGGCACAGGTGGGTACCATGGACAGAGTAGGGCTGCCGAGCCATGTAGCTCTAGTGTCTCTTCTGCCCAGATACAAACTTGGGGTGATCTGGTAATTGACCTTATTTCATCTATAAAATAGGGATGATAATTCCTATAATGCATATCCTATCTAATAAAAGAGAAACATGCAAATTGACCATACCTCTGCTACGCCCACCAGCCAATCAGAGCGAGTATGCAAATTAACCCAACTAAGATGGCGGTGGCCACAGAGCTGGAGCGAGCAGGAGGCTTGGGTTGCCCCTGGCGATGGAGGAAACCAAGCTTCCCACCTGCCCTGGCCGGCCCTGACCTCTGCTCAAGGCTACAAAGTTTCAATTATAGAAGATAAATAAATCCCACATACTTGCTTCCAGCTGGCCCTGGCCTCCACTCAAGGAGGCGCTGAAAAAAAAAAAAAAAAAGGAGGGGCTGGAATCTTGGTTCGCCAGGGGGTGATCAGGCTAGGATGGGAAGGCAGTTGTGGGTGATCAGGCTGGTGGGGGGCAGGGCCGTTTGGGGTAAGCATACCAGCAGGGGGGCCAGTTGGGGGTGAGCAGGCCATCAGTGGGGGTCAGTGGAGGTGATCAGGACAGTGAGGGGGACAGTTTGAAGTGAGCAGGCCAGCAGGGGACAGTTGGGGGTGAGCAGACCAGTGGTGAGGGAAAGTGGGGGTGAGCAGGCCAGCAGGGGGGGCAGTTGGGGGTGAGCAGGCTGGCACGGGGGGCAGTTAGGGGGCAGTTGGGGGTGATCAGGCTGGCGGGGGGGCATTTGGGGGCAAGCAGGCTGGTGGCTGGAGGCAGTTGGGGGTGAGCAGGCCGTCAGGCAGAGTGGTTAGGGGCAATCAGGAAGGCAGGCAAGTGAGCGGCTAGAGCCAGCTGTCCCGGATTGTGAGAGGGATGACCAACTGTCAGTTTAGGCCCGATCTCTGTAAACCAGCAGTAGGACATCCTTCGAGGGGTCCCGGATTGGAGAGGGTGCAGGCCGGGCTGAGGAACACCCCCTGCCCCATGCACGAATTTCGTGCACCAGGCCACTAGTTTGTTAATAAGACTTATGTTGTAGGCAGTGAAGATGGAAGAACAAAGAAATGTAAGATTGTATAGAAATAGGGATTTGGGGTCAGATTCCCTGGGTTCCTATTCCAGCTACACCATATTCAGAGCATCTCTTAATCTAAGCTTCAGTATTCTCATCCTTAGTTTTAAGGATAAATGAAGTACATAAAAAGTTCCTGGTATTGATAAAATACTCAATAAAAGTTAGTGGTAATTAACTGTATTAGTATACTAGAGGCCCAATGCATGAAATTCGTGCAAGAGTAGGCCTACCTTACCCCAGCTGCCAGCACCGGCTTCCCTCTGGCACCAGGGACCCAGGCTTCCCTCTGGCCACCAGCAGGCACTCAGGACCTCGGCTCCCCTCGCAGCCCTGGCTTCGTCGGAAGAATGTCTGGTCTAATTAGTATATTATGTTTTTATTATTATAGATGGTGTTAACATTATTTTTTTCAAATAATTTCTGTATACTTTTTATCGTCCTTGCAACTTTATTCTTGCGATTTTCACAAAAAAAATAAACACATCTTTTGATGGTAAACTTTGACTTGCAGTTTTTAATACCAAATTCTATTTGTAGGTCACCATTCATGTCCTTTGTGGTTTTGAATCATCTGGGAAGTGAATTGATGTAGAAGGGGCCTAGTGCTTCAGATGATTTGTGCGGAAATAGTGGGTGAATATTTGGTGTTCAACCTTAAAGCTTCTATCTTCTGTTAATCCTAGGTCTTCCTCCCCGACAGCCCTCACTATCTTTCTGATGGCTGGTTCTAAATGAAGTATTGCCATAAATTACATGACTAACCCGGAGTCATCAGTCCTCTGTGGAGGGGCAAGTCACTGGATGGTAAAAAGTGATAATAGTCCTTGCTGGTGTCACCCAAATCACTTCTCCATCTTCAATAAGTGTTGGTCTAGCACATTTACACATTACCTCGGGACACCTCTATGTTACTTTAGCCTTAGGGTGCAGAGCGGACATATTAACAAGAATGCCTTTTACACTTAGGCTCTCAGATGTCTCCTTTCAACCATGACATTAATGGCCAATTACAGATGGGAGTCAAGTTTGCAGGAAGCAGAACGTTCACGCATAAGGAGGGCCAGAAGTTCAATGCGTTTTCCAGGAGAGCGTTCCTTTTAAAGATCAAACTCCGCTCAGATTTGTCGGCATTGGAGCACTTGAAGGGATCTGAGGGTCTTCTAGCTATAATTGCCTCCTTTTACAGATGAACATCAGACTCTGAGAGGTTAATTAATTGCCCAAGGTCATGTATAGCAGAGCTTCTCAAACTTTAATGAGAATAAGAATCACCGGAGGGCATCTTGTTACAAAGCAGAGTCTGACTCAGCAGGTGCAAGGTGGGACGAAAGATTCTGCATTGCTATAAGCTTTGGGGGGATAGGCTGCTGCAGGTCTATAGACCACTCTGTGAGGGCAAGGATGTTCTAAGAGGGGAATACAAGTCAGGATTTTTTAATACTCAATTTATTGTTTTATTTTTACCACCAGGATTATCCTTTGTTGCTAAAAACCACAGAGGCTTAGAGTGATGATGGTCATTCATCACTTGGGAGGAGTGGTTTACTTTTTAATTAACTGGAGTCTGAATTTGCAAAATATTCAAAAAAATTGTCAACAAATAGATTGACTAGTCAATTTGAATGTCACCAAAGTGCCCAAGTATTGTGTGGTGGATGCTGCAATGTGTCACACAGAAGAACCACTTTTAGGAAGAAGAATGAAATCCTACAATTACAAAAGTGTTGACAACAAACATCCCTCTGCTTCTAATCCCCTATGGTAATACCTTCAGCTCAAGCAAGTCCTATTGCCTAAAGTCATGCCTCTTTCTCAAAAAGGTTCTTCATTCAATGATTGATCCATGGGCACACCCCATTTTTTCTGGTCCCCAAAGATATCATTGGAATAAATTTCTATTATGAGTTGAATATATCCTCTCCAAGTTCATGTGTTAAAGTCCTCACCCCTAGTATCCTAGAGGTAACTGTATTTGGAAATAGTTCTTCTAATGAAGTAAGTAAGGTAAAAATGAGGTCGTCGGCTGTATCCTTCTCCAGTGTGACTTGTGTCCTTACAGGAAGAGGAGATTAAGACACAGATACACACAGAGGGAAGATACAAGGAGGAGATAGCTCTCTGTAAGCCAAGGAGAGAGAGGCCTCAGAAGAAATAACTCTGTCCATCTTGATCTCAGGCGTCTAGCCTCCAGGACTGGGAGAAAACACATTTCTATTGTTTCAGCCACGTGGTGCTTTGTTAAGGCAGCCTGAGTGAACTAACACAATGTTATCGGTAGTTGTCATGACTTCCACATTGATCCCTGGCCTCTGGGATAACAGCTTTTGTAATGGGGCATGCCAAGTGGGAGTCTCTGGCACTACCTGTTCCCCAGTGGAAGCAGTGCATACACACCAATCTGCATACCGGGGGAGTATCAGAAAGTAGCATCACCCCTAAATACTTAAAAGATAAAGGACAGTGGTTCCCACTCTTTTACAATTCAATTGCCCAAACTGGTTCCTGAAAACCCAGAAAGATTCTGGAGGGTGACAGTAGACTTCTGCTAACTCATCAAATAGTAACCCCATTCCAGCTGTTGGGGTAGATGTGGGATTTTTATTACAGCAGGTTGGTATGTCTTCAGGTATGTGGTATGTGACCATAAACTTGGCAAATCCATCCTTATTTTTATCAGAAAGAGATGCATTCCACTGGACTGGACAACAGTATATATTTGCTGTCCTGCCCCAGGGCTCAGCAAACTCTCCCGTCCTCTGTCCTAATATGTGGTAGTATGAAGATCCAGGACCAGCTGGCATTGTGCAGAACATCGCCCTGGTCCACAGTGTTGATGATGTTGTCCTAATTAGATTGAATGAGCAAGATGTAGCTAGTACATTGGCAACCTTGGTAAGATACATGTGCTTCAGTGGGCAGGAGACAGAATCCTCAATGATCCAAGCCCGCCACTCCTCAGATATTCCTCTTCAGTCAAAGCACTGGGAAAGAAAGTTGTAACAATGCATTTAAGTCCAGAGGTCTTGGCCCCACAGACATTCTCCCATCATAGAAGAAGAAAATGGCCTTATTTTATTTTAGTGTCTGTCTTCCCAGGATCCTTAAATCATATGAGAACCTGACCAACCATGACTAGGTTGGACACGTGCATTTTCTAACCTGTCACTAGGACAAATGTTTATTTTTGAGGATAAAATGAATTAATACAGGTGAGACACTTAGTAGCATGTGTTAGGTAATAAATTCAACAAATATTAGCAGGCCCATTTGATGTTAGCTTTTATTGCTCTACAAATCCTTACTGAGTGTCCACTGCATCCCCAGCTCAGTTAAAGAAAGCCATTTTTTTTTTCATACCAGAGCTAACAAACACCCAAACTGAATTGAAATAGCACTATTTTGAAGATAAAATGAGTCATATAGATTGAATCTTTAGAACAGCTGTTTTCTTTTTGGTCCAGGTGGTTTTGCACATATTAGTTCACTTACCAGTAATATCCTTAACTACCTGGCAAGGTAAGTCATCCTTTTCTTTTCTTGGTGCACATGATAAGATTCTGAGGGTAAGTGACCTCCTCAAGGTCACAGGGCTTGTAAGTCATGGAGCATAATTTGGACTTGCGTTCCCTGACTTCAGAAAGCATGCTTTGTCTATTGTCCTGGGTTGCCTCCTTGAGATACAGAAGAGAGTTCTGGGGGCAGGTGATGAATCTGACTCAAATTATTGTCAATGCTTAACCTGAGTTGAAATCTTCAGCCTCATTTAAGGGATAATAATAATTTATTGTCTTCATACATGAATGAGTGTGCGTCTTAGGAAGAAACTACTGCTCAAAGTGACATTGAAAGACTTGTTGAGGTTAAAAGAAATGTCTGAGGACTGGGCGTTAGCAGGAAATAAGGCTCAAAGGATGTGGCTAAACCCCTGTGTGACAGGAGGGGACAGTCACACAACCGGCCAGAGGACTTGGGGCTGAGAAGTACCCTGTGGTTGGTGGTCAGAAAGTATTCAAGAAAAGAGGCGTCTGATATTTCCAACCCTCATGAAAGGTGTTTCTGGGGAAGCAGGCGTCTAACCAAATCTAACTGATGAGTAAGAAATAAATGGGAAAGGAGAGTGGAGGATGAGCTTTCCAGGCAGAGGAATAAGCCTGTGCTGAGTTCAGTAGGGGAGGGAGTGTGGAGGGCACACAGGACGCATGAAAGCTGATGCGCACCATGACGGCCAGGCTCAAAGAGAGAGAGTTCAAGGGAAAGTATCAGGATAAAGACCAACCATGCATTTCTCACGGCCTGTAAGACCCTCCCCCTTCTTGTACCCGTCTCATCTTCTAAGAGAAATGGGAAGCCACAAAGGATTCTAAGCAGAAGAGGACATCCCCAGGAATCAAGGCCTCAAACCAAGAAAAGTCACTGCAGCTGTGGGGTTCCAGGTAGTATCTTGCAGGAGGGAGCAATTTGAGGTCCACAGAGCCCATTGAATCTCACCTATTTCCAGACAGTTCTTCATTAGTAACATCTTCATGAAGACAGTGACACCTCTGCACAGACATTTTTGGAAGCTTGAGAGTAAGACAATTTAACTTTTCTCAGTGTCTTTCACATTCCACAAACCACAAATGACCTTCAAGTCGACATGCTTTGCAGGTTACTTAATATGTGAGAGGGGCTGCAAATTATGAATTATGTCTTTGTCATCTTGATTTTTGTGCAATTAAGGCTCTTCATTTCATTTCTTCTAAGTAGTGCCAACGTTAGGGGGTCTGGGGCAATAGACACATAGCACTTAAGATTTGAATACAATTGCTATGTGAATTTGTCACTAAAGTTATTGTCCTGGTATTTGTTATTTCATAGCCATGGTCATTCTAGCTTTCCAGATGATTCTAATAGTATTCTCAGAGTGAATACTGTATTTCAGCTAGATTTCTTTATTCTCTAGTCCCCAAAATAAACCTTCTAATTCTTCATCTCTCTGCCTTTTCTCAGGGTCCCAGTGTCTGCTTCTCTCAGTGGAGCTTTCCCTGACTGAGCCAAGATGCATGCCATGTTTCCCTCTTAGCTCCTTTGACATTGCTGCGACAGTGATGTGTGTTGCAGGGACTTGAACTTTGAAGTTCATGAGTCCAGGATGACCATTTAATAGCTTGGGGGAAATAATCCAATTCCTCTGATATTCATTTTCTACACTTCACAAATGGACAAACAAAAGCAAAAACTAAGCTCTCTTTAAGAGGGAAAATGCACTTCAACAACCTGCCTATGGTTTGTTCTGCTTTCTTAGGAATTAGGAAAATATCTTTAGGGTTAGTTGGCTCGGTGGCAATATGCCTTAATAGACCCAATTGGGTATGAACGATGAAGATCTCCTCTGCCCCGGGCAGAGTCGAGAGAAGAGAGCAAGGGCAAAAGAGGTGTATCCATCAAGGTTCTCCAGAGAAACAGAAATAATAGGACACACATACATGCACACATACACAAAATATAGCGTGTCCCAAACAATGTGTACACACACTCTAAATAATTATAAAGGCAGTATTTATTAAAATACATTTCATTTTCAAAATTTAGCTATCAGCTGTTAAAGTGTGTATACGTTTTTTGGGGGGACACCTGTATATATAAAGATATTTCTTTTACAGAATTGGTGAATGTGATTGTTGTGGTCAGCCAGTCTAAAATCTTTAGAGAGGCAGCCTGAAAATTTTAGCAAGAGTTGATGTCGCAGTCTTGATTCCAAAGTCAGTCTGGAGGCAAAATTCACTCCGCATTGGAGGATGCTAGTCTTTTCTCTTAATGTCTTCAACTGATTGGATGAGGCCCACCCACATTATGGAGGGCCATTTGCTTCACTCAACACCTACTAAATTAAATGTTAATCACATCTAAAAAGTGCCTTCATAGCGACATTTAGACTGATACCTGACCAAAGAATTAGACACTGTGGGCCAGACAAGTTGACATAAAATTAACCATGACCTCAAGAAGTGATTTGTTCTGCTAAGAACTTAGTAGGAAGTAGAGTCCCTGGGGGCAGCTTGAGAAGCTGGAAGTAGTAGTGGAAAAGATGTGACAGTGATATTTGAGATGGTCTTGAGGTGGGGAGGTGTCCCTGTACAACTTGGTATAAAGTAACCAGGGATGAGAAGAAGCAAATAAGGTTTCCCAATATTATGCACGGTAAAGAGACTTTAAGAAAAGTATGTCAAAATATTCTTTTAGAAATCCATTCTATAGTGTGTTTAATGAAATCCTACTTGTTAATCTTAACTCTTTAGTAAACCCTGGAAAGTATTTATTTTGTGTTCACTTTGGAGAAACAAAGGAGAGGGACTGTCTTGATATTTGAGTTGTATGAGAATAAAACAACTATGAGAGATGGGGCACGAGTGAGAGCCAGAATCCATCAGAGACAGGAAACTGGAGCGACAATGGAATCAGAAGTGATGCCCTCATGATCTCTGGTAGTGGATGCTGGCTTTTGTACTTTATGAAGAATGAGGTATAAGCCAATTTAAATTTTAAAAATCCAGGACAGGTGACCACAGAAGACAAGAACATCTAAAGTTACTCAGACAAGGTACATGTGGGTTACAGCATTTTGAAGAATTGCTGGATGGACACATTAGGCAGCATATCTCCAGACTTAGTACAATGCTGAGCGCATAGTAGGGAACAGAGGTGCCAGAGCACCAGCTCACCTCTGCAGGTGCCTTTTCCAGCCCCTGTTTGTATTACACCTTTTAAAAACATGCATTCATTATTTTAAATTTGTTGTTATTGTTTAAAGAATTATAGATTTTTTTCACATCTCATTGGCCAAAGCACGTCACAAGGCTGGTCCAGATTCACAGGGTGGCGGAACAGATTCTACATCTATGGTGAGGAACTTCTCCGTCATATTCGAAGGGTGTGGATTCTTGGAGGATAAAGAGTTATGACCACTGATGAAATGTCTACCTCGAGTAGGCAAAGTCAGTCTAATTTTTATGAGGAAGCTGAGGCTTCCAATGGTGGTAGAGTTGAGTTTCAAAGCCAGCTCTCTCTAGATCCACCTCACGTTTATTTTAGCATCATCCTCATTTTAAGGAACACTGATACTCGTTAGGTCAAGAATACAAGCTCTGCACTCCAAGCTGAAAATGGTGAGACAAATAAATCTTTGTTTCTCTGCAAGGAACCGGAGAGATGGTGAAGAAAACAAATCTCTTCAGTGAAACACTCTGGGTTTTGTAAATGGAGGTGAAGAGCAAGGGGTGAGGGACGCCAGTGGGAAGAGAGACTCTGGTGAGCACTGAATGGAAGGGAGTAGAAAGTTTTCTCCAATTGTTGATGTGGAGGATTTGGAAAATGAGAGGAGTTCACTGAGAAGAGTGGAAGCAAAATCTCAGCAGAGAAATCAGTACAAGTGGGTTTATAGAAGGGAGAAGTGGGATGAAGGGGGCTTTCAGAAGTTAGATGAATACTCAGTATTCCTACAGCACTGGTACTCAAAATTTAGTGGCATCAGAATTACCTGGAACTCTTCATCAAAAGGCTTCTTCAGGGATTTAGCTTTAGAGGCTCAGGGTCAGACTGTCTGGCCGAGAGTCCAGGATTCACCTTGTTACCCAGCAGTTCAGTGATTCTGACATAGATGTGCACAAAAACCCAAGCGAGAGAAACGCTCTGTCTGTGAGGTGAAAGCAGAAGGCTGAAGATGTGAGATAATGTGGGCAAGTCATTAGGGGTCAGATTAAGAAAGATCTAAAAAGGCCTTTCTAAGGAGCATTTCACGACCTTTCAACAGGTCCTGAAAACGATGTTGAGGAGTTGGGAGTCCCTTCTGTATGCCGTGAGGACCTCTCATGCTGCTAAACCAGGAAACTGTCATCACCGTACTGCAAGATTGATGGCCTTTGCATTGTGTTCAGGTTAAAACTGGGAGAGGTTTGAGTAACAGGCATCATTTAGGAGGTGATCATAATAGATCAGAGGAGTCACAGAGATTCAGGTGACTCTGGCATATCAAATAATTCATGCTTGGTCGTAGTTTTAAGTTGAATGTACTTGGTAATTATGTGCCTAATTACTGTGAGGTGAAAGTAACAGAGAGATCAATATAACACATATTTTACAATTAAACAGAGGTGATGTGTATGCATTTGGAGTGTGGAGAAAGACAGACTTTCCCAATACTGGCACTTATGAACTGGGTTGAACATACATTGTGTGGACCCTAATTTTTGGTAAGCTTCATGTGCGTGGTATATATTCATTCAGAAATAAATTCCCTACCTCAGTGGTCGGCAAACTGCGGCTCGTGAGCCACATTCGGCTCTTTGGCCCCTTGAGTGTGGCTCTTCCACAAAATACCACGCCTGGGCAAGTCTATTTTGAAGAAGTGGTGTTAGAAGAAGTTTAAGTTTAAAAAATTTGGCTCTCAAAAGAAATTTCAATCGTTGTACTGTTGATATTTGGCTCTGTTGACTAATGAGTTTGCCGACCACTGCCCTACCTGAATGTAACCTCCTTTCAATACAACCTTCATGGAGGGAACATAGCTCCTTTATGGAAGGATCGTTACACATATGCATCTCCTCCTAGGATTAATTAGGCGATCTCTCTGGGTCCATTCTATTAACCTATAATTAGAATGTAAAGATACTCATGCTTCATGACACACATTTTAATTACATCTCACCATGTGCTGCTATTACACACACCCCTGGAAAATAAGGCAGGAACAAGGAAATTGGCTGTAGGGAAAAATGTAGCTTTGACTCCAGGCCTGGTTCCTAGGCATGGAGTCCCTGGCTCCCCAGATCCCTTTATCCAGAGCCTGCTCTGGTTGACCTCTCTGTGAAAGACTGCAGAGGGAAGAGCAAGCTGTCTGGATAGTATACAAAACTAGAGGCCTGGTACAGAAAATTCATGCACTAGGGGTGGGTGGGTGGGTTTCAGCCCGGCCTGTGACCTCTAGCAGCCCAGGAGCCCTTGGAGGATGTCTGACTGATGGCTTAGGCCTGCTCCCTGCAGTTGGACATCCCTAGCACTGGCATGGAGGTGGGAGAGGCTCCCGCCACCGCCGCTGCACTCGCCAGCCGTGAGCCTGGCTTCTGGCTGAGTGGTGCGCCCCCTGTGGGAGCACACTGACCACCAGGGGGCAGCTCCTGTGTTGAGTGCTGCCCCTGGTGGTCAGTGCACATCATAGCGACCGGTTGTCCCACTGTTCTGTTGATTTGCATTTTAGCCTTTTATTATATAGGATAATTTGGCTCAGATCCACCAAAAAGACTTATTTGTTCCTCCCCTAAGATCTTCATGCTCTCAGTGTATTTCTGGCCAGAACCAATGACTTAGGATGCCTTCACCAATAGTAATAAGAAAGAAGTTTGGGAATGGTAGGTCAGGAATTAGTTCCCCATTTAACAGATGAAACATTAGGACTTGGAAATAGGATTCAACTCTGACTCTTCTGGTTTCTAGTCCAATTTTCATTTTAGAATGCTCTTGTTCACCTAAAACAGGCAGGTGAATGTGAATCCTAGACCATGCTCTTTGAAGCTGCATAATGGGGTTTAGTGCCTTCCCAACCCTCCTCCATCTATGTATTTAAGAGGCATTTCTGAGCCACAATGCTAGATCTTTAAAGAGACCCCAGTTTCTGTTCTCACTGAGTTTACAATCTAAAATTAATTACACTTTTGATGTGTGCTATAATTACAAATGAATTATAACATGCTGTGAATATTCTCACCTGTCAAAATACAAATGTCTCAGTTGGACTTCTGTGTTTGCTCTACCAAAATGGGTGATGGTGACATTCTTTATTGCGGAACAAGGGATTCATAAAAAGGGTATGAGAAGTTTAGAGGGGAAGAAGAGAACTGTAGTGAGTTTAATGGTGGCCTCCCAAAATATATGATCATGTACTAGTCCCAGAAATTGTGAATGGAAAAAGGGTCTTTGAAGTTGTAATTAAGGATCTTGAGGTAAGATCATCCTGGATTATCCCACTGACCCCTAAATCCAATGACAAATCTTCTTGTAAGAGACAGAAGAGGAGAGACCCACAGAGAAGAAGGGGATGATCCTAGGAAGATAGAGGCAGAGATTGGAGTACGACAACCATACTCCAATGAACAGCCAGAGCCACCAGAAGCTAGAAGCAAGAGGTGATTCTTCCCTAGAGCCTTTAGAAGGGTTGAGGTCCTTTAATACCTTGATTTTGAACTTCTAGCTCCCAAATCTGTGAGCTAGAAGTTTGTGTTGTAAACCTCCCAGTTTGTGGTCTTTTGTTATGGTTGACTGAGGAAACAAATGCAAGAGCCAAGAGACAGCAGGCAGGGCAGGCACTAGGGTGAGGCTTACAGGCAGGTAGGACCAATGTTTAGGGAGCCATACACTCTTAGGGTCATACAAGCACAAGGCCAGCCATTGTAGGAACCCAAGATTGAGCCCCAGGCACCTAGCCTGACTCAATGCGTGAATGGGCCTACACATAGTAGGTGGTCAGCATACGTCCACAAAAAGATTTTATTTTTTTGTCATTGACTCCCTTCAATGCCCTTGTCTCCTACCTGATTATTGGAGAGGGAGGAAAACCAGCAGTCATCAAGTGATCATCTTTTAACATGCCACGCCTCACCTCAAGTCTTCAAATAGCTTCCAGGCTAGGAGACATAATTGTTATTCTATAGGTGGAAAATTGAGACTCAGTGTGAACTGGTGACTTTTCCATGTGTTTGAGCTATGGCTAAAACCCAGATGTCTGTGACTGCAGCCCAGACACACCACAGGAATTAGTGTGTTAGTCAGTCTTGACTCACCCATAAGCCTTGTATTCCTGCTTTGTTCAGATCACTGCTAATGTGCTCTTCACTCTCTGAATCTGAAGTAAGATATTCTACCTTCAGTGGCTCTTGGTCTAGTAAAGGGATGATAGCTAGATTAATTCATATATATATATATATATATATATATATATATATATATATTTATACACACACACACACACATATATATAAATATATATATATGCTAATTAACCAGGACACCATAACGGGTCAACCGCACGGAGGCCCTGATCAGCAGTGGCCACAGCTGCTTCAAGGGCCAGAGAGGGAGCATGGCCAGACCGACAATGGCCGTAGCTGCTACGGGGCCTGGGGAGCGAGGCAGGGCTGGACCAGTGACTCGAGGGTGGGTGGCGCCGTGTGATTTCGAATTGTACCCTGGGCTCTTAGTTGAATATAAATAAAGGAAGAATAAGATAAATTTTAAACAGAAGAATGAGCAATAGTGAGGGAATGCCAAGGCCCTGGGACCCTGCGTATTGGTGAACATAAACATACACAAACACAATCCAAGTCCAAATTCTCATTTCTCCATGAATCCATTTTGTTATAGGTGGGGGAAGTTCCTCATCCCTACCAGTTGCTAGTGGGAGTGGGCTTCTTGCCAAAGGAATTTTATGGGACTTGCATAGGAGGATGGAATATTGTAGAGAGCTTTATTTCTGTGGAATCAAACCCCTGACTTTCCAAGGTCCCATTTTCCTTTGTCCTGCCAAGGAAGAAGTCCCATTTTGCTTTCCGCAGGGCTGAGATCAAAGTTTCAGGCCCATGTTAGGGCATAGTCCAATCCAGCGTAAAGCTAGCTTAGTTTGTGCTTCCTGCTGCAGGCCATCAGCCTATTGTGTGTGAGGTCTGGTCTGCATGGCCATGGGAAAACAGGCAGGAACAAAATCAAAGGGACCAAAGAGCCAAGAGAGAGAGGTTTGTTTGTTTGGGGAGCATTGTGTAGTCCCAAATATTTGAGAGACTTGCATTGGCTCCACCCCCTCCTAGCTAATGATCTCTGTTCCCACGTTTGACTGACAGGCATCTTCTCCATGTCACCCTGACTTCCCTGTCTTCTCCCCTGTGTAGGACCCCGTCCCCTAGTGATTTGCAGGCCATGGCCAGTGGTTCCCTGGGGAGTGCAAAGTTGCAGCTTCCTGGTGGAGCTGCCTGAATGACATGCCTATAATATCTGGCCTTCCCTTCGCTCCTTTTCTACGATTAATAACTAGCTAGTTACAAGGGTATCAATGTGATCTGAAGCTACTTCTACATCAGTTGGACCAAGAAGCCGCTTGTAGCTCTTTTTCTGTCGAGTTTCTGTGTTTAAAATATCTCCAGAGCAAGCTAGAAAAAAACTTTCCATTTTGCCAATGTTTGCTTTTCAGTGTTTTGAATGAATCTTCTCAGCAAACTGCTAAGCTAATTGAAGCACCACCATTTCAGCTGAAAAAACACTGCTTTGCTTGTGTACTCAGCCACGCCAGTGAGGGGCCAGAGCTGGGGAAATTATTGTTTTCCGTCTAAATGCCAGGTGCAGGACAGAGAAGGCTTTTTTGTTTTGTTTTGAATTGTTCTGTTATGAGGAGGGTTGGGGCTGACATTTCAATGTCATATACCGTAGATATTATATATTTTTTTGGTTTAGAAATGCATAGAAAAAGTAATTCACTGAGGTCAGGTGACTTGTCCAAGATATTAGAGACATGCAGAGAGGGTCCCCAGCCAGATTGTCCCATCCCAGGGCTGCCTGCCACATTGGCGGAGACCATAGGTTAACCTTTGAAATGCTAAGAGAGCCCTAGCCTGTTTGGCTCAGATAGAGCGTCAGCCTGCAGACCAAAGGGTCCTGGGTTTGATTCCGGTCAAGGGCATGTTCCTAGGTTGCAGGTTCCTCCCTGGCCCAGGCTCTGGTCAGGGTTGGTGCAGGAGGCAACCAATCGATGCGTTTCTCTCACATTGATGTTTCTCTCTGTTTTTCCCTCTCTTTTCAACTCTCCCTAAAAATCTATGGAAAAATATCTCTGGGTGAGGATTCACAACAACACTAGGAGAATTGAATGTCCTCCCTGATACCTGTGATTTAATTCAATGAAAAGGCTGGGATTTAAACTCAGATCTGTGAGTCCATGCCCTTGTTTATTTATGTCTTTGGTTCCAAACATGCCATTCAGCTCTCATGAATGTGAGGCATTTAAAATGTACACTGAAAGTGCTCTGAAAACATTTTCAATAGGAACATCAAAAGTTTTCATGAGCTAAATTTATTTCAGCAAAGTATTACCTACCCTTAAAAATTCAACATATTTTCTTGATCAGTTTATAAAACTGGTTATTTAATCATAACACCAGGTACTATATGTGTGATGTGGTTCTGGAAGTGAGCTGAGAATAGCCACTTCTTCTCTCCAAGGTCAAAACATAACTTCGGGGCATGGCGGGGCGGGGGGGGGGGGGGGGGGGGGCGGGCTGTCCACTGATGTTACAACATAATGGGGAATAAGATGAGGTGTGAGTCACTTCTGATGTAAGATCAGCAAGGAGACACTTGGCAAAGTTTTTAAAATCTCTTATAAAGGGAGAAATGGGATGCTGAACTGGAACTCACTTAAAAAATACTTGATAATTTAAAATTGTGTTCAGCTCCAGGCTTAACTTTTTAATGGTTGAAACTTACCTAGGTTTGGGCAAAGATCATTGATATATTGAGGTGAAGTAAACTTTTCTGTAAACCGCTATGTTTCAGAGACTCTACCTAACCTATCTTCAGTAATGACCCCCTGATTCTGGGGGAGGGCTATGCTAAGTCCATTTCACACAGGAGAATGCGGAGGCAGCCACGGGGGTAAGGCTTCCACTCAGAGTCTCAAAGTCAGTAAGTGGCAAAGACTGGATTGAATCAAGGGCTTTTTTTGTGTGGGTCTCTCCAAAGCTGAGAGATTTCTGGTTTTTGTTTTACAAGCTATAAGCATGGGGATGTTTAATTTCTTGCACACTCATAGCCTATTCTAGGACAAGGGCTGCCCCCGTGACGGGCTGGGGGTCCTTTGCGCTGGGCCATCCCTCTCCAGGCTTTGTCTTCAGTTTTCCAGAACTGACATCCTGTCTGTGCTGCTTTCCCATTCCCTTCTAGGGCTGGGGGTCTGTGAAATCCTGATCCCCTTTATTCTTTCCCTGTCTCTTATTTTCACACTTGGCATCTCTGCGGGTCCCAGTGGGGTGGGCGGGTGAGGTCCCCCGGGGAGGGCACGTGCAGATGCGCATGCACAGCGATTGTTTTGGATAATCGCTGTTATTACTCAGAGCACTTGGGGGCCACCTCCCACTGACAGCTTTGTTCTCAAGCTGTCGTCTTTTGTTTGTGCGACTGTTTAGAGCCCCTGAGAAGTACTGTATACCTGTCCTGTGTCAAAGGCGCCTGGTGGCTGGAAAAGAGAACTGACTAGACCAGGGCCCTGCCTGGAAGGGGACTGGGTGACCGTGCCCGCCAGGTGACCCCAGGAAGGAGTTGCTTATACTAGTGTATGGAAGGAGGAGGGGGGGGCAACTGCATTCCAAGCAGCCTTGTTTAGAGATACCTAGCAAGTGGGTATCAGCATCCTTTGATAGATGGTGGTTTCTCTGTTAGGAAAGAGGAGTGTAATGTGGACTGTGCCCCTCCTGCACTCGGGGCGTGTCACCCTGTCCCCTAGGTGTCCTTCGTGGTCCTCTGACCTGGGAGGACCAGAGAGAGCCTCTTGACTATGAAGCTTTGGCTCAAGGTCACCTCAGGCTCCAAAGACTGCATCTCCTGGACAACCTGTGCTCCTCACTTTTGTTGATTTCAAGTGTGAAACTCAACTCTTCCTTACCTTCCACAAAAACCACTGCAGCAACACTGACAACAAGCTATTCATGAGCTTAACTGGAGGGAGGGCATTTTGATGCCTTAGTGATACCCCTTTGAGGCCCTGGGCCTTGCTGTGCTTTATGAACACCCATGATGGCGCTGTCTAGTTGCATTGATTTCAAGGTCATGGGGGTGGGGCTGAGATAGTGACCATGAGCTATGGGCTGATGGGAATTGTCTGAGGCCCCCTGTAACAGGAGCCGTGTCAGGAGAGGCGAGTCCCCGCTCACCCACAATCAGAGAATCCAGGGTTCTGGTGGTGGGTGTGATCGGGTGTGGGGAGATAGGTATTATGGATACAGACATAAACTAGATATCAACCCAGAATGGAACCTAATGGGAAGATTTCTATGTTGGAGCTACAAGCATTTAAAACTGCAAACTCATTTCAGGTTTGGCAACATCCTATTGAAGCCCACTCCCCCAGGTAAGTGCAGATGTTGGCTGGACTCCACACACCTTGTGCAAATGTACTCCTTCCATGTTTCTCTTGCAGCTGAATAAAGGGGAGGAGGGGGGAGGGCAGCTGACTGTGGCTGGACCAGGACTCAGACACCATGAGAATGATGCGTATTTTCCGACCTGTCTTGTTGGGCATCAGCTGGGCATCGGTCTAGGACCTACCAAACGATGCATGAGAGAGACTGAGCCTGGGCCCACCACCTACTTGCCTCTGACTTTGAGTAAGTTACTTAGACTTTTTTTTTTTAATTATAGGAAGTTGCAAAATGCTGGACACTTAGTAAGGGCTCAGGGAATTCTAGTCTAGTGTCTTATTTAGTCTGTGACTCCTATGATCAGCCCCAAGGTCGGAGGGGAGAGGATGGGGGGTTGCCCCAGCCCAGGAGAGCCTCTTTAGGCTGAGGGGGTGTTCAATCAAAGGCCTGTAAGATGGCTAACTGCTGGTGGGGAGAGGGATTGCCTGGCTCCTGGTGGCCCTGGGGGAGGGGAGGAAGAGGAGCAGCCTGGAAAGCAGAGGGCAGTGGAAAGGAGATGAAAACTGAAGCATCTGCTGGGAACTTTCCCAACCCAGTGTGGGGACAGAGAGAGAGGGCAAGGGAGGAGCAAAGGAGAAGCAGAGGGGAGGGAGGCGGGAAGAGGGCTCTGAGTCTGAGGATAATGAGGGGGGGGGCAGTGCTCTGTTGAGAAAGACAGCCTTGCACCCATTGCCTCAGTCACTTGGAGCCAGGCTTCCAAGCCCACAACTGGACCCTCTGCACTTTTTCTGAACCTCATCCAGAGCTATCTGGCCATTGGAAAAGGGAAGGAGACAGCCCAAGTTTGCATTCTTCAAACATAAGCCTGGGATTCCTGATAGGGCTGTGTTGACCCATCTCCGAGCTCTGAGAGAACCTCTTATCTGGGCCAGGATGGGGAGGACCTTGGATTCTCCCCACCAGCTAAGAGCCAGGGCTGGGGCCAGCTCTCTGACTCCCATCCAGGGTCTTCTGTTGTCCATGGGCCCCGGCCTCAAACACGGTGCTTTTCACATTGTAGGAACTGACACATCTTCGTGTGATAAAAGGACCTGCACATTTCCATCCTGTGAATTTGGACTCTGAATGCTACAATAATTACTGTTATTGTTTCGATGTATGAAGACCCACCTTTCAGGGACTATACAGTCATGATTTTATTTCATTTACCCTCACAATAAACACTGTGAGTTTAACTAGGAAATGGGGCTTGAACTCTATAGTGGGTAGAATTGTATACTTTAAAGTGGATGTGACCTTCTTTGAAAAAATAGGGTATTTTCAGAAGTAATCACATTACAATGAGATTGTACTGGAGTAGGGTGGGCCATACACAGTCGGAAGAGGGAAACTTGGACACAGACAGAGACACACGAGGAGAACACCATAAACAGAGACAAAGATTGGAGTGAGGGGTCCACAAGCCAAGGATTACCTGCAAGCCCCAGGGGCAAGGGGAGAAGGAAACGATGTTGCTAACACCATGACTTCCCACTGCTGACCTCCAGAGCTCTGAGAGAATAAACTTCTGAGGCTTCAAACCACCCAGTTTGTGGGACTTTGTTACCTTGATCCCAGGAAACTAATACAAGCTCAGAGGGGTTAAGCAATTTGCTTGTGAAGCAAGGTCACAGTGAAGTCAGGGTTCTGGCCAGGATTTGGTAAGTGATGAAATCCAATCTCAGTCTGTAACATGAGTCTGACTTCTCTTCATGGGCCCAGGTCACTGTCCAGCAATGCACCCTCTGTGGTTGAGCTGTCAGAACTGGGCACCCAGGTTGCTGCCCCACATTCTTTAAAAAAACCCTTTTCTCTGTGTCAGAGTCCAGAGTCCTTTCCATGGCTTGCCACCGAGATCCCCAATTAAGGGGCCGACAACATGTTAAATATTGTTCCAATGCATTAAGGGGCAATACATCTTCCCAGGAAGTTTGTGGTAGAGGCTTCTTGTCACCATGGTAGAAACAAGGACACCAAAACTGAACAGTACAGCATCACACAGCCAGGCCACACCAGAATACATGTGCAAGCCCGCTGGGCTCTCAGTCTGTGTCTTTCAAACACGCTACCCTGGTCACCTGTCTCATGTCTTAATTCCGGGTTGGTTCTGAGTGCAGGACAGAAAGACTGGGAAGGAAAATGGACATGGACCTGGCTCAGGAGGTGTGAGAAACCTGGACTTGACTGGGACAGTGTGAGCTTCCATGTGTAGGGTCCAGATGGGCTCCAGATGCGAAGAAAGCCCTCCCACCTCCCTTCCCCAGCTTTCTTCATGTGCAAGGTGGTCTAAGTTAACACCTGAATGTCAAACTTATTCTCATTCATTTTATTTTTATAACATTTTTCTCCAGCCTATGTAAAATTTCTCTTTAAATGTTATCATCTGTGTAGCTCGGGTGCGTTCCCACTCATTATTTAACCTTGGCTAATTTTTTGAATACTCCTCTCCAACGCTCACTGTGCACATTCTGCAATAACACCGCATTTAAAGTAAAATAATCAAGATTTCTTGTGATATGACGTCTCTTCCCATTTGTTCCACGTTGCCTCATTATTTTACTCCTTTTCTTTTTCTTTAAATAGGTGGGAGCAGAGGATTTAAATTGTGCATCAGAAATGAAGAAAAGCTTAACTTCAGGCCAGGAACAGTGCGCCATAATCTTGGGTAACAATGGAAAATATCTCGGAACTATGATTAAGAAGGAGAAAAAATACCAGTTAGTTAGAAATCCCAGGTTTTTTTTTTTTTTAATTTCATTTCTTTTTAACCTTGAGAAAGTCAAGTTCTCTGAAAGTTTCCTTATTTCTTTTCACATAGGTGACTTCTATAATCTACAAAAGGAGGATAGTAATATACAATTTCATAGTTATTATGAGGATTGAAATGTGCCGAGACCACTGTTTGGGACAGTGGGCTTTAGGCCCATATAGATTTAGCATCAAACCTCTATTCATCCACCAAAGGATCAATAGGGAGATTATGACAGAACAGAGGGCATCCAGGTTAAGGTGGTCAATATCTTCAGCCAGGCAAGGGGACAGAAACCAGGACAGAAATGCCAATGGGTGATGTAGAGAGTCCCAGGCCAGTGGGAACAGGGACCATGAGAGGGCAAGGCAAAGCCAGGGTCAGACCTAGATTCAGGTCTCTCTGTACCTACCTATCCTCAGTAATGAAATGTCCCACTGCCTAGGCCAAGGACATATACTACACTTTTGGTTAAGCCATCCATTCACCCTATCAATGTTAAGCTCTTTTTACCTGCCAGCTGCTGTGCTACGTACTGAGGATACAATGCTGTGCACACTGACTCAGTTCCTGTCTTCTCGGAATTTATAATCTATGGGCATCTCAAGAATTGTTAATATAATAGTCACATAAGTCACACACACACACACACACACACACACACACACACACACACATACCCCTACACACACACATACACACACACACATTCACACTGCAGGGGCCTCTGCTCCACCATCTCTAGCACTTGCTGGTGCTTTATGGGCAATGCACCCATAGTCCTCTGGGGAAGGTGTCCCCATCCACAGGTAGCAGGTGGGGGCATGGACATTTGGGGAGGGTGAAGTGTGATAAGTGCCACGAAGAAAAAAAATACCTGTGGCAATAATAACTTGTAATTGAGGGTCTGACCTGGTCTCCCTGGAGGAAGTGGTGTTTGATCTGAGAGGGGCTGGGCTCTAACTGGGAGAAGGGAGATGTGAGGACCATCTCTGACAGGGGTCCCTCACGTGGGAAGGGCCTGACCCTGGCTTTTCAATTCCTCAATTGCACCATGTTCCCTCTGTGACTGTAGGACCTCATCTGGCAACAGAGGGGTAGGAAACCAGGTGGGGGAGGTGGGCAGGTGGGCAGGGGGCAGTGTCCGACCGAACACACTGTGAGAAGCTTTTTGTCTTCTTCATAAGAGCGTGGAGAAGCCTGGGAAGGGTTTGATGGAAGGTGAATTGATCATCTGTTCCCATTTTGAAACTGTTACCCAGATCACAGAGACTGGTTGCGGGAGAGAAGTTGCGGGGACACCAGTGGGTGAGCCATGGTGTGGCACTGCCATTGTGCCCAGTCACACCACTTGTCAGTGACACCCTGGGACTGGAACACAAGGCTGACAAAAGGAATCAGGCCCTCACAACAGGCAATGCTATAGGTGGGATGGCGGCAGAGGAGAGGAGAATGACTATTTAAACGCAATCATGTTACATGCTTTACGCGCTGTGTTAGTTTTAAGGGTTGCCAATTCAAAGCTCCACCAACTGGGGTTCTTTCAATAACAGACATATATTCCCTTTCACTTCTGGAGGCTTAAGTCTGAGATCAGGTGTCTGCAGGCCTGCGGTCCCTCTGAAGGCTCCGGGGGAATTGACTGCATACCTTTTTCTTAGCTCTAGAGCTGCCAGCCGTTCTTGGTGGTCCTTGGTGTAGACACCTCAGTCCCCTCCCCTGTCTTCAGGCCTTCTCCCTATGTGTCTCTGAGTCTTCCTATGCCCGTCTTCTTAAAAGGACACCCGTCACACTGGATTTGGCTGCATCCCAAGGACCTCATCCTAATTATACCTGCAATAACCCTACGTCCACAGAAGGTCACATTCCCAGGTGCCAGGGGTTAGGACTTCAACACATCTTTTGGGGGACACAAGTCAAACTATAGCAGGGGCGTTATTATTCTCAGGTCCCATGACAACGTCCACATGACAGCCACCTTCTCTGCTGGGGCCTTTGCTCCACCATCTCAAGCACCTGCTGCCACACACGAGTGCCATCCCTGTGCTCAGATTGTCGTGCCTTATGGGCAATGCACCCACAGTGCTCTGGGGAAGGTGTCCCGATCCGCAGGTAGCAGGTGGAGGCGTGGACATTTTGGGAGGGTGAATGGGTGTTCTGCTCTGCCCAGCTCAGAAGTCATAGACTGGCATTTGTACTTATACTTTGTTCCATGGTGTTTTCCTCCAGAGCCCTGGCTATTTCCGTTTTGTCTCCTGCATCCTGTGGGCACCTCCTGCAAAGAGGGATCTCGGGCAACCAGTGCAGCATCCATAGGGGTGGGGCGATCTGGGAACAGGCACTGGTCTGGGATTTCTCCTCTGACTTTCTAACCAACATCGCTTGTAATTAGCATTTGAACACTACTTGTCTCTGCCACCTTCTAATTGTTAAAAATTATACAATCAAAATCTCCATTAAAATAAGTATGCCTCATTATTGGTGTAATTAGGTTTAGATGACAGAGTTTTAGGAAAATGGAGTTAACTCTTTTGCTCTCCTTTCTCTGTTCCTTCCTTCCTTCCCTTCTCTCTCATTCCCTCTTTCTTTTTATCTGCCGTATATCTCCTAGTTTAGCCTTCCCGATAATTCTCTCTCCCTGTCCCAGTTAGATCTGCTGTTTCTGACGCTTCACTGGCATATGAGGGTGGATGAGGGGGAAAACGGTACAGTTTCAGGTAGATGGTGAATTGTAGTTCTCCCTTAACTGTTAAATGCTCTTTGACACGGCGAATGTCTCCAATACTGATTCTGCCCTCGTTGGGTGTTTTGGGTGTTCTTTAGAGTAGAATCCTGGGATTCCTACTCGGCAGTGTTTATGAGAAGGGCAATGCTTATTATGAGAAGGGCAATGCTTGATCCTACAGATGGCTTTTGACTCCCCCTTAATTCCTACATCTGCTGGGATTCCTGCTGGTGTCTGCTTTCCTGCAGGCAGACCTCTTGGGGAGGGTCCTTTGAGGCAACCTGAGTCCAGCTGCCCCCATAGTTCCCTGGACACAGAAGAAGCAATCCTGATGCCCGACTGGAGAAGTGCTGTTCCCTCCGCAGCTCTGGAATCCTGGGGGTTCTCGGTCCCACTCAGACCCTCCCCCACTTCCCAACACTATTTTTAGCACCTGTAGTAGGTTGACCAGCGTCCCTCTAAAATTCATGTCTACACAGAACCTCAGAATGGGATCTGATTTAGCAATAAGGTCTTTGCAAATATAATTAAATGAAGATGAGCTCATGTTAGATTATATGAAGATGGTGGACATGCTGAGACACAGAGAAGAATGCCCTGTGGAGCTGGAGGCAGAAAGGGAGCGGTGTAAGCCATCAGCCAGTGGTCACCCGGGATGGTCCGGAGGCAACAGAAGCTGGAAGAGGCGAGCAAGGGACCCCCCGAGAGTCCCTGGAGAGACTTGAGCCCTGCTGATAACTCGATGTGCACGTCTGGCCTTCAGAACCGTCAGAGAGAAAGTTTCTGTGTTGCTAAGCCACCCAGTGCCCAGTGTGTGGTCATCTGTTACAGCAGCCACAGGAAGCTAATACACCGCCATCTGTTATCTCCCGTCCATTTCCATTTTCCCCTCCGACTAGCGCACGCAGCCTTCAGTTGGCAGGAGGCTGACTCTTACTCCGCTCTTCAGCACAGTGCCCTGACGTGGAGGCATTTATTTTTATTTTGTATTTGCTGCAATAATAATAATAAACAAAATTGATGTATCGTTGGTCATTAGCTTTAATTTGAAATCACTTTGAAAAAATGGGAAATTTATAAGGAACCCAGAAGTGTGAATGGAAGAAATGAATAATTACGTGCTATTTACCTCCTACTATTGTTCCATCCTCATGATAGAGCCTCTCTTCCATTAATTTCAAATTCTCACTCAATTATGCGGGTCAATTCATATTCTTTAGAAACAGTCTGCATCTTTAGTCAGCCCATTTAGGCTTCATCTGAAGGAATAAACTGGATGGGAAAAACAAGGTGAAATCAAAACAAATTTAAAACTGCAAGTAAACAGGGAATTATTAAAAATAACTTGGATAATGGATTTAGGAGAGTGCAATTTTTAAAAGTTATTTGAAGAGTGATAATTGTTCAATTATCAGACACACAAAAAGGCAGATGATGTGGATCTTCAACAGCAAACTTGTTATGCAGTAATTTTCTGTGTATTTGTAGGAGGAGGGTCCTGTGACTAAGATGCTTATGTTATTGCATTTTTACTTTGACCATTTATTTAAAAATACTTCCCTGTTATTTAGGTGAAAGAAGTTTTTGAGATGAAATAGCACACAATAGAAAGGGAATTGTTCTTATCATAGAAAATGTATTCATTTAAAATGAGGGAATGGGCATAAAATTATCCAAACAACTGAAATGGGAGACATTTTTTTAAAATTAATCTATTTATTTGGCCCAGTGTGTACAGTGTGGGTATTACACACATGATCACAAATAGAAACAATTAAAGTGGCAGGAAATGTACCTGACTTGCACTGGAATGTAACATCCCAAGTTAAATGTCTGGAGTGGAACATTCGGATGGCACATGTCACTTCTGACTTATCACGCAGTCCACGGTGAGGGCTCAGATGAACGAGCCCTGACTGCCTTTGTAAAATGGGAAAGTAATATATGGACAGGGTCTCCTTGTTCCTTTCCTAATGAGTCATTCCCAGGTGGCGAGTTACACCCAGAGGTGGGTTTTCAAGTTGTGTTGATCTCTTCCCTCTTCCTTCCTGCTGATCCATGTTGCTCCGAAGCTGCTCTTTGCAATGAACGCAATCCGCAATCCTGCGAAGGAGGACGCAGACAGCAGTGGGTGTGGACCACGGGCTGTGCGCTGGGAAAGAGGCTTCTCCGTATGTCACTTTCTGCGGAGCGAGCTGGAGAGATTCATAGTCTTACTATTTTCTGTTAGCTGGACTGGCTCCTGTGGCTGGCTTTCTAGATTTGAGGGCTCCTGCCTTTGTAAGTGGACACTTTCTGCCCATAAAAGGTTGCCAGCCAGTGGCAGTCAGGAAATGAGAGTTCTGGTCCAGTCTCTTCCCTTATTTTTGGGGGTGACCTTGGGCCAGATGTTCTATCCTTAGAGGTGACAACGATTCTCTCTTGAACAAACACTAGCCGGGCCCCTCTCATGCCTCTTCTTTAAAAAAAATATATATATATTTTTATTGATTTCAAAGAGGAAGGGAGAGGGAGAGAGAGACACAAACATCAATGATGAGAGAGAATCATTGATCAGCTGCCTCCTGCACACTCACCACTGGGGATCGAGTCCAAAACCCAGGCTTGTGCCCTGACCAGGAATTGAACCGTGACCTCCTGGTTCATAGGTCAACTCTGGACCACTGAGCCTTGCCGACTGGGCTCTCATCCCTTTTCTTGACCCGGCAGCAGCCCTGCTCTGTAAGACTGAACAAACTCTAACATAGCTTCTAACAGCTCCAGGCCTCACCCCTGGAATGGCCCAGGCCCCACTGGAAGTGTCCCCCTGAGAAAAGTCAGGGCTGTCAGAAGATTTGCCTGTCTCCCCAGCACCAGAGGACAGGGTCCTGTCTCCTGGCCTCTGTGGGAGGGTAGGAGCAAACCCAGATGAACTTCACATGAACCAACCCCCCTTCCTGCTCTTTGTAATTTTCCGCTTCTCTGACTCTCCCCGGCCTCCCCATGCCCTCAATCTCCTGTTAAGTCCCAGTCACCTCTGTATACATCCAAGCTGAGCATGGACCACGCTGGACTCCTTTCCCTACGACAATAGCGTACTGCTGATTGAAATCCGTTCTTGCCACTCTAACCAGTGTCCAGCTTTTTGGATCTCTGAGAGGCCAGACACTTCTTACAATGCGAGAGGTGAATCATAACCAAAGTCCCCATGGGCGCGGGTATATTCAGATCCAATATATTAACGTGCAGGTTCTCTGAGGAAAATCCAGGTCAGCTCTGAGTGGGCTTTGGCACCTAACACCTGTTCCCCAGAGCTTCCCCTGCTCCCTTAGCAAAGAGAGTTTGCCCAAGTGAGTAAAACCCTTTGCCACCACCTCACTGGATGACACCCTTGCATGGCTACACGTTCTCTAAGGACTTAGGGAGCAGGAAACAGACCAGTTGGGAGGGGTCAGAGAGAACATTGCACCCCAGTCTTATTGATGATCACATTGGAAGTCCAGTTATGTGGCAGGGTCTCCCCACAGTCCTCATAGGAAAGACCAGCCTACATGGGGATCCTCTCTCATTAGGGTGGGTTTCCTCACATCACATGGGCCTGAAACATTTCGGAAAAACCAGTGGGGAGCTCTGGACCCCGTACTGTCCATCAGCCTTTATCCCCCACCTCACCCAGGCTCCTGAATCCAGCTGTTTCTGCAGCGAGTCATGCCCTGAGGCCCACAGCTGGAGACTGCTGAGCACACTCCTACAGGTGGGCAGCAAACTCTTTCTGGCTGGGGGTGTGAGTGTCACACCGTCACGTGCACCCAAACAAAACCTACGGCAAAAATCATTCTTGATGGTGGGATGTTTAAAAGCATCCCTTCTGAGATGAGGAGAAAGAAATATAAGGATCTTCCTCCTAGCCTGTCTGTTTCGCATCATATGAAAGCTTCCTGCTAGTGGAGTATAGTGAGAAGAAAAGAAAGAAAGAAAAAAAAAAGGGTTATAATAGGAGAAACAAGACTGTCATCATCTACATATGACTTATCTGTATAGACAATACTGTGGCAAGTGGTGTGTTCTAATACAGCCTGACAATGTCATCCCGTAGGCTAGCGCTTAGAGTGAGACTGACAGTCCTCTCAGGGAGAGGTGGCATGTGTGGCCCTGTCCTTGGATCTGGGAGGGATTTGTGACCAGCAGAAGCGATGCTATGGCTCCCTCAGGACACAGTTTCTGGCATACAGCCACCATGCTGGGAGGAAGCCCAGGACACGTGGGTGTCCAGCTGACAGCCTCGGCTATAGTCGCAGCTAAAAGCATCAATTGCTGGAAAATGAGCAAGGCCTCAGATGACTCCAGCCCCCAGCTGTCCAGCTGAGATGTCACAGAGCAGAGACACTGATACCCACTGCGCCCGATCTGAATTCCTGACCCATGGAAAATATGAGCAATAATAAGTGATCATGATTGCTTTAAGCCACTCCATTTTGGGATAATTTATTGCACTCCACAGAATACTATAAGTATTAAAAGTATAGATACAATATTAGAATTAATAAGAATTTAGCATGGCTGCTGGGTACAAAATCATTATGCAGATCAATGATATTCCTACGTACTAATGACAAACACAAGTCAAATTTAAAAGTTTACAATAGCGTAAAATACAATTACCTAATAATAAATACAACAAAAGTCATCTAAGTCCTTTTAAGACCCAACCCCAAATCTCTATTCAAATAAACCAAAGAAGAACTAAAACATGCTGATCTATATTAGGTCCATGGATTCAAAGTCCATATTGTGTAGTTATCAATTCCCTCACAATTGATTTACTGTGCATGCCAGTCACAGCAAACAACACAATGACTGTGCAATGAGATGGGCTGGTTCTAAAAGCTATGTGGGAATTATAAAGCCTCAGAATAGGCGTGGCCCTGAGGGAGAAGAAGCGGAGGGCTTTCTCTAGCGGGTTATAAAGCTAAAGTGTATGACGCTGGGTCTGTGGTGCAAGGACTCAAAGATGAGCAAGTGGGACACAATAGAAAGCTTAAATGCCAAACCCACGTAGATACAGAAGCTTTCAGAGGGACAGAGAGGCGGTGTGGACACTGGTGAGCTGCCGAAGTCTTCACGCGCCATCTGGAGACACTTGTGACCACATCAAACCAAAAAGGAAAGTAAATCTTCCTACACAGAAACCAGTTTCAGCTGGACCATGACCTATTTGTCAAAGGTAAAAAATAAAAGGTTTTACAAACCAGAGAAAAAAATTTTCTTAAAGTTGAAGTAGGAAAGATTCCTCCCACCCCCTGCCCTTCAAATTAGTCTAAAAGAACCCTGGGCCACAAATAAGATTGGTCAGTGTGACCACATTACATTTAAGAATTTCTGTTCCTCAAAAGGATCCTTCCAGGTTACCGATGAAATGATATGAGCCTTTGAGTTGCTTCAAAGTCATCGTGTGTGGCAAGAGGAGGGGGCAACGGAGTAACTTAGTGTGGCCATGAGTAGTGATTGTTGTAGCTGTGCAGTGTTCATGGAAGTAAAAACTGGGAACAGCCCGGCCGGCATGGCTCAGTGGTTGAGCATTGACCTACGAACCAGGAGGTCCGAGTTAGATTCCCAGTCAGGGCACAGGCCCGGGTTTCGGGCTTGATCCCCAGTAGGGGGCGGGCAGGAGGCAGCTGATGAATGATTCTCTCTCAGCATTGATGCTTCTCTCTCCCTCTCCCTTCCTCTCTGAAATCAATAAAAATGTATATTTTTTAAAGAGTGCTTTTTTTGCAGCCAGACATTGTCCCAAGGAGCCAGGGCTTGGCTCCTAGCTGTGAGACGTTGGGCAAGTGACTTGCTCTCAACGCCTGGATTTCTTCATCTAGAAAAGTGGTTCTCACCCCCTCGGAGCGTGGTGAGGAGTAAGGAGCTCCTCCGTGGGCAGCAGAGCAGTGCCCAGCCCACAGCAAGCACCTGAGAAATGCTGGCGATTCTTCTTCGAAGTTTAGATTTCCACGTGGTGTGGACCCCGATCCCCAGGTTTCACCGGAATGCCTTTCATTTCCTCCCGACTGTTCAAGGCTTCTTATGACCCAGGCTCCCCTGGAGCTTCTTGTTTCTGAAACCCCGGCCGCTGGGCTGAGTCTGAGCCTCTCAGGTGGCCGGTTGCTGTTCTCTCGGAAGCAGGCGCTCCTGGTCCTGATGGGGAGTGTGTGGCCAGGACTCTCCCACCTTCCTCCCCAGGCTGAGATGGGCTTCCCGGGAAAGGTCTTGCTTAGACCTACATTTCTCTCCGCCGGGACTCACATGCCCTCAGCAGACTCGTAAATAGAAACTATGGATGTTTCTGATGCAAGTGCTCCCAGGGGCCCCTAGAACTCCAATACCTCTGCCCCATGTCCCTCCAGAAATGACCTTTTCCTGGCTCCTAGATATGTCAGGCCAAAAATAGCATTTGTATCTGCTCAGGTCCCCTTCCCGCGCTGCCATCCCTCAGGAGGACTCACCTGGGCTCCCTAACCTTTCCTTAAACTGCGTTAGTAGGTGGGTTCCTTCCCGGCCCTGCTGTTGGATCCGCATGCATTCTCTCCTTTGCCTTTCCTCCTGCTTTCTGGCCCAGATATTCATTTCATTAATATCCCCCCCACGCCCAACCTCTTCTGAGGATCCCATTATAAAGGGTATGGAATCATTGTGTCCTGGGCCTGCAAAACGCTGGCCTCCAGAGTTGGATCATCTAATATAGAAAGTAGTCAACCTTGAGGCCAGTGTCACACCCACCTGATCTATTACTTTCCTGACTGGTTCCCCTTTAAGGTATCTCAGGTCTACTGTGCCTACCAGTACACCCCGAATCCCATAAATCCCTAAGTCCCTCAGGCACCAATAACTCCTTGCCCATTTCAATCACTGGGGCCTTGAAATATACCCAGTGATTCCTTATCAAACTAAAAGTTTCACCCTGAATTACTGTTCAGCATGAGATGCTGCGAGGGTATGTAATGCAGGCCCCTTCCCTCCAGCAAACATCAACCCCCAGGGTTTTTAGTTAAATTACTTGGAAAAAATCGCCTCCCTTTCAGGTAAACACAGCGAGTGTTCCTGGGGTTGATTGCAATGTGATCTTTTGTATTAAAATGTCAGTATAGCAATTCAAATAATTGTTTGGTTAGTTGCCAGCCACTCCATGTAATAAAACATCTATTTAACATGTACAAAAGTGGACTTTATATAAGAACTAAATATTTCTGGTACGTTCAAATCACTTGTTATAAATGATGGGGGCCATTTTAGTGCAATTTTATTCACTTAACACTGAACTCTCAGATGAAAATATTCAGGAGGGCAGCAAACCTATATCATGACATTCTTTTTGTTTTTCAGGGAAAAATGCATTTATAAGAAAACAGAGAGATATAAACATGAACATTGATGCTGATGAATTTCACGGCGAGTTACCACAATCAGATTTGTTCTTTGAAGCAGTTTTGAAACCCAGTGAAGAGAAAATATGTTGCAAAATCTTTACATTCTTTCTATTTTTAAGTAAGGATGTTTATTATGGAAAAAAAGAAATAATCTAGTTAAAGATTAAAAGATAACAAAATCATTTAAAGAACACATGACACTTCTCAAATGCTTATGATTAAGATTTCAAAGTCACATCAGTGCAACCATCGGGCAAGCCGTATGCATTCTCAGATGTTAACTATATTTCTTATCATGTCTTATTCCTGCCAACAGAATGCAACAGAAAGTAACCTGTTCAGGATCAAGTACCAAGCCAAATTTATCTTTATATTTCCAAAAAACCCTATACTGATAACTCCCAAATACTCATCACTTTTTTGAAATTAAATTTATTGGGGTAACATTGGTTCATAAGACCATATAGGTTTCAAGTGTACATTTCTATGATACAACATCCAAATATTGCACTGTGTGCCCACAACCCAAAGTCAAACCATCATCTGACCTCCACCACCCCCTATTCCCTCTGGTTATTATTACACTGTTGTCTGAGTCCATGAGTTTCAGTTTTATATTCCACATACGAGTGAAATCATATGGTTCTTAACTTTTTCTGACTGACTTATTTCACTTAGCATAATATTCTCAAGGTCCATCCATGTTGTCATAAATGGCAGTATTGCGTCTTTTTTATGGCTGAGTAGTAGTCCATTGTGTATATGGACCACATCTTTATCCAATCCTCTTTGGTTGTCTTTATATCTTGGCCACTGTGAATGATGCTGCGATGAACAGACTGTCTCATCTGGAGGGTCTGGGGAAATACCTGCTTCCAGGTTCATGTTTTTGGTTGCTGTTGGCAGAATTCAGGTCCTTGTGACTTTAGGACTGAGGTTTCCCATTTCCTCACAGGCTGCCCACCAGGGGGCAGCCTCAGCTCTTCCCATGGGGTCCCCTCCATCTTCAAGGCAGCAGCAGCATCCTTGTGATGATTAAAATCTCTGACTTCTTTGTCTCTAGTTTATTATATATTTTAAAATTTATTTAAAAATTACACAAATAATATAAGGACATGTTATTATGAAACATTAAGTAGAGATTAAGCTAAAGACTTCCTTGACATCCTTCTTCCATTATTCTCCCAAGAACAAATCGTTAAAATTACAGGCTTATAGACCACATGTATACATAACTTATTAACATCTTTGCATTATTAATATTATTATATGTAAAAGGCAAGTCACACAGGTAGTCTTGGAAAGGTTTCCATGTTGTTTGTATATATCTACTTTGCTCTTTTGAACTTTTGCATTGTTTTTCATTGTATGGATATGATGTTACTTCTTTTATTAATTGATTTGAGAGAGAGAGAGAGAGAGAGAGAGAGAGGGAGAGAGAGAGAGAGAAACAATGATGAGATGTTTGGCTACTTTCTGCATGACCCCTACTGGGGATTGAGTCTGCAACCCAGGCATGTGTCCTGGCTGGGAATCAAACTGGCTACCTTTGGGTGCATTGGACGATGCTCAATCAACTGAGCCACACCAGCCAGAGCTACGCTTACTTTTAATTATATCCTCAATGGTGATCATTTACACTGTTCCTATTGCCTGCTAGTACAAAATAATGAAAACACAGACATTTTTATACAAATCTCTATGGGTATATTCATGAACAAATATGTCAGAGCCTAGAATTTAGATTGGTGGGTATGCTGCTTCTTATTTTGATTGAATTGACCCAATTGCCCTTCATAAGACCATCTCTATTCCCATAAACAGTTTTTTAAAAAAATATATTTTATTGACTTCAGAGAAGAAGGGAGAGGGAGAGAGAGAGATAGAAACATCCAAGATGAGAGAAAATCATTGATCGGCTGCCTCCTGCATGTCCCGCACTGGGGATTGAGCCTGCAACCCGGGCATGTGTCCTTGATCAGAATGGAACCCGGGACACTTCAGTCCATAGGCCGACGCTCTGTCCACTGAGTCAAACCAGCCAGGGCCCATAAACAGTTTTGTGGCAGGTTTGTGGAAGCCCAACAGAAAGCTCTCTTCTTCCCTATGTGGATTCTGGACTGATTGAATATTGAGAAAAAAGATGTGTGAGGTAGAAATCAAAGGTGGCCACCACCATCTTCATCCCTATCTGTACTCACATGCAACTCTTCATGTCCAAGGTAGAGCCCAATCCTTCCCTTGAATCTGGGTTGAGACTACTAAGTAGCCTTGAGCAAAATAATATAATAGAAGTGATGGTTGGGAACTTGAAATCTAGGCTATAAAAAGCCTTGCTTTTTTTATTGTTCTCATGGAATCCTTTCTCCTGGGAAGCAGCCACTGGGACAGAGCTGAAATGCTTGGAAAACCCTATTCTGTGGGCTGAAAAATTATATACCTTCATTACATATATTATTATATGTTATATCTTATAATGATACATATAGAATTTATGTAATATATATCTTTATGATATGATCATTATTTATTTAGATTATTGCTAGTATTATATATGTTTATTTTTATTTGCATGTTATTGAAGAATTGAACATATATTTTTGTGTTAAATCCTCACATTTTCCTTTTGTATGAACTAATCTATTATATAAGTCCTTTACCCACTTTTCCTTAGGGTTATTTGAATATTTTTAAAATTCTTCATATAGTCTGTAAACTAATGTGTTGTCTATTTACGCAACTTGAAAACATTTTTCTTAACTGATCAGCACTTCCATGTATGGATTTTGCATTTTGTGTTTTAATGAGGAAGGCTTTTTCTATTCCAAGATTATAAAGGTTTTATTTTTGTTACATTTTCATATTACATTTATGCTTAGATTTTACTTCATCTGTAATTAATTTTTTATGATATGGTAGGAATAATTTTATTATTGTGATTTCCTAAATATTTATCTAATTTTCACAAAACCATTTATTGGCTCTTCTATAATATTCCCACGAACTTGAACACACACACTTCATTATGTGACAAACTGGACTTCTGTTGGAGAAGGCCATGGAGCTGGCATGACTGGCAGTTGGCCCATGAGCTGGACCTGGATCTAAGGCTCCTCACCGCCACACACCCCTACCGTGCTCTCTGGACTGTACATTCTGCCCACAATTCCCACAGTGGGAACTGTTTTCAAGGACGCAGGCTTGAGGGAGCAACATGTTGTTGAGATGATCTGGACTGAAGAAGTGATGGCACCCAGTTAAGACCTCCATATGAAATGTAAGATTCTGGTGGGAAGTGTGGAAATCTACTCGTATCAAGGCCACCCAAGCCTCATGTGTAAGTTAAACCTGCCACCTACCAATCTGAAGGGTCTGCCTCTTTCTTCCATCTCTCCTCACCCTCCACATATGGGGGCCAGTTTTAGATTTCATCTGAGGAACTCCCGAGGTTATGAACCAACAACTTCTTACTTTCTGTTCCATTGCTTTTTTCCCCATAATCTTGAACAAATAACACATTAATTGTTAACTCATGAATTAATAATGCACTATTAGGATACAACAGTCCATGCACTTTTGTCCCAGATTCTGGTTTAGATGTTCGGTAGACAATCCCATATTCTGGAGTTGTCTGGCTGCTCCTGATGGTGACATTTAACATGTGTTTTATCCTCCCCATATTTTCTATACATAGAAGTTAGTGCTATGGGCTTAATTAGAATCAAGTTCAACATTTTGGGCAAGAACACTGCTTAGCGCACTTCAGGTTGTATCACCCCGGGAGGTGCGCAATGCTTTCTTGTCCCACTATGACTGATGTTAAATTGATCAATGGGTTTAGGTAGAACAGCTCAGTCTTAACATTATAATGTCTTCATATTAATAAATTAGGTAAATTTTCAGTCATTGCCTGAACCAATGTTTTCAGTTGTTGTTTTAAAATAGGGATTTTCTAATTCCATGATTTTTTCCTATATCTATTAGCTGGCAGTCTTTTTAAATTAGAAATATTCTCTATCATCTAGGGCTATTTAGTTTCTGCAACATAAAATTTATACAGGAAATACAAGATAGAGAGTTAATTATTTTCCTTTAATTAACAATGTTCAGGAAAAGAAGTAGGTCCAACTTTCCAGTTACTCCTAATAACATTTATATTCTCTCTCTTTTGTTATGAATCTATTGGTTTTTATATATAAAATAAGTTTCAATTAACTGCATTTATTTTTCCTTTAATGCCCACATTGCCCTAACTTCATCCTTGCTCCACTGCCTTTTGACAAGCTCTGTCTTTGTCTTGAAAGACTCTCTTGCTTTCTGACACAATGGAGTGTCTCAGTCTTAATTTTTTTTTTTTTGTCTTAGATGTGGGAAAGAGAGCTTTAACTTCATTATTACCCTTTTCATGCTTAAAACTATTGTCATTTAAAGAAAGATTAAATCTACTTGATTGGAGTATAATTTACATAATTAACACCTGCTTAAATGGATTTTGATAAATGTATCTACCCATGAAAGGACCACCACAATCAATTTTAGAACATTTCTTCCACTTCAAACATTCCCTGCCTTTTTCCAATCAATGCCTGCTAGTACTCCCAGTCCAGATAACTAGAGACCTACTTTTTATGACTGTAGATATATTTTAGTTTGGCCTATTATTGCACTTTGTCAGAATGAAATCATATAGAATGTACTCTTTTGTGTCCAGCATCTTTCTCTCAGAATAAAGTTTCTGTGATTCACTCATTGCTTGTTGTTTCCTGTAGCAAGGATTTATTCTTTTTCATGACCAAGTAGTATTCCATTTCATGGATATACCAGTATTTGCTCATTCATTTATTTATTGATGGACATTTGGGGCTATTATAAATGAAGCTGCCATGAGTATTCAAACAGAAGTTTCTGTGTAGAGGGATATTTCCCTTTTCCTTGGGTAAATACCAGGGAGTAGAATTAATGGGAAATATGGGAAGTATAGATTTAACTGTAGGAAAACCTAGAAAGCTATTCTCCAGGGTAGTTGTACCATTTAACCTTTGCACCAACCAAGTATGAGCATCTCAGTTGCTCTACATCCTTGACATCCTTTGTTTAATTTATATATCTCTTATTACCAATGATGTTGAGCATATCCATTTGCTTATTGGCTATTTGCATATTTTCTATCGGGAAGTGCATGCTTTAGTTTTTTTTATTGTATCTAAAAAATATAAATTCTTTATATTTTTTAGATACAAGTCCCTTGTCAAATGTATGTATTGCAAATATATTCTCTCCATCTGGGGCCACCTCTGATCTTATTAAAAGAAAGGTTTCATGAGCAGAAGTTTTTATTTTTGATGCAGTCACTTCGGTTTGTTATTCATTCTGAGTTCATTTTTGCATACAATATATCACAGGTAATATGAAAAAAGGTAACTTCTTATTGCTGATAAAACAAATCACTACAAGCATAGTGACTTCAAACAACACAAATTTGTTGACTTAGAATTCTAGAGATAAGGAATTTAAAATAAGTTTTGGTTGGCTAAAATCAAGGTGTTAACCATACTGCATTCCTTCTGAGGGCTCTCGAGGGGAATCTGCCTAATTGCCATTTGCAGCTTTTAGAGGTTGCCAGCATTCGTTGTCTTGTAGCTCCACCCAATCACTCCAGTTTCCACTCTCATGGTCACAACTCCTTCTCCAGCTCTGTGTCTCCTGCCTCCTTCTTACATGAATACCTTTGCTTATATCTGGCCCACATGGATAACCCAGGCTTATCTTCACCCCTCGGATCCTAATCTAATCATATATATGATTCCCCTTTAGCCATGTAAGGTAACACAGGCACAGGTTATGAAGAATAAAACATGGACATTTTTTGAGGCAAGGAAGGCATTCTTTTGCCAATCACACTTGTGTTTCAGGTGAAAAGTAAACTAAACTCTTGAAAACTACTTTTGAGAAAGTAAGCTGCCTGGCATTTCCTAGACAACATTGATCTGCATGTATTAGAAGTTTGAAGGTACAGAAACATACTGGGTCCAAAAGGCTTTGGTGCATTAACACATTTAATTCTACCCAGCAGAAATAGTTTTTATTTTGGAGATGAAAAGAATTCCCGTAAGCTTATTTAACAACTGGAGACTTGAGCATGCCAGCTGGTGTGAACAGTCAACCACTCTTTCTCACACATACTGATTTTTTGGCATTATTTTATTTTGTTCTTAAAGAGTTTAAATACTTTTGATTAAAAGACAAAGAGCTCTACCCTGAGAATTACTTCAGAACTCCTTTTTGAAGCAGCTAAAGCATTTTCATTACCCATCTGTCACCAGCAGTCAATGGACTTTTGGAGAAATGAAGAATTAGGTTGTTGGGCTAAATGCACACAAAAACAATGATCTCAAGTTGTAACAAATGCTCTGCCATAGCTTATTCCCTTGAAGATGCAGTACGAAGACCACAGAGTCTATAAAATCTATGTGCATCCTTTGCTCTCCACTGCCATCCTGTCGTCTTGTTTTAGGTTCTTTGAATGATCATTTCTTCCTTCACGCTTATATAAGGTTTTTGCCACCAGCTCCCACTCCACTACCTGCCTACCTCCACCCAGTTAACTCCTGCTCATAAAATCTTGCATTAAATGTCATTCTCAGAAAGTCTTTCCTTACCCACTACCCAGACTAGATCATTCCTCATTATAATCTCTCACAGGGCTGTACATTTTCTTTTCACAGAATTTCTGACAGTTTCAATTCAGTATTTAGCTAGATATTTAATTAGTTGACATCTACCCTTGTTAATAGACTGCATAAACTCTATGGGGAAACGTATTGTTTTCATTTTGCTCATTGTTAAATGTCAAATACCTAAAAAGATGACTCTTGCTTAGTAAGCATTAATTTTGTTTGTTTCTTAAATAAATGAAGCACGCAGAAGGCCGGTCTCAGAAGGCCTGTAGGGTATTTAACAAACTGAGGAATGATCTGAAGAACATTACAGTTGAAAGAGGCAGGCACTGAAGCTGAATGTGGGTATCAAGCCTGGGTGACTCAATGAATGGTCATGTCATTAACAGAAATTGGGATGTCAGGGAAAGTAATCATTGTTTAATCAACTTGTACAATGGTAACTTCACTGGAAAATCAGGAGTTGAATTCCTACCTCATTCCAAACAAATCTATAAGACAGAAGAGATACACAAGAGTAGTAATTGGAACTTCAAGACAAATGTGGAATTCTGACAAAATACTGTTGGTCCCTGAATTTCTTCATCCTTGGGGATGACACAAAGGCACCTAGGGGGGCATTGGGAAAGCTAGACCTTTTGGTGTCCCATTATCAGACACACTACACCACCGGCTTTATCTGGCCAGGCCTCTCTCAGGTTGATGCAGGACATCTGTGAGGTATCCTTTCTAGCCCTCTGAGAAGTCTGTCTGGAAACCCCCCACTGCCACCCATGTCTTGGTATCACATATACTTGGTGTTCTGGCATTCTTCAGGCAGAAGGCGACTGGAGAAATAAGGTCATAGATGTTCACCTCTTGTTCCTCCCCGCCCTTTATTTCCGTCTTCCCATAGTACTGTATTAATTTCCTAGAGCTCGCCTAAAAAGTGCCATTATGTGGGTTACTTAAAACAACAGAAATTTACCATCTTATAGTTCTGGAAGCCAAAAGTCCCAAATTAAGGTGTCAGCAGGGCCATGTGCTCTCTGAAACCCACTGAAGAGAATTCTTCCTTGCCTCTCCTGGCTTCTGGTGTTGGCCGACAATCCTTGGGTCCTTGGCTGGTAGATGCTTAACTCCAGTCTCTGTCTCCATTGTCGCATGGTGGGATCCCCCATCCATGTGTTTCTGTGTCTTCACTAAGTTTAAGGATCCTGGATATATTGGATCAGGGCCCATCCTAGGGACCTTATCTTAACTTGATTTAATCTGTAGAGTCAATTTCAAATTAAAGTCACATTCATGTATCATTATTGGTGGTAAGAACTTCAGCATGTATTTTTGAGGACACGATTTAACCATCAACAGTACTCATAGCACATCCTTTTTATCAAGAAATGGCTGGCTTCCTGCCCTTGCTGCTGTAGGTTCTCTCTTGCAAGTTGCAGGAGAATACTATGACAATGGGTTCTTTAGGCATGGTTGTTCACAGGCCAAAGGAGGGTAAACAAATACTTAAAAACTTATTCTCAAGACCATCACCTGGCTTGTGAGCCTTTACTAGTATCTTAGTATCCAATCCTATTTCTGCATGCCAAAAGCCATGTATTACCTTGCTCCTTTTCTTTGCATTCTGTCTCTGTCTGGGACATGTTCTCATTTCTTCCCCATACAAATGCCATCTGGCAAGGACAAAGGTTATGTATACAGAAAGGTGAAAGAATACAAATTCAATTAATAATGCAATAGTTAATATCTAGGTAAACATCATTATTAATGAATCATCTCAGATTTACACTCCTATCACCTGGTTTGATTTTCAAGTAACTCAGTGTTATTTTGGGATTTGGGTGCTTCTATGAATGACAGGTGCATTCAGTACAGCTACCTTTGGGCTCCAAATCCTAAAATGTTTTCATTGAGAAGCCAGAGATTGGTGTCTTCCACAGGAATAAAGGCAACTGAGTTTTCCTATCTGGGATAGTTTCTCCTCATCCTTCAAGGTCTTCTCTTTTCTTTCTGGGGTGCTCACTGCTGTGTCCACTTCAGACGGGCTCTGTGTCCTTGGAGGCCATGTCCTTATAGCACCGTGGCATCTGCTCCGTTCAGGAAAACAAAAAGGCCTCTCACCAGCTGCTCACATTGTGTTGACCCAACAACTCATTGAATGGTCAGGATACTTCACTTTTCATTTAGCTGTGCTTATTGCTGTAGAAATAGTCTACACTCAGTGGGAGAAAGAAAAAATGGAAATAAAAAAACCCCCCAGAATAATTAAATATCAGGCAGCCTTTAACCAGGGGGGAATTAAGCATTTTCAATCTTAATGAATTTGGTGAACTTAGAATACTATTTGCAAATGACACAGATTATGAAAAAATACTTGTTCAGTTTCATGTACTTTGTTTTTGAAGCAGAAACACTCACAAGGAAAACAGTTCCCATATGTTCGCACTTTTAAAGTTGTGGAATAATTAGTGCACTTTAACGAGTCAGGAGATCTGTCTTCCATGTGAGCATCATATGGCACACGCAGTAAACAGCTTTTACGTGCCTTTGGGAAGGCCTAATATGGGATTGGAGTTCAGGTGAGTGGGAGGCTTTGACAATGGCATATTATTTATTCTTCCTTAATTAGGTGACTGCATTTCACATTTGCCTTGGTATGTTTTTAGATCATGAGAAAGTAAACAGTACATTACTAAGCCCCTCCAAAACACCCCAAAATAACATGGTGCACATGTCAGAAGGAAATAAATATTTACTGAATTAACTGACGGTCTTGTTCACCAATATATGCCAACCTCATGTTTGCATGTATTATTTTAACTTTCATTTTTTCAATGATGCATAAAAGGTCTGTTTTTTCTTATGAACCACATTTTTTTTTAAATCAACTTCTAAATAGTCTTTCTATCATGATTCTTATCATTGACTGTTTGGGAGTTTATTTCACAGTTTAGAAGGCTGTCAGAGGTGGAAATTGCCAAATAAATTTTTTTTTAATAAAAAAGTAAAATGAAATACCCTCTTTTAATTTGCCAGGCTCATTTGTCATTGTCTATAGGTCTCATTTAATACCCCCGTTCTTGAGACTAGGCAGAGCAAGGATCTTTCCCCTCATTATGCCTGAGGACATGGAAGCAGAGTTCAATTCATTCATTCTTTTATTCTTTTCTTTTTTCACTCTAACTTCTCTTTGTCCTCATTGAGCTTACCAAGGTAAAACAAGGCAGTATCTAGCATTAGGTAACATTAAAAATGTGAAAAAAAACAAAAACAAAAAGGAGGCCTCTCTAATTTGGGAGATCAAGAAGGAAGGCTTATCTGAGAAGGAGACGTTGGAAATGAGACTAGGAAGGGAAAGAGGCAAGTAGACAAATAGGTAGGGGAAGATGGGCTAGAGGAGAGGAAAGAATGTCAAAGGCAGGGGGAAGCCATTCAAGGCCTGGAAGGAGATGTTCTGAGCAAATTACGGAGTGAGAGGCAGTTGAGGTATACTGGAGAAATAAGTAGTGAAGTGAAAAAGTTAAGACCTTGGAATGGGCTAAGGAGATTAATGGATACCCTTTCCATGGAACAATGGAGCCTCTGAGGAACATTTGATTTTATCAGGTTGTGAGCTTTGGTTTTTGCTTAAGCTGTTGCACAACTCTGTGAAAATAGAAGTTAACTTGTAGAAAACTGATAACAATGCAAATAATTTTGCCTAGATAGTAGTAAACTAATTGTGTCTAGTGGAATGCAGTTGACTACTGCTCCACGGTTAGACCAGTTTTTGTAGAAAGTGCCAACATTGTTTTTACTCCATGTAACTTTGTGATTCTTTGACTTTTCATCTAAACAGGTTGTAACATCTTTTCCAGTTCTTTCATTAATTAGTGAATTTAATAAAGCCTTTGACACATGTTCATTTTATACCTGTGTACCCATACATTTAGTTTAGTCTTTGTATGCTATATGGATGGGGTCCAATATTCATATTTTCCTTCATTTGCCTTCATGGAGTAGCTAGTGGTTCACTGTACATATAATTATATGCTTTTCTACCCTCAAACACCAGGCAAATGTTTTTCTATAAATGGTTTATTTTGGTTGGCATTACAGCATTTCTCCGGTCACTTTTGATTATCGTATGTGTATTTTCTCTTTCCATGCTCCTCCATCTCACCAACAGACATATTCATGCAAGCACATACAGTGCTCTGCAGAGGCTTAGGGTTCCATGGAGAAGCCTCTGGGAAGCTGTGGGGTCTGAAACATCGACATGAGTGAGTGGTCTCCAGGCCTTTACCTCAACATAGGTGATGCAAGTAGCAGGTGCTATAGATGTTCAGAGGCCAGAGCCATTACTGAAGGTGGGTGTTGTCAGCCAAAGTTTCTTGAGAGCTGAAGGAATAAGTTTCCAATAGAGAGGTCATGGAATCATACATTAGAATACAAAAATAAACACATACCTGGGAGGGATCGAGGTGGTCAAACCATGTCATACATAAAACTCCTTGAGTTGATTTGGTTGTAGGGAGGGCTGTGATAGAGGTGAGGGATGAGGCCTAGGGGTCCATTGCACCCCTTCAGTGGGACTTCATAGAGTCCTTAGAGCAGTTCTATGTACAGCTCACCTTTTCCAGCCAAAGCTCACACACAGGACCGCACAGCTGAGCACAAGGGAAGCTGGAGATGGAGTCTTAGCTAAGAGCTAGCATTTGTTGTTGTTGTTTTGGTGCTGAGGAAGAAGAGAAAAGATGCTGGAAATCAACTATATATAGTGTCTGCCATAGCCCTGCTCAAGTTATACTTTGTCATTCACTTGGCTGAGGTGACTATGGAAGGATCCATCTATCTTTCTCTGATACTTCATTTGGCTTTCTCAGTGTAACAGGACAACTATTATTCTACGTGTCCAAAATCCCAGCTCTAAAAAAAGTAAATAAATAAAAACAAAACAAATAAAATAATCTAAACCTAAGCTCCGAGTCTCAGCTCTGACAGTACATCACACTCACTTTTTCTTTCTGAGCCTCTGAGCCTTGAGGCCTCTTTTCTTATCAATGAAATGAGGCAGATGTACTGGATATACAGAATCCCTTCCAGGTCTTTGGTTGTCATACTTGTCCTTATCTCATAAGACCCGTTAGGACAAAGCTTATAACTCTTTTTTGGGCCTGGTGATATATCACAAGATGAGATGCTCAAGAACATAATTTCAATAAATCCTGGTTGATTAAAAGCCTAGATGAATGTGTGGATGAATGGGCAACCCAGATGTGTGCCATCTCACACTCTGTTTTAGTCCCACATTCATATAGATGCAGAATCGAGCTTCTCGTTGAGTTTCCTAATGAGCATCCATTCATGCAAAAAGTTCTGATCAGCAAGGCAAATTCTATGAAAGCATTTATGGGGGTGTCAAAGCAAGAAATTTGCATCACATGCTTGGCAACCAATATCTTCAGAATCCATAAGATGTTTCTTGTCTTCAGTCATTGCTTGGCTGTACCAGGATGGTGTGTCTCTCCCACTACCCCCACCCACTTTGCCAGTACTTCATGTAGGTACAACTTTTCTGGCTCATCTCTCATTTTTTGGGCTTCCTTACACCCCTAACCCACCCCCAGGCCCACAATACAAAATTAAACAAAATAAAACAGCAAATGAAAACTACAATTTTCTTTCAACTTAAAGTATTTAATGATTTATTTCTGTCACATATTATTTTTCCAAACAAAATGAAGGGCCAAGTTCATAAGGACATTTCCCTTAAAAAGCAGATAGGGTTATAACCATTTTACTTCCATTCTAGAGAGCTAGATGAAGAGGTGATGATGAGGTAGTGAAAATAAGAGCAGGAACCTAGAGTTAGCAACCTTTAGATGCCATTTACTGATGGATCGTGATCTTCCGGGCTTAACCCTTTGCACTTGCTTGCTTTTTTCTCAATTCCTGCTACCAATGCTAACCGTGTCGAGTCACACTCGACATCCGAGTGCAAAAGGTTAATCATCTGACATGTATTATTATCTTCATGTAGATCCAAGGTAGGGTGAGATCAGAACAGGTTTGCCCATGGTTTAAGGTGACAGATAGTACGTGGCATAAATGGGATTAAACCCAGCGTCGTCTGATTCCAGTGCTTATCCTTGCCTTCCTCAGAATGTTGCTCTGCTGCCTATTGGGAGGGGTTTATTCCACTATCAGACCAGCCATCTCTCTGAATGCTTGACTTCTCCAGGCAAAGAAATGGCACCCCAGCAGCAGCTAATTAGGCCTGAGCAGCTCTAGGTACCCCAAATTACTCAAACTGTCTTGGCTTGAGAGGCACCAGTGATCTCCTACAGGACTGAGATCTGATAGCCGTTGAAAGCACAGGGAGGTACTTATCAGCTACTTCACAGTGACTAATGTTTGGAGCAGAGCAATGAGGTCGATGAGATGGCAGAGGTGGGAGGCTTTTCATGCAGGAGAGGGAGAGGACGCACACTGTTCAGAGGCAGGGATTTCAACACCTAGGATGTAACTTGGCAAAAGGTGTAAACTTGGTCTGGGAGCTTTGCTTCTGTTTCCTCACAGTCATCCCCAGAAGAGTTTATTTCGGGATGAAAAATCTAGACCAGTGTTAATATAGTGGCCATGGGTGGCTAGATGTGACGATTTAGATTTAAATTAATTATAATTAATTATTATTATTTTTTTCTAGAGAGAGAGGAAGAAAGAGGGAAGGAGAAAGAGGGAAACATTAATTGGCTGTTTCCTGCACATTCCCGTTCAGGGATCGAGCCCACAACCTGGGTGTGTGCCCTGACTGAGACCCTTTGGTGTGTGGGATGATGCCCAACCAACTGAGCACACTGGCCAGGGTGAAGGCCTGGGGTGGTGCAGATGCTGGGTGGAAGGAGGCAAAAGGGGGGCAGGGTTGAGGGACATCTATAATACAGTCAACAATAAAAATATATAACAACCCTCTCTAATAAAAGAGTAATATGCAAATTAACCATCACTCCACTACATAAGCCATGTAGCGGAGTGATGCCCACCAGCCAAGCCACGCCCACCAGCCAATCAGGGCGAGTATGCAAATTAACCCCAACCAAGATGGCTACCAGAAGGGAGGCTTGGATTTCCCTGGCAACAGAGGAAGCCAAGCTTTCCACACATTCTGGCAGGCCCAGGCCTCCACTCAAGGATACAAAGTTTCAATTATAGAAGGTAAACAAATTCAAACAGAAATGGCGGCAGCCACGGATCGAGCAGGAGGCTTGGCTCTGCTCCAGGCTACAAAGTTTCAATTGTAGAAGGTAAATAAATTCCAGATACCAGGGTCTCTGCTTGGGTCACCAGGGGCATGGCTGGCCTGCAAACCACCACAGCCCCTAGCTCAGGCCACCCCACGCCCCAAGGAAACCCCACCCTGATCCAGGACACCCTTCAGGGCAAACCAGCTGGTCCCCACCCATGCACCAGGCCTCTATCCTATCTAATAAAAGAGTAATATGCAGGTTGACCATCACTCTAACACACAAGATCAAGATAGCTGCCCCTATGTGGTCAAAGATCCTGTCCCCATGTGGACAAAAGATGGCCACCACAAGATGGCCAGCAGGGGAGGGCAGTTGGGAGGGACCAGGCCTGCAAGGGAAGGCAGTTGAGAGGGACCAGGCCTGCAAGGGAGAGCAGTTGGAGGTGATCAACCCTGCAGAGGAGGGCAGTTAGGGGTGACCAGGCTGGCAGAGGAGGGAAGTTGGGGGCAAAAAGGTTGGCAGGGGAACAGTTAGACATCAATCAGGTTGGCATGGGAGTGGTTAGGGGGAATCAGGAAGGCAGGCAGGCAAGCAGTTGGGAGCCAGCAGTCCTGGGTTGTCAGAGGGATGTCCAGTGGGATCGGGCCTAAATGAGCAGTCGGACATCCCTCAAGGAGTCCCAGATTGGAGAGGGTGCAAGCTGGGCTGAGGGACACCCTCCTGCCCCCTTGCACGAATTTCGTGCACTGGGCCTCTAGTAAATAAATAAAAAAACAAAACAAAACAACAACAACAAAAAAACCCATAAGCCACTAGGCAACTATGAAATTGTTCTAGGGCACATTTCTGAATGTTTTGAGTCACTGGGTTTGGAAATTTTTAAGGAAAGTTCTTCTTATTGAAGAATAATGTACATATAGAAAACTAAAAATTGTAATTGCACACCTTGAAAAGTTACAACAAATTGACCACATCAGCATGACCAATGTTCTTTTTACCCAACGAGCTTTTAAACAGAAGCTGAATGTGGTCGCCTGACTCAGGTAGGTTCTTCAGAAGCAGACCTGGGATGAGAATTGTGTGCAAGTGAATTATTAAGAAAAGCTCTTAGGGAAGTTACAGAAGGAGTGGGAGAAACAGAGCAGCGGGGAGGAGAAAGGTCCTCAAAGCCAAAATCTCCATCCATTGCTTCAGGGTAGCCCTAGTGAACTCAGAAGGGAAGTAGCATCAGAGTTTAGATGCCATTTACTGAAGGGTAATGGGGCATTTGCTTTCTCATCCCCAATAAAAGTCAGTGGTGGCCCTAACTGGTTTGGCTCAGTGGATAGAGCTTCGGCCTGCGGACTGAAGGGTCTCAGGTTCAATTCCGGTCAAGGGCATGTACCTTGGTTGCGGGCACATCCTCAGTAGGGGGTGTGCAGGAGGCAGCTGATGGATGTTTCTCTCTCATCCATGTTTCTAACTCTCTATCCCTCTCCCTTCCTCTCTGTAAAAAAATCAATAAAACATATTTTAAAAAAAAGCCAGTGGTTATGGCTCTGTGGGGAGAGAAAGCATGAACTCCCAGCCCCCCTGCTCTCTCTGCCTTTGGACAAAGCCTCCATAGGACAGTCTGTCCACGAAGCAACACAGGTATGGCTAAACATTGGGAGCCTCGCAGAGGAGCAGGTGGAGGTGGCTGGGCTGGGGACTGGTGCACAGAAATGGTAAAGAGGACGTGAGGGGACTTCGGGAAACCTTCACTGCACACCTCACCTGCACACCAGAGCCCTCCCTGCCCAGAGGACAACACTACTCTGATGTTTTCCTTATTGTTTTTGTTGTTGACACTATTACAGATGTCCCCATTTCCCCTCTTTGCCCACCTCCACGCAGCCCACCCACTCCACCCCCAAACCCGTTCCCTCTGGCCATCACCACACTATTGTCTGTGTCTATGGATTATGCATATATGTTCTTTGGCTAATACCTTCACCTTCCTTCATCCAGTCCCCCCCTACCCCCCACCCACTTCCTCTCTGACAGCTGTCAGTCTGTCCCATGTGTCCATGCCTCTGTTTCTATTTTGCTTGTCAATTTATTTTGTTCATTAGATTCCACATATAAGTGAAATCATATGGTATTTGTCTTTCTCTGACTGGCTTATTTCACTTAGCATAATGCTCTCCAGGTCCATCCATGCTGTCACAAAGGGTAAGAGTTCCTTCTTTTTTTACAGCGGTGTAGTATTCCATTGTGTAAATGTACTCCACCCTGATTTTTAACACCGCGGGTTAGTTTTGCTTGTTTTTGAACTCTGTGTAATGGAATCATACTCATAGTGCTTCGCTGTGTCTGCTGTTCTTTACTTATCTTGATGTTTGTGAGGTCCAGCCAAGTCACTGCACATAGCAATGACATTGCTCTTCATTGCAGTGTAGAACGCTATTGTTTAAATACACCACCAGCTACTTATTCATTAACTGTTGTTGGACATGAGTTGTTTCTGCTTTGGCAATATTATTGAACTATGATTCTATGAACGTTGCTGACCAAATGCTCTTCTGAAGAGAGGAATTGCTGGGCCATAGGATAGACAATATTTAACTCTAGTAGACATGCCAGAAGCAGTTCTCCAAGCTGGTTATACCGAGTCAAATGCCTGCTGGAAGTTTATAAGAATTTCACTCTACATCCTCATCATACTGGGTGTTGCCCATCTTTTTAAATGTTAGCCATTTTGGTGGGCATATGGTGGACTGGGTTTTCATTGTAGTTTAACTTGTATTTCTTAGAAAAAGGTGTTGAACACCTTGTGATATGCTTATTGTCTACTGGGATATCCCCACTTATAAAATGCATACTTGTAACTGTTGTCCATTTTGAAATTGGGATTTCTGACTTTTTCTTACTGATTATTAGAATGTACATAGATATGTATATATATTTCTTATCAATTAGACAGCTTCTACTAAATGAAAAAACACTACATTTAAAATGTGCCTTAAAACAAAATGGAATTAGGAAAAAGGACATATGCATTTGAAAGAACTTCACACTGTGCTGAAAACCAAGTATCTTGCAGGAATACAATAGCCAATTAATAAAATGGAAGTTAATAGAATTCTCTGTTTAACATTTTCAAAGAGTATGTCAAGGTCAAGAATTCACATCTAGGGCAGCACATAGAGAAGGGCCTTAGAGGTGATATCCATCCCTAGGAAGCTTATGTGTTGGACAATGCTCAATAGAAACTTTTAGAATCATATTAAAAACTGCCACCTCCAAAGAATCACAAATTTGTGTTTTGTAAGTTCTCCTTCTAAAAGCTTTATGCTGACTTTTCTACTCCTTGTCATCTCTATGTATAAAAGGCTAATATGCAAAGCGTCCCCTGGGGAGTTTTACTGGGAGACTGGGAGTTCAATCGCTTGCTATGACATGTGCTGACCACCAGGGGGTGGCATGGAACATGGCAGATGACCAGCAGCAATGGTGGCGAAGCACTGAGGGAGCGAGGGAAGGGTGAGATGGGGAGGCAGAGAGGTGGAGGGGCGGACCGCGCAGTGGCAGAGCATGGATGGCGAGGGAAGGAGGAGGCAGGGAACTTGATCGGCCCTGATCGCCAGCCAGGCCTAGGGACCCTACCTGTGCAAGAATTTCATGACAGGGCCTCAAGTGAGAGACCAGGAAAAGAAATTCTGCAATAAACCCTTGATCATGTATACAAATTATCACTGCTATAGTTCACTGCAAAGCATATCTGTATAGTACTATGTGAGGATTAAAATATTTTGTGACAGCCTTAAAAATCATATACTGTACAACATTCAATGGCAATAATAGACAGTTAAGCACCTAATATCCATAGTTGGCAAAAATGTTTCACTAACTAGCATTCATTTAAATGTATCCTTCTATAGAGGGAGTAAAGCAGAGAGTCAATTTCCCAGGGCAAGTCATAAAAGGATTCTCATGTTCCTTGGGTCTAAGAACAAACAAAACAATAACAAAGCTGAAAAAACTCACAGCTGTCAGGATGGCTGTTATCAAAGTCAGCAAACAACATGGTGCATTGTTGGTGGGAATGCAGACTGGTGCAGGCACTAATCAAAGCAGTATGGAGAATCCTCAAAAAATAAAAAATAAAAGACAACTACCATATGACCCAGGATTTCCACTTTTTTTAAAGAAATCCAAAACACTAATTTGAAAAGATATATGCACCTCCTATGTTCATTGCCACATTTTTTTACAATAGCCAAGATATGGAAGCAACCTAGGTGTCCACTGATAGACAATTGGATAAAGAAGGCATGATATATACACAGTGGAATATTACACAGCAATAAAAAGGAATACAACCTTGCCATTTGCCACAACATGGATGGACCTAAGAGGTATTATGCTAAGTGAAATAAGTCAGATAGAGAAAGACAAATATGGTATGTTTTCACTTATATGTGGAATCTAAACAATAAAACAAATGAACAAACAAAACTAGACTCATATAAACCTCAAACTGATGGTTGCCAAAGGGGAGGGGAACATGGGAGGAGGAGTGAAGAAGGTAAGGAGGATATAGTCAATAAAATTGTGATAACTTTACAAGGTGACAAATGATTACTAGACAGTGTGGTTATTTTATGGTAAGGTATATAAATGTTGAATCACTACATTGTATACCTGAAACTAAGATAAAATTGTCTACCAACTATACTGAAAAAAAAGAAAAAAAGAAAACACAACAAAAAAGATGATGAAGGTAAGGAGGTTACCAGAAAGTCAAGCATGCCAAGAGGGATTTCGTGTGAACTAAATGCAAATCAGCAGTACTTGTATAGAAACAGAATATTCACTTTCAAAAGTTTGCCCAGTCAAACTGTTTGATTAAAGCACTGAATTGAACAGTTTGCATGTCTTTTAAAAATATCAATCTCTAGGATCCCTTTTTACTATAATGAGGCATATGTTTTCTTAGTAAGATCAAACAGTTGCATAAGTAAATAAGCAAGGGAAATAATAGGCAGTGAATGTCTTTAAAGCTCTGCTTACATTTTATTTTTTAAAATGTTTAGGGAAAACATTTAAAATCTTTGCCATTAAGCTAACAAAAACAAAGAAATAACACGATAAGCCCTAAATAATTAAACAACCAAGCAACACTAAAACCACATTACACAGGTGGATAATCATGATATATATATGATCTAAATGATTTTAATTGTGTATATATATGTATACATGCTTACATTATAACAATATCAATATATGTTTGTATACAAACACACATATATTCTAAATGTAACTCCTTGGTGGTTTTATGGATTGCAAATATTTTCTACTCTCTGATTTACTCATATAATCCCTTAATGGTGTTTACTCATAAACTGAAGGTTTTAATTTTTATGTAATCTAGTTTATCACTCTTTTCCTTTAGACTATTACCCTTTGTACCTGTACCTTTGGCTACTTCAAGGTCATGGAATATTATCAAATGTTATTTTCTAGATGATTGAGTGTTTACCTGGAATTTAGTTTTTGTACATAATATGAAGTAGGAATCAATGCATTTTCTTTCCATATGGATATTTTTTGACCCAGCATAATTAATTAAAAAGTCCTTCCTGTACTATTCTCCAGGTCCATCTTATTCATAAGTTTGATGTTCATATTTGTATGAATCTGCCTCTATGCCAGTTTATCTACCTTTGTGCCAGGACTATTCTGTCTCATTTGCTACATCTTAAAATAAACCTTGATGTCCAGTAGAGTAATTCCTACGACTTTGTTCTTTGATAAGGAGAATAAACTGTTACAAAAAGAACAAGCAACCAAGAGAAACAAGAAACCTAAGACTTTTGATGTCTTGTGAGTTCGGGACCTCTCCCTGAAATGGCCTCCATGCTAATTCAGAAACCTAATATGTTTGTTTTGGGGAGCTAGTGTGAGCAGCATGGAATCTAGGTTAATATTCATGAATAAAACAAACCTGAGGACAGCTGGAGTGTTAAGAACGGAGACTAAGTCATTAGCCGACTTCTGGCTGGTGTATTTTTCTCTCATCTCTTTCCACATACAGGTAGCTTAGTAAGTGACCATTGCCACCTTTTAACATTTCTGTGTGGCCATCTTATTTTCACAACAAATGGCAGGATGTGGAGTATCCAGGATCTGGAGAATAATGGGAAAGGGCTGCAAGGTGAGACACCTCGATGTTTCCATTCTTAACATTCTCCTGACCTCTCCTCTGCCAGCTAGGGAATGATGCTGAAGGAAAACTCTATCCCCAAGCTATTCTGGAAGACTGTTTTAAGTTCAGGAAGCCTTTTGTTTTTCTTGGTGGGAAGCATAAGCTGAGTCTGCCCGTCTGGCCTTCTGTCTTCTGTGTGACCCCAACTTCCCTCTTCTAAAAGGGTTATTTCTTCTTTGTGTGTGCTTCATTTTGATCCTTACCCAAATGGAGTGTTCTGAATCTTTGAGTTATTAAGGATCCTTATACCTGCTCAATTTTTGTAAAACCATAATGGTCTCTTACCTATAAATTACACTAAAAGAGAAAAAAGGGCCCTATAGATGGTCCCAAATGACTGTTTTCCCTTGATGGCCCCTGAACCATGGAAGAGGAAACTTAGAAACAGCATTCTCTTGCCTAATGGGGACAAGGCACCTGGAGGAAAATGACGCTTATAAAATAATGGTGAAATCCACCTCATAACATGCCTAGAAGAGTTTCCAAACCTCATTAAGAACCTGGGGTCAAGCGGGGAAAGTGGAGACGACTTCCGCAGATAGTTGCAAAACGCTCCCGCAAATAAAGACCAGACCCTCCCACATTTGAAACCTTTATGCATTCACCAGGACAGGCTGAAGAAACCGTAACTGAAAAAAGCATCCAGGGCATTGCAATATTATTGAGTGTCCAAATAAACCTCACTCACTTCTGCGTTTTGCTAGTTTATTTCAAACCACTCTTGTACTAAAGACCTATACCTCCATGTTTTCCTTTTCTGAGGATGGCAGCATCTCGTCTATGAAATTGTCTGTATCAATATAAGAACAAGCCTTTGAAGTATCATCACTAAAGTGTCTGAGCCCTTAAGAGTGCTCAGCCTAAAAATCATGACCAGCATTGCTCTTCTACCGACAATAAATGAGCTGAAGACTTTGCCGGGGTGAACTATTTTACCGAAATAATTTATCTACTGTCCCAACCTAATTTTCTTATTACAACATTTTATTTTAAAATAGTTTAAGTCTCATAAGAAGTTGAAAAAATAATCCAGAGTTCTTGGGTACCTCCCATCCAGCTTCTCCATTGGTTTCTCCAATTTTTCTGCAACAAAAATTCTCCCCATTGAAAATAGTTAATGGTACCTTTCTTCCTGGTGGGACTTTGAATCCACCAGACTAAGATGACCAAATATCTTTTAAAGTTGAGTTAAATATTCAAATATATTCTTAGGTTGGCTGGTGGCAAATGAGTGAAGCAGGCCAGGTATAGAAAAATATATCTCTAATATAAAAAGGGCAATAGAGCCAGTGTAGTGATAAATGGCACCTGCTCTTGGGCTTCGAGTTGAAAGTCAACAGGGAGGGGACAGTAAGGAGAGCTCCACTTCTATCAGCATCCGCATCTGGTGCAATTGTTAGAAATACACACTCTGGGGCCCCATACCAGTTCTATTAAGTAAGAATCTGCATTGAAGCAAGATACTCAGTGCATGACTAGCATGCATTTAAAATGTGGAGAAACCGAACTGCTGGTCTATGGGATCTCTTGCTAAAGGTGTGCCTCAGCTTCAGCTGATTATTGCTAGATAAAACCTGTTGTCCACACTATCAAATCTCCCCACCCCCTTTTAGGATAAATTGTAAATTATCAAAAACATATTCGAGATCCTTTGATTTTCAGATAGTGGACTTATTTTTATTAAGGGTGTGCATCCAAAATCTCATCTGTGGACTTCATAGGACCAGCATGGTTGGCTGCTACATGCGCTTAAAGAGACAAAAAGTGAGGCTTGGCATACAAATCAACCAAGCACATTGGCATCTTGAAAAAGCCAGCCATAAAAATGAGAAGATGGAGAAATGATACACAAAGAGGGAAAATTTGAGATAAGAATCCAGAGGTATCAGTAGTCTTGTGTGTTTAGTAATAGAGGCGATGTGCTAATAAATGGGGGAGAATGATAGGAGAAGAGATTGGGAAGGGTGGCAGGGGCTGTATCCTATAGGACCCTGGGTAGACCAAGTTAAGGAGTTTAGTATTTCCTAGTAAAAACGTACACAGAGATCTTAATTTCCAGTGTAATTTGTGATTTACAAAGATCATACTGGCTGTAAGGTAGAAGATAAACTGTAAGGTGGACAAGAATGGGGTCAGGAAGGGCATTTAGGTAGTGGTTGCTGAAATCTAGGTGTGAAATGATGATTGCCTGACTAGGATGAGAGAAGTAAGAATGGGATATTTTTTGAGGAAGCTCCACCCTGGGCAGTTCCATCTTGCCTATGTCAACATGATTGATTGAATTTGCTCAAATTCCAGCAGGTGTTGAATAATGTGGGTCCTTCCTATGCAAATTCAAACAAAATGGCAAAATGGAATATTTGATATAGTGAGAACCTTTACTGTGCAAGGCTCAATAAGCATTCTGAAAACTTGTTTTGACTTATAAGCTATTGCACAACCCAAGAAGAGCAGAAGATTGCAGGAGAGTGGATGCCACACAGCTGGAAGAGCATGACCAATGTTCTTGTTCACTGGACAAGAAGGGCTCTTGGGATGGAAAACATGAGCTGATGTCAAATATTTGAAAAGTTATCAAGTGAAGAAAGAGGCAACCTGTTAGGCACCTGTGCAAAAACCCAGGACTCTATTAGCCTCCTGGGGCTGTTGTAACAGGGCCACAACTTGGTGGCAGAAGCAACAGAAATTTATTGTCTCAGTTCTTGAAACTAGAAGTTTGAGATCATGATGTTGGTGGCCTGGTTCCTTCTGAGGGCTGGGAGGCAGAGTCTGTTTCAGGTCTCTCTCCTAGAGTCTGGTAGTGTGTTAGCAATCTTTGGTGTTCATTGGCTTGTAAAAGCATCACTCTGACTTTCATCTTCACATGACACCCTCTCTCTGTGTATTTGTCTCAGAATTTCCCTTTTTATAAGAACATCAGTCATATTAGATTATGACTCACCATAATAATATCTTAAGTTGACTCCATCTGCAAAGACTATTTCCAAATAAGGCCCAGTTCTGAAGTACCGAGGGCTGGGAGTTCACCATATCTCTTCTGAGGGAGACTCATAACTCAACCCATAACAAGGACTAATTGGCAGACGTTGATAGGAGGCAGATTTTTTCCAGTGTAAGAATCAATAGTCAGAATTTGGCAGCCATGGGAAAGATCTGCCTTTCTCAACGTGAGGTCCTAGAGCCTAGAGATTTTGAAAAAATCTCAGCCAAGATTGTTGTGAATCGGGATGTCTACATTGCATGAAATGATCAGTAGTAATGATCTCTATAGCTTTAAAAAGCTAGTTGTCTATAATTCTATAATATTTGTCTTAAAATAGTAATAACTGACATTTACTGATGCCTCATTGTGAGGCAAGCTCTAGACTAAGACATTTTTTAATTACAAAAATCTCATGAGGTTACAACATGGATAAACCTTGAAAACAAGTGGAAAAAACAGACACAACATGCCACATATTATAATTCTATTTATACAAAATGTCGAAAATAGGAAAATCCATAGAAAGTAAATTAGTAGTTGCCAGGGACTATGGAAGATGGGGTAAAGAGTGATTGCTAATGGTTACAGAGATTCTTCTTGAGGTGATAAAAATGTTCTGGAATTAGATAGTGATGATGGTTGCACAACTTTATGACTATATGTAAAAACACTTACTTGTGTATTTTAAATTGTTGAATTTTAGGGTATGAGATTATATCTCAATAAAAACCAGAAATCTCATGAGGTAAGCACTATTATCCCTATTTTAGAGAAGTGAAAAATTGGATTTATATGAAAGACTTTAGCCATGCTCAGGTGGCAAGGAGCAGAGCTAGGATTCAGTTATCTTTATTTCTTTCCACTTACACAACCAAGTTTCCGATGGATTGCATGACTAGTGTTTGATCACTTGACAGGAAACACCTGCTGGTGATAAATGTCAAGTTCCTTGAGGACAATCTAATTCAGCCTGTCCGATTATGTAAACTGTCCCCAGACTTGAAAAAATTTCTTTTCTTCCTGGTCAGAGGGAGGCAGAAAGAATTTTGTTTCTTTTCATCAAGTTAACTTTTTTTTTGTTAATCCTCACCCGAGGATATTTTTTCCATTGATTTTTAAATAGAGTGGAAGGGATGGGGGGAGACAGAGAGAGAAAACAGCAGTATGAGAGAGACACATCAATTGCCTCCCCTTTGTGCCACAAACAGGGCTGGGAATCGAGTCTGCAACCGAGGTACGTGCCCTTGACTGGAATCAAACCTGGGACCATTCAGTCCTCGGGTTGATACTCTATCCATTGAACCAAACCAGCTAGGGCTTATCAAGTTTTCTGATTCTCTATAAAAGAAGAAGGAAAAATCTGTGGTCAGATTATATACAGGACATATGCACCAAGGAATTGAGGTGGGTGGGGGAGTTAGAATTCTGCCTACCACAGACTTTAAGTTGTATTGATCTGAAATTAGTCAACTTGACTTGGTTCTATCACTTTTCCAGAGCCCACTAT